>NC_085995.1:26189018-27389018 GCF_030014385.1 Trichomycterus rosablanca
CTAAATATTCCACAGTCAACTGTCAGTGGTATTATAACAAAGTGGAAGCGACTGGGAACAACAGCAACTCATCCACCAAGTGGTAGGCCAGCGGATGCTGAGGCGCATAGTGCGCAGAGGTCGCCAACTTTCTGCAGAGTCAATCGCTACAGACCTCCAAACTTCATGTGGCCTTCAGATTAGTTTAAGAACAGTGCGTAGAGAGCTTCATGGAATGGGTTTCCATGGCCGAGCAGCTGCATCCAAGCCTTATATCACCAAGCGCAATGCAAAGCGTCGGATGCAGTGGTGTAAAGCACGCCGCCACTGGACTCTAGAGCAGTGGAGACGTGTTCTCTGGACTGACGAATCACGCTTCTCCGTCTGGCAATACGATGGACGAGTCTGGGTTTGGCGGTTGCCAGGAGAACGGTACTTGTCTGACTGCATTGTGCCAAGTGTAAAGTTTGGTAAAGTTATAGCAGGGTGGGCCGACATCATATTAAACCCTATGGATTAAGAATGGGGTGTCACTTAAGTTCATTTGCGTGTGAAGGCAGACGAGCGAATACTTTTGGCAATATAGTGTATCATTTCAATTTGCTTTTCCACCAAATGGAATCTGTTATATAGAACTAGACACATTTATTTCAGTTGCTGCTTTTAAGGATTGAATAAAAGGCACTTGCCAGGCTGTCATTGTAAATAAGAACTTGTTCTTAATGTCTTGCCTAGTGAAATAAAGGTAAATAAATAAATCAGGATCATTGCTTTAGTGGAAGATCCAAATACAGTCCAACGGGCTGAGGCAGTCAGGTTTTGACTAACAGTTTTGTTCAAGTTTTCCAGGGGTAATAATATTTGTTATAGGAGGGTTTCTGATTGGTAAATAAAGGGCATAACTTTTGGAAATTTGAGCGTTACTGGCATGATGCATACAGTGGATTCAGAAAGTATTCAGACCCCCTTTGCACTGTTTGCACCGTACTGTGTTGCGGATATAATTTTAAATGTATATTAATCTCGCCGCTCAGGTGGCGCAGTGGTAAAGTACACTAGCGCACCAGAGTTGGGGTTTCGAATACATCGTATCGAATCTCAGCTCTGCCTTTCCGACTGGGCGGCAGCATGAACAACGATAACAACGAAAGTCAGATCATAGGTCCTCATAACTGGTGCAACTGCGGCCCCAGATGGCTGACTGATGGCGCCTGCACAGGGCTGAGGAATAATGCTGATGGGGGTGTGGCCCTCCGTACACAGTGCCCGTCGGTGTATGAACTCGACTCGTGCAGGTGAAAAATGTAGTCTGTACTGACTGTACGTGCCGGAGGGGGCGTATGTCAGTTGAGAGGCGTCCTCAGTCAGCGGTGAAGGGTCGAATCAGTATAGAGGACGCAATCAGGGTAATTGGACCGCTGTTGCACCAGTTATGAGGACCTATGATCCGACTTTCTTACCCTCTAACCCTGAACAACAGCCAATCGTTGTGCATGCTGCCGCCCAGCCCAGTCGGAAAGGCAGAGCTGAGATTCGATACGATACGATGTATTCGAAACCCCAACTCTGGTGTGCTAGCGTACTTTACTGCTGCGCCACCTGAGCGGCTTCTGACCGGGATTTTTAAATCAAAAAAATGCTCGGGATTTGGCTTTTCTAGTCTGCGTGCTCTATTCTTTGCGTGTTGTTGCACTGATTTCATCTTTCTCTTTAGGTCTCACCTTCTTGCACTTCTCTGTTTTCTGTCTATCTCTGTTTTCGTCTCGTTCTGGGTCCTTGAGAGGCAGAATGCATGACCTGCAATGCATGGTCATGTCTCAATGTATCAGTGTTAAATGAAGGTGCTAGATCAGAAAAACACAAAACTGTAGCTAAAGACGTAAGCTAAAGAGAGTTAGGAAAGGAATAAGATTTTCTGACCATAAAAGCATTTGTTAGTCGTCTTGTTATAGAGGAGCTGTTTATGTATTAGGCGTGATCTACCAACGTGCACTGTGCGATCAACTGGTAGATCACGATCGATGTATTGGGCACCCCTGCTTTAGATATTCATATTCCTAGTCTTATATTCTTGCAGTTTGATCAGAAAGATCCGTCCAGACACTTTTTGGCTTAGTTTTTGTCCTGACAATGCAGCATACCATGTTGGCCCTTAAAGACCCTTGTGTGTGCTTTCCAAAAGTTTGTCCAATTAATTTAAATTATAACAGGTGGCCTCCAGTGAACTCTAGACACATCTCAGGGATAATTAAATCAAACAGGATGAACCTGAGCACAATTAGGAGTGCCACAGCAAAAGGTCTGAATACTCTTGTAAATAAGAGTTAACTATAAAAATAACTCTTGTTAATTTTTAATTATCTTTTTAAAGAACTGTAAAAAAAAAAAAAAAACATGTTTAACTTTGACTTTGTGGGTGATTAATTGTGGTTTGTTGGGTAAAAATGGCAATTACATTCATCCAAAACCACCTTCTTGTTTCTACACTCACTGTCCATTTTATCAGCTCCACTTACCATATAGAAGCACTTTGTAGTTCTACAATTACTGACTGTAGTCCATCTGTTTCTCTACATACTTTTTTAGCCTGCTCTTCAATAGTCATGACCACCACAGAGCAGGTATTATTTAGGTGGTGGATGATTCTCAGCACTGCAGTGACAATGACATGGTGGGGGTGTGTTAGTGTGTGTTGTGCTGGTATGAGTGGATCAGACACAGCAGCGCTGCTGGAGTTTTTAAATACCGTGTCCACTCACTGTCCACTCTATTAGACACTCCTACCTAGTTGGTCCACCTTGTAGATGTAAAGTCAGAGACGATCGCTCTGTTGCTGCTGTTTGAGTTAATCATCTTTGAGATCTTCATCACTGGTCACAGGACGCTGCCCACGGGGCGCTATTGGCTGGATATTTTTGGTTGGTGGACTATTCTCTGTCCAGCAGGGACAGTGAGGTGTTTAAAAACTCACCACCAGTACAACACACACTAACACACCACCACTATGTCAGTGTCACTGCAGTACTGAGAATGAGCCACCACCCAAATAATACCTACTCTGTGGTGGTCCTGGGAGAGTCCTGACCATTGAAGAACGGGGTGAAAGGGGGCTAACAAAGCATGCAGAGAAACAGATGAACTACAGTCAGTAATTGTAGAGTAATTGTCGGTGTATAAAGTGCACAAAAGCAAAGGTGTCTGAGGACTTTCTGAATCCACCGTAAATTATGTTTTTGATGTAGAAATGATACTTTAAATAATATTTTAGACTTCAGAGATTTTTCTTTCTTGACTGTTTTTTTAAATTTAGCTTTTTGATTAACAATGCTTTTGATTAAGAGCTGCAGTAGAGAGGGATGATCTGTCTGCTTGTGTGTGTGCTGAGTGGGAACAGGGTGAAAGGGTACATTCTGTGTGGTCAAACTTATGGACATTGCCCATTAACCTCTGTCTTTTTCACTATTCTAGGAGGTGGCGCTGAACATCGGCAGAGCTGGGGCCTGTGTGGTGGTGGTGAAATTGCCTTGAGCACTTGGGCCATGCTCTTACTACACTCACACCAGCAGTGGAAGAAAAACACAAACTCAAGATCAACTCTCGGAGACGTTTAAGTCAGAGTTGGAATGTTCTTTCTTGTTCGTTCATGTCTCACTTGGAGCAGCGTACTACTGAGTATTGCCTAATAGCTGAGCTATTTAGTAGGTGGTAAAAAACAATGTGAATTCATTAAATCCTTGCATATCACACTTTAGCTTTTACTGCTTTAATGAGAATTTTTTTACATAGGTGTATTTAAACCACAAATTCAATCTTGGTTCAAATCTTTGCTATCATATCTTGTTTACCTCAAAATACATTTGAGATCTGTATCATTAAGTATTTCTTTTAGCAACATGAAATATATTTTACAAAATATGAAAGATTCATACTATGTAAGTCGTGTGTTTTATAAAAAAAATATGCATTTTTAACTTTTGGACGAAGCATTTAAACACTGTGAAAACATCCAGTTGTGAGTTATTATACCCATTACAGTTCTGGAGATTATTCACACACACACACTTTTTTATGTAAGACTAGATATACACTGATCAGCCATAACATTAAACCCACCTCCTTGTTTCTACACTCACTGTCCATTTTATCAGCTCCACTTACCATTTAGGAGCATGTTGTAGTTCTACAATTACTGACTGTAGTCCATCTGTTTCTCTGCATGCTTTGTTAGCCCCCTTTCATGCTGTTCAGGACTCTCCCAGGACCACTACAGAGTAGGTATTATTTAGGTGGTGGATCATTCTCAGCACTTTAGTGACACTGACATGGTGGTGGTGTGTTAGTGTGTGTTGTGCTGGTATGAGTGGATCAGACACAGCAGCGCTGATGAAGTTTTTAAACACCTCACTGTCACTGCTGGACTGAGAATAATCCACCAACCAAAAATATCCAGCCAACAGCGCCCCGTGGGCAGCGTCCTGTGACCACTGATGAAGGTCTAGAAGATGACCAACTCAAACAGCAGCAATAGATGAGCGATCGTCTCTGACTTTACATCTGCAAGGTGGACCAACTAGGTAGGAGTGTCTAATAGAGTGGACAGTGAGTGGACACGGTATTTTAAAACTCCAGCAGCGTTGCTGTGTCTGATCCACTCATACCAGCACAACACACACTAACACACCACCACCATGTCTTTGTCACTACAGTGCTGAGAATGATCCACCACCCAAATAATACCTGCTCTGTGGTGGTCCTGTGGGGTACTATCCATTGAAGAACAGGGTGAAAGCAGGTTAAAAAAGTATGTAGAGAAACAGATAGACTACAGTCAGTAATTGTAGAACTACAAAGTGCTCCTATATGGTAAGTGGAGCTGATAAAATGGACAGTGAGTGAAGAAACAAGGAGGTGGTTTTAATGTTATGGCTGATTGGTGTATAGTCAGCTCCAGAGTAATTGTCACTTTTGGTATAGATGGCTTAAAAAAGGTCATTAAAATGTTCAAAGTTAATTAGCTCAATTTTACACTGAATATATGAGAGAAATCAGCATTTAATTAAAATAGATTGTGCGAACTCTCTTTGCCCACAATATAGAACTAATAATCTCTCTTCAGATCATTCAGGCTCATGCATTTTCTTTTCAGCACATCGTAAACCTTTTTTAATTGGCTTTAGGTCTGGGGACTAGGACAGTCATGGCAAAAGCATTTTGTGTGGATTTGAATTTACTGTCTGAAAACTTGATAAGCTTTCTGCATAGGCAGCATTTCACATCATCCTACGCGCATTTTTCCTGTCTAAATTCTTAGATGCTCTAAATGCTTGCAACCCCCAATTTTTCTTCCAATCTAGTCGTATCCAATTACCCAATTGCATTATGCTCCCTCTCTACTGGTGTTGACCTCCACTCTGACTGATGAGAGCCGTAACTAACACACGCCCCCTCCGACACGTGCAGTAGCTGACTACATTTTTTCACCTGCACAAGGCAAGTTCATATGCGATCTGCTTTGTGCACGGAGAGCCACACCCTGATCACATTATCCACCATCTCTGTAGAGGTACCATCAATCAGCCAGCAGAGGTCGTAATTGCATCAGTTATGAGGAATCCTTTCTGGTACCCTCCCTCAAACAACAAGCCAATCGTTGTTCATGTAGGTGCTCAGCCTGCTGGTAGCAGAGCTGATTAGAACCGACGATGGTGTCCTAGTGTGTTTTACCGATGCGTCCAAGTGCCCGTGATGCCGATATTCTATTTGAATAATGAGGGAGCTCAGTGTGCTTCCTCACCTGTGAAGGCAATCCCAGCATTCAGTGCAGCACAATTTATCTTACAAAAAATTCTAATATGGGGACGGAAACAGAAAAGTGAGTGCAATTCTCATTATTCTGTACAAATGTGTACAAGTGTAATTTATTTACAGTTTTGGATTTGTTAATGACAGTGTACCAGTTTTTGGTACACAGGGTGAGATGTTAGCTGCCATGCTAGTGGGTTGTGTTGGTTTGAATGGCCTGAGACAATCTGCCTTCTAAAGTTCGATGTCAGAATCCTCTCTTATTTAGGCAGCTGTTTAGGTAGGCGGTGGGCAGTAAGGCAGGGCACTAGGTTTTCAGACAGACTCTGTATGTTTGACATCATTGCACAGCTGGAAGATTTAACCATGACCCAGGTTCAGCTTCTGGACCCAGACAGTCAGATTTTCATTTCAAATCTTCTGGCACTTTAAAACTTAAAGGTGTCATGAATTCTACCAAGGTTTCGAGGACTTTGAAGGAAAAACTAATGACATATCCTCTACCAACCTATTTACTGCTAAAGGATGGTGGTGGGGTATAGATTTGGAGACTTGGTATATCCAAAATGCTACCATCTTCTGTAAATCTCAACTATAAACTTATAAATTCATTATTATTTTTTGAACAAAATCATCTTTCAGGCAGGTTTAGTTACAGTCATTGCAGCTTTTGTTGTTTAAAACATGTTTACTATTGCCCTAATAATAGTTATGGATTTTCTTTGCATGTACAGTGGTACCTTGTAACTCAACGTCCCCTAAACTCAAAATGTTTGAAACTCAACGCTCTTCGTCAAGAAATTTGTACCCTTAAACTCAACGTTTCCCTTAAACTTAGTGTGTTCAGTTTGTTTGTTAAATTATTTATTTAATTTCAAATTAACAATGAGCAGTCGCTTTGTTCAGCACTCGGCTTGAGCGGTGCAGTAATACATCATCAAAGTGTGCATATGAGTTGAATCTGCATTTGTGTGGAATAACCGTCAGATTCAGTCTGAAAGCATCCACATGTATCTGTGTTTAGCTGGATTTTACTCACTGTTTTACTTTTTTAAAAATAATTTTTCCCTTTTTTCCCCCCAATTTTCTCCCCTAATTTTCTAGTCGTGTCCAATTACCCTGATTGCGTCCTCTATACTGATTCGACTCTTCACCACTGACTGAGGACGCCTCTCAACTGACATATGCCCTCTCTGGCACGTACAGTCAGTACAGACTGCATTTTTTACCTGCACGAGTGAGTTCATACACCGACGGGCACTGTGTACGGAGGGCCACACCCCCATCAGCATTATTCCTCAGCAGGGGCCGCAGTTGCACCAGTTATGAGGACCTATGACTCGACTTTTTACCCCTAACCCTGAACAACAGCCAACCGTTGTTAATGCAGCCGTCCAACCCAGTCAGAAGGCAGAGCTGAGATTCGATATGATGTATTCGAAACCCCAACTCTGGTGCGCTATTGTACTTTACCGCTGCGCCACCTGAGCGGCCATTGTTTCACTTTTAAACTTGTGTTATAGCTCGAGGTTCTGAGAAATTGTAAGAATCAGCTTTTCATTTCAGTGTTTTTATATTACACTTGTGTAATTCTCAGTGTATAAGTGTCAAAAACAACCCCATTAATTTACATAAGCCTAAAATATATCCACGGGACCATGGAACGCATTAACAGGTTTCCCATACATCCTTATGGGAAAAAATACCTTAAAACTCATCACCTTTTAAACTCAATGCCACTCACAGAACCCATCGACGTTGAGTTTTAAGGTACCACGGTACTTTTATAGCCCGTTTGCTTTATTTGAAAAACAAATCACCCCATTTTTGTCTTATGACTAAGAAAATTTAGCCTCTTTGTCACGTTATATGTAAATACTAGTGACAAGTAATCATGGACTGCTTAGAAGCTACTAAACACTCAGGTGAATTTGGGTAAAATATATATTTTTATATATTTACATAGAAATGTTTATTTTTCTAGAATAAAAGTACTTTAATTAAAGATTAAATTCCTGTCACATATTTCATAGTGAAATTAAGCTAATTAAATATAAAGACATTTTGTATTACTATTTTTTGCTTGTCTTTACCTGGAGTTTCAGTTAAGCTAGAGCTGACTGTAGCATGGATCTATTCAGAAGACATTTTTAGAAAGCTGTAAATGAAGTAGCTGCAAAACACCAAAGTTAGTATATTGGAGAGTAGTCATAACTTCAGTGTTTACAAAATAGTGAATATACAATATATCATATTGATATTTTACATTGCTGTATAGTTCTTTTGTAATTTGTATATGCTTTTTAAATCATTGTTACATGGATTTTACAATCATTTGGCATGCTGCTTTAGTATTTAGGTGCCATTCTGTAATGCCTTCATACAGTTTTTAATTCATTCCCAGAGCTTAACATGGATGTGTTTAAATTAAATTAAATTAAATTTAGGCAGCGGTATGTTTAGGCATTCTTCAGCAATTGTATTAGATCTGTACATCTGCTGGATAATGTATGACCCAACTGGCTTGAGATCGGGAAAAGGATATTTTTTAGTGCGTCCAATTTTTTTACCCAATTGCGTTATGCTTCCTCTCTACTGGTGCTGACCCCCGCCCCGATTGAGGAGAGCGAACTGACACACGCCCCCTCCGACACGTGAGCAGTAGCCGACTGCATCTTTTCACCTGCACGAGGCGAGTTCATATGCAATCAGTCTTGTGCACAGAGAGACACACCCTGATCAGCATTATTCCTGAACTCTGTGCAGACGCCATCAATCAGCCAGCCGAGGTCATAATTGCACCAGTTATGAGGTCAATGTCTGGCTCCCTCCTTGGATGAACAACAGCCAAATGTTCATATAGCCGCCCAGCCGGATGGCAGAGCTGAGATTCGATACGATGTATTCAAAATCCCAGCTCTGGTGTGCTAGCATATTTTACCGCTGCACCACCTGAGCGGCCAGCAGAAAATAATTTTATGATTCATAGTATGTCAAACTTGAGATGGGTTAGAACAGCATAACATTTAATCAAGTTCTACTCTTTTCACTTAGGCTACAGTGACCAAAACTAGACAGTCCCCAGACCAGTGTCTGGTACCCATTGATGGACCAACCCATGAACTCAATGATATTAGGAATGTTTTCTTTGCAACCATTGGGCCCCTTAATAACAATCAAGCATAATTTGGATGACACAGTCTATCTGAGTATTGTTTCTGACTAGGGATGTAACGATGCACCACAAGACAGTTAATAACTGATTCAAAAATTTCACGATTCAAATCGAATTGACATGTAAAATGAATCGATATTCATTTTAAACAGCAGGGGGCACTGGCGCTATACACCTCGCCTGGTTGACATCACTGGCGCTGTACGCCTGGTTGCCAGATTTGGGGTTTTTCAGCCAAATTGGGCTTAATTCAAAATTGTTTTGCATAGTTTGTACCTACCTCAGAAGTAAAAGGGCATTCATTATTTACATAAATAAAAGATAATAACAAATACAGTATTTTATTTTCTTTTTTTAAGAGAAATAATAAAAGGAAACTTATAACTTATCATAGTTTGTCTTCAAAAAATTGGGAAAAAACGTATCGTGAACCCAGTATCATGAATCGCATCACATCCTGGGTAGAGTGTATCGTTACATCCCTATTTCTGACCATGTGCTTACCCTTGATGGCCACGATTAACCATCTTAAGGTGGCTACATCCAGCATAATAAGACACAGTAACACAAAATACAAGTCATTTCAAATTGGATGACATGTCAATGAGTTTAGTGTTCTTCAGTGGCCTCCCTAATTACCAGATCTAAATAAAAGTAACTTTGGCATGAACTAGATTCTGGAGGAGATTACACGATGCACTTAACATCTCTAAGAAAGAAATCTCAACACATACCTGAAAGAATTTTTTGAATTTTTAGTTTTACTTTATTTTATTTAAGAGGGTCTAACCCAGTAATAATGTGGTGTTTTGCTAATAAGGTGATCAGTGAGCGTATCTACACTTGATGCTGTAGCAAAGTAGCAGAGCACTATACACAACTGACTGAAATTTTTAAATGATCATTTAAACTAAGATATCTTAAATAGATTGTTGCTAATAAATGTTACATAAATTCAACAAATGATTATTTGTAGTCCAATTTATAAGCGAATAGTTTTGCAAACTAATGATTTGTAACAAGAGACATTAAAAAACACAGTATTTCCATCATTTTATATAGCATGTAAACTCAAATAAAACTTTTTTCTTGGTATCTGTTTTTTCCACAAGCATTTTCATTACCAGTTACTCAGTTTCACTAAAACTGCATACTTCTTTTTTTTTGGAATTGGGTTTGTATGTATTAAAACATAATGGGCAGTTATGAATGAGAGCTGATGGCTGTGATTTGCTTCTCTTTTATTTCCTTCACTGACCTGAATGACTGAATCTGATTGACTGATGCATGATTATAGAGCAAAGCAAACTGCATATTTTGACCCCATTTTCAAAAAAGTTGGGACATTTTGTAAAACTCAGTCTATCTATTTCCTCGGCTGCTCCCGTTAGGGGTCGCCAGCGGATCGTGATCCGCATTATTGATTTGGCACAGTTTTTACACCGGATGCCCTTCCTGACACAACCCTCCCTATTTTATCCGGGCTTGGGACCGGCACTACAATGCACAGGTTTATGCATCCTAGCGGCTAGGTACCTATAGGACAATTCAGTGTCTCCAATTAGGCTGGCTGCATGTTTTTGGACTGTGGGAGGAAACTGGAGCACCCGGAGGAAACCCACGCAGACATGGGGAGAACATGCAAACTCTGCACAGAAAGGACACATACCAACCCAGGACCTTCTTGCTGTGAGGCGACAGTGCTACCCACTTAGCCACCGTGCCGCCCATTTTGTAAAACTCTGAGGAATCTGTGATTTGATCATTCTCTAAAAACTTTATTAAATAAACAAAAGTAGAAAATGTTTTCATTAATCAACTTCATTGTGTTTTGAAAATAGAAACACATGTAGCATTTGGTTCCTGCAACACACTTCAAAAAAGTTGGGACAGAGGCAGGATTACTCCTGTGTTCCATTATTTTTTCCTATAAATGAGACTTTTTTATGATTTGGGAACTGAGGACACTAATTGTTGCAGTTTAGTATGTTGAATTTTTTTCTGTTCTTGCTTGATATGAGACTTCAGCTGCTCAGCAGTCTGTGACTGCAGTTGTTTGATTCTCCTCTTCATGCTGCATCATACATTTTCAAAAGGAGACAGACAGGCCAGTCAAGCACATACACTCTGTGTCTGTAGTTGCAGCGCATACAGTATGAGGCCTGGCATCGTCTTGCTGAAATAATCATGGACTTCCCTATAAAAGATGTGTCTCTCTAAAATCCCAATACACGCCTGCATCAGTGGTACCATCACACACATGCAAGCCACCCATGCCATACGACAGAAGTCTACTTTTGCACCTTTTGCTGATAACAGTATGGATTATTTATAATCTTTTTATAAAAATTCGATTTTTAAGCTGAATAGTCTAATTCAGTCTCATTAGACGGAGCAGCAATAATAATACTAAATACTGCCATCCAGGGGAAACATGATGCCTCTTATTTTGCATGTTACACTGAATAAAAGCAAACTTGAGTAGAACACACATAAAATATACATTAATTCATGTATTGTGAGCACAATTCTTCGGAGTGGCCAAGCCATTCAGAGCTAAACTTGCTTTTTTTATGTTGGATCAAGGCCGTAATCACAATATACATTGGGGGATGACTTGACTAAATATGACCAGGTATGTTCACCCAAGCCCCCCAATATTTTAATGTAAAAAATAGAAATAAACACAAACACACACACACACACACACACACACACACACACACACACACACACACATAAAGGTGTCATGAATTCTACCAAGGTTTCGAGGACTTTGAAGGAAAAACTAATGACATATCCTCTACCAACCTATTTACTGCTAAAGGATGGTGGTGGGGTATAGATTTGGAGACTTGGTATATCCAAAATGCTACCATCTTCTGTAAATCTCAACTATAAACTTATAAATTCATTATTATTTTTTGAACAAAATCATCTTTCAGGCAGGTTTAGTTACAGTCATTGCAGCTTTTGTTGTTTAAAACATGTTTACTATTGCCCTAATAATAGTTATGGATTTTCTTTGCATGTACAGTGGTACCTTGTAACTCAACGTCCCCTAAACTCAAAATGTTTGAAACTCAACGCTCTTCGTCAAGAAATTTGTACCCTTAAACTCAACGTTTCCCTTAAACTTAGTGTGTTCAGTTTGTTTGTTAAATTATTTATTTAATTTCAAATTAACAATGAGCAGTCGCTTTGTTCAGCACTCGGCTTGAGCGGTGCAGTAATACATCATCAAAGTGTGCATATGAGTTGAATCTGCATTTGTGTGGAATAACCGTCAGATTCAGTCTGAAAGCATCCACATGTATCTGTGTTTAGCTGGATTTTACTCACTGTTTTACTTTTTTAAAAATAATTTTTCCCTTTTTTCCCCCCAATTTTCTCCCCTAATTTTCTAGTCGTGTCCAATTACCCTGATTGCGTCCTCTATACTGATTCGACTCTTCACCACTGACTGAGGACGCCTCTCAACTGACATATGCCCTCTCTGGCACGTACAGTCAGTACAGACTGCATTTTTTACCTGCACGAGTGAGTTCATACACCGACGGGCACTGTGTACGGAGGGCCACACCCCCATCAGCATTATTCCTCAGCAGGGGCCGCAGTTGCACCAGTTATGAGGACCTATGACTCGACTTTTTACCCCTAACCCTGAACAACAGCCAACCGTTGTTAATGCAGCCGTCCAACCCAGTCAGAAGGCAGAGCTGAGATTCGATATGATGTATTCGAAACCCCAACTCTGGTGCGCTATTGTACTTTACCGCTGCGCCACCTGAGCGGCCATTGTTTCACTTTTAAACTTGCGTTATAGCTCGAGGTTCTGAGAAATTGTAAGAATCAGCTTTTCATTTCAGTGTTTTTATATTACACTTGTGTAATTCTCAGTGTATAAGTGTCAAAAACAACCCCATTAATTTACATAAGCCTAAAATATATCCACGGGACCATGGAACGCATTAACAGGTTTCCCATACATCCTTATGGGAAAAAATACCTTAAAACTCATCACCTTTTAAACTCAATGCCACTCACAGAACCCATCGACGTTGAGTTTTAAGGTACCACGGTACTTTTATAGCCCGTTTGCTTTATTTGAAAAACAAATCACCCCATTTTTGTCTTATGACTAAGAAAATTTAGCCTCTTTGTCACGTTATATGTAAATACTAGTGACAAGTAATCATGGACTGCTTAGAAGCTACTAAACACTCAGGTGAATTTGGGTAAAATATATATTTTTATATATTTACATAGAAATGTTTATTTTTCTAGAATAAAAGTACTTTAATTAAAGATTAAATTCCTGTCACATATTTCATAGTGAAATTAAGCTAATTAAATATAAAGACATTTTGTATTACTATTTTTTGCTTGTCTTTACCTGGAGTTTCAGTTAAGCTAGAGCTGACTGTAGCATGGATCTATTCAGAAGACATTTTTAGAAAGCTGTAAATGAAGTAGCTGCAAAACACCAAAGTTAGTATATTGGAGAGTAGTCATAACTTCAGTGTTTACAAAATAGTGAATATACAATATATCATATTGATATTTTACATTGCTGTATAGTTCTTTTGTAATTTGTATATGCTTTTTAAATCATTGTTACATGGATTTTACAATCATTTGGCATGCTGCTTTAGTATTTAGGTGCCATTCTGTAATGCCTTCATACAGTTTTTAATTCATTCCCAGAGCTTAACATGGATGTGTTTAAATTAAATTAAATTAAATTTAGGCAGCGGTATGTTTAGGCATTCTTCAGCAATTGTATTAGATCTGTACATCTGCTGGATAATGTATGACCCAACTGGCTTGAGATCGGGAAAAGGATATTTTTTAGTGCGTCCAATTTTTTTACCCAATTGCGTTATGCTTCCTCTCTACTGGTGCTGACCCCCGCCCCGATTGAGGAGAGCGAACTGACACACGCCCCCTCCGACACGTGAGCAGTAGCCGACTGCATCTTTTCACCTGCACGAGGCGAGTTCATATGCAATCAGTCTTGTGCACAGAGAGACACACCCTGATCAGCATTATTCCTGAACTCTGTGCAGACGCCATCAATCAGCCAGCCGAGGTCATAATTGCACCAGTTATGAGGTCAATGTCTGGCTCCCTCCTTGGATGAACAACAGCCAAATGTTCATATAGCCGCCCAGCCGGATGGCAGAGCTGAGATTCGATACGATGTATTCAAAATCCCAGCTCTGGTGTGCTAGCATATTTTACCGCTGCACCACCTGAGCGGCCAGCAGAAAATAATTTTATGATTCATAGTATGTCAAACTTGAGATGGGTTAGAACAGCATAACATTTAATCAAGTTCTACTCTTTTCACTTAGGCTACAGTGACCAAAACTAGACAGTCCCCAGACCAGTGTCTGGTACCCATTGATGGACCAACCCATGAACTCAATGATATTAGGAATGTTTTCTTTGCAACCATTGGGCCCCTTAATAACAATCAAGCATAATTTGGATGACACAGTCTATCTGAGTATTGTTTCTGACTAGGGATGTAACGATGCACCACAAGACAGTTAATAACTGATTCAAAAATTTCACGATTCAAATCGAATTGACATGTAAAATGAATCGATATTCATTTTAAACAGCAGGGGGCACTGGCGCTATACACCTCGCCTGGTTGACATCACTGGCGCTGTACGCCTGGTTGCCAGATTTGGGGTTTTTCAGCCAAATTGGGCTTAATTCAAAATTGTTTTGCATAGTTTGTACCTACCTCAGAAGTAAAAGGGCATTCATTATTTACATAAATAAAAGATAATAACAAATACAGTATTTTATTTTCTTTTTTTAAGAGAAATAATAAAAGGAAACTTATAACTTATCATAGTTTGTCTTCAAAAAATTGGGAAAAAACGTATCGTGAACCCAGTATCATGAATCGCATCACATCCTGGGTAGAGTGTATCGTTACATCCCTATTTCTGACCATGTGCTTACCCTTGATGGCCACGATTAACCATCTTAAGGTGGCTACATCCAGCATAATAAGACACAGTAACACAAAATACAAGTCATTTCAAATTGGATGACATGTCAATGAGTTTAGTGTTCTTCAGTGGCCTCCCTAATTACCAGATCTAAATAAAAGTAACTTTGGCATGAACTAGATTCTGGAGGAGATTACACGATGCACTTAACATCTCTAAGAAAGAAATCTCAACACATACCTGAAAGAATTTTTTGAATTTTTAGTTTTACTTTATTTTATTTAAGAGGGTCTAACCCAGTAATAATGTGGTGTTTTGCTAATAAGGTGATCAGTGAGCGTATCTACACTTGATGCTGTAGCAAAGTAGCAGAGCACTATACACAACTGACTGAAATTTTTAAATGATCATTTAAACTAAGATATCTTAAATAGATTGTTGCTAATAAATGTTACATAAATTCAACAAATGATTATTTGTAGTCCAATTTATAAGCGAATAGTTTTGCAAACTAATGATTTGTAACAAGAGACATTAAAAAACACAGTATTTCCATCATTTTATATAGCATGTAAACTCAAATAAAACTTTTTTCTTGGTATCTGTTTTTTCCACAAGCATTTTCATTACCAGTTACTCAGTTTCACTAAAACTGCATACTTCTTTTTTTTTGGAATTGGGTTTGTATGTATTAAAACATAATGGGCAGTTATGAATGAGAGCTGATGGCTGTGATTTGCTTCTCTTTTATTTCCTTCACTGACCTGAATGACTGAATCTGATTGACTGATGCATGATTATAGAGCAAAGCAAACTGCATATTTTGACCCCATTTTCAAAAAAGTTGGGACATTTTGTAAAACTCAGTCTATCTATTTCCTCGGCTGCTCCCGTTAGGGGTCGCCAGCGGATCGTGATCCGCATTATTGATTTGGCACAGTTTTTACACCGGATGCCCTTCCTGACACAACCCTCCCTATTTTATCCGGGCTTGGGACCGGCACTACAATGCACAGGTTTATGCATCCTAGCGGCTAGGTACCTATAGGACAATTCAGTGTCTCCAATTAGGCTGGCTGCATGTTTTTGGACTGTGGGAGGAAACTGGAGCACCCGGAGGAAACCCACGCAGACATGGGGAGAACATGCAAACTCTGCACAGAAAGGACACATACCAACCCAGGACCTTCTTGCTGTGAGGCGACAGTGCTACCCACTTAGCCACCGTGCCGCCCATTTTGTAAAACTCTGAGGAATCTGTGATTTGATCATTCTCTAAAAACTTTATTAAATAAACAAAAGTAGAAAATGTTTTCATTAATCAACTTCATTGTGTTTTGAAAATAGAAACACATGTAGCATTTGGTTCCTGCAACACACTTCAAAAAAGTTGGGACAGAGGCAGGATTACTCCTGTGTTCCATTATTTTTTCCTATAAATGAGACTTTTTTATGATTTGGGAACTGAGGACACTAATTGTTGCAGTTTAGTATGTTGAATTTTTTTCTGTTCTTGCTTGATATGAGACTTCAGCTGCTCAACAGTCTGTGACTGCAGTTGTTTGATTCTCCTCTTCATGCTGCATCATACATTTTCAAAAGGAGACAGACAGGCCAGTCAAGCACATACACTCTGTGTCTGTAGTTGCAGCGCATACAGTATGAGGCCTGGCATCGTCTTGCTGAAATAATCATGGACTTCCCTATAAAAGATGTGTCTCTCTAAAATCCCAATACACGCCTGCATCAGTGGTACCATCACACACATGCAAGCCACCCATGCCATACGACAGAAGTCTACTTTTGCACCTTTTGCTGATAACAGTATGGATTATTTATAATCTTTTTATAAAAATTCAATTTTTAAGCTGAATAGTCTAATTCAGTCTCATTAGACGGAGCAGCAATAATAATACTAAATACTGCCATCCAGGGGAAACATGATGCCTCTTATTTTGCATGTTACACTGAATAAAAGCAAACTTGAGTAGAACACACATAAAATATACATTAATTCATGTATTGTGAGCACAATTCTTATATCGGAGTGGCCAAGCCATTCAGAGCTAAACTTGCTTTTTTTTTATGTTGGATCAAGGCCGTAATCACAATATACATTGGGGGATGACTTGACTAAATATGACCAGGTATGTTCACCCAAGCCCCCCAATATTTTAATGTAAAAAATTGAAATAAACACAAACACACACACACACACACTCAAAGTTTAATCCATGGCTAAGGCCTTGTTTTGGATCACTTTCCATTTGCTAAAACCATTGTTATTTAATCTTCAAACTATTAACAGGTGATCTTACAAGAGAAAAAAAAAACTATATAATATATTTGGTTTTCAGACGTTGGCAGAACCAGTTTCAATTAGGCACACTCCTTGTTTCAGATTGGGTCACAGCTTCAGATTGAAAATTTTGGCTGAACTGAACATAATTTAAGTAATGGAGTGGCCAAGTCATTTAGATTTCAACTTGCCACTGTCCTTTTGCTTAACACAACATGACCTCTGCTTTGAATCATTAATAGCTGACCTTACTCCCCCCTACACCTGAAAAAAAGAATCAAATAAAAATAAATAATAGAGTGGAAATAAATGTTTCTTTCATTTGGTCAAGTCATCTAGGTCCTCAGACAGCCACCCCTATGTCTGTAATGTTCCTAGTATGAAATTATTTATTCATCGGACTAAAACCTTTAAAGTCAACTATTTTTCATTTTGAATAATCTACCCATGGAACACTAACTCCACTTGCATGTCCTCGGACTGTGGGAGGAAACCGGAGCACCCGGAGAACATGCAAACTCCACACACTTAGTTTGATAGTTCAGGATGGTGCAGGATAAATCAGCTTTGTTTAAACAGCAAAGATAGATTTGTTTGTTTATTTATTAGGATTTTTAATGTCATGTTTTAGACTTTGGTTACATTCATGACAGGAACGGTAGTTACTCATTACACAAGGTTCATCAGTTCACAAAGTTATATCTAACACAGTCTTGGACAATTTAGTGTCTGCAATTCACCTCACTTGCATGTCCTCGGACTGTGGGAGGAAACCGGAGCACCCGGAGAACATGCAAACACCACACAGAAAGGACATGGGCCGCCCCACCTGGGGATCAAACCCAGGACCTTCTTGCTTTGAGGTAACAGCGCTACCCACTTAGCCACCGTGCCGCCCCAGCAAAGACAGATAAACTGGTTACCTCACTGGTTTAAATGAACCAAGGTGACCTTTTTAAAGAGGAGATATATGAGGATAGTTTTGTTCCTTTTTTATTAGCTCAATCAGAAAAGGGGCAATAATCTTTTTTTCAGCACTGCAGGTTAATCTGATAGTATTGATCATGGACACACACATCACTGACATGTAATTAAGATTAAATCCAGATTTGATTCCTTTCTGAATTGTATGACACTTTGACTCATGCTCGATCAGTAAGGTCATCCAAACAGGCTGCATTCCCTCTGTAACCATTAGTGATAGAACAGCATAGGATTATTAATGACACATTCAACATATTGACCTATTGGCTACATAATAATTACAATGTATTCCTCTAAGGCTTAACTATATTGCACTTAGGCAATCTTCTGCAGCAAACTAAGGAACAAATGTGTTGTACTATAACCTTTAAAAAACATTAATGATTTATTTGTTGATATTTTAAAATGTCAGCAGACAAAAGTGATGTGACCGACCTGCAGAAGGACTGGCAACATGGGACGAGCATGCAAAGCCAGGCTGAGGTATGACAGCTGAATTGCGGTTGTAGTCTTTGTTCTCCAGATGACAAGAAACAGGATGATTAAATGTTTCAAAGGGATTAAAGTGGAATATGAATGAAAAGTGATGGTTGCACAACATCAAAAGAGAACAGCAGAGAGGTGCAGGTGTTGTTTTAGATCTGGTGTTTGGTGGAGATGAGAGTGCTTTAGAGATACCTGCCCTCCAATATCTGACCTCCTACATCTGAGAGCTACATCTACCCAGAAAATTATCCACCTGTAGCTCACAATCAGGTTTAGAAATATATCTCTACAGAAAAAAGTGTTGCTAATTTTTCTTTTAATTAATCACATAATCATTAAAGATCAGTCTAGGTCTAGTACAAGACAAAAACTCTGAACAGAATGTTGGAAGCACTTTGTAGTTCTACAATTACTGACTGTAGTCCATCTGTTTCTGTGCATGCTTTGCTAGCCCCCTTTTATGCTGTTCTTCAATGGTCAGGACCCCCACAGGACCACTACAGAGCAGGTATTATTTGGGTGGGTCATTCTCATCACTGCAGTGACACTGACATGGTGGTGGTGTGTTAGTGTGTGTTGTGCTGGTATGAGTGGATCAGACACAGCAGCGCTGCTGAAGTTTTTAAACACCTCACTGTCACTGCTGGATTGAGAATAGTTCACCAACCAAAAATATTCAGCCAACAGCGCTCCATGGGCAGCGTCCTGTGACCACTGATGAAAATCTAGAAGATGACCAACTCAAACAGCAGCAATAGATGAGTGATTGTCTCTGACTTTACATCTACAAGGTGGACCAACTAGGTAGGAGTGTCTAATAGAGTGGACAGTGAGTGGACACGGTATTTTAAAAACTCCATCAGCACTGCTGTGTCTGATCCACTCATACCAGCACAACACACACTAACACACCACCACCATGTCAGTGTCACTGCAGGGCTGAGAATGATCCACCACCTAAATAATACCTGCTCTGTGGTGGTCCTGTGGGGGTCCTGACCATTGAAGAACAGGGTGAAATCAGGCTGAAAAGGTATGTAGATAAATAGATGGACTACAGTCAGTAATTGTAGAACTACAAAGTGCTTCTATATGGTAAGTGGAGCTGATAACATGGAAAGGTAGTTTTAATGTTATGGCTGATAAGTGTAATATATAGTAAAAAATAGGTGCTATAGGTAATACTGATGCTGTGCAGCTATACTGAGTTTAGTGAGTTCTTGTCTTATCTTTGGTGATTCTCTGTGCAGTTTTTCATGTTATCTTGGTTTTCCCCAGGTACTTCACTTTCCTCCTGTTTTTCAAACATGTAAAAGACAGGCTGGGTTCATGAATTCATGCTGTTTATATAAATTCGACTATCTAAATTATGCAGGAAAAGAATCATCAGACCAAATAATATTATATAGTTTTCATTTTTTCAATTTTAAAAACCTGAACAGTCATTAGGTGACAGGAAAGGATGCTGACATTGTCTTCTGCTGTACAAGCCCATGTGTTGTGCATTTTATAATACTTCTGTAACCAATTTGTTAGTGACAGTGGTAGCCTAGTGGGTAAAGCTTTGAGCTATTAATTGAAAGGTTCAGAGTTTGAATCCCAGCTCTGTCATGCAGCTACTGAGGGGCTCTTAAGCAAGGCCCTTAACCCTCTCGGCTCCAGGGGTGCCGTACAATGACTGACCCAGCAGTCTGACCAAATAAGCTGGAATATATGAAAAAAGAAATGCGTTTTACACCATTCTGCATATTTAAAAGAAATACTGTGTGAAATTACAGGAGTTTCTAACATTCTCACACAGATTTTTTGTTTGATGGCATCTTTACACACATATATTTATTGTCTCCCAATTGTAAATTAACACCCATTAACTTCTTCTAGCTTAAGACAGCTACCAACCTGGGAGAGTTCTTCTCCTCATGTCTGCATGCTTACTTCACCCTTCAGTGAACAAAACAAAACAAAAAAAAGGTGATGGAGAGGACAGGAAGGGCAATTAACATTAGATTGTAGATAGACTGATACACACAATACCTCAATACCAAAAAATGTATTTGTTAGCTAATTATATATAGGTTTATAATTCGGCTTGCATTTTAAAATGGTAAACATTCATTAAAAAATAATTAAAAAAAAACCCAAAAAAACAGACAGACAGATTTATAGTGGTTGGGAATTGGTTGCATTTAGTTCAATGAGATAAAAGGTTTATTCTGCTAAATGAAATCAATCTTCTTGTTAGTACAGTGCAAATTACTTCATAAATGTCAAATATTCTCAAATGTTGAATTGATCATTTAGAAAACAATTAAAATGCAATCTTTTCCTTACAGACAATAGGGATAATTATGCTCTTTTGGGCTAATTGTGCTCTTTTGGACTGCGGGTCATGGAAAGCTATGGCATTGTTAGGTAAAAAGTAATGATCTACAACCCCAAATCAGAAAAAGTTGGGACAGTATGGAAAATGCTAATAAAATAAAAAATGCAGTGTTCCTTACATTTACTTTGACTTTTATTTGATTGCAGACAGGATAAACCTGAGATATTTCTTGTTTTATCTGCTCAACTTCATTTCATTTATTAATATACCTTACACTTCTGTGATGGCAGCATTAATGTAGAAAAGTACATTGAGATCTTCAAGACGTCATCTTTTCCAGGGACGTCCATGCATTTTTCAACAAGACAATGCAAAACCACATGCTGCACACATTACAAAGGCATGGCTGCGAAAAAAGAGATTATGAGTACTGGACTGGCCTGGCCTGCCTGCAGTCCTGACCTGTCCGCAACAGAGAATTTTGAAAGGAAAAATGCAAAAAGACGTGTTTGCAGGAAGAATGAGACAAAATAAAACCTGGAACACTAAATCACTTGGTATCCTCGGTGCCAAAACGTCTTTTAAGTGTGGTGAAAAGGATTGGCAACATTACAAAGTGGTAAATGCTTTACTGTCCCAACTTTTTTTGGAATGTGTTGCAGGCCTGAAATGCAGGAATGGATGTTTATTAATAGAATAATGCCTTTAATTGTACAGTAAAATGAGATTCTATTTTTCATATTTTTCAGCTTGTTTGGAAGCTGGGATCAGAGCGCAAGGTTAACCATTGTATAGCACCCTTGGAGCAGACAGGGCTAAGGGCCTTGCTCAAGAGTGGCTTCATAGCAGAGCCTGGATTTGAACTGACAATCTTCCGAATGATAGCCCAAAGTTCTACCCACTAGGCTGCCACTGTCCCTTCTATATTTTGTGTACATGTGTATTTTTACACTTTCTTTTAAAGTCATTTTTGCAAAATACTGTATATCTTGATCCTAAACTAGTAAGTAATTTCTCTTTTTGAGGGCAGATGGCGCTGTTGCACTTCAACAGTCACAAACAGCATCTGCACGAACCCTGTCAGAAAATCACAGGCCAACTCTTTTTGCTACGAACAATAAATTTCAAACAGCATCATCTAGGTCAAGGACAAATAATTGAGTTTATAATCCTGCATAATTATAGGCCCAAGTTGATGAAATATGAAGAAATAATATGCAAAGTAGCTCCACTGCTGACATCTAAGTGGAGGTAAGCATCAAGGTAAAATTTGAGTGATGAAAATGCCTGAGTAAGCCATAACGTATGACACAGAGGGAAAATATTTTGACAAGTATAATGCACATGTGGTGCTTTCTGCTTTTAAGCAGATACAAAGCCACACTTCAGTGTAATTTAAATGTCTTAATGCGTTTTAGATAAACAAATCTAATTCTTTATTAGGGCTGCTAAATGTTCTTTAGAATTTGTTTTTTATTATTCATTCATTTATTCTCTTTTTACCACCGTTCATCCTACTCAGGGTCGTGGTGGGTTTGATTTATCAGGGAAATGGCAGGACACACCCTGGACAGGTCATCAGTCCATAATAGAGCAGACACACACACCTGGGGAAAATTTTACTTGCTCCAAAAATAGCTACTTTTAAATGTAACACATAAGTCTGATATGTGTTTATTACAGTAATTCTTCAGTTATATGACCTTTGGGTAATTAACACAATCATAAAAAGCTGTCTTGAATCAATCTACTAGTGGGTAGAGCTTTGTGCTATTCATTAAAAGCTTCAAATCCAAGGTCCAGGGTTTGATCCCCAAGTGGGGAGGTCTGGGTCTTTTCTGTGTGGGTTTCCTCCGGGAGCTCCGGTTTCCTCCCACAGTCCAAAGACATTCGAGTGAGGTGAATTGGAGATAAATAAAACATAATGTTAAAATCCTAATAAATAAATACATTCTTGATCTGTGACCACAAAATACACTGATCAGCCATAACATTAAAACCACCTCCTTGTCAATCTGCTAGTGGGTAGAGCTGAACAATTACTGACTGTAGTCTATCTGTTTCTCTGCATATTTATTAGCCTGTTTTCACCCTGTTCTTCAATGGTCAGGACCCCCACAGAGCAGGTATTATTTAGGTGGTGGATCATTCTCAGCACTGCAGTGACAATGACATGGTGGTGGTGTGTTAGTGTGTGTTGTGCTGGTATGAGTGGATCAGACACAGCAGCGCTGCTGGAGTTTTTAAATACCGTGTCCACTCACTGTCCACTCTATTAGCCACTCCTACCTACCTCCTACCTTATAGATGTAAAGTTAGAGACGATCGCTCATCAGACGATTGCTGCTGTTTGAGTTGGTCATCTTCTAGACCTTCATCAGAGGTCACAGGACACTGCCCACGGGGCGCTATTGGCTGGATATTTTTGGTTGGTGGACTATTCTCAATCCAGCAGTGACAGTGAGGTGTTTAAAAACTCCATCAGCATTGCAGTGTCTTATCCACTCATACCAGCACAACACACACTAACACACCACCACCATGTCAGTGTCACTGTAGTGCTGAGAATGATCCACCACCCAAATAATACCTGCTCTGTGGTGGTCCTGTGGGAGTCTTGACCATTGAAGAACAGCATGAAAGGGGGCTAACAAAGCATGCAGAGAAACAGATGGACTACAGTCAGTAATTGTAGAACTACAAAGTGCTCCTATATGGTAAGTGGTTTTAATGTTATGGCTGATTAATAAACATTAATAAACTACACGTGGATTTAAATCTTTCTGATGTGGTGGCATGTTTTAAAAAAGAAATAGCTATGAGAATGAATCTATTTTACTATTTAACAGCACTACACTGGACTGCTACTCCCAAAACACAAGATTAGATGATTCAACTATAACCATAAAGTTAATAAAGTGCAGTGCCTTAAATGAGCAATTTGTTTTCTGTTGACTTTAATCTTAGGAGATGTGACAGATGCTGAAATAGATTTTAAAAACAGGATGTGGACATTTTGAGCACTGATACAAAATCAGAAAGCTGTTGACCATTTTGCAAACAAAGATAAGAGTCTCCATAAATTATTTATAATAACTTTTCAAAATACCCGACCTTAATGCATATACAATGAGCCAGTGGAAATATACTGTTCCACTGTGCCTCATTCCAGCCAAGCACATTACCATGGTTTATAAATATAAGGCTATAAAAATATAATAGATAATATTACATTATATAATGTCATTTGTCATTATATTTTACAGTAATATTATTAATAAATATTACACAAATGTAACTACAACAAAGCTCACGAGTATATACTACTACTAGTTCTTTATAACAACAATCATATTTTATTTTCATCAACTGCTTAATTCTGGTCATTTTGTAGCAGGTTCGGTTTCCCAGAGAAATACAAGTGCAAGGCAGGAACACCCTGTCTGTAATACCTGTGCTATCAGACAGCCTGAGATTCAAACCCATATCTCAGTGGTGGTGGGCTACCGTAACAGACTGCTGTGCCACCTGAGCACAACAACAACAAAAACAACAACAATAACAGTAATGTTAATAATAATGCATTTATATTTTAGCAACTAGGAGATGCTCCTATCCATAGGTGTTCGTGTGGTGCAACAGTCTATTACGATAGCCCAAGACCTAATCTCAGCAGTGCTTTTGGCTGGCTGGGCATCTACACAGACATAAATGGCTATATCAGGGGGTGAGTTACTGTGTGACTTGGAGAGGTGGGACAAAGTCATGTGAAGGACTGGCATTCCTGCCTTGTGCCCAATCTTTCCCTGTGGAACCCCACCTGCCATGACCCAGGACAAAGCAGTTAAATAAAATAATAATAATAATAATAATAATAACAATAATAATAATAATAGTAATAATTATGATAATAATAATAACAATAATAATAATAATAGCAATAAAAATAATAAAAAAGTATGGAACCCCACCTGCCATGACCCAGGATAAAGCAGTTAAAGAAAATAATAATAATAATAATAATAATAGCAATAAAAATAATAAAAAAGTAAGTAAATATGTAAATGAATAATAAACTTGTGTTTCCTGGTGGAACCCCACCTGCCAAGTAAATATGTGAATTAATAATGTTTCAGTGCATTGAAGACATTAATTATTTAATGTATGTACTTAATGTATTTATTTATACTTCCCCCTAATGTAATCTTGTTAAATCAATTGTGATATACACTGATCAGCCATAACATTAAAACCACCTCTTTGTTTCTACACTCACTGTCCATTTTTTCAGCTCCACTTGCCACATAGAAGCACTTTGAAGTTCTACAATTACTGACTGTAGTCCATCTGTTTCTCTGCATACTGTTTAAGCCTGCTTTCACTCTGTTCTTCAATGGTCAGGACCCCCACAGGACCATCACAGAGCAGTTATTATGTAGATGGTCGATCATTCTCAGCACTGCAGTGACATTGACATGGTGGTGGTCCACTCTATTACACACTCCTACCTAGTTGGTCCACCTTGTAGATGTAAAGTCAGAGACGATCGCTCATCTATTGCTGCTGTTTGAGTTGGTCATCTTCTAGACCTTCATCAGTGGTCACAGGACGCTGCCCATGGACACTGTTGGCTGGATGTTTTTGGTTGGTGGACTATTCTCAGTCCAGCAGTAACAGTGAGGTGTTTAAAAACTCCATCGGCGCTGTTGTGTCTTATCCACTCATACCAGCACAACACACACTAACACACCACCACCATGTCAGTGTCACTGCAGTGCTAAGAATGATTTACCACCTAAATCAGAATCAATAAATAATAATACCTACTCGGTAAATAATACCTACTCTGTAGCGGTCCTGGGACCTGACCATTGAAGAACAGCATGAAAGGGGGCTAACAAAGTATGCAGAGAAACAGATGGACTACAGTCAGTAATTGTAGAACTACAAAGTGCTTCTATATGGTAAGTGGAGCTGATAAAATGGACAGCAAGGAGATGGTTTTAATGCTATGGCTGATCAGTGTATGCAGTTCCACATAACCATGAAATGCATTAACAGGTTTCCCATACATTCAAGGTACCACTGTATTTCATTTACTATATAAGTAAATTAGTTGTATAAGTAAATTGTGACATTTTAGCTACACTTTTTGCTTATCCCATAACAAAAGTACTGTAAAATAAAAGGTTACAGAAAAAAAAAAAAACATGAAGGGTTGAGGTTTAGTGCACCTGTGAGTTCATGTTAGGTGCAAACCCATGATTCTTCAGAGAGTAAATATAAAATCAGTATAGAAACGCGTAGAATATTAAATTTGCTTCATTTATCTAAGGTACTAGCTTTGAATAATCCTTCTAAATACCTTACAATTTCTTCATATTGTACCTATTTTGTTTTTGTCATTATTTATTCCCTACAGAGTAGCAAGCTACAAGAACGATGCTACAAGTGTTTTATTCTGCTTTTTAGTTCTATAGTTAGAAACATTCCCCAGTATCGTGCCTCAGACACTTATTACCCCATGCTTTAACTAAATGCAGTAAAAGGGTCTCACAGATCTGCTAGCTACCGGGATGAAAATGGGTCCTGCCGCTGATTGCTTCCCTTGCCTTTGCGATTTTGCATAGTAGGTCCGTCTCCAGGCGACAGATGATCTGAAGACTGCTGTTTTTTGTTAAGATTTACATTTGTGTTCTCCTTCCTCAAAGGCAGTGGAGGCTGCCTCCTGTCACACAACCTGCTGCCAAGTCACCCGAGAGCGCTCATCCAGCTTTGGTAAAATGCAATTAGACTGCTTTGTGGGTGTAAACTGTCCCCTAGCATAAACAATGACACAATGCAGGCTATAATTTTAATGGGCCTCAATTTTCAAGGGAGACGTTTCATAATTTGGAGACCACATGCACCAAGTGGCTGTTTCAAATAAAGAAGAATAGAGCTCCACTCTGCCAACTGCTATGCCAAGCTCATCACCAAATAGTGGACTAAAATGCATGTCATTAACAAGTCTATTAAATGTGTGGGTAGTCACTACATTTATTTATTAATAAATTAAGAAAATAACTCAGATAAAATTACATACAATGTACAAAAATGCTGTAAATTGGGAATACTTAGATCAGGGGCTTTTAACCTGTTGGGCACAACCTACTGGAAAGTGTGTTTGTGTCTGTCTGTCTTTCTATCTGTATGTCTATATATTTATCTATCTATCCATCTGTCCGTCTGTACATCTATCTGTCTGTACATCTATCTATCTGTCTGTCTGTCTGTCTGTCTGTATGTCTATCCATCTGTCTGTCTCTATCTGTCTGTCTGTATATCTATGTCTATCTGTCTGTCTATCTATCTGTCTGTCTATATGTTTATCTATGTCTGCCTGTACATCTATATGTCTGTCTGTCTTTCTATCTGTATGTCTATATATTTATCTATCTATCCGTCTGTCCGTCTGTACATCTATCTGTCTGTCTATCTGTCTGTCTATCTGTATGTCTACATGTCTATCCATCTGTCTGTATATCTATTTGTCTATCTGTCTGTCTATATATCTGTACATCTATCTGTCTGTACATCTATCTGTCTGTTTATATGTCTATCCATCTGTCTGTATGTATCTGTCTGTCTGTATATCTATATGTCTATCCATCTGTCTATCTATCTGTCTGTCTATATGTCTATCTATCCGTCTGCCTGTACATCTATATGTCTGTCTATCTGTCTGTCTGTCTGTCTGTCTGTATATCTGTCTACATTTTTTTTTTGTTTATCACAGCCATGACTGTGTTTGATATAACCTTGAGAAGTGATGAACCTTGTGTAATGAGTAACTACCGTGTGTCTGTCATGAATGTAACCAAAGAGTGTAAAACATGATGTTAAAATCCTAATAAACAAATGTTTATCACAGAGAACATTTTTGTACATTCAAAAATATTAAAATGATTTTTACAACATCAAATAATATGATGTGTAACTACTGACCCACATGAAAACGCCTATGAACACAATTAAAGTAATTAAGTAAACAAAATGTCAGTCGAATAGATGCGAGTGAACGTTTGAAGAAGTCCTGTGGCATTTTCTTCTGTACATTGTGAGGTGGATTATCCTACAGTACATTCTGGTTTCAATTCTTTCACACATAAACAATGCACCGGTGCCTGACTGTGGACATGCTATAGAAAAAAAAGCATGATTCATCAGACCACCTGTCCTCCGGTATCAAGTAACCTGACGACAGTTTGTGACATGTCCCTCCACGGTCCGTTGTTGACAGGTACTCGCCATGGCTGCCTGTGAGCATCCCTTGATGTTTTGAAGACATCTCAACCCAGTTTTCTGGCCATGACAATTTGGCCCTTATAAAAGTCACTCAGGTGTGTATGCTGCCCCTATGTGCTGCTTTGTTTTTAGATTAAATAAATAAATTTAAAGCTGAATTCCACTTACACGAAATTCCACTTTTATTCACTTCTTTAAAAAAAGAATGCTTCACAGAGTACTATCATCCTCTAAACTTTCAAAATAAGTAATGAAAGTCATTGAATGTTAAACAGCCAATTCAGAATGTATGTAGCCTTGTACAACAGTTGATTGGCTATCAAGAACACTTCCCCCAGCAATTGTTCTGCTCCCATAATATTCTGCACCAAACAATCAGCAGAGTTTAATCAGCAGTGTTGTTAAAGAAGGTAGGCTTTCTTCCGAGACCTTATTGGTAGTGGCTTTTGTAAGTGAAGATGAACTGCACATGGCAATTAAAGTTCCAGACCATTACTCTGCCTGAATAGAGGTTACGCTCAATGTCTAACTGCTTTTAAAAAAGCTCAAGCTGCCCAGTGATTGTCCAATTCTTCCTCCCGAGTTTCTTTTTCTACTTTTAAAAAGGAAGATATAAGCATAGGCATCAACAGTGTGCCCTAACACACTAAAGTGCTTTATTTCAGTTACATCATCAAAATAATCTATGTAGTGTAATAAAAAAAAAAAAAAAAAAAAAAAAAAAAAATATATATATATATACAGTGTATCACAAAAGTGAGTACACCCCTCACATTTCTGCAAATATTTCATTATATCTTTTCATGGGACAACACTATAGACATGAAACTTGGATATAACTTAGAGTAGTCAGTGTACAGCTTGTATAGCAGTGTAGATTTACTGTCTTCTGAAAATAACTCAACACACAGCCATTAATGTCTAAATAGCTGGCAACATAAGTGAGTACACCCCACAGTGAACATGTCCAAATTGTGCCCAAATGTGTCGTTGTCCCTCCCTGGTGTCATGTGTCAAGGTCCCAGGTGTAAATGGGGAGCAGGGCTGTTAAATTTGGTGTTTTGGGTACAATTCTCTCATACTGGCCACTGGATATTCAACATGGCACCTCATGGCAAAGAACTCTCTGAGGATGTGAGAAATAGAATTGTTGCTCTCCACAAAGATGGCCTGGGCTATAAGAAGATTGCTAACACCCTGAAACTGAGCTACAGCATGGTGGCCAAGGTCATACAGCGGTTTTCCAGGACAGGTTCCACTCGGAACAGGCTTCGCCAGGGTCGACCAAAGAAGTCGAGTCCACGTGTTCGGCGTCATATCCAGAGGTTGGCTTTAAAAAATAGACACATGAGTGCTGCCAGCATTGCTGCAGAGGTTGAAGACATGGGAGGTCAGCCTGTCAGTGCTCAGACCATACGCCGCACACTGCATCAACTCGGTCTGCATGGTCGTCATCCCAGAAGGAAGCTGACGCACAAGAAAGCCCGCAAACAGTTTGCTGAAGACAAGCAGTCCAAGAACATGGATTACTGGAATGCCCTGTGGTCTGACGAGACCAAGATAAACTTGTTTGGCTCAGATGGTGTCCAGCATGTGTGGCGGCGCCCTGGTGAGAAGTACCAAGACAACTGTATCTTGCCTACAGTCAAGGATGGTGGTGGTAGCATCATGGTCTTGGGCTGCATGAGTGTTGCTGGCACTGGGGAGCTGCAGTTCATTGAGGGAAACATGAATTCCAACATGTACTGTGACATTCTGAAACAGAGCATGATCCCCTCCCTTCGAAAACTGGGCCTCATGGCAGTTTTCCAACAGGATAACGACCCCAAACACAACCTCCAAGATGACAACTGCCTTGCTAAGGAAGCTGAAGGTAAAGGTGATGGACTAAACCCAATTGAGCACCTGTGGGGCATCCTCAAGTGGAAGGTGGAGGAGTTCAAGGTGTCTAAAATCCACCAGCTCCGTGATGTCATCATGGAGGAGTGGAAGAGGATTCCAGTAGCAACCTGTGCAGCTCTGGTGAATTCCATGCCCAGGAGGGTTAAGGCAGTGCTGGATAATAATGGTGGTCACACAAAATATTGACACTTTGGGCACAATTTGGACATGTTCACTGTGGGGTGTACTCACTTATGTTGCCAGCCATTTAGACATTAATGGCTGTGTGTTGAGTTATTTTTAGAAGACAGTAAATCTACACTGCTATACAAGTTGTACACTGACTACTCTAAGTTATATCCAAGTTTCATGTCTATAGTGTTGTCCCATGAAAAGATATAATGAAATATTTGCAGAAATGTGAGGGGTGTACTCACTTTTGTGATACACTGTATATACACCGATCAGCCGTAACATTAAAACCACCTCCTTGTTTCTACACTCACTGTCCATTGTATCAGCTCCACTTACCATATAGAAGCACTTTGTAGTTCTACAATTACTGACTGTAGTCCATCTGTTTCTCTGCATATCTTTTTAGCCTGCTTTCACCCTGTTCTTCAATGGTCAGGACCCCCACAGAGCAGGTATTATTTGGGTGGTGGGTCATTCTCAGCACTGCAGTGACACTGACATGGTGGTGGTGTGTTAGTGTGTGTTGTGCTGGTATGAGTGGATCCATACCATGTCCACTCACTCTCCACTCTATTAGACACTCCTACCTAGTTGGTTCACCTTGTAGATGTAAAGTCACAGACGATCGCTCATCTGTTGCTGCTGTTTGAGTTTGTCATCTTCTTAGACCTTCATCAGTGGTCACAGGACGCTGCCCACGGGGCGCTGTTGGCTGGATATTTTTGATTGGTGGACTTTTCAACAAGGAGGTGGTTTTAATGTTATGGCTGATCGGTGTATATATAATGTGGTGTGGTTTGCACTAAATTTCATTATAATAAACAAACCCCCTTATCTAAACATTTAAAGTAAATGTATGAAAAAGTTGCACATTTATACAGAGGAACTTTTCTGTGTTGTCTCACAGCAGGAAGGGGCTGGGTTTCTGTGTGAAGTTTGCATGTTCTCCCTCTGTCCTTGTGGGTTTCCTCAAGTCCAAAAACATGCATAATTGGCAGTGCCTGCAGCAGACACGGTTCTGCTGGGGTGGGATGACCGGACTATGTGGGTGGGGTCTTCGAACGCTGTGTAAGGACCCTGATTGGCTCATAAAGAGGTGCCTGTGCAGAATGCATAGGTGAAAAAAGGTTCCGCTAAGGGCTGTGAGCGGGTCGGAGGAGGCGTGAGCAGCAATATACCGACCATACCCAATTGACTACGCTAAAATTGGGAAAAAGATGCATAAATAAAATAGAAAAAAAATCAAGCCATTTAGATCAAGCCATAGCATTCCTAGTTTAGATCAAGCCATAGCATTTCTAGTTTAGATCAAGCCATAGCATTCCTAGTTTAGATCAAGCCATAGCATTCCTAGTTTAGAACACGAGTTGAACACTGCTGTTTAATGTTATTTTTGCATAATTTTTTAAGTTTACCTACTAACTTTTTGGGCTATTGCCTGGTTTCATCTTTCAGCATGTACCCGACATTGATCAATATGCTAACTAAGGTAATTTCTGTATCATTGACATGCAGTCTCTGTTTGTTTATTTGTTTATTAGGATTTTAACGTCATGTTTTACACTTTGGTTACATTCATGACAGGGACGGTAGTTACTCATTACACAAGGTTCATCAGTTCACAAGTTAATATTGAACACAGTCATGGACAATTTAGTGTCTCCAATTCACCTCATTTGCATGTCTTTGGACTGTGGGAGGAAACCGGAGCTCCCAGAGGAAACCCACAAGGACACGGGGAGAACATGCAAACTCCACACAGAAAGGACCCGGACCGCCCCACCTGGGGATCAAACCGAGGACCTTCTTGCTGTGAGACGAGTGCTACCCACCGAGCCACCGTGCCACCCTGCACTCTCTGTAAACAAGGTACCATTTGAAAGCACTGAATGTCTGCTTTTTGGCAGTGTAAATAATTTCTGATAGGTTTTCTTAAAAACAAAAACAGTACAATCTGATAAATTGTAGTAGTTTTTATATGCAGAAATATTATATGAATTTTATATCAAACAACCAACAGATTCTCCTGGTTCTCTTGACAATCACATTTATACTGACAATTTTGCTTCGAATAAATAAGCATAAAAACCCAAGTCCAATATTTGATAATGCTTTGCTGTCATTGCAAAACAGAGGTGTGTGGTAAATTACAGCACTGTGACCCAGATCCACAACTCAGAAACACAAAAACATAACTGTGTTGTTCCATTAGGAATTTAAATCTATGCCTTTGTAAATGTGTGTGTATCTTGGCATCTATTTTGGATGAATACAAAGATAATCAACCTCCTTTGTCCAGATATTTTGATCTCAATCTTAAAACTTGTCCAGGTTGTACACTGTAACCCCAATTTTTCTCTTGCTGAAAAGGTTTGGAGACCTTTGAAGACCAAGTTTTTGAGCCTGGTAAAAGTTTTTGAGCAAAGTAAAATATCACCATGACCTTTAGCTGGTTTCTGTAACATTAAACTATAAATGTCCTCTTCTCTTATAAGCTTTCTGAATAAAAAGCCTTAAAACTGGGTATGTCCTTCCTGTGAAAAATATGCCTAACACTTCTAAGGTCTTAGAGATGTGCAGACAGGACTGATTGAATTTTCAGTACCTGTGTGGTCTTTGTCAAAAACAAGCAAACATAAAATATCAAACAGCATAGACTAGCATTAGCTGGTTGGTCTGAGATGGTGTCTATAGCCGAATATAAATCTGTGATTCAAGACACTGTTGGTTTACGCTGGACTTTTATGTAAGCTCTGGTTTATGCATTAAGATATGGTTATGCTAATAAAGTAGCTTTTAAAAGCTTAATGTATTTCAAACTTCCAGTTAAAATAAATACACCCTGTTAATTTAAAATTCCTACTTGAAAGGTTCTCCTCTTTGGTACTTAGAATAGAATGCCTTCATTTGTCATATATACATATACAGGTGTACAGTACAACAAAATTCTTCATTCGCATAGCCTAGCTTATTTGGAAGCTGGGGTCAGAGCGCAGGGTCAGTTATTGTAAGGCAACCCTTGAACAAACAGGGTTAAGTGTTGCTCAGGGACCCAACAGTGGCTTCAGGGCAGAGCTGGGATTCAAACTCTCAACCTTTCAGTTGATAGCCCAAAGCTCTACCCACTAGGCTACCACTGCCCCATGCTACTGATGTGCTGCCCAAGACAATTTATGTTTTGGACCATTTCTATATCACGTTTTAATTTACACGGTTCTATTCCCAAAGATGCATTTAATAGTTGTCAAACATAAAAAAAAACATACCATTAATCGCTATCAAACACACAGCCAAATAGCCAGCTAGCTAACTGCTTAGCTAGTTAACAGGCCAACTGCTAAAAAGTGGCTTAAAGTGGTCAAAGTAAACATGGAGATTTTTTCTACAATTACTGACTGTAGTCCATCTGTTTCTCTACATACTTTTTTAAACTGCTTTCACCCTGTTCTTCAATGGTCAGGACCCCCACAGGACCACCACAGAGCAGGTATTATTTAGGTGGTGGATCATTCTCAGCACTGCAGTGTCACTGACATGGTGGTGGTGTGTTAGTGTGTGTTGTGCTGGTATGAGTGGATAAAACAGCAATGCTGATTGAGTTTTTAAACACCTCACTGTCACTGCTGGACTGAGAATAGTCCACCAACAGAAATATTCCAGCCCCATGGGCAGCGTCCTCTTGTGACCACTGATGAAGGTCTAGAAGATGACCAACTCAAACAGCAGCAATAGATGAGTGATCGTCTCTGACTTTACAACTACAAGGTGAATCAACTAGGTAGAAGTGTCTAATAGAGTGGACAGTGAGTGGACACAGTATTTAAAAACTCCAGCAGTGCTGCTGTGTCTGATCCACTCATACCAGCACAACACACACTAACATACCACCACCATGTCAGTGTCACTGCAGTGCTGAGAATGATCCACCACCTAAATAATACCTGCTCTGTGGTGGTCCTGTGTTGGTCCTGACCATTGAAGAACAGGGTGAAAGCAGGCTAAAATGGTTTGTAGAGAAACAGATGGACTACAGTCAGTATTGTAGAACTACAAAGTGCTTCTATATGTTGTAAATCCTGCCTGGCACATTTGTCAGAAAATGATAACTTGTGGTTTGATGAACTTTCAGCCTGCTGATGATCAAACCACAATACAGAGTGCTTAATTTTGTTCCCGAGAAGTTTAGAAAGCTTTTTCATCATCATTGCTGCTTGCTTTGTGATAACCGATGGTAACTGATCTTTATAACAAAAGGCAATGTCCTTAAAAAGGAGCGATTTGCATTTATTGTGAATGTCACCTTTTTCCTTCCTCCAAACTTCCTCCTGAAATAATTCCCACAAATATGTTTAAGCAAGGTGCTTGAAGTTATATTTGGTAGCCTATTACCTAGAATAGTTTGTGAATAAACATTAGGAAGAGGGCAGAGGGGACAGTGCTTAAACTAAAAGTCATACTTTATAGCTGGCAGAGCAAAACTAAGCCATTAGAACTACAAGATCTTGTTAATTTAATCACTTTTGGAGTGCTTCACCATGGGGAGCGGTCTCACAGAGTTAGCCTGTAGCTCCTTCGCATTGCCTTGAGTCCTGCCCTAAGCACCTCTGCGCCTGCGATCCTGATAGCATGGTGCCTTTAACACTAGCAAAATATTAATTTGAGGGCACCATTCATTTACCAGCTGTGGGAGATTTGCCACTTGGTGCAGCCTTGAGCGTTAGAGGACAGGTCTTTTTAAAATTCAACCTTGGAGCATCTCTACAAAAACCTTTATTAATTTTTAACAAGCTTCACACCACTGAGGAATAAGGGATGTTCTGTAATTTTTAAATGTGTGGGACATCTAACAATTTACATTTCCTTAGTTGCTGACAATGCTTTGCAATTGCTGTTACTTATACACAGACCAGGCATGACATTATGACCACTGACAGGTGAAGTAAATAACACTGATTATCTCCTCATTGCGTCACCTGTTAGTGGGTGGGATATATTAGGCAGCAAGTGAACATTTTATCCTCAAAGTTGATGTGTTAGAAGCAGGAAAAATGGGCAAGCGTAAGGGTTTGAGCGAGTTTGACAAGGGCCAAATTGTGATGGCTAGACGACTGGGTCAGAGCATCTCCAAAACTGCAGCTCTTGTGGGGTGTTCCCGGTCTGCAGTGGTCAGTATCTATCAAAAGTGGTCCAAATAAGGAACAGTGGTAAACCAGCGACAGGGTCATGGGCGGCCAAGGCTCGTTGATGCACGTGGGGAGCGAAGGCTGGCCCGTGTGGTCCGATCCAACAGACGAGCTACTGTAGCTCAAATTGCTGAGGAAGTTAATGCTGGTTCTGATAGAAAGGTCTCAGAACACACAGTGCATCGCAGTTTGTTGCGCATGGGGCTGCATAGCCGCAGACCAGTTAGTTAGAATGTCATAATGTTATGCCTGATCGGTGTATAGTCAATACAATTTGGATTATAAAATGCTTAATGACTTTTGTTGCTCACCAAAAAGAATGCTATTCTGAAGGCACCCAGGTTTGGTTCCCTTTTGTAGCTTAAATGGAAGTCGAAAATGCTGTAATTCCAAATAAGTAGGGACGTAACGATACACTCTACCCACAATGTGATACGATTCGGGTCCACAATACGATTTTTTAAACAAAATAAAATTGAAGACAAATTATGACGAGTTTCCTTTTATTATTTCTCTTAAAAAAATAAAATAAAATACTGTATTTTTGCTTATCTTTTACTTATCTAAATAATAAATGCCCTTTTATTTCTGAGGTAGGTACAAACTATGCCAAATAATGCAAACAAATCCAACATTATATAAATACATAAATAATACAAATAAAGAAAGTATTCTCACATAAAGAAATTTGGCTGGAAAATCCCCTACCTGGCAACTTTGTGAAGTGCCGTCAACCAGGCAAGGTGAATAGCGCCAGTGCCCTCTGCTGTTCAAAGCGAATATCGATTCATCTTAAATGAATAACCAACTTAAATCAGGGCACATGTGCACCGATTTTTAACTGTCTTTATTATGGGTGTTGCTTAAAAGGTGGCCTTTTTTTCAAAAAAATATTGGTACCATTTCTATATCTATCCATTTCTATATGTTTGAATTTACACTATTGTATTCCCAAAGATGCTGTATTGCTTTTTATGTGAACAAATAAAGCGAATACCTACCACTTACTTCAGCATCGATCTGTTTTAGACAGAATATGTTAGGTCTAAAATAACTTGGATTTAGATCAGCCTACAGCATTTGAGTAATTAATACAAAAATCCTCACAAACTATATAATTAATATCACATTTTGTTCTGACATCCAGCCCGCATGGTGTCTGACTAAAAACCTGCCTGTCCTTGAATGTAAACCCCCCACCATGGTTTTCCTTCATAAGTCCACTCACTGCTCAAGCCTCCCTGACCTTAGCCCACACATTGCCCTTGGCAAAGAACTAGCGTGTACACATTAATCTTTTGCCCAACACAACTCTTAGGTTCTCTCAAGGCCTAATTAAAAAATGGCAAAATATGTAATACTTTCTTCAAGGTCGTCTAACTTGAAATCTTAAAGTATATATATAATATATATATATAAATATAATCTAAAACGTTTACAGAAAATTTGGGACACTTTGTAAAATTGCAATAAAAATAATTGTTTAATTGTATAATAATAATAATAAAAAATTGTATAATAATAAAAAAAATTTAATCTGTCATTTAATTCACTTAAACCTTTATTTAACAGACAAAAGGACAAAGAAAAGATTGTTAAAGAAAAAAAAAAATAGAAACTGATGCCTGTAACACACAAGTTTTGCAAGTGGAATTTTGCACAGTCTGGCTGCACAAGATTTGAGCTGCTAAACAGTCCAAGGTTGCCATTGTGTGATTCTTTTCTTCATGCACCATACACCGATCAGGCATAACATTATGACCACCCTCCTAATATTGTGTTGGCCCCCCTTTTGCTGCCCCATACGCAACAAACTGTGATGTACTGTGTATTCTGACACCTCTCTATCAGAACCAGCATTAACTTCTTCAGCAGTTTGAGCTACGGTAGCTCGTATGTTGGATCGGACCACGTGGGCCAGTCTTCCCTCCCCACGTGCATTAATGAGCCTTGGCCGCCCATGACCCTGTCGCGGGTTTACCACTGTTCCTTTCTTGGACCACTTTTGATAGATACTGACCACTGCAGGGGAACACCCCACAAGAGCTGCATTTTTGGAGATGCTCTGACCCAGTCGTCTATCCATCACAGTTTTCTTGCTCTAACATCAACTTTGAGGATAAAATGTTCACTTGCTGCCTAATATATCCCACCTACTAACAGGTGCCATGATGAGATAATTACTGTTATTTACTTCACCTGTCAGTGATCATACATTTCAATAGGAGACAAATCTACACTACAGGCAGGTCAGTCAAGCACACACACTCTATATCTACAGTCATGCTGTTTTTAACTAGTGCAGAAAGGGCGCTGACAATGTCCTGCTGAAATGCACATGGAGTTTCAGCATGTCTTTCAAAAATAGATACATAATAAATAATAATAATAATAATAATAATAACAAAAACACTGACAACATTTTATCATTTGATATAATTGGTGCCAAACGTATTTTAAGTGTTATGAGAAAAATAACATCATCACACAGTGGTAAATGCTTTACCGTCCCAATTTTGTTTGGAATGTGTTGCAGGATGCAGCAATGGATGTATATTAACAAATGAAATAAAGTTGACCAGACAAAACCTAAAAGCTTGGGTTCATACTGAAATGTAAGAAACACTTGTTATTCTTTTTAATTTATTACACGTTTGCGATTAGACTAGGCATAAACTGGTAAAGCAAACCAGTACTACCGTACTACTGTAATGTAGCATCAGCAGAAATCTCTGTACAGACAGTAAAAGTGAATGACAGTGCACTGGATAATACATTACCCTTTGACAGAGCATTAATCCAATTCACATGGGCATGAACAGAACACACAAAGCTCCTCATAGATAGTGATCAGTTGTGCTGTTCGACATACAGTATGTTGCTGTGCTGCACCCACATTACTTGCTGTCATTCTCTGCCCCATTTACACAATAACATTTAATTAAGAAATTGCTTTTACTTTATGCCATGATTATAAATCCTCAGAATTTATTTATGCAATTACCGAGAAGAAATGTTAATCATGTGAGAAATAATATGGGTTCAGCAAGTTGATGTAGGTACACATTAGTCTTAGTCGTAATCTGAGGATCTGCAAGATCATATTGAGTACATGATGCTGTTGGGCAGCATGCTGAGTATAATGCTACTGGTTGACATGCTGCATGCCAGTGGGCTGTTCTTTACACAAATGCCTTTTGCCATATCCCCTGTCATAAGGTAAGCAAGAAAAATACAATTTTTTCCAATTTTAAGCATGACAACACCCTAAGCATGTTCTTCACACAAACCTATGATTGCTGTTCTAATTATACTACGCTGAGTGGATGCTGGACAATAAAAGCCATCTGAGAGGCCTGTAAACTGCCTCATTACAGACTAATGGAGAGGATCATCCATCCATGGATAAGACCCATGACAATTCATGTGAAGTCATAAGAAATTTCACTAAATGGTTTTTACATCAGTCAGATTAAAATTTGGTCATACATTGAAACTTCTATATAAATTCTGGTAGGTCATTAATAAACACCATCAGTTCTGGTAGGTTATTAATACACAGCTGCAGTTGCAAACATGATAGTACATTTAGATTGATGATGATGATGTATTATTATTATTATTATTATTATTATTATTATTATTAATAAACTATGATTAAACACAGTTTATATATTAAGAAAGAGTGATCTAAGATAAGACTAATTTGTGGTTGAACATTAAGCTTGTCTATGTCAACAACAAGAGTCAATATTAAGTGTAAGGTATATTTACAGTGGTGAGTTGGTCCCATCACTTATATATGGATCATCCCCGTTAGTTTATTAATAAAAAAATAAAATAAAAAAATGTTCACCTCCACTGCTGACTGAGGAGTGCCGCAACTGACACACGCCCCCCCGACACGTGCAGTACTGACTGCATCTTTTCACCTGCACAAGACGAGTTAATATGCGAATCAGCTTTGTGTACAGAGAGCAACACCCTGATCAGCATTATTCCTCGACTCTATGCAGGCGCCATCAATCAGCCAGCAGAGGTCATAATTGCATAATTGTTTATAACTGTATCCAGGAGGAGCTGCTTTGTTTAAATATAAATACTTATTTCACTAATCCAGGTTTCAGTTAAACAAAGTATACTACGGTAGTTATCTTGCTTTTATCATCATTTAGATAATGCTAATTAGATTATTTAAACATACACTTTGAGAATGGTTGCATTTACAAAGGAAATGGGGCAGACATGGTTTCAGTACATTAAACCCCAGGTTTTAGCAGAATCGACACTTCCAAATAACGTGAAGAGCAGGCCTCCAGTAACTAGCTGTGCAGACTTACTGTGTGACTAAAGCAACCAATTCCTCTTCCTAGTGTCAGAATAACTCAAGGAAACTTAACAGCTTATTGAAATCCTTTTTCAGTATCTACGACCTCTGGTCCTTGATATTATTACATCCAACATGAAAAATCACATCCTGCACAGAAGTGTATTTATCTAACAGACAAGGAAGCTGTAGATGAATGTTCACAAAAAGTGGACAACGGCTGAACTCAAATTTCTGTCTTTGGAATCTCCTTGCAATCAGAGTTGATTGTGGAGGAAGCCGTGAAGAGCCTCTGTGTACACTGTGTCTAGGTGAAATACACTGGGTTGAAGCCTCTTGTAGCTGTGTTAATGATGGTAGGCCCTGTGTAGGAGCATACACCCTGCTCCTTTTGACTTCCCTGGACTGAAGCAATGACTGGTCAATGACTAAGCGTGCAGTTGAAACAGCTGTGGTAAAGAAAAGATGTTACTCACACTCTTCTAAAATGAAGAATCTATTTCCCAGTGTAATGCTGTGATGTCGCTTCATTCTGCGGCCTGTTTTTCATGTGTCAGGCTGACACAGTGTTGAACAGCTTTTGGACAAGCACACAGTTGAGACCTTGGATTCGTGGCCTGGACAGAAACAGAGCAGTGGTGTCCAGAGCAGCTACAGTGCTAGAATCATAGCTACTAAAGGGTCCTCATCTTTAATCTGGTGCAGTAAAGTTAACCAGCCTTCAAGCTATGGTGGAAAAACCCTTAATGAAATACCCCAGAGACTGGATTATAAGTAGAAGAGTTTTATTCTTGTCTGCAGAGAAGGACCGCACCGACAAAGTCTCACATAGAGAAAATAATCACCCTTTATACTCCCATCAGTGACCTTGTGAAAGGGTGGAAGATTCCACCGTTAACAGATTTTTATCTAACATAGTAACTGGTGTAAACCAGCTAGAACAGGGTTTTAGAGGTCATACAATGTTTGTTTGTTTATTTGGATTTTAATGTCATGTTTTACACTCTTTGGTTACATTCATGACAGACATGGTATCGGTCCGATATTGGCCCAAATCACTGGATCGGATATCGGAAGGAAAAAAAAAACGTATAATCCGATCTGATACCATTTAATAGCTGTAGGAAAACAATGGACCAATTTTCCGTAAAACACTATGTAGGTGAAAACGTTAGAATACTAATTACCAGCATGTGATTTCAATTACAATAAAGACTTTTAGATTAGAAGATTAGAACAAAGAAATAATTGGCAAAACAAAATAAAATAAAAATCAATAAATAAATGAAAAAATAACAAAACATTGGCACGGTGGCTCAGTGGGTAGCACTGTCGCCTCACAGCAAAAAGGTCCTGGGTTCGATCCCCAGGCGGGGCGGGTTCTGGTCCTTTCTGTGCAAGTTTTGCATGTTCTCCCCGTGTCTGGCATGGGTTTCCTCCGGGAGCTCCGGTTTCCTCCCACAGTCCAAAAACATGCAGTCAGGTTAATTGGAGACACTGAATTGCCTTATAGGTGAATGTATGTGTGTGTATGTGTGTATTTATGTGTGTCTGCCCTGCGATGGACTGGCATCCTTTGGAACTTTATAATGTGACAAAAAATGAGTGATGTTATATAACACTGTGACTTGGGCAACAGCTTAAAAGGACGGGCTCAGAGGAGCTGATTACTGCAGATCAGCCAGAGTACAACATAGGCAAAGCAAATTTCCAGTGAGATTTGAAAAACTGTTGAGTATAAGCCAGTTTGCAGCTCTGAAAACTCACAGCAGCTTTGAAAGTGATCATAGGAGCAGACTTGGATTAAACATTAATTATGTATTGAAGATCCTTTTTTCTAAGGGTTTGTATCTGTAAAAACAAGCCTAACACCAGCAAGAACTGCATGTTGATCTACTGACTTTTAATTGAGCTTTTTAAAAAGAGTACTGCAAAAAATACTGGGTGATTTGATGTAAAATACATGAATTAAGACTTACTGTTTTTGTGTGGCGCCCAGGTGGCGCAGTGGGATATTCCGCTAGCACACCAGCACCAAGTTTCTAAACTCCTCGGTTCGAAACTCAATGTTGCCACCGGTCGGCTGGGCACCATCTGGCGGGCATAATTGGCAGTGTCTGCAGCAGATACTAATTGGCCACCGTATCTGCAGGGTGGGGGCCGGACTATGTGTGTGTGGGTGGGTCTTCATACGCTGTGTAAGGACCCTGATTGGTGGAGGAGACGCCTGTGCAGAATGCAGGGTCGAGAAGAGGAGGGCTGTACACTCAGCAGCGGAAGACAAAATTGAGTGTGCCAAATCAGGAGGAAAATGGGGAGAAAATGCAATAAAAAAAAGAATTATTGTTTGATTTTTAAAAATAATTTAGTAAAAATGGTTTTGAAGTCAAAAGTTGGCATACACTTGTAAGGGACATGTACACCAATGAGCCAAAACATTAGGATCACCTGACTAATATGCTGTCAAAACAGCTCTGACCTCCTGAGACCTGAACTCCACAAGACATCTGAAAGTGTCCAGTGGTATCTGGTACCAGAACATTACCAGCAGGTACTTCAGCTTGTGAGGAGGATATCACAGTGCATCCTTGTGCCATCTCTTTCACAGGTAAATGATGTACATGATCTATTAATTCGCCTAAATGCTTGCATGCTTATTGTTGCCACCTTGGACAGATGTTTGGCATGACCATATTGACTGGCCTGCTAGTGTTTAATGTTCTCTGTGTTGTGACAAATTTACCTCAACAAAAGTTTTAAAATTATCCTCAAATTAGGCCTCAGTAGCTCAACTTTTGGTCTATACCAGACATGGTAGCCTTTATGTCTTCTGGCATTAATGAGTTTTCTATCTCCTCAGACCACTGTTATAGGGTACTCACCAATTCATTTGTCTGGCTATAATGATTTGTCCATTATTAAAGTCACTTGGGTCTATATGCTGCAATCCACATGTCTACTGCAAGTAATTACCATTGACCCAGCATTTAATTGGGCTTTCTTGACCAACATCAGTGCTTAGTGATACAAATGCTAAAATTTTTTTTTGACTTAAGTATGTGTTGAATACAGTATGTGCCCATTCAAAGTCTTGTGAGAAGCTTTCTGAGAAGCAAAAAAGGTCACAGAGGTCGTCTGATTTAGTACTACTTGTTTTTGTAATGGGATGTCCAACAAGCTCATGATCAGGTGTCCAAATACTTTTGGCCATTTAGTAAATTCTTAATAGGGGTATTTTGTATCCTTAATTTTATCCTGATAGACAACCCCTTTTGGGGGCGGCACGGTGACTAGGTGGGTAGCACTGTCGTCTCACAGCAAGAAGGTCCCGGGTTCGATCCCCAGGTGGGGCGGTCTAGGTCCTCTCTGTGTAGAGTTTGCATGTTCTCCACGATGTTTGCATGTTCTGCGTGGGTTTCCTCCGGGTGCTCCAGTTTCCTCCCACAGTCCAAAGACATGCAAGTGAGGTGAATTGGATTATGACTGTGTTGTCCATGACTAAATTGTCCATGAACTGATGAATCTTGTGTAGCTATCGTTTCTGTCATGAATGTAACCAAAGAGTGTAAAACATGATGATAAAATCCTAATAAAACAAACAACCCATTTTGGTGTCATTGTCTAACTGGTTGAGACAACTGCATTTAATATACAAGAACTATTGTTCATTCTGTCCACATTCTGTAACATTTCACAGGCAGCAAAGCAACAGCCCCAGAGCTGTCCTCACCATGCTTGACAGTAGGTTTAAAGTTGACAGGTTTAGGTGCCTGAAATGTTACACTTTTGCTTTATCTGCTGTCCAAACTTTAAGTTTGTAAATTAAATCAATAAAAAATAAAAACCTTGACTCTGATGGCTATTGGATTATATACAAACAAATTTGCTCTCAACATAAGTTTAAGTTTTCTTTCTCTTTTAGCTCTTGAAAACTACAACTAAAATCTCTTTAATTATTATCAGTTTTTTTTTTTTTAGTCAAGGGGTGGCACAGTGGCTAAGTGGGTAGCACTGTCACCTTCATTCTGTGCGGAGCTTGCATGTTCTCCCCGTGTCCGCATGGGTTTCCTCCGGGAGCTCCAGTTTCCTCCCACAGTCCAGAAACATGCAGTCAGGTTAAATGTAGACACTGAATTGCCCTATAGGTGAATGGGTGTGTGCCCCGTCCAGGGTGTTACTGTGTGCCTTGCGCCCAAAGGCTCCAGAACCCCCCCCCCCCCCCCACACACACACACACACCCACCTCTCATTTGATAAGCGGTTAAGAAAGTGAGTGTTTATATAAGCACATATTAAGATGTTGTTCATTATAATCACCAAGAAGTATGAAAAAAGCATAGAGCCTTCTCCAAAATACTAATCTAATTTGCTGGGTTAAGTGTATCCAGAAAGTGTTGTCCTCTTGACGTTTTGCACTTTGTCTGCTGTTGTAGTTTAAATTTTGCATGAATGTTTTTTGTATTATTTTTACCCAATCTACACTTAATCACCCATAAAACAAATTATTAGAACTTTTTTAAACAATGTATTAAAAATCAAAAACATGAAACGTCATTTATATAAAAAAGTATTTAGTAATGTTTGCTTTGGTACTGCAAATTGAGGTCAGATGTATCCAATTCACTTCAGTTATCCCTGAGATGTGTCTAGAACTTAATTGGATTCCACCTTTTGCAGTTTGAATAAATTAGACTTAGTATAGCCAAAGTCACACATCTGGGTCTACAAGGGAATTCACACTGCATTGTCAGGACAAAAAAACAAGCCAATATGTAAAATTTTTTGTGCATCTATGGGATAAAATTGTGGTACAGCATAAATTAGAACAACCTTGGCAGAGATGTCAGAACCTGTTGGGATAACCATCTCTGTAGCACTTCATAAATCAGGCCTTTATAGCAGAATGGCAAGACAGAAACCACTGTTGAGTAAAAGGCATATGACAGCATGCTTGTAGTCTGAGATGTATACTGACAGAAAAGTAAGAACCATGTCGGGCGGAAAAACAGGCACTGCACAGCACCTGGATAATTCCATTGCTACGGTGAAACATGTAAGGCAGCACCATGCTGTGGGAATGCTTCTCAGTAGCAGGGATTTACCAGTGTAAACTCAGTGTCAGATAAACGCAGATCCAGTAGATCAACCAAAGCCCTGACACCAAAACTTCATTGAAAATCATTGCAGAGACTTGAAGATTGCAGTTTGCTAATGCTTACCAACCAAGAATGGTAAGGATCTGCCATGAAGTATGGAATAAACTTAAAGCTTGTAATGATACAAAGAAGTTGTAATTTCTGCCAAATGAGCTTCTAACACTAACTGAAAAAAAGATTCAATTAGAACATTCATAGTAGTTTGATGGGTAACAATACCAAATATATCCAGTTAAAATCAAATCTCCAACACAAACGTGAGCAAAAAGTCAAGGGGTTTAATTACTTTTTGAATCCACTGTATATTTTGATCTGGCAGATTGTTACTTTTCAGACAACCAACATCAATAACAGAATTATAAAAGAGCTTAAAAAAAGGTGTTTCTAGAAAAGAAGAAGGTATTATTATTCAGTCATGAAAAAAGAGAAGTTGCAGAAATTATTGAAATCCAAGGGAACACAGGACACATGCACTGAAAGCAATAGCTATTCCAAAGTGACATATACCGACCAGGCGTAAGATTATGACCACTGACAGGTGAAGTGAATAACACTGATTATCTCTTCATCACGGCACCTGTTAGTGAGTGGGATATATTAGGCAGCAAGTGAACATTTTATCCTCAAAGTTGATGTGTTAGAAGCAGGAAAAATGAACAAGCGTAAGGATTCGAGCAAGTTTGGGACGACTGGGTCAGAGCATCTCTAAAACTGCAGCTCTTGTGGGGTGTTCCCGGTCTGCAGTGGTCAGTATCTATCAAAAGTGGTCAAAGGAGTGAACAGTGGTAAACCGGCGACAGGGTCATGGGCGGCCAAGTCTCATTGATGCACGTGGGGAACGAAGGCTGGCCCGTGTGGTCCGATCCAACAGACGAGCTACTGTAGCTCAAATTGCTGAAGAAGTTAATGCTGGTTCTGACAGAAAGGTGTCAGAATACACAGTGCATCACTGTTTGTTGCGCATGGGGCTGCATAGCTGCAGACCAGTCAGTTGGAAGGTGGTCATAATGTTATGCCTTATCGGTGTAAATAACTAATAGATTTGATAGAGTTTGAAAATACATGCACTGGGTTTCGTTACAACTTTACAGCTATTGTTATGATTTAACAAAAAATATTACAGTTAATAAGTTTAATAATAGGTTTGAATAATTGGGAAAAAACTCTTGAAGTACATTAGCATTGTGATGGTATTTTCTATGCAAATTTAACACACAATAAAATATATTTAGTGACGTTATTATTATTAACTGGTCTTCCAACCCAACCCTCTGATCCAGTAACCCTTATAAAACTAAAGCCTTATTAAACTAAAGGAAACTATTTGGAGGGCATGCCACAGAAAAGCGTGCTAACATTTATAAAGCGTGCCAAAATTCCATCTAAAAACAGACATGAGTGTAACAGATTGCTAAACACTATTAAACCTTTAACTGAAACTGTTTTATATGGCCAGATAAGACAATGCCAGCTTTGTGGATCTATTTGTCTTAAGAAAGCACTTAGGATTTATGTCCCCAGAGTACCATGAAAGGAAAAACGCAGTCAAAATAGTGTAAGGATAAAATTAGTAGTACATTTACACTGCTGTGTACACCGATCAACCATAACATTAAAACCACCTCCTTGTTTCTACACTCACTGTCCATTTTATCAGCTTCACTTACCATATATGAGTTCTACAATTACTGACTGTAGTCCATCTGTTTCTCTGCATGCTTTGTTAGCCCCCTTTCGTGCTGTTCGTCAATGGTCAGGACCCCTACAGGACCACCACAGAGCAGGTATTATTTGGGTGGTGGATCATTCTCAGCACTGCAGTGACACTGACATGGTGGTGGTGTGTTAGTGTGTGTTGTGCTGGTAAGAGTGGATAAGACACAGCAGCACTAATAGAGTTTTTAAACACCTCACTGTCACTGCTGGACTGAGTATAGTCCACCAACCAAAAATATCTAGCCAACAGCGCCCCGTGGGCAGCGTCCTGTGACCACTGATGAAGGTCTAGAAGATGACCAACTCAAACAGCAGCAATAGATGAGCGATCGTCTCTGACTTTACATCTACAAGGTGGACCAACTAGGTAGGAGTGTCTAATAGACAGTGAGTGGACACGGTATTTAAAAACTCCAGCAGCACTGCTGTGTCTCATCCACTCATACCAGCACAACACACACTAACACACCACCACCATGTCATTGTCACAACAGTGCTGAGAATGATCCACCACCCAAATAATACCTACTCTGTGGTGGTCCTCTGGGGGTCGTGACCATTGAAGAACAGGGTGAAAGCAGGCTAAAAAGGTATGTAGAGAAATAGATAGACTACAGTCAGTAATTGTAAGACTATATAGTGTGGCTGATATTTATATAAGTGGAGCTGATAAAATGGACAGTGAGTGTAGAAACAAGGAGGTGGTTTTAATGTTATGATTGATCAGTGTATATGCTGTGTATTGTAAATGTATTTTATGTGGATTTAATACATAATTAAATATATTATTTGGGAGTAATATTCTTATCTTGTCTTCTAATTCTGTCTTTTGATCCATTCACCCATTATTAGCATTCCACAAGATGGCAACATTGATTCATATTCAGAATCTATATTGAAGTTCTCAAACAAGGAAAACAAAATAAAAATATTCCACCCTTTGAAAGAAGAAAGAAAATTAAACTCAATCTTATATTTTTTTTTACTTGACCTTTGCTCAACAAATCAGATATAGCCATCTTCAAGATTAACAACAGAAACAAAATCATAAGGGGGCAACACCCCTGTCTGCAAAACACCCCATCTGCATGCAAACTCTGGCTTGATAAAACCCTGCAATGGGTCAATCCATAAATACAGCTACAAGGATCAACAAGGAAAAGTAGCAGCATAAGAAATTTTTTACAATACCTTTATGTAAACTTTAAAGTTAATAATAATAATAATAAGTGGAGTGATTTGGGTCCCTTCTGTGTTAATTAATCTATATTATTATTATTATTATATTTTATTATACACGTATATTATTAATAATAACAATAATTTAAGTATTATAATTAATATAATTATTTTATTAATATAGTATTTTATTATAGTATTAATATATACTGTATATTAAAATGTAGGTAGACAGAGAGATCTATAAGGCAGCAGCAAGCCACCCTGAACCAAATGATCGTCTAGCTGAGAAGGTGTATGTCCCAAAAACCACACTAGGAAAATTAATTTCCTGGGCGCATGGTTCCATTGCCATCCTGTAGTAGCAAGGACCAGCCAACTACTGTCAGACCAATACTGGTTGCCAACCTTTACCCTAATGTCCAACAATATTTTGCCTCCTGCCCTGTATGTGCACAATCTAAAGTACTCCAACAGCTTCCAGCTGGGACCCTATAACCACTGCCTGTTCCTTGATGCCCATGGTCACACATCACAATGAACTTCATGACAGGCCTTTTTCCAACAATTTTAGTGATGATTGATCGATTTTCTAAAGGGTGCTCTTCGTGGGACTCCCTATGGCTTACCAGACAGAAGAGGTTCTGGAGGTATGGGTTTCCCAAAGGATATGATTTTAGAATGAGGTACATAGTTCACGTTCCAATTATAAAGATCCTTCATTTAACAACTTGAGGTAAATATAGAACTTACCTCAGGCCACCACCCAGAGTCCAATGGGTAGGTGGAGCGGTTAAATTAAAAGATTGGGCGTTATCTAAGATGTTTCTGCAGCCAACACGACTGGGCTAAGTTCATCCTGTAGGCAGACTATGCCCAAAAACTCCCTGATCCACTCTTCCTCTGGGTTGATGCCTTTTCAATGTCTGTTAGGCTACCAACCCCCTTTGTTGACTTGGAATTCCTCCTCGGGCACAGTTCCAGCAGTAAAGGCCTAGAGAGAGTATGGCTATCAAACAAGAACTTGCACCTCAACTACTTCTCAAGGAAACTCTCCTTCCGTTTTATTGGACCAGACAAGTAAACAGGGTGGCTTACACGCAACAACCTCCATCATACTATATATATATCAAAGTTCCACATTATCTTCTTAGGACTGTGGTTTTAGGATCTCTACACAAAGCCCTTCCTGAAGAGACACACCCTCCAACCTTCAAACCCAAGAGAACCCGTCGATGCTGTCCAGGCCCTGCTCAGCTCTCATCAAAAGAAAGGGACAGCTCCAACACCTTGTTTACTGGGAAGGTTACAGTCCGGGAATTTGACCAACACTGCCTTGATCGAGCTGCACCCAGTTCCCAAGGGCTTAGGCTTCCAAAGATGCTCCTGAGAGGGGGGCTTCTGTCATGATGCACAATCAGAATCATACACAACACCTGACAGGGCATCCTCAGTGTTCCCAAACCTTTGAGTTCTAACACCTGGTACCAACTCTTCATATTCTCCAGGACACAATCAGTTGTTGCACAGCATTGTGCTATACTGTGTGCTCTCGCTCTGCCATAGTGTACTCTTCTGTAAAATTTCTGAGAATTTCTTATTTAGATGGATGGATGGATGGATGGATGGACACTTTATTAATCTCAAAAGAAATGTAGGCCTCTGTAGCTTAACACAGCAATGACAATACAAACTAAAAAGAACCATACAAATGCTAACAAGATATTAGTTTAATCCTGTTAGTCTTGGTGTTTTTATTTCCTGTCTTGTGTGTGTTTTTTCACCAATTGATAATTGCTAGTAATTAGCTTAGCAATTAACCTAGCTAAGCTTAACCTTGGTGCTCTGCTGCACTTATTGTTTTCATCACAGTAGTATGATAGTGGGTGGCGGGTATACATTCCTTGTACATTATAGCGTCCATAATTCTGTTCCTGCCAGTGTGTTTGTGTTGTCACACTGTGACAATCTGTTGCAATTACGATTTCATTTTCTCTCATTATGAAAGTCACTAGGCAAGTTTAAATAGATGCAAAGTCTTATTTTAAAATGCAACATTTTAAAACTGTCACATTTTATTTTTCTTTCTTCCCAACTTGGATTTGTATTTCACATAAAATTTAATTTACATCACATCTGCATTATGGTGGCCCTCAAAGGGCCGATTGTAACGTATCCTGCTGTGATTTCAGTCTGCCTTTAATTCTTGAACAACACTATGTAATTTTATATTTAGCAGAATTAACCATTAAAGCTCTTTCACGTGAGGTCTTAATTCTGATGCGCTATCCTGGGAGGCGTTACAATTTAATTTAACGTCTCCCAGTCATACCAAACACTGTGGTAATGATTGGGGTACTGGACTAGTTAGTACAGTGGTACCTTGTAACTTGATGTCCCCTAAACTCGAAATCTTTGAAACTCGATGCCTCTCATTGAAAAATGTTTACCCTTAAACTCGACGTTTACCTTAAACTCGATGTGTGTGTGACCGCAGCTTTGCTCAGTGCTTGGTATGAGCAGTGCGGTAAGATGTTATTAATCTGCATTTGTGTGGAATAACCATCAAATTAACTCTGAAAGTGTCCACATTTATCAGTGTTTAACTTGTGTTATAGCTCAGGGTTCTGAGAAATTGTGAAAAGCAGTTTTTCCGAGAGTCTAAAATACTTATCGTTAAAAAAAAAAGCTTAACATGACTTAATGTATTAAAAGAATGACATAAAACACTAAAAAAAATTTTTCTTATTACTGCTCATAAGTTCTCTCCATTAATGAAATTCCTCACTCATTTTAGTACAATAAGTCACATTAAGCTTTGTGCACCAGCACACTCCATAGGAAATAACAGCACAGCAGCACAAAAGCTATTGTGCCGCTTCTCATGTGAATGAGCCCTTACTGAACTCGCTAAGGAATAAGGTATTTCAAGATCAAGCATCTCCACGATTGAAAAGTATAAGAAAACAATAAAGAAGTAAAGGTAAAGAGCAGGTTTTATTGTTTTTCTGTGTTTTGATATTACACTTGTGTTATTTTCAGTGTCAAAAACAACCCCATTATTATACATTAGCCTCAAATATATGCAGTTTCACAGGACCATGGGACGCATTAACAGGTTTCTCATACATCCTTATGGGAAAAAATACCTTGAAACTCAGCGCATTTTAAACTCACCACTCCCAGAACCAACTGGTGTTAAGTTTCAAGGTGCCACTGTATTTAGTTTGTTTGTTTATTAGGATTTTAACCTCATGTTTTACACTTTGGTTACATTCATGACAGGAACGGTAGTTACTCATTACACAAGGTTCATCATTTCACAAGGTTATGTCAAACACAGTCATGGACAAGTTTGTAACCGGAGCACCCGGAGGAAACCCACGTGGACATGGAGAGAACATGCAAACCCCACACAGAAAGGACCCAGACCGCCCCACCTGGGGATCGAACCCAGGGCCTTCTTGCTGTGAGGCAACAGTGCTACCCACTTAGCCACCATGCCACCCACCACTGTATTTAGAAGATTGCTGGTTCAAACCACAACCTTGCCAGGTTACCACTGTTGGTTTCTTAACCAAGACCCTTGAATCATAACTGCTTGGATTGTAAGTGGCCATAATTGTAATTTGCTTTGCATAAAAGTGTCTGCTAAATGCTGTAAATGTCATAATCTAAACAAGCAACCATAAAATCAAATCTATTCTGCTCTATTTTAAATGAATGGGTATCTTTCCCAAATACTTTACCTTTTGAGCTTTTCAACACGTATTACATTTTACATCTATTAGTGTAATAGTCAGGTATGAATCACAGTGCAATATATTGAAAACCTGCCTTTTATACAACGCCACTGACTTATTTTTTCTTTGCTTATGGTAGAGGACAATGTGTTACACATAAATAAAGAATAAGGTCAAATCAGACTTGAGTATATACACACAACCAAAGTAAATCAGTCAGTGTATATAAAAAAAAAAAGCCACCTGTCTAAAAAGTCTCCAAGCTGTAACTAGCCTGCCTGAAAAGAAATGCATAGTGCAAAGATCACCAGAGATTTTTAGAAGCATTTTAAAGTCACCAATTTTGAAATCTACGATTAGATGCCACCTCTAAGATGCCAACAAATTATTTGGAATGTGGGCCATTAAAAAAGCTTCTGCCAAGGATAATAATCATAAATATGTGAAAATCCACAATTAAATTCACTATAAAAAAAAAAAAAAAAAAACTTTGACAGTGTTTCATGTAATTGGGTGGATGCTGAAGGCATATTCAGCACAGCACCCTGTTCGGAGAAGTGCCTTTCCTCGTCACCTAGTTTGGCTGGCAGAGGAAGCACGGAGCAATTTCTTTACTGACAGTCACCTGTGACTCGTAAGCGCTTCATTCTCTCTATTCTCTTTGCCAGTGCATTAGCTGGCACATATTTTCTCTTGAAGCTGTAATGCTGGACTGCACGGTTTCGTTTCTGCTGACGATGGATGTCAGCATTCTGTTCCATTGGTTTGGTGCTTGTGGCATGAGAGGAATGTCCCAATTTCCGGAGGTGAGCTTTGCTCTGTAAATGCACCACAATAGTGCAAGTGCGAGTGGTTGGTGAGGATCACTGGGAACTGGGAAACGCAGAACGTTCTCCTGTCATGCTTTGAGAGTTTGGTTTGGGTCCTTCTGATGGAAACCTGTTAACCTGCCCGAGGTTAAGGAATGAAGTCGAGACTGCCGTGCCTACAATGCTGCTCCTGCCGAATGTGACGGGTCCTGGCGTGTTTGCACCAAGAATGTCAAGAACTCACTACAGACTTTATTACAGACTGGACAGAATAATAACTCTATTATAATTTATTTATTGCTACTTATACGTTTTAGTTCATTTTAATTCTGTGTTTGTATGATGTGTAAATCTTATTCATTTAAAGTATCCTCCAGACCACCCAAGAAGGATGGGTCCCTGCTAAGTCTGGTTCCTCTCAAGGTTTCTTCCTGTAATTTTAAGTGAGTTTTTCCTTGCCACTGTTGCCCTCGGCTTGCTCAAGCGGGTTTTTTTTGTATCTGTTGGTCCTTGATTTTGTAAAGTTGCTTTGAGACAATGTCTATTGTAAAAAGCGCTATATAAATTTGACTTGACTTGACGGAGCATTCTCTTACCTGACAGTCACCTGTGACTTTTCATCTCTCTCTTTCAGTTTGTGACAATGCAGACAGGGTATCATTCTGCTTTACTCCAGTTCTTCTAGGTTCTAGGTTCCTTTTCTACTAGGTGTGTGGAGATTCACCTCACTCTCTCTTTAGCGAGGAGCATCCTTCCCCTTACAGTTTTCTATTTTATTAACTTTAACTAATTGGTAGCTTTATAAACCAAGCTAATTAATCAAAGAGACATTTTGACAACTCTTTTTAAACCTATAATTACCAATAATGCTGAGGTCTGAGCACAGGGTCAGCCATCCCTTGACAGGGAAGTCTTAGTAATAGGGTTCCTCACATTGCCAGACAAAACATGATTAATAACGGCCAGTTATTAGTATTTATAAAACCATGCAAAAGCCTATTTTGTGTCATAATCTTTGAACTGACAGCTAATTAAAACTTCACATTTCTTCACAACCTTTTTACTCAACTTCAGCAAAGGTGCTAATTCTCATGCTGACTGTATATGCACATCAGTGGTGGTGAATTCAGTTCATTTTTTTGGACTCGGGTTAATCTGAGTCACTCAGTAATGTGATCCGGGTCACTTGAGTCACTTGTACTGACATCTTGATTGCGATTGATTTACTGCATGAAAATGCATCCAAATATCACTTGTCTTCCATGCACTCATCTTCTGTAAATAAATCCTGCTCTCTTAATTCTGACCCAGTCAGGCAGCCACAGTGGCACCAAAACAAACAGTCAACAAAAAATTACCATGGAGAAGGGCTATGATACTCCTTAAGTGGTAGTCCTAAAGTAGCCTGTAAGCATTTGCATTTTAATAATAATATAACTATATTTTGTTATTGTTTTGCTTACAAGAAAATATGCTGCATTACTAATCTTTACCACTACTACTGATGATAATAATAATAATAATAGCATGTGCATAAAATCAGCCACATAACAAACACCAGCGTGTTTAATTATGTGTGATTAGAATATTTAACTTATTACTTAGATTCACAGACTGGAGTGAAGTCGGTTTAGCCAAATCACAGTCCGTGGTGTTTCCGGTGAGTCTGCTCTGAGGACTCATAGGATCCAGGTTAATTGAGACTTCGGACTCATGATTCCTGAGCTTGTGTACTGTCATGAACGCATTCTTTATTATTTATTATAAGTCACTGTTTGTCAGTACTTACAAGGAATTAGTTCCTTATATCAGTTTACAAGAATCCTGACATATTTACTAACACTTATGGGCAGTTTATTGGAGCTAATCTACCAACTACATGCTTAAGGAAGGTAAGGGGAAACTAAAGTACACAAAGGACAGTGTGGGAGAACATGTAAAACTCCTCACAGGCAATGACTGGAGGTAAAGATCAAACGCTCCATGTTGCACCTGTCACACAGTGATAAGCCTAAACATTAGGGCCACTCGGGTACTGCGCTGTCAAAACAGTGTGAGCTGCCATTACATGGACAAGAAAGATGGTAGCTTACAACCATCTATGGTTGTGTCCCAAACCACACCATTCTGTACTAAATACAGGACAAATTTGTACAGCACATAATGCATTAAATTCTTTTTTCCCAGTCTTATAGAAACATTAACACATTAGCATTTTATACTTCCTAGTAAGTAAAGTCTTTATAAACAGAAGATGAAAAAACCTAGAACCTTTAAGGACAACGGTCCATTGAGCAAACCCGACTGAATGAAAATATAAAGCTAAGCACTCCTTTCAGTTCCTGTATTAACAGAATGCTCTCAGTATTGCATGAGCTTATTTGTTAAACGTTTACATATACAAAAGGTTTGCCATGAAATAAAAATTGCTGGAACTTAACATCATAATTAGCATCAATGATTATGCACAAACATTTATTTGTTTTTCTTGGGTCAGGCAATCAACAACCTTAAAATTTTCTGTCAATTTCCTCACCAATGCTTCTTTTTTGTGTGACAGCCCCTTTATCAAACCTTGTATGAAGCTTATTTGACTGTAAACAGTGCCACTCATGTTGTAGCAGCTTCTATATTATAGCAGACCTGTCTTTGTTGGGTCTTGAAGTACATTTGGTCATCTGGGAAATTTACCTACTTTCTTTTCAACCCTGGCATAATATTAATTTCTTTTCATATTACCTGTATATTATAATATGGTAGGTACATGTACTCTGTGCTTGAGTGGCAGATAGCGCTTTTCCACCAAAAGAACTCTGGTTCTTGAACCGGTTCTGTTCGGGTTTCTTCGAACCTTGGTATTTTTTAGAGAACCGACCCGCGTTTCCACCAGTTTTTGGGAACCAAGCATGCGTCATAAACTGTGGGTAGTAATGACTAGTAACATGATGCTGGAGCGTGTAGTTTACCTGCGAGCATTTGTGCTGTTCTTACAAATGTTTGTTTTTATGTTTGTTTGTTGGTTTATTAGGATTTTAACTTCATGTTTTACACTAATTGGTTACATTCATGACAGGAACGGTAGTTACTCATTACGCAAGATTCATCAGTCCACAAGTTAATATTGAACACAGTCATGGACAATTTAGTATCTCCAATTGACCTGACTGCATGTTTTTGGACTGTGGGAGGAAAGCGGAGAACGCGGAAGAAACCCACGCAGACACGGGGAGAACATGCAAACTCCACACAGAAAGTACCCGGAACGTTCCACTTGGGGATCGAACCCAGGACCTTCTTGCTGTGAGGCGAGTGCTACCCACTTAGCCACCGTGCCACCTCGTTTTTATGTAAAAAGCATCGATCAGCTATTGGTGGTAGACTTATTTGTCACGATTGTTGCTTTCTTTAGTGCATTCATGTGAGAAGCGTTTTGCGCTTTGCTCAGCACTCGGCTGCTTGAGCGGTGCGGTGAAACATCACTAAAGTTCCATGTCAAGAACATCCATTTGTGTGAAATAACCATCAAACCCACTCTAAAATACAATACATATATCTATGTTTAGCTGTATTCACTTCATGTGTGGATGTTATGCAGCTCAGGGTTCTGAGAATCAGAGTTGAAAACGTGGCTGAATGTACTGAATGTGAAAAGTACGACATAGGAACACTAAACTTCTCTCTGTTATTACTGGTTATAAGTTCTCAGTACTGCCAAAATTCCTCACTCATTGTTTTAGTACAACAAGGCACGTTATGCTTTATTACATCATATCACACAGTTCATCTCATTTGAGGTGCTTTGAAAATATCAGCAGCAAACTGGCTCAAAATTTAATCAGATGAACTTTAAAAGATGGAAGTACAGCGTCAAGCTTCATATGAGACCACAGCACAGTGGTTTTGCAGCTTCTCATGTAAAAGCACCCAAACCTCTACACTTTGACATGCCCACAAACTTTTCTGTGGTGCCAGATTAGAATGGTGCCAGAACCGGTTCAAAATCAAGTTCACAAACTGGAACTGTTCTGCGTCGGTGGAAAAGGGGTAACAGTGGTGTTTTATGCTAGCCCACCACTTCTGAGATCTGGTTTGAATTTCAACTGTGCTATCGGCTGGCGGGGCACCTACCGAGACATGATTTAATGTCTGGGATGGGGAAAAGGGAGGGATGGTAGCTGTCTAGGCCCTGTGGACCTGCCGTGATGCTGATCAGGATAAAACAGTTGAAGACAGTAAACTTAAATTAATGTATGTTTTTTAAATTTTGCCTTTTGAAAGCTTTGACAAACATATTCCTTAAGTGTATGTGAACATTTGATCTTATTTGTATTCCATAATTGCTGCATAGGATTAAAATACAAGTTTTATATTAAAACAACGTAAGTGAATGTTAAAAATACAGCTAAATAGAAGTGGATTAAACAGCTTGACACTACTTTTACTTAGAGAACGTTTGAAAAGACCTTAGTTAACTGTTAATAAAATTTTCAGTGAGGACCTTTGCTTAATTTAACCAGGACTTCTTTAAATCAGCCCAAGGCTAACTTCCAAGAGGGTGTGAATCCACAAGAGAAAAAGGACATTTAACATAGATGAACAGCTGAATTATTAAAGCAAACATGAATTAAAGAAATGTGTTTATATAACCCCCAGCAAGGATCAGCCTTGTAAAAAAGAACTTGTAAAAGAAAAACGTCTGCGGAAAAAAGATTTTGATCAAGTACGAGTAGAGACCTCAGCTATCGGTTCTTTTTTATATAAAGACCTGTCTGACTGGCACACAAGTTATGAAGGAATGAGTCAGAGAGGTTATTCAGGTGTCTCAGTTTATGTCAGATACACTGCCATGGACATTGCTGCCGGTCCCTAGATAAAGAAAACAGCGAGGAAAGCAATGAAAAGCGTTCCAGCCCTGTAGGGCTTAAAGAAATGTATAGTCCTTCATCAACATACAGCCCTGTACGGTGTGGCAAGCATTCATAATACACAAAGCCTACAAAGTCCAGTCAGTACAGTTTAAACAGATAAATTGTGACTGATGGGTTGATGTGGTTTAATAGACAATTTTTTTCCCAAGGACATAGAAAAATTTGAAAGCTTTAACACACAATAAGTAACATAAGGTGCTTGACCATGAGGCAATTTCAGCACTAGCTTTCATTATTAACCCAGCAGTATACTGCATTGTATCTTTTCACTTTTGTTTACAACTCATCAAATGTCATGTACAAAAAACCACATATTACAAGATTCTAACTTTTGCGGTGTCATTCAGCGACTGTCACAGACCTATTATTTTAATGAAGTTAGTAATCATTGGTCAGGAAGTAAAAAGCTGACTTCTCATTGACTAGGACCCTAACGCACCATTGCTTACTGATTCTACAACACTGTAGATAAAGTACATTCATGGACTAGTTCTGATGCACCATCAAAATTAATGCTGAGAAATATGAGATTCATGATTAATGTAAATAACCCCAAAGAAATAAAGTATTTTTGTATTTGTTAAGTAAGTGCTAGTTATTTATCCACATATGAACTCACCTCATGCAGGTGAAAATTGATGCAGTCGGCTACTGCACACGTGTCAGAGTGTGTAATTGGATACACTAAAAAGTCGGGAGAAAAAGGGGAGAAAACGCATAAACAAAATATTGAACTGCCTGTGAATTAAACCACCACATGTGTTTGTGTGGAGGACCTATATGATGAAATCAGGTGATCTTAGGTTAATGGTAAAAACGGGTTAGTTTTGGCAGCAGAACAGAACCTAAACGGCATTCATAGAGCTAAAAAGGCGGCTTTTATATGGTTTCAGCCCCCCTTTAAGAGGCACAAGGTGTGTATGTTACGTTTTGTTGTCAATTAATATGTTTATATTGTTTTTTTTTTTGTATTTTGTTAATGCATTTTCTTTCCTTTTTCTCCCGTGTCCAACTGCCCAATTGCATCACACTTCCTCTCCACTAATGCCGATCCTTGCTCTGATTTGAGAACAAAGCTAACCCACACCCCCTCCGACACATGGGCAGCAGCCGTATGCATCTTTTCACCTGCGTACGGAGTACGGAGAGACACACCCTGATCAACAGACTCCTTCCCCGTCCCTGTGCAGGCACCATCAATCAGCCAGCAGACGTCATAGTTGCAACAGTCATTAGAGATTTCCTATCTGGCTTACTACTACCCCACCCCTATATGAACAACAGGCCAATCGTTGTTCACGTGGCTGCTCAGCCCAGCCGGCAGGCAGAGCTGAGATTCGATACGATGTATATGAGATCTCAGCTCTGGTGTGCTAGCACATTTTACCACGTTTTTTTCTTTGAGTGTTTATATTATTCTTAAGTAAAGTTTGGAGAAATGTGTTGTCCGTTTGTAGGAAGACTTCCAAGATGACGACTTCTGCTGGCTGGTTGAGAGATAATGTGTTAATTAGGGTGTGGCTCTCCGTACACAAAGCGTACAGAGGGGGCGTGTGTTAGTCACGGCTCTCCTCAAGCAGGGTGGAGATCAACATCAGTGGAGAGGAAGCGTAATGTAATTGGGTAATTGGATACACTAAAAAGTTAAAATAATAATATAAAAGAGATACAAACTTTATTGCTATAGCTTAACAGCTTAAAACTCAGGTGCTACATCACATGTTAGGTGTTATTGTACATTGCCAGTGCTCCTTTAAAATAAAGTAGTTCTGTCTATTTTATTGTCACTGTTGACTGAAGGGCAAGGTTTGTCTTTTAATTGACAGTCTATTGTCAGTGTCAAAATTGTTCTTTACAAACATCCTACCTGTTTTCATATTGCATTATTTCTTTGTACATGAAGGTTGGGTTTCAAGGAGATGCTGTCAGGCTCTATCATATTCCTTCGTTTACTGCATTACATTTCATTATCCTTGGCCTCTCAGGACAAAAACAGGAGGAAACGGCAGATACATTTCATTTCATGCTCTGTCTCATAACCTCCAGATGTTCACCTAAAACATTTCCGGTCATACAAGTAGGGGATCTTAATGGCCCAAAAACTGCCTAGAGCACAGGTAATGAAGTGCAAGCTCTGTGCAGTTTTAATTGGGCCTTTGGATTGAAATCACAGGTAATGTGCTTCATGCTTCATGACTTTAAGGAACAAGAATAGTTCAAGATAATTTGTTTGTGTGAAAAGAGGCCTCCCGTGTGCACTACGAGCCATTTAATTGTGAGGGGAGCTATCTAATGTCAAAGAGACGAGCCGGCCTCGGCCACGCATCATCTGCGAAATGACATCCAGTGTCCATAATTACTCACCGGCCCAAATTAGACCCTGAGATTCTCATGTCATGGTTTGAGGGCTCTAAGGGTGAGGACATGAGGAAGTGATGGCTGATGAATAATGCTTGTTGCAATGCTCTACTGAGTATTTCTTCGGCCTTCCTGTCAAACGTGGCTGGAATGCTGAACATTTTCAAACAAGTTTGACACCAAGGATCTGACTGTGCTCATGATTCACTATGTCTAGCCTAAGGCATGTATGTTTTCCCTGGGCTGGTCAGTGAGAAAATACCCAACTTTAATAGACATTAGATAAGCATATGTGTAACCTTTAACTAAAACAAAAACAAAGAAATAAACAAAAACAAACTGTTCAAACATGAATGTAAAAAATCCTTATGCATCATCCTTTGCAGCATACTGAATCAGTTTGTGCATTGGGTTTGATAATTGGCTTTTTTATGATAATAAAATGGGAATGAAGGTACTTGCATTCATTGCTGCATACAAAGAAATCAGTCAGGTAAATATAGCATCTTAAACCTTACACTAGTCTACTAAATGGTGTTCCAGCAGTGCAGTCGTATCACTACTCTCTATGCAATAGGCAGGATAAAGTTTTAAATGATGTCCTAACATAGTGTCTAATGATTCATACACTGGCTGTAGTAAACTAAGGTAAGACAACTAAAACTGGTTATTATTATTTAGAATCCCCTTCGGCACCCTCCCTGCAAACTAGATAAGCATTGTTTGTGTAGACGTCCAGCCTGCCGGTAGCAGAGCTGAGATTGGAACTGTGGATTTCGAGATGTTAGGTCTGGTGTGCTACCATGTTTTACCGCTGCGCCACCTGAGCACCTGAAAACTTTTATACTTAATTTATTTGAGTAGCAACTTTTACTTGAGTCATAATTCTGTAAGTAAACGATTACATTTACTCAAGCATCTGAAAGTGTCCTAATTTCCTAACTAGAGAAAAACACTGAACAGATTTTTAAAACCATTAATTCAATCATCAGCGTGAGGTGAAAAAAGGTCAAACAACACAAAACATTCATGTGGTAAAAGTAATTGCTGCACTAACATTTAATTACTGGTCACGCAACCTTTAGCAGCAGCAATTGCAATCACTTCTAATTACTGGAGATTAGGCATTTCTAATTATCAAAGATCAGTCACTTTTAAGTCGCTGTGGAATAATTTTGGCTGCTCTTTTTTATAGAATTGCTTTGATTTGACCACATTGTTGTAGTTTCAAGCAAAGTCCTGATAACAAAAGCCAATAGATTTAAGTATGGACTTTGGCAGTACAAAACCTTCAATGTGTTACATTAGATGTTACTGTGGAGCAGTACACGACATGATCAATAGTTAAGTGTAACAATTTTCTTGTGGCTTAGTGGGTAGCACTGTCACCTCCAAGCAAGAAGGGTCTGGTTTTATTTCTCAGATGGAGTACTCTGGGTCCTTTCTGTGTGGAGTTCACATGTTTTCCCTGTGTCCATGTGGGTTTCCTATGGGGGTTCCAGTTCTCCCACAGTTTAAAGGCTTAGTCTTTTTTAAACTAATCAAAATTACACTTGGTTTTGTGCTTCAGACCCCTGTCTTGTTATAACAATCCAGCTGTGTACAATACAGATCACACACTGATGCTCAAACATTCTCCATATTTTTTTTGCTAAAGCATTAATAGTTCCATCAATTATGGTAGCAATCACACATCTACAATGTAAATTTTTTAGTATAATATTCTCACTGTGAAATGCTCTTAATTCTATGCCTTTTTTTTTTTTTTTTTTAACAGTTACACTTTTTAATGTCCACAAAACATTCTCTAGAGGTTTTGTTTTACAAATGGGAGATCAACATTTATGTTCCTTTTTATCAGCAGTGTTTTACCTTGCAACTCTCCCTTGGATTCCATGTTGGCCACTCATTTTAATGGTTGAATTATAAATGCTGACCTAACATAAGGCAGTCAAGGCCTGATGTTTTTTTTTATGTTCAACTGCAGTGTGCTGCCTGTTAATAACTTTTAGCCCAGCAATAATTTGGGAATGGCAGTAATTAAGCCTGGGTGTGTATAATTATTAATTATTATTAGGATTTTTAATGTAATGTTTTATACACTTTGGTTATATTCATGACAGAAACAGTAGCTACTGGTTACACAAGATTCACCCGACTTAGCGTAGTCAGTTTGTCTTCCACTGCTGGGGATCCCCAATGGCATTCGAGGAGGGTATATTGCTGCTCACGCCTCCGACGACTCGTGTGCAGTCCTAGCGGGCCCCTTTCTTTTGCCCATGCATTCTGCACATGCATTTGGCACATCTATCTGCTAATCAGGGTCCTTACACAGCGTTTGAAGATCCCACCCACATAGTCCGGTCATCCTGCCCTAGCAGACACGATGGCCAATTAGTATCTGCTGCAGGCACTGCCAATTATGTCCGCTAGATGGCGCCCAGCCGACAGGTGGCCATGCCGAGCTTGGTGTGCTAGTGGAACATCCTGCTGTGCCACCTGGGCGCTAGTCATGGACAATTTTGCATCTTTAATTCACCTCACCTGCATGTCTTTGGACTGTGGGAGGAAACCGGAGCTCGCAGACACAAGGAGAACATGCAAACTCCACACAGAAATGAAAGCCTGGGTGTGTCTAGTTTAATTTAAAAAAAAAACACTTGATTGATGGTCAAACATATGTGGACATCTGTCCAAGAGCTTAATGGAGATCTTATTCTAATACAGTTGACATCCTTCATTAAGGTTATAACAGGCTCTTGAATGGATTTCACAAGATACTTAAAAGTGGTTCTCTGGGACCATATGACTATTTAATCAAAGGATTTGTGAGGTCAGGCATTGTTGTTTGATGAGAAGGTCTGGCTTACAATTGACATTCCAATTCATCTCAAAGACCAAAAAACACATCCATATCACCATCAGCAGCCTGAACTGTTGACTCTTTCTTCTGCATGCCCGAGGCAGTCCAGACAAGTCTTTCACTGATCAGTTTCAATAAAAAAAACAAACACCTAGCACAAAATTTCTGTTCCTGGCATGCAGGATTAAAACTCTGGTCTTTTGCTATTGCATCCCATTCAACTCAATGAATATGGGATTCATCTCAAATAGTGACTTTTTTAAATGTTATTTATTTAATCATTTATTTGTTTATTTTAGGGCTGTCACGTGATTACAATCGATTAATCTAGATTAATCGCGATTAAAGAACCAAATTAATCGCAAACCAATAACTAAGCAAAATTTGAAGTTATGCACATTTTTTTTGCAAGAACATGTTTACTAATAAAAACATTCATAAAATTAGGATAAAATTATTAAATCTAAATTATTTTTAGAAAGCCAGATAATGCCTATATAGAGTTACCCATCCTATATACAGCTATCCATCTTTTAGCCAGTTATTTAAAATGACAAGTCTGTTCACATTATCTGACAAAAGTGAGGATCTTTCTGAAAACAGGTGCTCATAATATGAACCATTTGTAGATGCAACATCAGTGGTGTAACTAGGAGCTCATGGTGCAAAAAAAAAATTATGGGCCCCCTCATCAAATTGCATATGCTGATAGCTGATCAGAATGAATTAAAAGTACTCACTCAGAAGTTAGACTTCAAGTCCAAATTCCTTGTAATATAATAATGACGACCTGGCGAGCAATTTGGGGGTTGGGGGGTCTAGTGATGTTTTTTCACGTTTTTTTAAAATGATTATTTAAAATACCCGATATTGCACAATATGTAGCAGCAGCAGCTCGAGTAATTTATAACTTACGACACCAGTCGTGCCCGTGTTATCTCTACAGTATGAACACAATGTTGCTGCGTTAAAGCAGCGCAAATTACCACAGACACACATATTTACGTGGCACAAACATAGCCCAACACAAAATAGTTTGATTAAAATTTTTTTTTTTAAGTTACAATTTTTTTTTGTCTTTTTTCCCCAGACAGCATTTAGTATTTTATTCATACAAAACTCTTCATCTCGATAGTGACTTGGAAATGATCAACATTAGAGTTCATTAGGGTTCAGCTGTTTGATTCCTGGACAGCAGTGTGATGGGCGAATAACAGCATAGAGAGGTGCTTATCACTGCCATTGGCTCACCAGCAAGACTAGCTGTGTGGTAAGTGTGTAATTAAAATGCCCCATGAGCCTGTCAGTCTTTGGTCTGAGTGGAGTGGTTATGGTGTCTTATGAACACCTAATCGCACACAACTCACAAACCAGACTTACTTTAAAGTTGCGACTATGGTCACTGTGTAGTTCTCTCAGAAGAACAGCAAATTGTCCATTTCCATTGAGGCCTTTTGCTTGGAGATGACATAAGCCTCGTGCCACTTGGTTAAATTTGCCATTGCTCCTAGAATGTAGCAAAAGCACTTTTCAGCTGTTGGAAATGTCCCCAGAATGTCCACCACCACATGCTCCATCAGAAGCAAGTTGTTGTAGGATCTCTCCAGATTGCCCAGTCACAATTTTTTTTAGTGGTGCAGCCATCACATCTGCAGCAGAACCACTACACTACACGTCGGAGTGGCATTCTGGCCTGAAAAACCTTTCAGCCAGCCTTCGCAACGTCTTTGTGATGCCAAAGTGGCACTTGCCCACTGCTCCACGCACCTGCTTCAACACCTGCTGCCACCTCCTTGCCGAAACGATCAGCTGTTAGAATGCCCCACAGCTCCTCCAGCCACTTTGAGGTGATGCAGTAGTTCCACTCTTGCCGGCTGCTTCCCATCTCTATGCACCAGCTTCAGTACCGCTCTGATGTCCTGACATCTGGGGCAATGCCATTACCGGAACATTGCACAGGCATTGTTTTGGCATTTCAAAGGAGTGCAGGCAATCTTCTGTCCACTAAAAACTTCTCCCTTTTTTATTGACTAAGTGCAGTGGATGAGCAATGTTGGCAAAGTTTTGGATAAAGTGGCAGTAGCTTGACTCCATTATAAGAAAACTTCTGACCTGGGAGGCTGTGTTTGGCATCGGCAGAATAAGCAAAAGATTACCATAAAGGCATTGGAATACCACCTCCAGTTATCTTAGTACTGCGTGAAAACCAGCATCACAAATGAGTAAGTCATTGAGGTACAGTGATACACAGGACCTAATAAAACTCTTCCATCAGCCTCTCAAATGTGGTATATATACACCAATCAGTCATAACATTAAAACCACCTACTTGTTTTTACACCCACTGTTCATTTTATCAGCTCCACTTACCATATAGAAGCACTGTAAAGTTCTACAATTACTGACTGTAGTCCATCAGTTTCTCTACATACTTTTTTAGCCTGCTTTTACCCTGTTCTTCAATGGTCAGGACCCACACAGGACCACCACAGAGCAGGTATTATTTAAGTGCACCGGCTGCAGGAATGGTGTTGTTGAAGCACTTCTGGCTGCACCAGGCTGATGGAAGAGCCAGTGTGGACCAGGGCATTGACCGGCTCCATTCAGTCTGCAGTTACAATCAGCTGCTGTGTGTGTCCAAGCCCGTCAACTCTAAAGTTGTTCTTCTTGCTGGCAGGCGTTTCCCTTTGTCTGGGTGCTGATAGAGCACTTCCTTTTTGTGCACCGTGACCTGCAGTGTCTTAGCTGCTTCCAGTTTTGGCATGCAGCTCTGGAAAGTGCACGTACTGCTTCGTCATCCTCACTTCCGCTTCTCAAATTTGTAGTTATGGCACATACTGGCTTTGGGCTTCCGTGGTCCCACTCCACTTCCACAGCCATGTTGCAGCTGTTGCTAAAATGCTTAAGGAAATGCATTGAGAGCCAGGCTCTATCTCAACGCCAGTGGGGACTCACCATAGGCCAAACCCACTCCACTTCGGTGGCTAGTGGGCTGAGCTTAACGTGCAGTGGCCATACACGCTCTCCAAACCACCTCCCTAGATTTTCAGTTAGTCTCTGAAATGTTATGAAGTCTTGATCAAGCAGGACTAGTAGTGCTGATTCTTCTAGGAATCAAAAAAAAAATGCCGGCCACCTCCCCGCATCATCAGTGCCACTCTGTAAGCATCTATTTACTGTGGAGTACTTAGTTTCGGAGCTGTAGTGGCCTTGGCTGAGGATGCTTTGGGGTACAGGATTTGTGCACCTTATTTTGCCGCAGGTAATTCATTTCTTGTGCTGGGAAGGAACACCAGACCCCTACACCCAGCATAAGAGCCTTTAGGAGAGCATACTCATTCCCAGAGTCTGTACCACCTCGTGGTCACTCATTCTTTGCAGTGTCTTCTTGCTCTTCACCAACCTCTGCTCCTCCGGATCAGCATCATAGATAAACAAGATAATGCTAAACATTATATTTTTAAACTGAAATTACTTGTTGTGTCAGTACACACCAAAACACTGGATTTTCCTGATCATAGTATTTTACATATACTTTATATTTAAAAAACCCACAAACCCGGCATCATGATTTCCACTCGACAGATCTCTAAACACCTAATAATCAGATCCTCTTAGCATAAGCCCATAATCCACATTGGGTATGCTAGTGAGGGTGCTAGCATGACCAGCAGCTGGTGCGAGCTTGGGCCCCAGCTGTTTCATCCCCACCTCTGCTCAGCTGCACATAGACAAGCCTCCTTTGAACAGCCTATTATTTCCACACTGCATCAGGGAAGGCAATCAGCTCCTCAGGAGCACTTCCCTCCCACCAGATGGTGTGAGAGATGAATCACACCATTATATTAGTGCTTAATAATTCTTTAGATGAAGCTAATTAAGCTAACTCTCACTTCCCCTTTCAATCACCCAATGTGGCTGACGCTGAAGCCACTCCCACGATAAGATTTAAACCGCCAGTGTCTGGAGATGGTGGGAGAAATGAATGTTTTGACATTACCTCAGCCTCCTTATGCACCAGATATGGCATTAATGAAGATGTCACATTAAAATTTCATCAAGCTATTCATCAAACACACTGAACCAGCTCCAATCCTCCGACTAAGTCATTCATCTAATTGGGCATCTTCACAGAATCAGTGTATTTAAAAAAGGTTTTATGATAATAGAAAAATGTTGTATTTTGTCTTTTTGGCAATTGCAATGAATCTGTTTTTATTTAAAAATGAATAAATAAATTGTCATTTGTGATTTTTGTCCTTTAGACAGTAGATACAGCTTAATAGCACATAATAAATACACAATGTCATGACAAAGTACCTCATCCCCTATTTTCCACTATTCATTTAGTTGGTCTATAAAAGTGCATATATACAGTATATATACAGTATATGTATATACGTATATATATATATATATACAGTATATATATATATATATATACTGTATATATATATATATATATATATATATATATATATATATATATATATATATATATATATATATATTTATATATTAAAACCCCTGGTAACTGCAGGACCACCTTCAATCAACACCTCATTGCCAGCTGTGTTATTAAATCCATTTGATGGATTTATGCTGTATTCAGGGTACTCACTTCACACCCAGTTTCTATAGGATAGGCTCTGGACCTGTGAGTTTGTAGATGGATAAAGATGACATGTAAAAAAAATAAAAATAAATCAAATAATAATAATAAAAAAAAGCTCAGTTCTTAAAATGGTTAAGAAGAAAACTCCAAAAGAAGAATCAGAACCCCTTAAGATCTTTGAAAACCGAGCAAATGAGTGAAAGAGCAAATAGAAGCCTAGGTAGGTTGATAGCACTGCTGAGATTTGAGCACATGGCACATGGCTGATTGTAAATGTGAGGTAAATACACCGACCAGGCATAACATTAAGAGCACTGACAGGCGAAGTGAATAACACTGATTATCTCTTCATCACGGCACCTGTTAGTGGGTGGGATATATTAGGCAGCAAGTGAACATTTTATCCTCAAAGCTGATGTGTTAGAAGCAGGAAAAATGGGCAAACGTAAGGATCTGAGTGGTTTTGACAACGGCCAAATTGTGATGGCTAGACGACTGGGTCAGAGCAGTTTCAAAACTGCAGCTCTTGTGGGGTGTTCCCGGTCTGCAGTGGTCAGTATCTATCAAAAGTGGTCCAAGGAAGGAACAGTGGTAAACCGGCGACAGGGTCATGGGCGGCCAAGGCTCACTGATGTACGTGGAGAGCGAAGGCTGGCCCGTGTGGTCCAATCCAACAGATGAGCTACTGTAGCTCAAAATGCTAAGGAAGTTAACGCTGGTTCTGATAGAAAGGTTACAGAATACACCAGTACATCACAGTTTGTTGCGCATGGGGCTGCATAGCCGCAGACCAGTCAGGGTGCCTATGCTGACCCCTGTCCGTCAACAGTGGGCGCCTGAGCATCAGAACTGGACCACGGAGCAATGGAAGAAGGTGGCCTGGTCTGATAATTTATGTTTTCTTTTACATCACGTGGATGGCTGGTGCGTGTGCGTCGCTTACCTGGGGAACACATGGCACCAGGATGCACAATGGGTGTGATGCTTTGGGCAATGTTCTGCTGGGAAACCTTGGGTCCTGCCATCCATGTGGATGTTACATTGACACGTACCACCTACCTAAGCATTGTTGCAGACCATGTACACACTTTCATGGAAACCGATTCCCTGATGGCTGTGGCCTCTTTCAGCAGGATAATGCACCCTGCCACAAAGCAAAAATGGTTCAGGAATGGGTTGAGGAGCACAGCGAGTTTGAGGTGTTGACCTGGCCTCCAAATTCCCCAGATTTCAATCAAATCGAGCATCTATGGGATGTGCTGGACAAACAAGTCCGTTCCATGGAGGCCCCACCTCACAACTTACAGGAGTTAAAGGATATGCTGCTAACATCTTGCTGCCAGATACCACAGCACATCTTCAGGACTGTTTTGGCAGCAAAAAGGGGACCAACACAATATTAGGAAGGTGGTCATAATGTTATGCCTCATCAGTGTATGTGTGCTTTATATGCACTTTAAATAATTTTAACTTAAGATTGTGGTAAATGTTTTGTTATATAAAATGAAATTGTTCATGGTAAACAACTGTAATTAGCAGTACAGCATTGTAAAATGCAATAGAAAAAAAATGTAGCATACGGACACGAGATCTTGAATTACAGCTGTGCTATCAGCCGGCCAGACGCCTTCATACAGACTCATGATTTGCTGTGGGAAGTGAGAGACGAAGGCTAAGACAGGGATCCTCGTCGTTGGTGCAAGTGCAGCTTTTGCTGTCCGGTCGAGGTGCCCGATCAGGAATGGGTGTTATGAGATATCGCCCCCATCAGGTAAAAAAGAAGCAATTAGCTGTGCACATGTCGGCTGGGACTCATGACAGCCTTAGCCCCCTTGATCAGATAAGGGGGTGGTGGCAGTGACAAGAGGTGTATAATTGTATATATTAATTTTATATACAGTACATAAAAGCTGATTTTTTTTTGCATAGGATGGCACATACCAGTTGCAAATGGAAAAATTAATTCCCCTAAAGAAAATAAGATGTTTTAACTAAACATTTCTGCATAGCTAGATTTTACTTTAAATCTTTACCATCTGAATAATACAGCACGTGAACGAAAATGAATTATGTACTATTTTAGAGTAGCAGGATATTCTATCTGATCTTATTTTATCTGATCTTTAAACCTTCTGCTAGTCTGTATGATGTAAAGTTGGGTTAAAAGATAATGAAACCAATGGGAACTCAATAATGCCCCTAATTTGCTTTGGCTGGGAAGCTGTGTGTTATATAAACACCACCCAGAGATGTGTTTAAGGTGTGTTGTAACCATGGTGAAAACTAAGGAGCTGCAAGAAAAGCTGAAAGAGGAGATCATTTTACTGCACTAAATGCGCACTGGGTATAAGAAGATTTCCGAGACCTTAAACATTCCTAGAGGCACCATTGCAAGTATCGTCTGGAAATATTGGCACAGAAGCAAACCTGCAAACAGCCAACAAGCAATACCTGAGCAATTCCATCAGGACAAGGTAGAAAACCATTGTGTTACTGCAAAAAAGAACTTACAGGATGATCTAATAAAGGCTGATATAAATGTGTGACTAGCAACCATTAGAAGATCACTTAACATTCAAGAACTTTATGGCCAGATATGATGCATGGCATTTCTGAAAAATAAGCACAGGAACTGGCAATCATCAAGGATTTACAGAAATGCCATGGCATTTTGTGGACAATTTTATTGTTCCTGCAACACGTTCAGGTCCTCCAGTACCAGAGGCAGCAAACCAGCCACATGATCCTTCACATCCTTCGCTGTACTCCATTATTAGGGCCAACTGCTTTTCCAGTCTTTATTCTCCTCCTTGCTAATCTGAGGCACTTTCTGGTTCACTATCTCAGAGATAAGGACTCAAGTTCCACTTCAGACTCGACTCGGAATCGTTTCAAATGACTCGGACTCGATTCATGACTTGTAGACAACAAAAGTCAGCATATGTTAACATAAGTTACATGTGACAATTATGTATATACAGTATATATATATACAGTATATACTGTATATGTATATATATATACAGTATATATATATATATATATATATACACGTATATGATCCAACACCATTCTGATCGTGTCATTTCTGCTCTCTAATAACGCTTCGGCTGTCTTAACCCGCAACGGGTAAATGTTCCAGCCAGCTTCCGGCATAGTGATGAAGCGTCGCTCCCTACTCCCTACTTTGGATTTGAATCTCACTTAAAATGGTGGAATACCCTACGTAGTGCACTTTAGAGGAACAGCTGGTGTGAATAAAACGCTCCTACAGAATTGGCGCTAATGGTTGAAAGAGCGCTTTCTGAACCAATCAGAAACCTTCTGATTTAAATTTTTAGTAGGAAAGGCTGTCATTTTCATTTATTTAGTTTGCAGCGTCACACAGATGTCAATGAAACGCTTGATTGGCTTTTTAACTCAATCGTGTTTTACTTCACAACCGAGAAAGGTTTGGAGGTTTTTAATTATAAGCACATTTACAAAATAACGGAATAAATGAATATAAAAGCATCTGGAAGTACAGAAGTTAAGGTGGGCAATGGTTATGATTTTTTTGCTGTGTTTTGCCGCTATTTATTGCTCGCTTTTGTTTTGCAATGAAAACAAAACGTATCAGTTTAAGCTTTTAACTGGTACCTAGGGAAGTAAAGGCACTAAGTAAAACGGCAAAATACAGTCGCTAATCTGTTGTTGTTTTTATCTGAACTTACATATTATTTGTTTATTTCTACACTACATTTTCAATATATGTTTTGTGTAGATTATATTGACTCGTGCAGCGTTGGTATGATGGTTTGGCGTGGACGACACATTTACAAATACTGTAAAACTTGTGTGTGCCGATGTATTCTGATAGAAATCATATTATTCCTCTGTCCCACGTTTTTACACTCCTCCCCCGGGTTTCCCCTCACCTCGCATCTTGCGCTGTCATTGACTGTAGTCCGACATAGCACTCGCTGCCACTCCCAACCCCTTTCACACTACAGGATTTTGACTTACCGACCGGTCCAGATATTTAACATGCTAAATATTTTTATCGAGTCTGCGAGCACTCGCTGAACAGTTCACACATAGCGATCGAGAGCCGATTTCCGAGCCCCGAGTGAACGCTGAGTTGCTTCCGAGCCACCACATCTAGCGGCAACTTGTCGGCGAGCGAAAATCAGGGCAATAATCGTGTAGTGTGAACTAGGCTTTAGCAAAATTCACAAAAGTTGTCATACGCTTTTATTAGCTTAGACAACATTCCTTAAAATGTATTCTTTTTAAAATGAATTTTAGCAAACCATCCTAATGAACTGAATATTTACACGCTATAGCAAACCCTTTTAAATATATTTTTGGCCATAGTCATATACACAAGTATACACTGATCAGCCACAACATTAAAACCACCTCCTTGTTTCTACACACACTGTCCATTTTATCAGCTCCACTTACCATATAGAAGCACTTTGTAGTTACAATAACTGACTGTAGTCCATCTGTTTCTCTGCATACCTTTTTAGCCTGCTTTCACCCTGTTCTTCAATGGTCAGGACCCCCACAGGACCACCACAGAGCAGGTATTATTATTGGTGGATCATTCTCAGCACTTCAATGACACTGACATGGTGGTGGTGTGTTAGTGTGTGTTGTGCTGGTATGAGTGGATCAGACACAGCAGCTTTGCTGGAGTTTTAAAATATTGTGTCCACTCACTGTCCACTCTATTAGACACTCCTGCCTAGTTGGTTCACCTTGTAGATGTAAAGTCAGAGACGATCGCTCATCTATTGCTGCTGTTTGAGTTGGTCATCTTCATCAGTGGCTGTGTTGGCTGGATATATTTTTGATTGGTGGACTATTCTCAGTCCAGCAGGGACAGTGAGGTGTTTAAAAACTCCATCAGCTTTGCTGTGTCTTATTTACTCATACCAGCACAACACACACTAACACGCCACCACCATGCCAGTGTCACTGCAGTGCTGAGAATGATCCACCACCTAAATAATACTTTCTCTGGGAGAGTCCTGACCATTGAACAGCATGAAAGGGGGCTAACAAAGCATGCAGAGAAACAGATGGACTACAGTCAGTAATTGTAGCACTACAACACGCTTCTATATGGTAAGTGGAGCTGATAACATTAAAACCACCTTGTTTCTACACTCACTGTGCATTTTATGGCTGATTGGTGTAGGTATCGCTGTGTAAAACATCTATTGCAGTGTTAATTGCTTGGCTCTAATCATAATTATAGAGTCCAAATAGTAGAGGGTTGATCTCATAGCTTCTGAGGCAGTGTGATAGAAAATCAAACCCAAATCATGGATCGTAGCTGTGATTAGGTGTGGGAATTAATTTCAGTTCCACATATTACCACAGGCTTTTCCCCTCCAGGGAATAGACTGCTAATGATGCTAGATGATGTGATTATTTTCTTGGAGCACAGTGCACATCTAATCATTGAGTTTATCTTCGACCATATTAAATTAATCTCTCAGACAGGTGACCAAACCCATGATCAGGTGCTGAGGAGGTACCTCTAGGGAAAGTGATTTGAATTGCACCACAAATCATTACTTCAAAAATGCACATAGCTGTTGGGGTCTTAAATAAGATACGAGTCAACCTTCCAGTTACAAGTTATCTTTCATATTGATCTATTATCTAAGCTCATTCAGCAGTTTTACACATACCATCCTTTCACTTGGACACAAGCCATCTATTCCACATTTTAAAGATTTGAAAAGCAAGCCTATTGTGCAGCAGGAAGACAGACAGACAGAAATGAATGAAGGAAATTATTGGCACATACAGCCGAATTCAATGGTTAAAATCACCACTACAAGGCTAAAAGTTTGTGGACACATTTCATCCCCACCATCAATAACATATTGTTGTTAGAGGAAGATCGAGACTCTTGTGCTTTTTCGCACAAGAGTCTCACTCTTTATTAAGTTGCTTAAAAAGCTCTAAAATAAGGCTTGATCCCAAAAAACAGACCGTTCCCGCTATAGCCAAACATGCACAGAACAGGTTCACCACTTTGAACACAAAGCAAAACCCAAAAACGGTAACTTATAAACAAAACAGCAAACACAAAATGTGCTATGTGCTTAGGCCTTTGGAATATAACTACAGTGGTACCTTGTAACTCAACGTCCCCTAAAATCTTTGAAACGACACCCTTTGTTGAGAAATTTGTACCCTTAAACTCAACGTTTCCCTTAAACTCAACGTGTTCAGTTTGTTTATTTAATTTCAAATTAACAATGAACAATCGCTTTGTTCAGCTCTCGGCTTGAGTGGTGCGGTAATACGTCATCAACGTGCGCATGTGACACGAATCTGCATTTGTGTGGAAAAAATGCTGTCATCGCTATTAGACACTCCTACTTAGTTGGTCCACCTTGTAGATGTAAAGTAAAAGACGATCGCTCATCTACTGCTGCTGTTTGATTTGGTCATATTTGAGACCTTCATCAGTGGTCACAGCACGCTGCCCTAAGGGTGCTGTTGGCTGGATATATTTTTGATTGGTGGACTATTCTCAGTCCAGCAGTGACAGTGAGGTGTTTAAACACAGCATTGCTGTGTCTTATCCACTCATACCAGCACAACACACACTAACACCACCACCATGTCGGTGTCACTGCAGTGCTGAGAATGATCCACCACCCAAATAATACCTGCTTTGTGGTGGTCCTATGGGTGTCCTGACCATTGAAGAACAAGGTGAAAGCAGGTTAAACAAAAGTATGTAGAGAAACAGATGGACTACAGTCAGTAATTGTAGAACTACAAAGTGCTCCTATATGGTAAGTGGAGCTGATAAAATGTGGCTGATCAGTGTACATATATACATATTTAATAGATATGACTGTGGTGAACTTTCACTTAATAAAGTTCTAATCACAACGCAGTCTTAATTTTGGCGCCACCCTGAAAAAACAAGGGAACACATACAGAACCAGACACCAATTATCTTAAAGCATCGCTCAGTCAGACAATTTACTCACATTTAGGTGCATGTAAAGTAGGCAATCCATCTTCTGCATTTTTAAAAGGTGGGTGGAGGAAATCCACACAAACACAGGCAGGACTTGCAAAACACCTTTTGAAGAGTGACTGAAGGAAAGTAACGAACACAGGTCCTTTATATTTATATATTTAGATTTATATTACTGTGTGGCACCCACTACACCAACTGTACCACTGAACCCTGCAGTTCTCCCATGACTTCTTTTTATTAGAAATATTAAAAGTAAACTATGATAAACTTAGAAAGAGACAAAACTTTTCTCTTGTACTGTATTCAGTCTAAAGGTACCTTATTACAGATTGGAAAGTGCTCTCTGCCACTAATCAGCTCCAAAAATTCATAGAATATTGATCAGTGGGTGAAGCCAAACACAATATTAAAAGAAACCACACACACACAATTACTAGGGGGTAGATGCAGCTTCTGCTAAAAACAGCCCTGTCATCCAGTCTACAAAACAAAAGCTCAATGAGGTCGAATGAAAGTGGCTCATCTTACGCCTGGTCTTGCTGACAGACTAGATAAATGGCTGAAGATATGATTGTATTGTATTAGTAGAGGTAAGATAAGACTTAGTTTTTCAACAGCAGCAATACATTGTAAATAATTTATTTATGAAAAAAGGACAGTCTATAAACTGAACAATTTTAAAGTATATTTCAATTTAGTGTGACAGGTACAATTTAATTTTTAACACATCCAAAAATGTCCAACCTAAAGCACTTACAGCAAGCTAATTTGTTGCCTTGTGGCATGAAATTGGCACACTGGTTTGCATTAATGAGAACAAACTGTGCAAAAATAATCAAATGATGTGTGTTTTTCAAGCATCAGATCCACAACTGCCTTCAAATTACAACACTTCAAGTGTTCAAAACAATTGTGAAGAGGGAATTGTTGTTCTGTCATGCAAACTACGCAATAAATGCAAAAGTAATTCTTGCAACAGCAATGAATTCTGAAAAGCTGTCATTTCCATCTCAAAATGTAATTGCAAAGACTGCTCAGGGAATTGTATTGTTATGGCTTGTTTGCTGTTGTAGCATGTGTTAGAATCCTGACCACAACCTCATTTTCTTAAGCATCACATGTTTTAACGCATTCAACTAACTATTAGTGCTAGCTTGTAAATCTCAACTGTGCTATCAGTCGACCAGGATCTACACAGAAATGACATAACTTACCTTTATGACTGTCACTACCCAACCCTGCACAATAAACTAATTGCACTCGCACTTTTACTGCTTTTGGACTTTTGCTGCTAAATCCACTACCTCAAATTTTCTTTACCTAAACCTAGCTGCTAAATCCACTACCTCAATCTGTCTATGCGCCTTGTTTTGTTCTTGCACCTTGTCCTGTCATTGCACCTTGTCTATGGAAATTTTTGGTAACCTCCCCCATCCCCTCCCCCACTGTCTTTGCTGTCTGCACTGGAGATGTAGCCTGACAGTGTTTCGTTATACTGTACATCCCTGTATTGTATAATGACAATAAAGTTGAATTGAATTGAGAGACTTTGTCTGTAGAGGAGGATGGCTGCCCTGTCCAATGTAGGGCCTTTTCTGGTGGACCCAGACCACCATATCCCTGACCAGGATAAAGCAATTGAGGGGCACTAAAAAAAGGTAACTGCATCATTAGTTGTTCTTGGAAATATAGTAAATTTATCCTGGAATAAACATTGATAAACTGTGCAAGTGCAATACTAAGAAATTTTTAACTATTATGAATTCAGGTTAAAAAAAAAATTGCAAATGTACTTACTACTTACTACAGTGGTACCTTGTAACTCGATATCTTTGAAACTCAACGTCCTTCGTCAGTAAGTCACATTAAGCTTTGTGCACTGACACACTCCAAAGGAAATAACAGCACAGCAGCGCAAAAACGGTTTTGCTGCTTCTCATGTGAATGCGCCTTTACTGAATGGAATACGGTATTCCAAGATCAAGCATCTCCACCATTAAGAAGCATAAGAAGCACTGTTTTTCAATTGTATTTCAGTGTTTTTTATATTATATGTGTGTTATTTTCAGTGTATAAGTGTCAAAAACATAACCCCATTATTTTACATAAGCCTAAAATATACACAGTTCCACAGGACCATTAAATGCATTAACAGGTTTTCCATACATCCTTATGGGAAAAAAATACCTTGAAACTCAGTGCCTTTAAAACTCAACATCACTCCCAGAACCAACTGACATGGAGTTTCAAGGTACTACAGAATTTTGACCCCACAGTATGAGTGTAGATGTACAAGAACAATTTATATAGATCAAAACAGCTGATATAACAGGTGGTTCCATTAAATTTAACACCAACTGCCACTTTTAATGACTGATGCAGTGTCTGAATTATGTAACTCCCTAAACCCCTCATTAGAACACACAATTGCAAATCAGGTGTTGTCCCAAGCACATGTGATGTAACTAATTAAGGGCTTTATTAGCTGCGATAGGTGTGCTTGAGATAAAACATCAAATACCTGGACTGGCTAGTTGCTTTTTGATTGTTTTGACAGAAAGCTGGAAAGCAGGAAAGTTAAAATAAGAAATAATTGCCTTGCACAAACAGAGAAAGGACACAAAAGATAGCAAATGTACTGAATGTTCCTGAAGATACAGTTGGAAGCATACTTCAACGTTAAAGAAACGCTGGTTACACAATTATCAGTTCAAGTCTTAAAGTCAAACACAGTCATGGACAAATTAGTATCTCCAACTCACCTCACTTGCACGGCTTTGGACTGTGGGAGGAAACCGGAGCTACTGGTGGAAACCCACACGGACATGGGGAGAGCATGCAAACTCCAAACAGAAAGAACCCGGACCGCGTTACCTGAGAATCGAACCCAGGACAGTGCTACCCACTGAGACACCATGGCGCCCCTAGACATGGCAAAAAGAGAAAGCCATCACTGAATGCCACCAGATTCTTGAGGAGGCAGGTGGTCGAAAACTCTCAAGTGACTGCAAAACAGCTGTAGAAGATTCTGACATGAACCCCATAGAAAATCTTTGGTGGGATGGTGGTTGTATCATGCAAACCCAAGAATATTAGTACACTCATGGGCATTGCCCATGAGAAATGGGCTTGGATTGCTCATGAACAGAAGCTGGTGTCTAGCAATGCATCACGTACAATAACCTCAAAATTAGGAACAGCAGAGACAAAGTAAAAAAAATCTAAGCTTGACATTGACCTCCTATTCTGCTTTGCCCTCCTGTCAGATATATCTGATGTGACTCCTACAGACATACTACAAAGGGGAGCTTCTAAAATCTCCTACAGACCAACAAATGCTCTGTGTTGTCTTCTCATCACTTTTGAATTCTCCTTCTTTTACCTTTTCTTTTAAAACTGCCAGCACTTTGGCAGATCTTGTTTATTTCCTCACAGAAAAAGATGGCAGGTCTTCTCTTTAGTTACCATACCTAAACATGATACACACATTTTACCTTACCTGCTTTCTAGCTCTTTTTTCAAAATTGTTTTATTTTGCAACTCCATAAACTGTCCAATAGATCCCATCCACACTGCTGTAGACAGTCTTCAAAGACGTCCACTACATCACATTCATCACCAATACCTTCTTGAAGAGACAGCAATAGTTATCTAGATGAGAAGGGCCACAGACTAGCACATTAATTAAGGCTGTTTTGTCCCAGTAAGTGGAGAGGGTGAACAGGCCATCTATACATTAGTAGAAAGATCTCAGATCACCACTGAGAAGAAGTGCCTCAACATCAAGTGGGCAGTTTACACTCTTTGGTACCACATCCTTAGGTGTCCTTACAGGGGCTTCACAACATTATGGAAGCCAGTGTGTGGCTTAAAAGTTGGTACCTGGCATTATAGGCCAGGGGGCACAGATGATGGTGGCTGATTTTCTTTCTCATCTGGGGAGAGTCAGTCACAGGCTGGATGGATCTCTGCTCTGCACTGGGCAGTGGAAGTATGTGGCAGGTGGGGTGTGGTTTAGCTCAAGGCTGCAACGGGAGGAAGAAGATTAATTTGAGGATTAACAATTGGGTACACACTAGTGGAGAGTTAAAAGCTCTCTTTATTTTGTTCCCCATTTGTGTCTTCCCTTTTGTGAGTGAACACAAAGCTGTGAAGCTACCTGAGCTGCAAAGCTTGTGTGCATAAACTGTTATATAGAGCTTGCTATATACTATATAACTTAGGTAGAGCTTACTATATACTATATAATTGTATAGAGCTTACTATATACTATATAACTGTTAGATAGAGCTTACTTTACATCTTCAGCATTTAGCAGACGCTCTTATCCAGAGCGACTTACAGAAGTGCTTCCATAGTAAACATTTCATCTCTCTAGTTTAAGTAAACAGTCGAAGAACACAAATCTGCTGAAACCTTTTTTTATTGTTTTTTTGTTTTTTTTGGAAATGGAAAAAAAATTGTTAGTAAATAAGTACAAGTCAGCTTAAGTGCTTAGTAAAGAGGTGGGTTTTTAATTGGTGTTTTTTTTTTTTTTTTACCCCTTTTTCCCCCTTTTTCGGGCATCCAATTGTTCAATTAGCATCGTGCTTCCTCTCTGTCTATGCCGAACCCTGCCCTGACGGAGGTGATTGAAGCTAACCCGTATCCCCTCTGAAACACGAGCAGCAGCCAGATGCATCTTTGCCACCCACACATTGACGAGTTTGGCGCCACCCAGCGTTGCATGCGGAGAGACACACCCTAAGGGCACCCTCTCCCATCTCTGTGTAAGCGCCTCCAATCAGCCGGCAGAGAACGCAATCGCATTCTGACAGAGAGAGACCCACATCCGGTTCTTTGTCCCACCCCCCACATGAGCAACCGGCCAATCGTTGCTCATATAGCCACTCAGCTTCGAACCGGTAAAGCAAGGCTGGATTCGATACCACGCTTCTCAGAATCCAGCCCTGGTTGCAGCGCGTTTCTTTTTACCGCTGCGCCACCTGAGCGGCTTTTAATCGTTTTTTTAAAGACAGCAAGAGACTCAGATGTTCGGACAGACAGAGGAAGTTCATTCCACCACTTGGGTGCTAGAACAGAGAAGAGCCTTGATGCTTGTCTTCGTTTAGTTCTGGGTGGAGGATCAAGTCGAGCGAGACTGGTGGCTCGGAGGTTGCGCGGTACAGAGCGGGGTTTGATTAGACCTCGAAGGTAGCTTGGGGCTGGTCCATTTTTGGCTTTGTAGGCGAACATCAGTGTTTTAAACTGAATGCGCAGCTACAGGAAGCCAGTGAAGAGAATGCAACAGTGGGGTGATGTGGCAGTGTTTGGGCTGGTTAAAAAAACAGACGGGCAGCTGCATTTTGAATGAGCTGCAAGGGTTTAATATATAATACTATATAACTGTTAGATAGAGCTTACTTTATATTATAACTGTTAGAGCTTACTTTATACTATATAACTGTTAGATAGAGCTTACTATATACTATATAACTGTTAGAGCTTACTATAAAGAGCTTGCTATAAAGAGCTTGCTATATAACTGTTAGATAGAGCTTACTTTATACTATATAACTGTTAGATAGAGCTTACTATATACTATATAACTGTTAGAGCTTACTATAAACAGCTTACTATAAAGAGCGTACTATATAACTGTTAGATAGAGCTTACTTTATACTATATAACTTAGAGCTTACTATAAACAGCTTACTATAAAGAGCGTACTATATAACTGTTAGATAGAGCTTACTTTATACTATATAACTGTTAGATAGAGCTTACTATATACTATAAAACTGTTAGAGCTTACTATATACTATATAACTGTTAGATAGAGCTTACTTTATACTATATAACTGTTAGATAGAGCTTACTATATACTATATAACTGTTAGAGCTTACTATAAAGAGCTTACTATATACTATATAACTGTTAGATAGAGCTTACTATATACTATATAACTATTAGATAGAGCTTACTATAAAGAGCTAACTATAAAGAGCTTACTTTATAACAGATAGAGCTTACTTTATACTATATAACTGTTAGAGCTTACTATAAAGAGCTTACTATATACTATATAACTGTTAGATAGAGCTTATTATATGCTATATACCTGTTAGATAGAGCTTGCTATAATGCTATATAACTGTTAGATAGAGCTTACTTTAAAGAGCTTACTATAGTCCTGAGTAAAATGTGCCATTTATGTACAAATAATAACAACAGTTGCAGAACACACTGAAATTCCAAAACTGCCATGCCATTCATTTTCAAACATGCATGTAACCTTTGACTTCAACTACATCATAATGCTCTGTTGCAAGATGAGTGACAATGGCCTCTCAGAGAAACACCATGCAGAATATTTGCATACAATCAAACACTTCTCCTAGCACTTCAAGATGTTAAAAATGTCCCTGGATGTTGATCATGTCACCACTGATCATACGGAACAAAATCGGTGTGCAACCTTGTCAGACAGCAAAAGAAATGGGGTTTGGCTCTAGTGCTTATAGAAGGGAACAGATTTCTCTCAAGAGGTTTTTCTACAGCAGACAGAGGCGTGAGCAGACTCATTTAAGAAATGCCATCATTGCATAAAAAGGTAAAGAGGAAGTACAGCTTAGTGCCACTCTAACTAAACAATATAGCTAGATACAGGGTATGGCCAAAAGTATGTGACCACTCCAGCTATTACTAGCAGGTGTATAAAGCAGTGTTAATTTCGTTGACGAATGATTTTCGTCATAGTTTTCGTCAACAAACCTTTTTTTCATGACAAAAACGAGACGATAACTGAATAAAAACTACATAAAAGGATAAAAACTATGACGAAATGAATCGACACTTTTGTCAACGAATAAAAACGAGACGAAAATGTTTGGCAGGGACGACATCCAATCAGAACTGATTTAGTTTTGTGGAAGGTAGGGACAAGTTAGAAAGAGATCCAATCATAACTACTTTAGCGTATGTGGAGAGGCGGGACAAGCCGGGTAGCCATCCAATCAGTACTAATCTCTTTTGCAGTACCGCGGTAAGACCACACTTGCACAAATTTGATCTAAACCCGGGAAGACCAGACTAGCCTGTGAACTGTCTTTACTCATGGAACTAGATTAACTCCACAATGTCAACAGGGAGAAAGAGGAGAGCCGATAAATGGACACATTTCTCATTTGACGTGAAATGAGAAACAAGACGATGTGTAAACCATGTGGGGCGACGATCTCGGGTAAAAACACAACAAATCTGAAACATCTGGCACTGCTGGTAGTATAATGGCACAGCTGCTTTTACGTTACCCAGTTTTATAAAGAATGTAATATGCAATTTGTTATGAACAATGCATATACTTTTCAGGCAGAGCAGGCCTACTGGTCATTAATATTTTGTTATTGTTATGCTCAGTAAGCAAAGTCATGTAAATAAAGATGTTGTTTGAAATAAGTTAAATTTGTTTTTGTGTGTATTGCACATTCAAACATTAATAATATTACATAACTGATTAAAAATGTTTCATTTTGTGTAAGTGTGTATAATGACTTAAATAATTCAAGGGAACTGATGACAAAGGATTTACATTTTACACCCTTTTATATTTTAGTCGACTGAATTGACTGTAGATTTAGTCGACTATATTCTTATAATAATTAGTCGACTAAAGCTAGACTAAAATTAAAACAATTAAGATGACTAAATTATGACTAAAACTAAATGACATTTTAGTCAAAAGACTATGACTAAAACTAAATCAAAATTTGCTGTCAAAATTAACACTGGTATAAAGTCATTTTGATGGTTCTTCAGAAAACCTTTGTCACCTAATACGGTCTGACGCTGCATTAAGAAATGGAACCTAAAACTATATTACACAAAAAGAAAGCCAAACATGAATTCTATGCAGAAATGCTCTGGGCACGATCTCCTCTTGGATGGTCTGAAAGACAGTGGAAATGTATGCTGTGATCAGATAAGTCCACAGATCAGCTTGTTTCAGAAAGAAGCAGCACTAAGTTCTCTGTGCCAAAGATGAAAAGGACCATCCAGACTGTTTTCAGTAAAAGAAGCAAAAGGCAAAATCTGTTGTTGCATGGGTGACTTGCATGTGTGTGAAGGTATCACTGACAAAGAGGCATACACCGATCAGCCATAACATTTAAACCCACCTCCTTGTTTCTACACTGACTGTCCATTTTATCAGCTCCACTTACCATGTAGGAGCACTTTGTAGTTCTACAAATAGTGACTGTAGTCTGTTTCTCTGCATGCTTTGTTAGCCCCCTTTCATGCTGTTCTTCAGTGGTCAGGACTCTCCCAGGACCACCACAGAGCAGGTATTATTTAGGTGGTGGATCATTCTCAGCACTGCAGTGACACTGACATGGTGGTGGTGTGTTAGTGTGTGTTGTGCTGGTATGAGTGGATCAGGCACAGCAATGCTGATTGAGTTTTTAAACACCTCACTGTCACTGCTGGACTGAGAATAGTCCACCAACCAAAAATATCCAGCCAACAGCACCCAGTAGGCAGCATCCTGTGACCTAGGTCTAGAAGATGACCAACTCAAACAGCAGCAATAGATGAGCGATCGTCTTTACATCTACAAGGTGGACCAACTAGGTAGGAGTGTCTAATAGAGTGGACAGTGAGTCGACATGGTATTTAAAAACTCCAGCAGCGCTGCTGTGTCTGATCCACTCATACCAGCACAACACAAACTAACACATCACCACCATGTCAATGTCACTACAGTGCTGAGAATGATCCACCACCTAAATAATACCTGCTCTGTTGTGGTCCTGTAAGAGTCCTGACCATTAATGATTAGGGTGAAAGCAGGCTAAAAAGTATGTAGAGAAACAGATGGACTACAGTCAGTAATTGTAGAACTACAAAGTGCTTCTATATGGTGAATGAAGCTGATAAAATGTACAGTGAGTGTAGTTTATGTTATGACTGATCGGTGTATATTCAACACAGAATAATTTTAATGCAGGCTGTGAGCCAGACATTATTACTCAGCTCTTACTAAAGTTCTTGTGTCTAAAGGATAGTAAAAATCCAACTCTATGTTCTATAATCTGATTAAAATCACTTTAAAATTTGAAATGATATGTTGGGGTGCTCAGAGGCCCACATAGCCTTGGCCAAAAATAGCAGATAGAAGATAATTTATAGCAGGTCATGTAAGAAGGAAACTTTGAAGTGTGTCAGCTTGATAATGAAAGCCTGCTGCACTTGAACTATTACCCATCCTAATGAGAACTCTGGACATTTGGCCCTGGACAGATTATCTTGATGCGTTTCTAGGTATATTCACAGCATTACACGCCAGCCAATGATGTGAAATTAAAGAGCATGTGAATTAGTGGCATGCTAAGCTGAGCAGACTTGTTAGTGTGAGCAAGGCCTGGTGACACAGCCGTGGCAAAAGACTGCGCTGTCTCTTCCATTTAATTTTCCAAGCCACTTCCTCCACCGAGTTAGGGGAAGAGAATTTTGTTCTGGTTTGATTCACTGCTTAATGAGAGGTACTAAGAGCTTGTTGAAATTGTTCACTCATAATACATTCAGAAGCCACAGAGTGATGAATATTTCTCTATCTTCAATTGAGGTTTAACATATTCCAAGATTTTTCTTTTTATGCTTCGTACACTCTGCCATTTAATGTTGCAAAGACCAAATGCAGACTAACAAAACCCCTTTAGAAGTGAATATTTGGGAGGCAAAAGTGCTGCATGCAGACGCCTGAATATTATACTATATAATATCACATCTTATTTATACAAAATGTGGCAATAATGTTGACCACAACTGTATTGATACATACACTGACTAGGCATAGAATTATGACCATTGACAGTTGAAGTGAATCAACACTGATTATCTCTTCATCACGGCACCTGTTAGTGGGTGGGCTATATTAAGCAGCATTTTATCCTCAAAGTTGCAGCTCCTGTGGGCAGGGGCGTAGCACCAAATTCTGGGCCCTATGCACAAGCAGGACTGGGCTCCCCTCACCCCAGTACCCCCCCCCCCCCCCACCCCCCACCACTGTAAGCAAGAGGTTCACAAAGCTGAGCAGTTAACAATGCTATCCAACAACAAGGGCTTACCACCAGTCTAGTTATCTAACCACACATTAATCTAAAATAGCCTAATCACACAAGACTTCACATTCTGTTTTATTTGCAGAATGATTAAAAGCTATAACTGAACAGAACAGCTTTTAATCAAGTAGCCTATTTATTTTATTACATTAAATAAAAATGCCATTTCAGATTTCCACATTAATAAAGTCTTTATTTATAAAAAAAGATAAACAAAACTTGACTCCGTAATCATTTTTCATTAAAAAAGGGCAAAAAGTTCAACAAAGTGCTAAACACTGAAATGTATCAGAGGATGAAGGGTCTTGTTGCTGCATCACCCTCTTTAACAGTTTCTGAAACTGAGTGCCATGCGTTTCACAAGTTAGCTTTGCTACTAATTTGTCAGCCTATCCTTATGAACCTATGACACTGAGCCAAGTTAGGCTATTACCCTAATTATGTTATGGCCCAATAATAAATATTAAATTAATTTTCAAATTAGTATACTATTGCAATGGTGTGGTAGGCTATGCAAACAAAAATTTATTTAGAGTTTACCTCAGATTACAGATAAGGCATCATGTTATTTCTAATTTTGTGTTATGCAGTTTTTAGCACTGACAATCACGGTGGTATTGAAGCGTTTTATGACCACAGGAGTTCATGTAATGTAGGCTATTTGCTTTTACATTTGGGCTCACCTTTCTTGGGAAAGAAGTTTGTTAGCAGTTGCTTTCCCACATTTCTTTTTTTTTTTTCTCTTTCCTGCCTCTCTTTTCTTTTCTGAAAACCGGATTTAGATTTATTGGGCATCATCTTCCATAGCACAGATACAATGTGCACTGCCGCTTAAGCAGAATGAACGCTAAGTTAAATGCGCCTAGCCCGGTGAAGCCCGGTACTATATGTAGGCTAGGACACACAATTCAATCCATCAACCAACCGATTTATTTACCCAAAACATTAAATTTACATTAGTTAGCAACATTTATTGTGATCTTTAAATGATAATAATATTTAAAGGAAAATAAAATTCCAGACTCCTCAAGGGCCCTCCCCCGACTTGAGGCCCTGGTAACTCAGTCCCACTTTTCACCCTACGACGCCCCTGCCTGTGGGGTGTTCCTGGTCTGCAGTGGTCAGTATCTATTAAAAGTGGTACAGGTAAGGAACAGTGATAAACCGGCGACAGGGTCATGGTTTATTGATGTACGTGGGGAGCGAAGGCTGGCCTGTATCCAACAGGCGAGCTACTGTAGCTCAAATTGCTGAAGAAGTTAATGCTGGTTCTGATAGAAAGGTGTCAGAATACACAGTGCATCACAGTTTGTTGCATATGGAGCTGCATAACCGCAGACCAGTCAGGGTACCCATGCTGATCCCTGTACACCGCTGAAACAATGGGCACGTGAGCATCAGAACTGGGGAACACATGGCACCAGGATGCACTATGAGAAGAAGGCAAGCCGGCTGAGGCAGTGTGATGCTTTGGCCAGTGTTCTGCTGGGAAACCTTGGGTCCTGCCATCCATGTGGATGTCACTTTGACACGTACCACCTACCTAAGCATTGTTGCAGACCATGTACACCCTTTCATGGAAACAGTATTGCCTGATGGCTGTGGCCTCTTTCAGTAGGATAATGCACCCTGCCACAAAGCAAAGCAAAAGAACTCTGCAGGCCAAAATCATTCTGGCATATTCCTGTGCTTGTTGGTCAAGAGTGGAGTGTGTTGTGGAGTCTTGGAGTGACACAGCTGTCCCATCTCTCAACAGGTCATCCTCTAAGTCTTTTGCAGTACCTATCTAGGAATGTTCAAGGCTTGACAAATCGTATACCCATTGCCCATCTTCTTTTTCAGCTTTTGTGACAGTTTTCACTCTGATTCCATAACACCTTAAACACATCTCCAGGTGGTGTTTATACAACACATCACAGCTGGTTGTTAGAGAATTCTGCTAATTGAGATAAGCAGAAGATTTTAAGATCAGCATTATTACGTAGGGGTTGAACAATTGTGGCATGGTAGTATTACAAATATGATTTGGAATTAATTTTCTTTTTTTTTTGCTTGTCATTTAATTAATAAGTACTTTTTATTTATTTATTTGGACTTGTTTTACACACTTTAGTTACATTCATGACGGGACAGGTAATTACTGGTTACACAAGATTCATCAGTTCAAGTTTTATGTCAAACACAGTCACATACAATTTTGTATCTCCAATTTACCTCATTTGCACGGCATTTGCAGAACGCTTCACCAAGGAATCGAACCCAGGACCTGCTTGCTGTGAGGCGACAGTGCTACCCACTGAACTGGCCCCAATTGATAAGTATTTAAAGTAAAATCAAGCTCTACAGAAATATATATTTTTAGGGGGGTGGGGTAAATCTTTCCAATTGCAACAGTTGTAGCCTAGTGGTTAAGGGACTGGACTAGTAATCAAAAAGGTCGCTGGTTCAAGCCCCACCACTGCCAGGCTGCCACTGTTGGGCCCTTGAGCAAGGCCCTTAACCACCAATTGCTTAGACTGTATACTGTCACAGTTCTGTAAGTCACTTTGGGTAAAAGCGTCTGCTAAATGCCGAAAATGTAAATGTAAAATATTATCTGTTATACAATGCAATTACTTTACATTTATATAATTTAGTGTATATTGTTACAGATTATACAGATACATACAGTATATACACACTTTTTTACAAGTTTTGCAAATGCTCTTTTTTAGTGACTAAATGTGTATTGCAAGTAATCTGACATGACCGTCTAATAGTTTTAAAATATACATACAACTAAAAGTAATTTAGTAGTGAAGAATGTTCTGTAACACCATTTATCTTGTGTTATTGCCTCTTGTTAATTTGTTAGTAATTATGTTCACTCGTATAATTAGGGCTATGTTAACTGCAACCATTAAAAAGTAGTTATTTTGCCAAGGTTGGTGGAATACTGTGACCTTATGCAGAGAGAACGTCTGGCAGATGGAATCCAGTAACCTTTAAAAACAGATCTGCCATGAATGTGAAGTTGCTGAGTGAGACTTGTCACATTCAAGCGAGCTTTACGTTGCCCTGGGTCTAGATTTTAAAACCATGAAAAATGAAAAAAGCAAAAATGTAATTATTAAAGGAATTGTTGATCACATAGATAAGCTGTTTTTTTTATTTTATTTTATTTATTTCATTTATTCATTCATTTATTGTCTGTTTTACCACAATTTTATCCTATTTAGGTGGGTCCAATACACTGGTCACAAGTCCATCACAGGGCAAACACACACTCATACCTAGAAAGATTTATATAACCACAGTTAACCTGATCACGTCTTTGGACTGTGAGAAGAAAACCAGAGCACCCATAGGAAACCCCAGAGACACAAGGACAACATGCAGACTACACACAGAAAGGAACTGGACTGCTCCACTTGGGAACTGAACCCAGAACCTTCTCGCTGTGAGGCAACAGTGCTACCCACTGTGTAGCTCTGGTGTGCTTTACCGCTGCGCCACCTGATGATATTACATTATTTATTAGTTTTGTCCACAATCACAATAAAATATAATGCAAACAGGTATTAATGTGACTTTGATAGTTATAGACAGGTTAGATACCAGCCATTGACAAACTAAGTGAAGGTTAAATTCAATACAAAATGAAAGTAGGCTCCACAAAAAAATAATTTATATTATATTAATTCTATTTACAGTGGTACCTTGTAACTTGACATCCCCTAAACTCGAAATCTTTGAAACTCGACGCCCTTCGTTGAGAAATTTGTACCTTTAAACTCAACGTTTCCCTTAAACGCATGTGCAACCGCCGCTTTGTTCAGCGCTCGGCTGGAACGGTGCAATAAGACGTCATCAAGCGAACATGAGACGAATCTACATTTGTGTGGAAAAAATTTCTAATTCACTCTGAAAACGTCCACATGTATCTGTGTCTCCAATTCACCTTACTTGCATGTCTTTGAACTGTGGAAGGAAACCCACGCAGACATGGAGAAAACATGCTCCACACAAAGAACCCGGACCGCCCCCACCTGGGGATCGAACCCAGGACTTTCTTGCTGTGACGCGACTAACCACTTAGTCACTCTGCCGCCCTATTATTTTCAGTGTATACGTGTCAGAAACAACCCCATTATTTTACATTAGCCTAAAATATATGCAGTTTCACGGGACCATGGAACGCATTAACAGGTTTCTCATACATTCTTATGGGAAAAAATACCCTGAAACTCTGTGCATTTTAAACTCAACGCCACTCCCAGAACCAACTGACATTGAGTTTCAAGGTACCACTGTATTATACTATTGAACTATTTTAGATTTACAAAGAATTTATAGTTTAAATCAGCATGCTTACCCATGTTAGTTGGTTTAGACTTAAACAACGTAAACAAAATAAATGAATAAATAAAAAATTTGGTGAAGTCAGTGTTGGAATAAATCTTAAGGGAACAATCCAATTTTCTGACTCAAAGCTGCGTTCACAGGTACATGGCGAGCCGATGTGTGAAAATGCCATGCTGCATTAGTGGAGTTGTTCCAGTAAAACTGAAATCCAGAAAAGACTGGGTACAAAAAAAAGCCAGTTAATACCTGTGACTGGTGTCTAAATTGTCAAAGTCACATTGCCACTTTTAATCCTGGCATGCATTGTACATGCTTAATGAAAACATGCGATAAGTGAATTGGAGCAGTAAGGAATGTTTTCCTCACCCCGTTCCTTCTAAAAAAAAAAAAACAGTATACTATTCTTTTAGTTCTATCTGTTTGATACGGCTCACTGCTTTGTCTGTACTCCCCCCAGGCCTAAATGAATGTTTCACCTTGCTGTGTTGATACTTTAAATTCAGGAATGGTGTGCAGTGCCTTGATGTCTGATTGGATCTGTACAAACACATGTATATGCAAATATCCCAATACAAGCTTCAGTTTACAGCAAAAAGAAAAGTAAGAAAATGTTGGTTGCATTCTGAAAAGTGGTTCTAGCTTTACACTACCTTGAAAAAATATGACTTTATAATCCATGAGAAGAGTCAGTCTATATTTTTCTCAAACTGACATTTCAGATTTGGTAGTGCACATTTTCATGAAGGCAAAATCAATAATCTGTGTCAATTCTATCAAATCCACTAGAGTGTCACTCAATGTTATGCAGGCAGTGCAGTTTCAGAGCATAAGTTTTTTATGCTCATTTCTTGAAAGAGAGCATGACATGCATTTAGGTGCACTGCTTTAGACTGACTTATTATAAAGGGTTTTTCCTTATAGTTGATATGAAATGAAAACACCATTGCTGTATGGCTGAAATAGCATTTTTCCCCAGTTTGCAGGTTATTTATTTTTTAAGATTTAAACATTAAAACCACCTCCTTGTTTCTACACTCGCTGTTCATTTTATCAGCTCGCATAGAAGCACTTTGTAGTTCTACAATTACTGACTGTAGTCCATCTGTTTCTCTGCATACTTTTTAGCCTGCTTTCACCGTTAGAGCAGGTATTATTTAGGTGGTGGATCATTCTCAGCACTGCAGTGACACTGACATGGTGGTGGTGTGTTAGTTAGTGTGTGTTGTGCTGGTATGAGTGGATCAGACACAGCAGCACTGCTGGAGTTTTTAAACACCTCACTGTCACTGCTGGACTGAGAATAATATATCCAGCCAACAGCGCCCCGTGAGCAGCATCCTGTGACTACTGATGAAGGTCTAGAAGATGACCAACTCAAACAGCAGCAACAGATGAGCGATCGTATCTGAATTTACATCTACAAGGTGGACCAACTAGGTAGGAGTGTCTAATAGAGTGGACAGTAAGTGGACACAGTATTTAAAAACTCCAGCAGTGCTGCTGTGTCTGATCCACTCATACCAGCACAACACACACCAACACACCACCACCATGTCAGTGTCACTGCAGTGCTGAGAATGATACACCACCCAAATAATACCTGCTTTGTGGTGGTCCTGTGGGGGTCCTGACCATTGAAGAACAGGGTGAAAGCAGGCTAAAAAAGTATGTAGAGAAAAAAATGGACTACAGTCAGTAATTGTAGAACTACAAAGTGCTTCTATATGGTAAGTGGAGCTGATAAAATGGACAGTAAGTGTAGAAACAAGGAGGTGGTTTTAATTTTATGGCTGATCGGTGTGAGTATGTGTATATATATATATATATATATATATATATATACAGTGTATCACAAAAGTGAGTACACCCCTCACATTTCTGCAAATATTTCATTATATCTTTTCATGGGACAACACTATAGACATGAAACTTGGATATAACTTCGAGTAGTCAGTGTACAGCTTGTATAGCAGTGTAGATTTACTGTCTTCTGAAAATAACTCAACACACAGCCATTAATGTCTAAATAGCTGGCAACATAAGTGAGTACACCCCACAGTGAACATGTCCAAATTGTGCCCAAATGTGTCGTTGTCCCTCCCTGGTGTCATGTGTCAAGGTCCCAGGTGTAAATGGGGAGCAGGGCTGTTAAATTTGGTGTTTTGGGTACAATTCTCTCATACTGGCCACTGGATATTCAACATGGCACCTCATGGCAAAGAACTCTCTGAGGATGTGAGAAATAGAATTGTTGCTCTCCACAAAGATGGCCTGGGCTATAAGAAGATTGCTAACACCCTGAAACTGAGCTACAGCATGGTGGCCAAGGTCATAGAGCGGTTTTCCAGGACAGGTTCCACTCGGAACAGGCTTCGCCAGGGTCGACCAAAGAAGTTGAGTCCACGTGTTCGGCGTCATATCCAGAGGTTGGCTTTAAAAAATTGCTGCAGAGGTTGAAGACGTGGGAGGTCATCAACAAGCCTGTCAGTGCTCAGACCATACGCCGCACACTGCATCAACTCGGTCTGCATGGTCGTCATCCCAGAAGGAAGCTGACGCACAAGAAAGCCCGCAAACAGTTTGCTGAAGACAAGCAGTCCAAGAACATGGATTACAGGAATGCCCTGTGGTCTGACGAGACCAAGATAAACTTGTTTGGCTCAGATGGTGTCCAGCATGTGTGGCGGCGCCCTGGTGAGAAGTACCAAGACAACTGTATCTTGCCTACAGTCAAGCATGGTGGTGGTAGCATCATGGTCTTGGGCTGCATGAGTGTTGCTGGCACTGGGGAGCTGCAGTTCATTGAGGGAAACATGAATTCCAACATGTACTGTGACATTCTGAAACAGAGCATGATCCCCTCCCTTCGAAAACTGGGCCTCATGGCAGTTTTCCAACATTATAACGACCCCAAACACAACCGCCAAGATGACAACTGTCTTGCTGAGGAAGCTGAAGGTAAAGGTGATGGACTAAACCCAATTGAGCACCTGTGGCGCATCCTCAAGTGGAAGGTGGAGGAGTTCAAGGTGTCTAGCATCCACCAGCTCCGTGATGTCATCATGGAGGAGTGGAAGAGGATTCCAGTAGCAACCTGTGCAGCTCTGGTGAATTCCATGCCCAGGAGGGTTAAGGCAGTGCTGGATAATAATGGTGGTCACACAAAATATTGACACTTTGGGCACAATTTGGACATGTTCACTGTGGGGTGTACTCACTTATGTTGCCAGCCATTTAGACATTAATGGCTGTGTGTTGAGTTATTTTCAGAAGACAGTAAATCTACACTGCTATACAAGTTGTACACTGACTACTCTAAGTTATATCCAAGTTTTAGTTCTATAGTGTTGTCCCTTGAAAAGATATAATAAAATATTTGCAGAAATGTGAGGGGTGTACTCACTTTTGTGATACACTGTATATATACAGTATATATATATATATTAGGGCTGTCAAACGATTAAAATTTTTAATCGCGATTAATCTCAGAATTTCATATAGTTAATCGTGATTAATCGCATTAAAAAAAATCTGTGTAAATGTTATAGAAAACAAGGATTTTTAAGTGAAATGTTACAATTAAAATGGTGAACACATTTTATGCTAAATGTACTTATGTTAAAAACTGCTGGGACAAGAGAAAACTGTAAGGGAGTTTTATTCACTCACATACTAGGCAGTAAATGTCAGATTGTAGGTTAGAATTTCTCCATCAGCAAACATTGTAGATCAGCGGTGCTTTAGGTGGGATAAGGCGTAGTTATTGTATCAGACTTGTCTGTGGTTGTATCGTGACGATGGTTTGATGGACGTTTCTACACGAAGTGAGTGTGTTTTGACCCTTTGGGGCTTCCATAGTTCATGAACTAACGTGCTCGACTCAGCTTTCCGGTATTCGGTACAGAAGAAGAAGTTAATTAAGTGTAATAAAGTGTTCTGCTCCCGACAACTTGTGAATATAGCGTGTATTTATTTCTTTATTATGCAAGTGCATCACTACCACGATCGGTTACATTATGTTAACAAACCGCAAATGAAAAACGGTGGCAAGTCCGACATTAAAACGTTGGTTCTACCAGTCAAGTCTCAACATGAACTAGAATTTGCGTTAATGGCACTAATTTTTTTAATCGCGTTAAATTGAGGGCGCGTTAATGCGTTATTATCGCGTTAACTTCGACAGCCCTAATATATATATATATATACAGTATATATATACTGTATATATATATATATATATATATATATATATATATATATATAAACGGTAGTTTCTCATTACAAAAGATTCATTAGTTCACAAGTTTAATGTCAAACACAGTAGTGAACAATTTTGTGTCTCCAATTCACTTCACTTGTATGTCTTTGGACTGTGGGAGGCTACCGGAGCTCCCAGAGGAAACCCACACAGACAACACACAGAAAGGACTCAGGCCACCCCACCTGGTGATCAAACCCAGCGCTACCCACTGAGCCACCATGCCGCCCTTTACAGGTTGATATAAACAAGGTCATTGACTATACAGAGGTTTATGCCATCAGATTTTCAGGCATGTTTTTGATTGTGTTTAAGGTTATAATGTTTACTCTAGGGCTGTCGAAGTTAACGCGATAATAACGCATTAACGCGACCTCAATTTAACGCGATTAAAAAAATTAGTGCCATTAACGCAAATTCTAGTTCATGTTGAGACTTGACTGGTAGAACCAACGTTTTAATGTCGGACTTGCCACCGTTTTTCATTTGCGGTTTGTTAACATAATGTAACCGATCGTGGTAGTGATGCACTTGCATAATAAAGAAATAAATACACGCTATATTCACAAGTTGTCGGGAGCAGAACACTTTATTACACTTAATTAACTTCTTCTTCTGTACCGAATACCGGAAAGCTGAGTCGAGCACGTTAGTTCATGAACTATGGAAGCCCCAAAGGGTCAAAACACACTCACTTCGTGTAGAAACGTCCATCAAACCATCGTCACGATACAACCACAGACAAGTCTGATACAATAACTACGCCTTATCCCACCTAAAGCACCGCTGATCTACAATGTTTGCTGATGGAGAAATTCTAACCTACAATCTGACATTTACTGCCTAGTATGTGAGTGAATAAAACTCCCTTACAGTTTTCTCTTGTCCCAGCAGTTTTTAACATAAGTACATTTAGCATAAAATGTGTTCACCATTTTAATTGTAACATTTCACTTAAAAATCCTTGTTTTCTATAACATTTACACAGATTTTTTTTAATGCGATTAATCGCGATTAACTATATGAAATTCTGAGATTAATCGCGATTAAAAATTTTAATCGTTTGACAGCCCTAGTTTACTCAAATCATTACTCCACATGCTATTAATCTACTTTAACACATCTAGCTTATTAGTATATATTAGGTCTTTTTTTATGTGGACCGAGTCTCAGCAGGGTAGCTCGTGAGGACAGAGTAAAGTGGCAGCTGCTTCCTTTTTCCTCCCCGTCATAACAATAAGGTTGTTAACAAAGCAGATGGGGGGCTCATGCTTTGCACGACTGCATTGCTTCTGACAAGTCAGAGGAAGTTGTTTTATTGATGTACAAAGTCTTTTCCCATTTGTAATTAATACAAGTAGATTTGAAGAGCAGACTAAAATGTTCTATTAATTCAGGTTTTCTGGGGAAGAGGGGAATCCCAGCAGACTGAGGGGGCAGGATGTCATTCATCAAAGTGCAGGCTAAATACTCATGACGTTATTAATGGATTTGTTGCAAAGTTGACACACACGATTAAAGAGGTAAAGAAGGAATTACTTTTCTGATGAGGGTGTTAAATTGATCAACACACTCATTTTACCTTGCCTCTCCATCACAGTTTTTCTGCTTCTTTAAATGATCTTAAATCAACTTAATTAAGTGGTAAAAGCTTTAAATGAGTTGAGGTCAAAAGTGTACAATAAATTTCAACTGACAAACAAATACAAATATTACAAATATTAGGTGCATCTTGTATGCACATTTATTATTTACTTCTACATAGGACACAAACAGCTTACTGGTTCAGGCTTTGGGCTGTCAATCAGGTTCTGGGTTTAAATTCTGGCTCCACCAATAAGCAACTGTTGGGTCCTTGAACAAGGCCTTTAACCCTCTCAGCTTCAGGAGTGCCAAAAATGCTTGACCCATAATGTTCTTCAAAAGAATTGTGGCTTCCTTGGGTAACTCCAGTTTTTTTGTCAGCAATTGGGCCCTCTAGACCTATGGTCAAGTCCCATTTTACTCATATGATTGATATTTATATTTATTAGAATTTTGTCTTTGGACTGTGGGAGGAAACCGGAGCACCCGGAGGAAACCAACACTGACACGGGGAGAACATACAAACTCCACACAGAAAGGACCCGGACCCGTACACCTGGGAACCGAATACAGAACCTGCTTGCTATGAGGTGACTATGCTACCCACTGAGCCAACATCATGTTTTACACACTTTAGGTACATTCATGACAGAAACGGTAATTACTCATTACACAAGATTCAGTTCAAGTCTTTAATGTCAAACACAGTCATGGACAATTTTGTATCTCTAATTTAACTCACTTGCATGTCTTTGGACTATGGGAGGCAACCAGAGCTCCCGGAGGAAACCCACACAGACACTGGAGAACATACAAACTCCACACAGAAAGGACCCGGACCGCTCCACCTGGGAATCAGACCTTCTTGCTGTGAGGCAACAATGCTACCCAGCGAGCCATATGATGAATATGATGAGCTGACACTGTTGTACATTGTGTTTGAAGATAATTAAGGTTCTTTATCAACCATTTCAATAACCTTTTTTTTTAATGTTCAATCAGTTTTTCTCTTCTTTCTATGTACGGGAAAGTCAGCTACAGCACCATGGGCTGTAAACTTCTCAATGACATTGCACATAGTGGCACAGAAACATTAAGTTCTCTGGAGATGGACTTGTACCCTTGGGATGCCCATGCTTTTGCACAATTTTGGTTCTCGAATCCTCTGACAATTCTTTGCCCTTCTTTCTTTCCTCCATGCTCAGTGTCACTTTCCTGCATTTAAACTGGTTGCAGGAGTGAATTTAATATTTCCAGCACTTATTACTTGCCAGGTGAGCATCACATGATTGGAATCTAAGTTTTTCTTACAAGTTTGAAGGTGCCAATAATTTTGGGCAGATCTTAATAATATCAAAGCAGTTTTTCCCCTATTGTTCTAATGCAAATAAATAAAACAACTTAAATGCTGAGCCACTACTGCCCTATTCATACAAATTACAGGTATAGGTAAAAAAAAAAGTTGGATCTTAATATAAATTTAGGTTAGCAGCTTCCACTGTTCTAAAAAAAATTTAATACTATTGTCTCTGTGGGAATTTGTGCTCAAGCAGTCAAAAGAGCATTTATGAGGTCAGGCACTGATGAATGAAAAGGCATGACTTGCAATAAGTGTTCTAATCCAAATCACCCAAAGATGATTAATTTGATTGAGGTCAGGTCTCTGTACAGGCCACTAGAGTCCCTACACGCTAAACACTGACATCTGGATTTAATCATATGGGTAGCTGACATACTTGACCATTAGTATATGTAGGTTCTAAATAAATCATTGCTTCTGCATACTTAGTATCTTTAAACATAGTCATGGTACAATCTATAGTTCTAAACTGTAATACACCTATATCAATTATTTAATGTACAGCAAGTGGAGGGTAAAATGAGAATTTAAAACTAGTACATTTTCTCAAACAGCTTTAGGCTGTAGTGAGCCATTACTTTTACAGTTTGGAGCATAAAACCAACCATTTTTATAGTATTATATATTGCTGAACGCATCTGTTAAAGTTAACTGTTTGAAACACACTTCAGATCCGATTGAGCAGTGAAAAGGTTCATAATGGCACCAAGACAGAAGAATCCAGCTGCAACAGAGTGTAATTTTGATGACATGAACAAGTCAGGATTGAGCTATGAATCATTGATTATACATCAGTTTAGTATGCCGCACTGCAGCCCGAGCATTGGACTCAAATGGAGGATAGGCAACCTGAAGCTCCTGATCGATAGAAACAGACCTGCAAGAAATCGGTCAGGTCCAGGTAGAGGGCTTAATGCAACTCCTTAGTGGCTCCAGCCTAACCTTTTCAAAAGCAAGGTGATGAAAAAGCTCATCATTCCTAATAAGGACTTAGCGGTCAAGCAGAAATGCAGTCCAGCCTGCAGACTGCTAAGGGTTACAAGTCTTAAAAAAACACCTTTAACAAATAAAATTTCCATATTAGTCCCAGTGTTTTCTTTAACATTTGGATTGAGAATCCAAGAAAAATGACAAATACATTTTGCACCAATAATAATAATACTAAATAAATAAGTACATAGTAGGGCTGGCACTGATCCGATACTCGGATACTGTATCAGTATTAGTCCGATATTGGCCCAAATCACTGGATCGGATATCGGAAGGAAGAAAACGTGTAATCCGATCCAATACTGTTGCTTAATGTAAATAACACTTAATGTATATAAGGCCATTGTTTGTGTGTAAAACAAATAACACACGAAGATACGTTCCAACACAGTGCCGTTTATTGCCAGCTCACTCGGCAACTGGCGTAACAAGGTGCATCTTGATGACATCATTAACATGTGCCACTGATCTACAACCCTACTGCAGCAGCCATTCAGAAATTAAAACACACTGATCTACTTAAACTTTTAGCATTTTAAAAAATCATCTACTACTGCCACATCTAAAAACACTGTTTAAGCACAATAAAAAACATCTACTACTGCCACATCTAAAAAACACTGTTTAAACAAATGTTAAATCGCTTTATAAATGATAAATCGCTCACCTGAGATAAAGAAAAATCTTGTCCCGGCTTGTCCCAGTGTAGTTTGTTTTATTTCATTAGTGTTATGAAATAAAACAAACTACACCGTTTCCTGTTTAGCCACAGATGTCCTCTTCAAAATCCAGCAGGGTTTAATAATCTAAAAACGTGACAGAACTTTAACGGAAAATCTCAACTCTGCGTCAATTCTAATTGGTCCATCGCGTTTGATTGACATCCACATCTTCCAATTGTAGACAGTTTGGACGACACGCCGTAAAGCGAGATGTGTCACGTGAACAACAGCTCAATATAAGTGAAACCAAAAACGCTGCTAAATGTTCTGTGTGTAAAAGTGAAAATAAAAACAGCAGTTTAGCAGAAGTGTGATGTAGGTTCTGTATTTATTCCTTTAGAATACTTGTTTCACAGTCTGAACATTGTTATTTAGATAGCTAGTTTAACCATGGTGGATTGAGGCATGTATTATTACTGCTTAGTTGTTTGAGAGGAGAAATGACGGTATCTGATTGGTATCGGTAACGGACATAAAAAAGTGGTATCGAGCCAGCCCTAGCACATAGTATTAATTTCTTTATCTCAATCAGGGATAAATATATATTTAAAACCATCATTCCTGCCAAAAGTAACAAGCAGATAAATTCAGATTTGAATGATTGTGTCATGTCTGGCATGGTACTTCATATTTCAGCAAGGAATGACAAATTGTTGCAAGTGACGGGAACAGATTCACAGTTAATTAAAATGTAATTGCATGCACTTATGCCATTTAGAGTATGATAAATGTGAAATCATTAGGCACACTTTGAAAACCTTCTGTTTGTGAAATTACTTTATATGAGCACCTTTGTGCGAGTCAGAGTGTACTGTAATTGGTAGCACTTTACTTATAGGGGTTTTAAAACAGATTTATAATCAATACATAGAGAAAGCTTGACATTTTTGAGGTTTGAGGTTCTTGAGGTTTCCATTAACTTTACAAATGTTCTTCGACAGAATGATTGAAACACATTTTTTCTTAAAATAAAAGCAAAAATCAATAAAGGCACACAGTAGCACCCTGGACGGGGCGCCAGTCCATCGCAGGGCAGACAAACACAAACACACTCAGTGTCTCCAGTTAACCTGACTGCATGTGTTTGGACTGTGGGAGGAAACCAGAGCTCCCGGAGGAAACCCACGCAGACATGGGGAGACCATGCAAACTCCACGCAGAAAGGACTCGGACTGCCCCGAAAGTGCTACCCACCATGCCACCTAGCAAAAATCCTAACTTTACTCAGTCAAAGCAACTCGGCAGCTCTACAGCAGACTCATCATTTGTCATCATTTATAAAATGCATGTAAACATACTAGGCGCTTAGGTGGAGCAGCAGTCTATGACGCTAGTCCAACACCGCAGAGTTCCAGATACAAATCTCAGCAGTGCTATTAGCAGACCGGGCATCTACCAGTGTTATTGGCCGGCAAGGCATCTACATAGACGTGATTACACTGACTTGAGTCAATCATTTAACATATTAAAAATTTGACATCAGCCCTGAGGCTTCCATTAGCTTAGGAATTAATTTATTGATTTATTTTTAACCAAAATTACAGATAAAATAATGGATTCATGAGCCTCTATTATGTACAATTTTGTAATTAAATTGGTAAGAAAATGCTTTGGCAAGCTGACAATTATGCTCTATATATATATATATATATATATATATATATATATATATAGTTATTAATATATTGTTATCATTATTATACTATTTTTTAGGAAGATTTTAGGTTATACTAAAACTGAACCACAATTTTTGGTGAAGAGTATTATTACTATTTTTTTTAGTATATCCATCATGATTATCATTATTAAAATAAGAATAATGATAAGGAAAATTTAAGGCCACAAGCCTAAGACGCTTAGTAAATATACTTCTATTTTGCATTTCTCTAGAATTTATGTTAAATGTTTATTACAAACCATATATCCAGCATAATTTCAGTAAAACTCTAAGTCGTCAGAATTTCTTAGTATTTGGCACTACTGAAAAGCAAGCACATTTGTGAAACTGACCATGTCAACTCCTTCCTTTACAAAAGGACAGATTTCCTCTGGTCTTATTCTTTCAATTAAAACATGTGATCAGAAAACTATGAACAGGTCAGAATAATCTATTAATCAGAAGCTTGTTTAATTTATTCAATTTGAAGCCATTGTTTAACTATTATAATTAAGGTCACTTCAGGTTTAAAGCAACAGTCTGTATATTATACATCATTGTAACAGTGGGAAAGATGCCATCAGAATAAAATAAATATTAGACTTTCTTAGCACAGTACAAGGCACTAAAACATCATCAAAAAAATTTGCATTCTAAACATGATCAAGCAGACCAAGTGAGTGCATCTTTGAAAGACTGGAGGACACAACAGCAGCTTCTACACAGATACAGAATATGCCTAATAACTACAGTTACACACCTCTAAACCACTTTTCAGAAAGGTAAGCATGTCATGGGATAAATAGTTTATTACAATTACTCTACAGTTAAGTCATGATGAATTAAGCTGTGAAAAATCTAAAACAAACAGTTTATGCATAAACATCTACCAATGTGTCTACTAAGTGTCATTGCATTGCTGTTTAAGGTGTATATGTTAAGAAGGTAAATATTTTAACAAGGCTGATGTGGGTGTTGGATAAGTCCCTTAAATAAACAAAATTATCTTTAACAATTTGTCTAAACATAAATTCTCTTTTGTAATATTTTATTTAGATTACAAGTAATTGAGAAAGTGAATGTCATAAACCTCAGTTTACCAAACTAAACAGCATCCTACAAATGGTTATTACTATCAAACATTTTTTTACCATACAGGATTTGAGGCTTCATTAAGTTCAGTGTGCTTTCTGAGATCCTGCAGACCTACTAGATCCCTGACCATAATTACCTAGTAAATGGAAAAAAGTAACAGTGAGATTCAGTCCATAGCGTTTTATTTTGGAATTGGATAATAAAGACCAGTGGAAATAGCAAAACACTTTCTGGCTCAAGGATGTTTGTCATTTCTGCAATTTCATGTGGATGAACTGAACAAACATGTGGTGAAAAGTTCATTTTACAGTGCATTTATTATAATGTGAAAAAGGCTCTATAAGAATACATATTTGGCCATATGGATTATGAGCATTTTAAAGATTTGATTTTTAAACCATTAGCAGTAATATAATTATTTTTCCTAGTCGACTTTACACATTTATGTAAAAAATTGATCTGGCAAAAATAATTAAGAGGGTTCTTAACATTCCTTGGGTGTTCTAGTTTATTTTATTAATTTCTCCCGCCAGATTAATATAACCCCTGATCGATAAATAAACCTCAGGTGTCAATAGACAATTCATCATGTGTAGGTCATTCCTTGTAGGTCAGAATTGTCTTAAACAAAGTAGACCAAGGTGTACATTACTTGGGATAATTGCTGATGCACAAATTTATGACTTTTCATAAGGGTTAATACATAATTCTGTCCTACACTGTCCAGACACCGCCATTAATTTATAGCTTAGCCTTTGGGAATGACAATTGTTTATGGGATGCTTTTAAGTGAAAGGACTTGTTCAAGGGCTTGTTAGTGGGTAACTGCTGAAGATTTGATCGAACTTCATGAAACTGATTCAGTTCTATTATGGAATTAATATACAGTAGGGGATGGGAGATTAAGTAATACATATAAACTCAACACAAATAATGTTTTGATTTTTTAAAACATACTGTATATACACAGATCAGCCATAACATTAAAACCACCTCCTTGTTTTCTACACACATTGTCCATTTTATCAGCTCCACTTACCATATAGAAGCACTTTGTAGTTCTACAGTTACCGACTGTAGTCCATCTGTTTCTCTGCGTACTTTGTTAGCCCCCTTTCATGCTGTTCTTTAATGGTCAGGACTTTGCCAAGACCACCACAGAGTAGGTATTATTTTGGTGGTGGCTCATGACATGGCAGTGACAATGACATGATGGTGGTGTGTTAGTGTGTGTTGTGCTGGTATGAGTGGATAAAACAGCAGCAGTGTCACTGCAGGACTGAGAATAGTCCACCAACCAAAAACATCTAGTCAACAGCGCTCCATGGGCAGCATCCTGTGACCACTGATGAAGGTCTAGAAGATGACCAACTCAAACAGCAGCAATATATGAGTGACTGTCTCTGACTTTACATCTACAAGGTAGGCCAACTAGGTAGGAGTGTCTAATAGAGTGGACAGTGAGTGGACACAGTATTTAAAAACTGCAGCAGCGCTGCTGTGTCTGATCCACTCATACCAGCACAACACACACTAACACACCACCACCATGTAATTGTCACTGCAGTGCTGAGAATGATCCACCACCTAAATAATACCTACTCTGTGGGGGTCCTGACCATTAAAGCACAGGGTGAAAGCAGTTAAAAAAGCATGCATAGAAACAGATGGACTACAGTCAGTAATTGTAGAACTACATAATGCTTCTATATGGTAAGTGGAGCTGATAAAATGGACAGTGAGTGTAGAAACAAGGAGGTTGTTTTAATGTTATGCCTGATGCATTTATTATATGCATTTATTATACATGAATATAATAAGGTTACATTAGAGAAAGAGTGCCAGTTGCAACCGATATTGTAATTTTGCAAGGGCAGTTGTAGTCAAGTGGTTAAGGTACTGGACTAGTAAGCAGAAGGCTGCTGGTTCAAACCCCACCACTGCCAGATTGCCACTGTTGGGCCCTTTAGCAAGACCCTCAATTTCTTGGACTGTATACTGTAAGTCTTTTTGGATATAAGCGTCTGCTAAATGCAGTAAATTATTTTGTTTAAAAAAAAAAAAAATGTTGACATTGGTAGAGAGGATTTTACATAAGTAGCAATTATAATGAGGTAGACACACATTCTAAGGCTCACAGGGGCAAAAATCTACATAATGTCGTAAAAACTAATGAGTAGAAAGACCTACCGAGCTATGGCAAAACACATTAAACATCCCTGTAAGTACAATTGGTTTGACAAGTCTCCAGTGAAAACTTCATGGAGCGAAATATTGCCCCCTACAAGGTACACCACACAAGACATTCTAATCTTTTAGGCAAGCAGGCAAGCAGTCATTTAAAAGTTGCAGGACAACCTGAACAAAGCAACAGTAGCTACATATTAAGCAATAAACAATCTACTACACCACAATCATCTTAATCCCTACAGTATGCTTAAAAAAAACAAATAGTTTATCAATAATTTAGCTTGTCTTTCTTTTGGACGAAGAAAGGTTATGCATATCCAAAAAACACCACACTCAAAGTAAAGTCTGAAGGTAATAACTTTAATGTTACTGGGACATTGTGTCATTAAATGAAGCATTGCTGTGGCAGTTGGTTAAATTATCTACTAAGGGTTAGGTTACTGAACTAGTAATTAAAAGGTCGCTGGTTCAAGCCCCACCACTGCCAGGTTGTCACTGTTGAGCCCTTGAGCAAGGCCCTTAACCCTCAGTTGCTCAGACAGTATACTGTAAGAGTACTGTAAGTCACTTAGGATAAAAAAAGACAAAGTAAATATGACGTAATATGTTCGTGTAAGCTTGAGTTACTTCTTCTAGCCTAGCCTTGGTGTAACCTTGAGATCCTTGTTCTAGCCTAGCCTTGGTGTAACCTTCAGATACTTGTTCTAGCCTAAGTGTAACCTTGAGATACTTGTTCTAGCCTAGCCTTAATGTAACCTTGAGATATTTGTTCTAGCCTAGCCTTAATGTAACCTTGAGATATTTGTTCTAGCCTAGCCTTAATGTAACCTTGAGATATTTGTTCTAGCCTAGCCTTAATGTAACCTTGAGATACTTGTTCTAGCCTAGCCTTAATGTAACCTTGAGATACTTGTTCTAGCCTAGCCTTAATGTAACCTTGAGATACTTGTTCTAGCCTAGCCTTAATGTAACCTTAAGATACTTCTTCTAGCCTAGCCATGGTGTAACCTTGAGATACTTCTTCTAGCCTAAGTGTAACCTTGAGATACTTGTTCTAGCCTAAGTGTAACCTTGAGATACTTGTTCTAGCCTAAATGTAACCTTGAGATACTTGTTCTAGCCTTAATTTAACCTTGGGATACTTGTTCTAGCCTAGCCATAATATAACCTTGAGATCCTTGTTCAAGCCTGGCCTTGGTGTAACCCTGAGATCCTTGTTGTAGCCTATCCTAAGTGTAACCTTAAGATTTTTGTACCTTGTCATTGTCTAGCTGTTTTACAGACTTAGTCATTGTCTTTGTCATGGTCAAGGTATTGTCTTTGTCTTAGTTCATGTCCTGGTTTCCCCAAAGTGCCGTGACCCTCATGTCCTTGTTAGCCATTAGCTTAGGAATTTGCATTCTTAGTTAAGTCTAGTTTAGGGTTTAAATAGTTTAGGGATATATTCTAAGTGCTTACAAGCAATAGTTAGCCTTTTAGCATTAGCATAGCCTAGGAATCCATGTTCATAGTAAAGCTCCTGCTAGTATTCATAGTATGTCTTGTAAAATGTGTTAACCTTGTTCATAGTACCCGTGTAAGCTCATTGTTTGGCCTGTTTTTCAATAAAACCTGCAGCTCCGCATATTAGACGGGCAGACGTAACACTGTATGACAAACTACTCTGTATTAAAAGGCTTTGGTCTTAAACATTACAGTAAAAACTTTTTTATAAGATTGGTTCAGTAAAGTACAAATGAAGTATTTTACAATCCAAATGATAAAAGTCAGACATGTTTTTTTCTTTCTAAAAGTAGAAAAATGTAAATTAATACTAAAACTGAATGCAGCATTACCTGTTGTCATCCTTGAGTTTCTGGTTAGCAAAGGACCAGAACTGTGTTTGAGCTGCCCTTAAATAGTGCCTGAGCAGATTCAGTCATGTTCTGTTGGCCAAAATTCCCATTTTAGACATGGGAGTAGATATTTTTGGATGTTTTAAATGTGACATTTTTCCTTTTCTTTTCTTACTGTGTCCAAGGAACCTAATGTGTTTTTTTTAGTCAATATTATGGTTGTTACATAAATTTGTCTATGTGTGGAATCAGAATGTGTCTAAATATATATTTAGTTATTTGTCACTGTAATTAATATTGTTGACACCCTATTCACCCTATAGCACTAAATACATACCCTTGTATCTGCAGGCAGTGCAGCTTCCAGGACCTGGGAACCTGGGTTCAAAATTTGCCTCTGGTCTGTATGGAGTATAGCATGTTCTTTTTATGTTCATGTAGGGCAGTTGTAGCCTAGTGGATAAGGTACTGGACTAGTAATCAAAAGGTCACTGGTTCAAGCCCCACCACTGCCAGGTTGCCACTGTTGGGCCCTTGAGCAAGGCCCTTAACCCTCAATTGCTTAGAGAATATACTGTCACAGTGTTGTAAGTCGCTTTGGATTAAAGCATCTGCTAAATGCTGGAAATGTAAACGTGGGTTTTGTCCTGGTGGTACAGTTTCCTTTCACTTTTTAAAAAAACATGCAGAAGGTGGATTGACATCAGTGCTGACATCATAAACTTTGAATCTCAGCTCTGCTATCAGCAGACCAAATGCCTATAAAAAACATGTTTGGTTTATGTGAGGGAGGGAATACCGGAGGGGATTCCTCAAGACTGCTGCACTCACGACCTCTGCTTGATGATCTATGGCGCCTGCACAGAGATGGAGGATAATGGAGATCAGTGCGTGACTATTTATGGGCAATACAGATCTCTATATAAACCTGAAAGGTGAAAAAGACTGGCGTGTGTAATAGTCCCGGCCCTCTTTGTTCAGGAGAGGAGCAAAATACAATCGGGTAATAGGATATGACTAGACTGTGAGAAAAAAGGGAAAATGCAAAATAAAATATTAATATAAAATAATTAATAAAAAAGAATGAATTAAGTAAGAAAGGGTGGATTTCTCAGAATCCCCCCCATACAGTTATTAGTAAAGAAAATTGACTACATTACTGAGGTGCTTTTGAATGCTTAAAATACTACATGGCGACACATACTGGTCAGATCTGTGCAAATGCACTTAAAATAAAAAAGTGCACTGAAAAATGAAGTGACTAACAATATATAACTATAACAATCACACCTTACATGAGTTAATATATACTGTTTTGGTGAAAATGTATTAACATCTTTTACATGTAACCAAGATCTTAATAATGTCCTCCAGTCTGCCTCCTGCACACAGTTCTACGTCTGACTCAGTGCTCATTGATAACTGTATTATTATTTGTCTCAGCTGAATACACAGGGAGTCTGATCCACACTTTTTGTTCTCTTAAAAGCAGCACTGAGTAATTTTCTGCTTAAGGTTAAGCCCTAATAAGTCCTAAGCCCTCTTTTATTCCAACAACAGTGTTCTATTGGCTTTTGTAAGAAAAAGGTAAATGATGTATATGTTTTAACTGCTTTTAGAGCAGCATGCTTGTTTAGCTGCCATTTCTAACAAGTTCAGTGCAGACTATCTGGCCTGCACAATAGGATTGATTAGAGTGGCATTAGTGATTGTATTGACTGCACAGAGTAATTCCAAAGGTGGTAGGCAGCAGATGAAATCTCTAGCAATACTTAAGCATACACAAATACATTGTGTAGCAACTTTTAAATTGTATGTGATATGCAACAATTAGGCATTAAGTATCTCAAAGTGTTTTTGTAGTTTTAAGCCATTGCACCACCCGAAAGTTAGCAAAAGGAACATGGAGGCCCCATAGTACCAGGAACTTGGTGTATCTAAATTAAGGCAAAGCAAAATGGCACAGTGGGGGGCACAGTAGCCCAGTGAGTAGTGCTGTTGCCTCACAGCAAAAAGGGCCTGGGTTTCTGGATTTGACTCCTCTTTTTGTGTGGAGTTTGCTTGTTTTCCCTGTGTCAGCTTGGGTTTTTTATTCCCATGTTCTCCAGTTTACTCCACAAATTCAAAGATATGCAATCCGGCAAACTGGAGCTACTAAAAAATACTCTAATACCTATTTTCCACCGATGCGGAATGGCAAACTTGATTTTGAACTGGTTCTGCGTGAAAAGAGGTTTCAGACAGCGAACTAGCATTCTAATCTGGCTCCACAGAATACTTGGTTTTTCAGCGGGAACCGTGACGTCATCTGTGGGCGTGTCAAAGTGTAGAGGTTTGGATGCTTTCACATGAGAAGCTGCAAAACCACTGTGCTGTTGTCTTGCATGGAGCTTGACGCTGCACTTCCATCTTTTAAAGTTCACCTGACTGAATTTTGAGCCAGTTTGCTGCTGATATTCGCTGATATTTTCAAAGCGTCTCAGATGAGATGAACTGTTTGATATGACGTGGTAAAAGTACAAAAGTACGAAAAACGAGAAAGTACGAAAAACGCTTAATGTGAAAAATAAAACTTAACATGGCTTGTTGTACTAAAATAATGACCAATTAATTTGGGCAGTACAGAGCACTTATAACCAGTAATAACGAATAGAACATTAATGTTCCTATGTCGTACTTTTAGTACATTCAGCCATGTTACTCTTTTTTTTTTTTTTTTTTTTACATTAAGCTTTTTCGACTCTCCTGAGAAGCTGATTCTCAGCACCCTGAGCTGCAAAACCACCACACGTGAAGTAAATACAGCTGAACGTATTGTACTTTAGAGTGGATTTGATGCTTATTTCACACAAATGGATGTTCGCACCGAGGAACACTTTAGTAATGTTTTACCCCACTGCTCATGCCGAGTGCTGAGCAAATCGCAGTGGCTCGCAGTGAGAGCGAAGCGCAAAGCTTTTCTCACATCAATGCACTAAATAAAGCAATAATAGCGACAAACACGAGGAACGGAGTTGTCGTCTACATCTTCTTATTTCCGATAGTTGATTGATGCTTTTTGCATAAAAGCGAACATCTGTAACAACAGCACAGATGCTCGCAGGTGATCTACACGCTCAGTCATCATGTTACTACTCTTTACTTTCATGCGCAATGCCCACCGTTGATGACGCAGACTTGGTTCCCAAAAACTGGTGGAAATGCAGGTTAGTTTTCTATAAAACACCAAGGTTCGAAGAAACCTAAACAGAACCGGTTCAAGAACCAAAGTTCTTTTGATAGAAAAGTGCTATAAGTGTGTGTGTGACATGTGTGTCTGCCCTGTGATAAGACTGGTGACCTGTTTGGGGTGTTTTGTGCCTTTTGCCCAATAAATAGGACCCACCCTGACCCTAAACAGGATAATGTGATAATAAAATTGACAATAAAAGAATAAACAAATGAATTAAAATATGCATTTTGTAAAACAATAAAACTACTAAATAAAAGATTAATAAAATTATTAAAAGATTTTTTACTGATCAAATATTGAATTTTGTAAATGTAGACACATTTAGAATTTAATGCCTGCAACAAACTCCAAAAATGTTGGGTTTGTTCAATGTTTGTTTACCATCATGGACCTCTTTGCTTGCCCTACTAGAACTCAGACTCTTCACACCCCGCAACCCCACACCCCAACTTTCAACTTCAGAACCTAGTCTTTTCCATTACCCTCTTCCCACATCTGTTTCAGGCAGAAGCACCTCCATCATTCCTCACCACATGACCTTACCTCCTTCACCCAAGCAGCATTCAATAATCACAGCGTTCTATCTACACCATCACATCCCCCCCAGTGCTTCCAGCAGGCTCATTTATTTAGCCTGTCAACCACACTACCTACCAGATACTCATCCTCCATCTGTACATGCAAATACACACAGTGTACACTCTTCTAACTCTAACATAGACGCTCACAACATAGCACTCACCTAAAAACAAACTACCAATCTAGCCACAACCTATACAACTCCTTCATCTATTGACACCAGTCCCCAGTTTGCAGGCAACAGTTCCTCTCCCTAAGTAGCAACCCTAATTATTCCAACCTAAGATGTTCTGCATATGGACAACAATATCACATCGCTTTACTTCCCACGCATCAACCATTGCAGGCATACCACCGCTACAGAACACAGAATCAAATGGTGCTACAATCCTAGCTAGACAGTCCTAGGCTGCACCATCAGAAAAGCCTGCTGCCTTACTTACACTCAGCAACCAACCTCATTGGCGAATTAAGTCCTAGCAGCACAACATCTTAAAAAAAATCTGCTTCTTAAAGGCATATACTGTATGCATACACTTGTGACCTGTAATACTCCCAGTCCCTCAGCGTCACAGCCTTACCAGTTGTAGCCTAGGGGTTAAGGTACTGGACTAGTAATCTGAAGGTCGCTGCCAGGTTGCTGCTGTTGGGCCCTTAAGCAAGGCCCTTAACTCTCAATTGCTCAGATCGTATACTGTCACAGTACTGTAAGTCGCTTTGAATAAAGATGTCTGCTAAATTCTGAAAATGTAAATGTACCACCCCAATATTACCCACTACACAGCGTCAACCAGAAGAGAATGGGTTCCCTGCCTGAGCAAGGTTTCTAATCAAGTTTTTTCTTCTTCAACAAAGTGAGATTTTCCTTGCCATTGTCATCCTCGGCTTGCTCGTTCAGGGTTTAGACCCGGTTTAGTCATAGATCCTTGACAAGTCACTCAAAATAAATCCCCTCAAGTCCACTCATCCACAGCCAAGACTCATGACCACAGCCCACATACCATATACAGTGGTAACTCTGACAACTAATCACCATATACCAAGCCAGACAAACAGCCATAAGGGAAGAATCTGGCCGCTGCCTCACCTCAGAAGAGTACATGCATGGACAGTGCTGGGAACAGTCAGTAGTAATATAACTAGAGCATCTGGGGGTTTGGCAGCCCAGCGCAAAGAGAGAGCCACCCTGAGCTCCAGTGTAACAATCCAAAATCCAGTTCCCCTCCCTTCCCTGATAATGATCACTCCTGATTCACTGCACCCAGAAAATGAACCTTTGGAATAACTTTTTTATGGAATAATAAGGTTTGGGAGTCAAACCCAACTCCTAACTGGCTGCCTATATATTTACCCATCATTTCCTTCCATCCTTCCTTCTTGATGACTCCTCGCACCAACCTCCTTCCCATTTCCTCCACAGCTCTTTATTTTTTGTTATCTTAAAGAAAACATTAAAAAAGAAAAGCCACCCTGAAGTCCAGCCAAACACTTTCAAAGTTCCCCCAACTTTCCCTACAATTGAAGGTGTGGCCTGCACTCACTTAGACCTTAGGACAGTTTAAAATCAAGGGTATTTCTTCTTCACTTTATTAGAGGAAACCGAAATATACAAAAGAAATGTATATGCTTTTTATCCAAAGGAACTTACAGTACTGTGACAGTATATTATCTAAACAATTGAGAATTAGGGGCCTCGCTCAAGGGGGTGGCACGGTGGCTTAGTGGGTAGCGCTGTCGCCTCACAGCAAGAAGGTCCTGGGTTCGATCCACAGGTGGGGAAGTCCGGGTCCTTTCTGTGTGGAGTTTGCATGTTCTCCCCGTGTCCGCGTGGGTTTCCTCCGGGTGCTCCGGTTTCCTTCCACAGTCTAAAGACATGCAAGTGAGGTGAATTGGAGACACTAAATTGTCCATGACTGTGTTCGATATATAACTTTGTGAACTGATGAACCTTGTGTAATGAGTAACTACCGTTCCTGTCATGAATGTAACCAAAGTGTAAAACATGACGTTAAAATCCTAATAAACAAACCTTGCTCAAGGGCCCAACAGTGGCAACCTGGCAGTGGTGGGGCTTGAACCAGCAACCTTTGGATTACTAGTCCAGTACATTAACTGCTAGGCTACAACTGCCCTGACATAAACATGTCAAGCTCAAACCCAAGTTCTCAGGACCCATGTTGCTATTAGACACCCACACTACCTGTGGTGGCTAAGTGGGTAGCACTGTCACCTCACAGCAAGAAGGTCCTGGGTTTGTTCCCCAGGTGAGGCGGTCCGGGTTCTTTCTGTGTGGAGTTTGCATGTTCTCCCTGTGTCTGCGTGGGTTTCCTCCAGGAGCTCCGGTTTCCTCCCACAGTCCAAAGACATGCAAGTGAGGTGAATTGTAGAAACAAAATTGTCCATGAGTGTGTTCGATTGAACCTTGTGTAATTAGCAACTATTTTCTCTGTCATAAATGTAACTAAAGTGTAAAACATGACATTAAAATCCTAATAAACAAACATTACTACAACTGTTTTGCAATAAATGTATTGTTTTTATGTTTTGTAATAATTCACAGAAAAAATTATAGACACTGGTTTATTTAAACATGTCACACAATTCATTTTGAAGTGTATACAAACTTTTGACTTAATATAGCAAAATCTTTAATTCAGAAATTTAAATGGTTCAAGCGTTTTGGGGTTTAATAACTTTGGACAATAGATTCTTTAGAAACAAGCACATTATGATGACACCATCTGCCATTTTTGGATGGTGCTTTGGAAGCATAATTCTTGTTGCTCACCTTCCTTAGGGACATAGCATGAAACCATAATAAACTGCCAGAACAAATGGTTGAAGAGGTGTTTCAGCTACACTTATTTCAATGAGCCAAAAATATTGGACAGTAACACCATTTTTTATAGTTTTGGCCCTGTGCTCTAGCAGAAATAACACTATAATTACTATTACATGTACACATGTCCAGATTTTGTAGTAACTGTAACTTATATAATATCAGTTTTACTGTAATCCACAACTGGTTGCTGAAAGATTGTATTTGTTAGTCTTGTGACTACATTACCGTACCATGTTCAAATAACTATGATAAGCATAGCAATAAGTAATGACCTGGTAAAATAACATTAAAACCACCTCCTTGTTTCTACACTCACTGTCCATTTTATCAGCTCCACTTACCATATAGAAGCACTTTGTAGTTCTACAATTACTGACTGTAGTCCATCTGTTTCTCTGCATCCTTTGTTAGCCCCCTTTCATGCTGTTCTTCAATGGTCAGGACTCTCCCAGGACCACCACAGATCAGGTATTATTTGGGTGGTGGATCATTCTCAGCACTGCAGTGACACTGACATGGTGGTGGTGTGTTAGTGTGTGTTGTTCTGGTATGTATTTTTAAACACCTCAATGTCACTGCTGGACTGAGAATAGCCCACCAACCAATAATAGCCAACGGCGCCCCGTGGGCAGCGTCCTGTGACCACTGATGAAGGTCTAGAAGATGATCAACTCAAACGGCAGCAAAAGGTGAGCGATCGTCTCTGACTTTACATCTACAAGGTGGACCAACTAGGTAGGAGTGTCTAATAGAGTGGACAGTGAGTGGACATGGTATTTAAAAACTCCAGCTGTGTCTGATCCACTCACACCAGCACAACACACACTAACATACCACCACCATGTCAGTGTCACTGCAGTGCTGAGAATGATCCACCACTCAAATAATACCTACTCTGTGGTGGTCCTGTGGGGGTCCTGACCATTGAAGAACAGGGTAAAAGCAGGCTAAATAAAATGGACAGTGAGTGTTGAAACAAGGAGGTGGTTTTAATGTTATGGCTGATCAGTGTATATATATATATATACAACATTCTAGATTTTATTGTTGCCAAATGTTTAACAAATGTTCTTATGCAAATTGCATCTGGTTTAATTATGCAATGTTTCCACTGACAGAGTTCTCAGAAAATTATTAAACAAACCTTGAATTAAAGAGCTACAGAGCTAAAGCAAACACCTTAAACATTCCTGTCAGTTCAGTTAGTTCAATAATCCAACAGTGAAACGCTTAACCACTTAAAAAGATCTGAAGGGTGACCTGAAAACAGCAGGCACAAATTTGTTACAAATTTGTCAGTTGTAGCCTAGTGGTTAAAGTACTGGACTAGTAAGCAAAAGGTTGCTGGTTCAAGCCCCACCACTGCCAGGTTGCCACTGTTGGGCCCTTGAGCATGGCCCTTAACTCTCAGTTGCTTAGTCTGTATACTGTAAGTCGCTTTGGATAAAAGTGCCTGCTAAATGCCAAAAACGTAAATGTACAAATTTAACAACAATTAATGATGTGCACCAGAGTTGTTCTTACACACCACAAAACATAAAAATAAATAAATAAAATAAAAATAAACATAATGTAACTAAAATGAATAGCTGAAATTTTATACAGATTAGATTTTTTTTTAAATAAATGTTATAAAAAAGGAGCTCATTCAGCTAAGCTTTTTATTTTATTCCTAAGTGCATGAGACGTATAGGGGTAGGGAAAATAATGCATTATTGAAAGCCCTCTGCTATTGTTGTATCAATAATCATTTTTCAAAAATAATATCCTTCATCAAGTAATAACCCTCTTTATGCAGTTATACACTGACTAAATTAATTATTTATACCTCAACCCAATCATTGGCTGCAATGCAATGTGATACAACGGAGGTATTGCAAAGGTTCAGCAGATTTTCAATTACTTTATACTTTCCTTTATTCATTTGTTTATTGTGGATAACTGCTTTATTCTGATTCTGAGCCTATACTGGAACCACAGACTGCCAATCCATCACACACTTACCCATTCACACTCACTTACTCCTAGGGTCAATAGAGTAACCAAGCCACCTTTTGGCATGTTTTTAAAGGTTAGAGAAAACCCAGAGAAAATTCGTCCATGCTGTTTTTTTTACAGAGGCCAAATTTAATCTGGGTATCAGGATATGTGCAACACAAACACAACCTCGGAAGAATGCTAAATATTTTATTTACCAGTAATTGTCTATTACGTGGTGACTTGGAGGTTCAGCTGGTAGTCTCAATATCACACTGTAACATACTGTAGGTTTACCATGGCACTGTCTGAAAGACATTTGGCATTTTGTCTTCTCCTTGTACATTGGTTTTCTTCCACAGGTTGAAATTGGTGTGGTTGGTGTTACCAGGTGGCAGTGAAAGTAGGCACTGCACAGCATTATGGCTCCTGGGGACCTGGATTTGATCCTTAATGAAGTCACTATCTGTAAGGGGTTTGACATGTTCTTCCCATGTGTAGGATTGTTTTTGGTAGTCTGGTGTTCTTCTCTCAAAAGGTAAATGATCATTTTAATTTGTCCCTTTGTGTGACTGAATATACACCAATCAGGAATAACATTTTGACCACCTCCTTTTTTCTACACTCTACACTCATACCAGCACAACACACACTAACACACCACCACCATGTCAATGTCACTGCAGTGCTGAGAATGATCCACCACCTAAATAATACCTGCTCTGTGGTGGTCCTGTGGGGGTCCTGACCCTTGAAGAACAGGGTGAAAGCAGGCTAAAAAAGTATGTAGAAAAATAGATGGACTACAGTCAGTAATTGTAGAACTCCAAAGTGCTTCTATATGGTAAGTGGAGCTGATAAAATGGACAGTGTGTGTAGAAACCAGGAGGTGGTTTTAATGTTATGGCTGATCGGTGTACGTGCATGTGTGTTTTGCCCTGTGATGAATTAGCATCTTGCCCTGTCTGTATTCCTGCCTTGCAGTTTTTTAGAGTACCAGATCCACAATAATCAAAAATAAAAATAAATAAACAAACCACTGCCACACAGCAGCATGGAGTCCGATCACTGTCTGTATGAGGTTCTAATCATGCAGTAGGGGCTTTTCTAAATTTCCCCTAGGTCTGAGTGTGGGGGAAATAAGTCTAGCACCCAATGTACTTGCACCCACTGTTCTCATGTGTTCCTTGACCCACGGCAATCCTAGTCAGAATTTTAAACCGCAACACATGCAATGGGTAAATGTTCCAGCCAGCTTCCGCCTTAGAGATGAAGCATCGCTCCCTACTTAAAATGGTGGAATACCTATGTAGTGCACTTCACAGTAACAGATAATGTGAATAGAACGCTCCTACAGAATTGGCGCTAATGATTGTAAGAACTGCTTTCTGAACCAACCAGACCTTCAGATTTAAATTTTTAGTAAGAAATGCTGTTATTTGCATGTATTTAGTTTGCAGCGTCACACAGACGATGTGTCAATAAAACGCTTGATCGGCTTTCTAACGAGTTTGTGTTTAACTTCACATCCGGGAAAAGTTTGGAGGTTTTTAATTATAAGCACATTTACAAAATAATGGATTATATTTCTAATGGGACAACACACGGTTATACATTTAATAGCATCTGGAACAACATAAGCTAAGGTAAGCAGTATTATGGATTTTTTTTTGCTGTGTTTGGGATTTTGGCCGCTGTGCTGTAGTTGGCAATGAAAACAAAACGTCAGTTTATGCTTTTATGTGGTACCTAGAAAAGTAAAGACAAAATACAGTCACTAATCTGTTGTTGTTTTTTATCTGAACTTATATATTATTTGTTTACTTCTACCCTACATTTCCAATATATGTTTTGTGTATATTATATTGACTCGTGACTCGACTCGGACTCGTATTTTGTGTCACACACACATGTGCAATTCACAGTGGGTTATAAGGTGCAGTTATGTGCAATATGGAAAATATATAAATAGAAAATTAATAGTAAGCATGAAAAGTGCAGTGTATGAAATGTTGTGTGTCATTATATAAATTAAACAAGTAATTTAGAATGAATGAGTCTTTATTCTGATGTAAGTTAAACACATCTGCATATTTTAACTTCACCAGTCTTACAGCATTGACGAGATTTCTCCCACTGACTCCCTGTAATGAAAGATGGCAAATCCTTTAAGCCAGGTTTTAGAGTTAGGACGTTTGATCACATCATTTCAGGATGTTCGAGTGAACAGGAGACTTGGAGCATCACTAGGTGGCAATGTAGCAACATGAGAAACTGAACAGGCACTAAGGTGCCCTGTAATTCAAATTGAGAATGAGAGCACTGGTGCGGTGCGTCACACAATCAACAGTTTCTGTGCTATTTTTCTTAACTTAATCTTTGCCTTTTTAAACTCAGTCACCACATCATGCTAGGGGCAATTATATATATATATATATATAAAAGGTTAGTGAATGGCACCTTTACTTAATTTCCTTTAATCTCTTTACTATCAGTAATAGTCAAAGCAAGGTAATCAAATGACAATCCATGTGACTTGTACAAATCCTCCTTGTATGTTTTTTTCCTCTTCCATTACACACACATTAGGAAATTCCGGTTCTGTGTACTATAATTCATATACCATATGGCTATTTTGCAGAGAATATTAGCACACTCGCTTTAAGATTAATGTCTTTCATATATTGCCGCATCTCCCCGTCTTGCCTTGCCATATGCAGCAAAGCCTCATCATAATAAATATCCACCTTTCAAGACACTAAAACATTTCAATCCCTTATGAATGTGCTAACTTCTCTCAAAACCGGGCAGAGATATGCAGGCAGGTCTAAAACAATGAGCTTCTCAATATCTGATCTGAGCTCCTCTCCTGTCTGCAGAGGCTGGTGCAGAGAGTGGTGACAGGTCCCGGTAAGGGAGTTGAACTAGCAGTGCGTATCAGACCTTGAAGTGAATTTAGAAAGAGTGCTTAAACATTAGCATTAAAGTGGTCTTGTACTTATGAGGTTGTGTAATACAGACCAGTAACATTCTGTAGTGATGAGCTGGGAGCTTTGTCAATAAAATTTTAATAGATTTTTATTTATTTAGTTCATGTGTATTTTTTTAATTTTTATATAAATTTTATTTATTCATTCAATAAATACATTTATTTATTTTTACAAACTGCCTTTTTAATTACCTGCTGTGATTCCTCTTGTTTTGAATCACAAATCCTACTGATTTCATGACTCCTTTGTCTTGAAACCACTAACTCTCATGTTTGCAGCATTAAAAAGTCTCACCTGGACATCTTAAAAATGCTGCTGTATGTATGAGCTATTGCAGTTTTTTTCTTTATTAGGTTTGTATCGACTACTTAAAAGATCTGCGCTATATGGCCAAAAGCAAAAGTATGTGGACACCTGACCATGATCTTGTCAGACAGCCCACAGTAAAACCAAGAGCAGTCGTCAAGAGCCAGAGCAGTCGTCACTCTGTGGGACATTTTGCCCATTTAGTCAAAATAGTAAGAGAAGGCCTGGTTGGAAATCAGTGTTCCAGTTTGTCCCAAGGTAAATGGCGTTAAAGTCAAGGCTTTGTGCCATTAAATTACCATTATTTGCCCTTTTGAGCCTGGTTCCCTTCAGCGCATTCACATGAGAAGCGTTTTGCGCTTCACTGACCACGAGCCTCTGCGCAAATTGCCACTTTGCTGAGCGCTTGTTTTATAGCTCGGGGTGCTAAGAAACGGTGAGAATCGGCTTCTCCGGGAGAGTCGAAAACACTAAACATCTATTAATTATTGTTTCTTTATTTATTAGGATTTTAACATCATGTTTTACACTTTGGTTACATTCATGACAGGAACAGTAGTCACTTATTACACAAGGTTCATCAGTTCACAAGTTTTAATATCACACACAGTCATGGACAATTTTGTGTCTCCAATTCACCTCACTTGCATGTCTTTGGACTGTGGGAGGAAACCGGAGCATCCGGAGGAAACCCACGTGGACATGAGGAGAACATGCAAACTCCACACAGAAAGGACCACCCCACCTGGGGATCGAACCCAGGACCTTCTTGCTGTGAGGCAGTGGCGTAACTAGGAGCTCATGGGCCCCAGTGCAAGAAATATTTTGGGCCCCCTCAACAAATTTCATATATATATATATATTTTTTTTTTTTTTTTTTTGTCTAGTAACGTTAAGCAGGTTACACAGCTTCCCAAAATCCCCTGCTGTGCACTCACTGTATATTTTGATTACATGTATTCTGATATTGTCTTTTTTTTTTTTTTTTTTTATATTTTACGAAATTATTGTCGTGTTTTTTACTTTCGTTATCGTCTCACTTTACCGCTAGCATTAGCCACTTGCTACTAGAGAGTCATATACAAAACTAACTGCAGAACGTCCGAACACACATGTATAAGCCGGGTGCTGCATTCTGACTGGCTGAGCCGATGTCACTCAAATAACGCCGCTACAATATTGTAATATAATAATTACGACCTGGCGAGTGCAGCCAATGAGTACAGCGGGGGTTGAGTTTATGACGTGGAGGGCCCCTCCACGCCATGGGCCCCAGTGCACCTGCACCCCCGGTAGTTACGCCCCTGCTATGAGGCGACAGTGCTACCCATTTAGCCACCGTGCCCCACCCCCATTAACTATTACTGTTGTTTTTTTTTACATTGTTTTAATACAATAAGCCACGTTAAGCTTTGTTAATGTTAGGTTGAAGTTGCTTTTACCACGTCATATTAAACAGTTCTTCATATTGGAGGCAGTTTAAAAAAATCAGCAGCAAACCAGGACAAAGTTCAATCAGATGAGCAAAAATCGCTAGCCCAATGCGGCCACACTCCACAGTAAACAAAAAAGTGGTTTTGCCACTTCTAATGCAAGTGCACCCTCATGGTTTCTTCCTAATGCATCTCATTTAAAAAAGTTTTTTTTTTCTTTGCCACTTATGCCTCTGGTTTGCTTATTTGGGTTTTTTGGAATTCACCTTTATCCTGGTTAGGGTGCAGGACAGGAAAACACCATGAAAAAAGCATCCGTCCATTATAGGGCAACATGCTCACACAGTAACCTACTTACACCTGTAAGTGTAATTAACAAGTGTAATTTAGAGTATACAGCACACTGTCTGTATGTTTTGGAAGGCGGGAGACAAACCAGAGTATTAAGAGGAAATATACATAGACACAGAGATAACCTGAAGTCCTGGTCCTGAAGAACCATGCTGCTATACACACTCTCTCTACAAGCTAATTCTTAATTTATTTGAGATGTCTTTCCTTTTTCCCCCCGTTTTATTTCTAGTTTAAACTTAGTAGAGCAATTTTTGACTCTAATCTTCAAAGAGGATTTTACACCATACATATTGTGTAACAACGCTGTAAGAGACGAATTATGCTTCAGGAATCATGGGTGGTTTGCTAGACGTGAAACAGTGAACCAGTGAATTTAAAGTATTTTTTAAATGAATCTAAAGGATTAAACTTTTTTTTTTATTGTAAAGGATGATGCAACTCCAGTAGGCTTAGAGAAATCAGACACCAATATGAAATATTATATCTACAATATCTGATTGTTTAAGCTATCCTAGTGAATGATCAATGGGTCTAAATAAGGTTTTTTTTTAACAATAATAATCAGCAGTTGTTCATGCTATACCTCTGTCTGATTTGAAAATAATGATTACTGATCAAAAGCTCAAAACTTTTATACATATATATATATATATATATATATATATATATATATATACAGTATATATACAGTGTATCACAAAAGTGAGTACACCCCTCACATTTCTGCAGATATTTAAGTATATCTTTTCATGGGACAACACTGACAAAATGACACTTTGACAATGAAAAGTAGTCTGAGTGCAGCTTATATAACAGTGTAAATTTATTCTTCCCTCAAAATAACTCAATATACAGCCATTAATGTCTAAACCACCGGCAACAAAAGTGAGTACACCCCTAAGAGACTACACCCCTAAATGTCCAAATTGAGCACTGCTTGTCATTTTCCCTCCAAAATGTCATGTGACTCGTTAGTGTTACTAGGTCTCAGGTGTGCATAGGGAGCAGGTGTGTTCAATTTAGTAGTACAGCTCTCACACTCTCTCATACTGGTCACTGAAAGTTCCAACATGGCACCTCATGGCAAAAAACTCTCTGAGGATCTTAAAAGACGAATTGTTGCGCTACATGAAGATGGCCAAGGCTACAAGAAGATTGCCAACACCCTGAAACTGAGCTGCAGCACAGTGGCCAAGATCATCCAGCGTTTTAAAAGAGCAGGGTCCACTGAGAACAGACCTCGCGTTGGTCGTCCAAAGAAGCTGAGTGCACGTGCTCAGCGTCACATCCAACTGCTGTCTTTGAAAGATAGGCGCAGGAGTGCTGTCAGCATTGCTGCAGAGATTGAAAAGGTGGGGGGTCAGCCTGTCAGTGCTCGGACCATACGCCGCACACTACATCAAATTGGTCTGCATGGCTGTCACCCCAGAAGGAAGCCTCTTCTGAAGTCTCTACACAAGAAAGCCCGCAAACAGTTTGCTGAAGACATGTCAACAAAGGACATGGATTACTGGAACCATGTCCTATGGTCTGATGAGACCAAGATTAATTTGTTTGGTTCAGATGGTCTCAAGCATGTGTGGCGACAATCAGGTGAGGAGTACAAAAATAGGTGTGTCATGCCTACAGTCAAGCATGGTGGTGGGAATGCCATGGTCTGGGGCTGCATGAGTGCAGCAGGTGTTGGGGAGTTACATTTCATTGAGGGACACATGAACTCCAATATGTACTGTGAAATACTGAAGCAGAGCATGATCCCCTCCCTCCGGAAACTGGGTCGCAGGGCAGTGTTCCAGCATGATAATGACCCCAAAACACACCTCTAAGACGACCACTGCTTTATTGAAGAGGCTGAGGGTAAAGGTGATGGACTGGCCAAGCATGTCTCCAGACCTAAACCCAATAGAACATCTTTGGGGCATCCTCAAGCGGAAGGTGGAGGAGCGCAAAGTCTCGAATATCCGCCAGCTCCGTGATGTCGTCATGGAGGAGTGGAAAAGCATTCCAGTGGCAACCTGTGAAGCTCTGGTAAACTCCATGCCCAGGAGAGTTAAGGCAGTTCTGGGAAATAATGGTGGCCACACAAAATATTGACACTTCAGGAACTTTCACTAAGGGGTGTACTCACTTTTGTTGCCAGTGGTTTAGACATTAATGGCTGTATATTGAGTTATTTTGAGGGAAGAATAAATTTACACTGTTATATAAGCTGCACACAGACTACTTTTCATTGTGTCAAAGTGTCATTTTGTCAGTGTTGTCCCATGAAAATATATACTTAAATATCTGCAGAAATGTGAGGGGTGTACTCACTTTTGTGATACACTGTGTATATATATATATATATATATATATATATATATATATATATATATATATATGTATATATAATATGACTGTTTTTTGTACACCCATTGTCCATTTTATTAGCTCTACTTTCCGTATAGAAGCACTTTGTAGTTCTACAATTACTGACTGTAGTCCATCTGTTTCTCTACATACATTTTTAGCCTGCTTTCACCCTGTTCTTTAATGGTCAGGACCCCCACAGAGCAGGTATTATTTGGGTGGTGGATGATTCTCAGCACTGGGACATTGACATGGTGGTGGTGTGTTAATGTGTGTATTAGTGGGTCAGACACAGCAGTGCTGCTAGAGTTTTTAAATACTGTGTCCACTCACTATCCACTCTATTAGACACTCCTACCTAGTTGGTCCACCTTGTAGATGTAAAGTCAGAGACGACCTTCATCAGTGCTCACAGGACGCTGCCCATGGGGCGCTGTTGGCTGGATATTTTTGGTTGGTGGACTATTCTCAGTCCAGCAGTGACAGTGAGGTGTTTAAAAACTCCAGCAGCGCTGCTGTGTCTGAACTACTCATACCAGCACAACACACACTAACACACCACCACCATTTCAGTGTCACTGCAGTGCTGAGAATGATCAACCACCCAATTAATACCTACTCTGTAGTGGTCCTGTGGGGGTCCTGACCATTGAAGAACAGCATGAAAGGGGGCTAAAAAGTATGTAGAGAAACAGATGGACTACAGTCAGTAATTGTAGAACTACAAAGTGCTTCTATATGGTAAGTGGAGCTGATAAAATGGACAGTGAGTGGTCATAATGTTATTTCGGATGTATATATATAAAATGCTTGTAAGAAAATGTGATTAATTTTTTTATAGAAACTTGAATACTTTAACTGGCAGTTTTTGTCCCATTTTAATTCAATGAAGTAGTGTGCATGTGTGTAACATACTAAACGAACAGCCTTAAACAACAGGAGCTCAGGGAGCTTCACTGAAGTGACCATTTGTTGGCATCACTTAAATAAGTTCATCTGTTATTTTCTGCAGATGGCATCTCTGTGATGTTCTGTAATCTTGTTCAGAGCTTTGTTTAGAAACCAGCACAAGCTTTTAAGTATAATAGTTTGCAATACTCTTTATTCATCTGAAAACACACAAAGCACATCCAAACGTTTTAATATTCTAAGCATTTTAATAATGCAAATCACTAAGGACACCCTCATGCACATGGTGACAGCTAACACAATGTTTGTACCACAAAAGGGTCAATGATTTGTGTAATGTTGACAAAAAATCTGTTATTTTTAATTCTGTAATCTTTCTGATCAGGGTAGCAAAACACCTTGTACAATGAACTAATTTATCAGCAAACATGTACAAAGTCACTTAAGATTAAGATTAACCAGCACTCTATTTGCACGTTTTTGGGAAGTGTGAGAAAAGAGAGTTCCAGAGAAAAACCAAGTGGACAGTAAGCTGAGGCAAACAATGTAATCGGGGCCCATGTTACTGTCCTGCCACAACATATCAGTGGGGTTCAAGTCAGGACTTTGTTTAACCCTTTAAAGCCATGCCACTCAAAACCTTTTAGAGGTCAACTTGCTCTTGTGCATTAGATCATTGTGTTTTTGCATTAATTAGTTGCTTTTAAGCTCCTGATCAGAGGATTTTCGGGTAGAGATCATTCTAAAGAGATTTTCTGTTCATTTTGGCACATTGCTTAAGCTTTAAAGCAAAAAGGCATCCGTACAGTGTTACACTATCTATCTATCTATCTATCCATCCATCCATCCATCCATCCATCCATCCATCCATCCATCCATCCATCCTCCCTTTCATCCATCCATCTATTCATCCATCCATCTATCTATCCATCCTCCCATCCATCCATCCATCCTCCCTTTCATCCATCCATCTATTCATCCATCCTCCCATCCATCCATCCATCCTCCCTTCCATCCATTCATCCATCCATTCATCCATGCTCCCTTCCATCCATCCATTCTCCCTTCCATCCATCCATCCCACCCTTCCATCCATCCATCCATTCATCCATCCATCCCACCCTTCCATCCATTCATCCTCCCTTCCATCCATCCATTCTTCCTTCCATTTATCCTTCCTTCCATCCATCCATCCATCCAGTCCCCTTCCATCCATCCATTCTCCCTTCCATCCATCCATCCCACCCTTCCATCCATCCATCCATTCATCCATCCATCCCACCCTTCCATCCATTCATCCTCCCTTCCATCCATCCATTCTTCCTTCCATTTATCCTTCCTTCCATCCATCCATCCATCCAGTCCCCTTCCATCCATCCATCCCTTCCATCCATCCATCCATCCATTCATCTATGCTCCCTTCTAGCCATCCATTCTCCCTTCCATCCATCCATCCATCCATCCTCCCTTCCATCCATCCATCCATTCATCCATCCCACCCTTCCATCCATTCATCCTCCCTTCCATCCATCCATTCTCCCTTCCATCCATCCATTCTCCCTTCCATCCATCCATCCATCCATTTATCCTCCCTTCCATCCATCCATCCAGTCCCCTTCCATCCATCCATTCTCCCTTCCATCCATCCATCCTTCCTTCCATCCATCCATCCATCCATCCATCCATCCTCCCTTCCATCCATCCATTCATCTGTCTATCCTCCCTTCCATCCATCCATTCATCCGTCTATCCTCCCTTCCATCCATCCATCCATCCATCCATCCTACCGTCCATCCATCCATTCATCCTCCCTTCCATCCTTCCTTCCATCCATCCATCCATCCTCCCTTCCATCCATCCATCCATCCAGTCCCCTTCCATCCATCCATTCATCCTCCCTTCCATCCATCCATTCATCCTCCCTTCCATCCATCCATCCTCCCTTCCATCCATCCATTCTCCCTTTCATCCATTCATCCATCCATCCATCCATCCATTCTCCCTTCCATCCATCCATCCATCCATCCAGTCCCCTTCCATCCATCCATTCTCCCTTCCATCCATCCATCCATTCTCCCTTCCATTCATCCTCCCTTCCATCCATTCATCCTCCCTTCCATCCATCCATTCATCCTCCCTTCCATCCATCCATCCTCCCTTCCATCCATCCATTCTCCCTTTCATCCATTCATCCATCCATCCATCCATCCATCCATCCATCCATTCTCCCTTCCATCCATCCATCCATCCATCCAGTCCCCTTCCATCCATCCATTGTCCCTTCCATCCATCCATCCATTCTCCCTTCCATTCATCCTCCCTTCCATCCATTCATCCTCCCTTCCATCCATCCATTCTCCCTTCCATCCATCCATTCTCCCTTCCATCCATCCATTCTCCCTTCCATCCATCCATCCATCTATCCTCCCAGTCCCCTTCCATCCATCCATTCTCCCTTCCATCCATCCATCCATCCTCCCTTCCATTCATCCATCCATTCATCCTCCCTTCCATCCATTCATCCATCCATCCATCCATCTATCCTCCCTTCCATCCATCCATCCAGTCCCCTTCCATCCATCCATCCTTCCTTCCATCCATCCATCCATCCTCCCTTCCATCCATCCATCCATTCATCCGTCTATCCTCCCTTCCATCCATCCATCCATCCATTCATCCTCTCTTCCATCCATCCATTCATCCTACCGTCCATCCATCCATTCATCCTCCCTTCCATCCATCCATCCTCTCTTCCATCCATCCATCCATCCAGTCCCCTTCCATCCATCCATTCATCCTCCCTTCCATCCATTCATCCTCCCTTCCATCCATCCATCCTCCCTTCCATCCATCCATTCTCCCTTTCATCCATTCATCCATCCATCCATTCTCCCTTCCATCCATCCATCCATCCATTCTCCCTTCCATCCATCCATCCATCCAGTCCCCTTCCATCCATCCATTCTCCCTTCCATCCATCCATCCATTCTCCCTTCCATCCATCCATTCATTCATCCTCCCTTCCATACATCCATTCTCCCTTCCATCCATCCATCCATCCATTCTCCCTTCCATCCATTCATTCTCCCTTCCATCCATCCATCCATTCTCCCTTCCATCCATCCATCCATTCATCCTCCCTTCCATCCATCCATTCTCCCTTCCATCCATCCATCCATTCTCCCTTCCATCCATCCATTCATCCTCCCTTCCATCCATCCATCCATCCATCCATTCTCCCTTCCATCCATCCATCCATCCAGTCCCCTTCCATCCATCCATTCATCCATTCTCCCATCCATCCATTCATCCTCCCTTCCATCCATCCATTCTCCCTTCCATCCATCCAGTCATCCATTCATCCTCCCTTCCATCCATCCATCCAGTCCATGGAGCGTGATAATTGTTAAAGTTTTTTGCCCATTCTTGCCTGAATCTTGCTGTAGCCGCTCCACTGTTGGTGTTGATGGTCAGATTTTTGCCTTCATGATGCACCATACATTTTTAGTAGAAGTCAGATCTGCACTACAACATTGCTGTTGGCTTTTGTACTTTTTGCTAATAAGAGTCTGGACGGTATTTTATGTTTTTGGCACAAAGAACTCGCTATCTATTTTTTTATTCACTGAAACATGTACTCATCTGTCCACAGCACACATTTCCATCTTTTGGTCCATCTGTGATAAGCTTGGGCCCAGAGAAGTAGGTGTCATTTTTGCATAAAATTAATTTATGGCTTTCTCTTTGCTTTCAGGTTGTATTTCTTGATGTAGTGGTAGACTGTGCAAAGTAACAACAGTTTTCTAAAGCATTTTTGAGCTTATGTGGCTATACTTATCACAGTAGCATGACAGTTTTTAATACAATGCCATATGATAGCTTGAAGGTCATGCACATTTAACCATGGTTTCCAGCCTTGCCCTACACAGACTGAGATTACTTCAGATTCCCTGAATGTTTTCACAATATTTTGTATGGTAGATGGTAGATCCTCTTTTCGAAGCCAATAATGATACTAATTCACCTGCTTATTGTGTTTTAAAATGATGTAACTTGAATATTTGATAAACTATTTACTCTCATTTTACACTATCAACCATTATTTAGTTGTACTTGTGAAACAGTGAATTTTGTGAGATTTGTCCTTGAACAAATAATAATGATGATAATAAAAATAATAATAAGGCTCAGGTGGCACAGCAGTAAAAAGTACGCTAGCACACCAGAGTTGGGGTTTTGAATACATCGTATCGAATCTCAGCTCTGCTTTTCCAACTGGGCTGGGCGGCTGCATGAACAACGATTGGCTGTAGTTCATAGGGGTAAAAAGTCGAACCATAGGTCCTCATAACTGGTGCAACTGCGGCCCCTGCTGGCTGACTGATGGCGCCTGCCTGCACAGGGCTGAGGAATAATGCTGATGGGGGTGTGGCCCTCCGTACACAGTGCCCGTCAGTGTCTGAACTCGACTTGTGCAGGTGAAAAATGCAGTCTGTACTGACTGTACGTGACGGAGGGGGCGTATGTCAGTTGAGAGGCGTCCTCAGTCAACGGTGAAGGGGTAACTGGACACGACTAGATTAGGGGGAGAAAATTGGGGGAAAAAAGTAAAATAAAATTAAAAAAATATATATTAATAAATAATAATAAATGTGAGACAATATAAAAATGACAGCCAAAAAAAACCCTCCCAAAATAAATTAATAAATAATAATAATTTAAAAAATCAAAAAAAAAAAAAAGTGGTACCAGCATTTCAACAGCAATGGGTACAAGATATGCACTGGAGCAAAGACGTTGTGTGCACTTGAATGATTGAGGTTACTTAGGTGATCCCATAAACTAAAATGTGTGGCAGCCCTCCAAGGTGAATGCTAAATTATGCTGCTATTAAAAGGACAGGTTCAGTATCCAAGGTTAGTACGTAAAGCAAAATCCTCCTGCTTGTTCTACCAGCCGCCCTTTAAGCTGTACTTGTGAACTAGTGAATGTTGCGCCTCAAACTTGTTTCACTCTTCAAGTGTTTCCACTGGGAAATTACTTGCAAAAGCCATTTACAGCCAAAATCCTTTTATCCGTATAACGACTGAAGGCATACAGCTCAAGATAAACGGTAAAGCATGCTTGTTTTGCATGTATGTCATGGCAGTCTGGGGTTTAACTTAACTTAAAAGTAAAACACAAAGTCCTCTGAAAAAAAGACTTTCTGTAAATGTGCCAAAAAGTCAGAAATCTACATACAGCAGCTTGTGATCTCCTGACCCCCTGATCATAACTATAGCTAGTGATTGGTGCTTGTTTGACAGCACCCATTAGAAAGTACTTGAAACACTGGTCTCTCACCAAGGTCAGTAAGTAAACTCAAGCAATCTGTTAAAAAGAGCACAAACAGATATCAACTTTAGTCAATTATAATAATTAAGCAGGCATTATGAAGCCATACCAAAACATGTATTACAATAATTTAGGTACAATAATATAAAAAGAACCAAAGTTGACTCCCATACACGATATGGCCAAAAGTATGTGGACAACTGTCTATGAGCTTGTATTTAAATGTATTCAGATCTGGCTCACAATCAATGTTCCAACTCACCCCAAGTGTTCTCTGGGACGGAGTTCCTTTACACCAAGCTCATCAAACCATGCCTTTATAGACCTTGCAGGTACCTTTCTATCAGAACCAGCATTGACTTCTTCAGCAATCTGAGCTACAGTAGCTCGTATGTTGGATCGAACCACACGGGCCAGCCTTCGCTCCCCACGTGCATCAATGAGCCTTGTCCACCCATGACCCTGTCGCCGGTTTACATTTACATTTACATTTTCGGCATTTAGCAGACACATTTATCCAAAGCGACTTACAGTTGTGACAGTATACAGTCTAAGCAATTGAGGGTTAAGGGCCTTGCTCAAGGGCCCAACAGTGGCAACCTGGTAGTGGTGAGGCTTGAACCGGCAACCTTCTGAATACTGGACCAGTACCTTAACCACTAGGCTACACTGCCGTCGTGATGAAGAGATAATCAGTGTTATTCACTTCACCTGTCAATGCTTATAATGTTTACCTGGTTGGTGAATATATACAGTATATAAACGTAAAGGCCTTTCCCAAATTGTTGCCACATGGTTGAAAGCTGATCATTTATTTTACATAATTATTTTAGCTATGGGTAGGCCAAAACACAGTAATAAGAAAGGGTGTCCACATACTTTTAGACATATACCAGTCTATATAAACCCTTGACTCACTGTAGGAGAAAATGCAGGTTCAGGCTTTTTGGTCATGTAGGTCTTTGAGGTAAGATTAATGTCTGCTGGAGAACATAAAACACATGACCCTTAGCACACTGCCTTTGTGTGGTGCATAGAGGTGTTATAAGAGAGTGCCAGAGAGAATGGTTAGCATTAGCCCCATTCATTTTAATGGAGTTTGCTCAATGGTGCATTGTCCACCATGAAATATATGTCCTGGGTAAATGAATTTGAGTAGGTGGAATCACTTTCTACTTTTCCAACTTGAGCACAGCCATGTATTGCAACATTATATAAAATAAACAGTTGAATCTTTTATTTTATTCTTTTATGTTCACAGTGTTACACTCCCACCACCATGTTTGCCTGTTGGTATTATTGTGAATGCTGTTAGAAAGATCTATCTATCTATCTATCTATCTATCTATCTATCTATCTATCTATCTATCTATCTATCTATCTATCTATCTATCTATCTATCTATCTATCTATCTATCTAATTATCTATCTATCTATCTATCTATCTATCTATCTATCTATCTATCTATCTATCTATCTATCTATCTATCTATCTATCTATCTATCTATCTATCTATCTATCTATCTATCTATCTATCTGTTTGTCTGTCTGTTTGTCTATCTATCTAATGTAATGTATCTATCATCCATCCATCCATCCTTCCATTCATTAATTCATTCATCCAGCCAATGGAGGGTGATAATTGTTACAGCTTTTGCCCATTTGTGCTTAATTCTTGATTTAGCAGCTGGTTTTGATGGTCACATTTTCAATAGAAGACAGATCTGGACTGCAGGCAGGACAGTCAAACACACACACACACACACTCTGTGTCTATGAATACACATTGTGGTAGCAGAATATGAACATTCTGAAATCACCATGGACTTCCCAGAAAAAGACATTGCCTCAATGTCAACACATGTCTCTTTAGACTCCCAATATCTGCCTTAAAGTTTTGGTAGCTTCACACATATGCTGATCACCCACAGCTGTTGCACTGATGCACCCAAAATACCATGACAGATGTTGGCTTGTGCTCCTTTCGCAGATAACAGTCTAGATGATCCATTATGTCTTTGGCACAGAGGACTCACTTTCTATTTTCTAACAATCTGAAACAAGGACTCATATGTTTGTTTGTTTATTAGGATTTTAACGTCATGTTTTACACTTTTGGTTACATTCATGACAGGAACGGTAGTTACTCATTACACAAGGTTATATCGAACACCGTCATGGACAATTTTGTATCTCCAATTTACCTCACTTGCATGTCTTTGGACTGTGGGAGGAAACCGGAGAAACCCGGAGTAAACCCATGCAGGCACGGGGAGAACATGCAAACTCCGCACAGAAAGGACCCGGACCGCTGCACCTGGGGATCAAACCCAAGACCTTGCTGTGAGGCGACAGTGCTGCCAACTTAGCCACCGTGCTGCCCTAAATCTTACCCAGCATGTAGTACAATTTTCATTCATTCATTTATAAATTCATTCATTTCCAATAGCTTATTTATTCTAATGGAAGTATGGGTCTACACCACCTGAAAGCACTGGGCAAGCTGCCATTTATTTATTCAATTATTTATTTTTACAAACTGCTTAGGATAAACAGGGTGGCAATTGCAAATATACCAAGGCTATATTTTTTCATTTATTATTTATTATTTTTTTTTTTTTTCAGGTAAGGTAACAAGAAACCCCAATTGTAGAAAACCAGACCATACAAAACATGTCTCAGACAGTGGCCTGAAGCAAGGATCAAACTAAGTTCCCCAGGACTCATGTTGCTCTGAGCCACTGTGGTACCCTCTGGACTGTCATAAAACTCTGACTGTTGAATAGAAAAATGAAAGAAACCTGAAAAGTTTACAAATGGTGCTTAAAATGTGCTTAGTTTTTGACATAGCTTTATCTGTTCTGTAAAGACATAATACCACTAAAGCTCTTTAAATTTCAAGTGGGAATTATGCACCGGGATCGTAATCTAATAGCATTTTTGAAATGTTTCAAGTTTCAAGCTGTTCTGAGACAGCCAGCAAATGTTATCCACACTAAAAGTTTTTACAACCCCAGATTAGAAAACGTGGAAGATGCAAATAAAATAAATTGCAGTGTTCCTTACATTTACTTTGACTTTTATTTGATTGCAGACAGGATGAACCTGAGATATTTTGTCTGGTCAACTTCATTTCATTTATTAATAAACATTCATTCCTGCTATTTAGGCCTGCAACACATTCCAAAAAAAGTTGGGACAGTAAAGCATTTACCACTTTGTAATGTTGCCATTCGTTTTCACCACACTTGAAAGATGTTTTGGCTAACAAGCGAAAAATGTATGGACGTCCCTGAAAAATATAACGTCTTGAAGGCAGCATATGTTGCTCTAAGATCTCAATGTACTTTTCTGCATTAATGCTGCCATCACAGAAGTGTAAATGACTTTTCCTAAGAGCACTGACACAGCCCCATACCATGACAGACCCTGGCTTTTGGACTTGTTCCTGATAACAGTCTGGTACTTTTTGTCTTTGGTCTGGAGCACACAGCGTCCGTTTTTTCCAAAAAAGACCTGGAATGCTGATTCATCTGTCCACAATACACGTTTCCACTGTGTGATGGTCCATCCTAGATGCCTCAGAGCCCAAAGAAGTTGATGCCGCTTCTTGACATGGTAAACATAAAGTATCTTTATTGCACAGTAAAGATTTAAGTGCCATTTGTGCATGTAACTCTGTATTGTAGTGCTTGACAAAGGTTTGCCAAAGTAATCCCTCACCCATGTGGTTATATCAGCTATTGTTGAGTGGCGGTTCTTGATTCAGTGCCGTCTGAGGGATCGTAGATCATGGGCGTTCAGCTTAAGCTTGCGCCCTTGGCTTTTACGTACTGAAATTCCTCCTGATTCCTTGAATTGTTTAATGATATTAATGCAATCTTTCTTTGAGGTACATTGTTTTCAAACATTTCAATAATTTTCTCAGGCATTTGTTGACAAACTGGAGATCCTCTGACCATCCTTGCTCATCAAAGACTCCTTTCCTGGATGCTGCTTTTATACCAAACCATGATTACAATCACTTGTTGACATACCTGTTTGAAATCACATCATTTAGTTTTTTTACCTCATTACTAGCTCTAAATTGCCCCCATCCCAACAAGTTGAGCAGATAAAACATAAAACATATTGGGTTCAAACTGTCTGCAATAAAATAAAAGTCAAAGTAGATGTAAGAAACACTGCATTTTTTATTTTATTTACATTTTCCATACTGTCCCAACTTTTTATGATTTGGGGTCGTAAATACAACCAATGATAAATTCAGTTTAAAAGAAATCTAATTTGACATTGACCTAAAGACGTACCCATCAGAACCACTGTATAAATATCTGCAGATGGACTCCTCTTCATCACTTTGACAAGGTTTCTATAGATGTGACTGACCAAGATAATAAAGTACATTTTAGCTCTGTGAAATTCAGAAATCAGCTCTCCGGAGAGAATTCCTGTTTCAAAGCAAATAAACGCTGTGTGCATAGCCTTATTAAGTACTCCGCTATTAGCAGCCTCCGTCAACCCATTTGAATGCATAGAAACACCGCAGGCAATTTTACTGAAATATCTCAGCTATAGCTGCAGAATAGGGTCTTATGAAAAAAAAAAAAAAAAAAAAAAAAACAATGAAGTGGCCGAGCCTGGCTGTTCCGGACTCGAATACAACCCTTATAAACTCCACACCCTGAAAGAAGGTCCCTAATGAAACATAGCCAGCTGCAGAAATGGTCTTCAGTGCTCTATGAACTACCACCATCAACCCCGGTTGGTATACATTATAGGGCTAAATATTTTCCTTATATCCCCAAAGCTAACAGAGTACAGCTCATATAAAAGTGATGCTGGAAAGAATGTGCTTCAGAGCCTAATGCCACCAAAGGGCCTTGTCCTTCATTGATCTTTTCTGCTGCCTGTACCGGCGTCTGGCTGCTGCTTTTCTCTGTTTCAAGGCTGGCAAATGTGCTAATGGTATTGCCACCCCTAAATCAGCAATGACTGTGAATGTGCCACCATGTTAGGCAGTAATTCTTGCTAAGGCTTCACAGGGGTTGTGCAGAGATGTGAAAAGGTGCAAGAAACATGAAAAGATTTTCACAGCATTCGAGTTCACTGCTATATTGGCAAAGATTTTCTGTCTGATCATTTAAATCAGCCACGACAGAGAGTGAAGATTAAACTTCTATTTATGTTAGAGTTTCTTATAGAGTGGACAGTGAGTGGACACGATATTTAAAAACTCCAGCAGTGCTGCTGTGTCTGATCCACTCATACCAGCACAACACACACTAACACACCACCACCATATCATTGTCATTGCAGTGCTGAGAATGATCCACCACCTAAATAATACCTGCTCTGTGGTGGTCCTGTGGGGCTCCTGACCATTGAAGAACAGGGTGAAAGCAGGCTAAAAAGGTATGTATAGAAACAGATGGACTACAGTCAGTAATTGTAGAACTACAAAGTCCTTCTATATGGTAAGTGAAGCTGATAAAATGGACAGTGAATGTAGAAACAAGGAGGTGGTTTTAATGTTATGGCTGATAGGTGTATGTCATAGCAGGAGGGACTCCCATAATAATGCCCCTTAGTTTTGGAATGTTATCCACATACTTTTGGCCATATAGTGTGTATTGTTTACTTACATAACTACTATCCTGGCATTTTATTAGTTACACCTACATTTTACATAAATTATTTTATAAGCTACATACCATAAAGACTACCCTTGTGGGTAGCAGGCGCAGCAGTGTTATTGGGATCTGTAAACACCTCAATTCTAATGATGAGAATAAAATAATGATTGAAACAAAATAAAAGCACAGTGTCCTGTCATCAGAAAATTTAATAGTTAAAAGAGTAAATAAATATTAACACATTTATTAAAAATAAGTAATTAAATAAGTCTTGCTCTTTTTTGTAAAAGGCGCTGTACAAATAAATTTGACTTGACTTGATTAAATGCCCACAACAACAGTATGTATCCCAAATAAAGAGGCCAGTAAGTTTAAACAGTATATACGTACATAGCAACAGATAGGTTACAGTTAGTAATTGTGGCTGCACAAAGTTCATCTGTATCATTAGCTAAGCTACATATCATTAGGGAATGTATGTACCTGATGTACCTGGTGTTCCTAATAAAGTGCTCAGTCCTCAGGCTGGGCGGCTACATGAACAACGATTGACTGTTGTTCATTCAGGGTGGGAGCCGAAGGCAGGACCTCATAACTGACGGCGCCTGCACAGAGTCCAGGGATAATGTGTTGATCAGGGTGTGGCTCTCCATGCACAAAGCTGATCGGCATATGAACTCGCCTCGTGCAGGTGAAAAGCTGCAGTCAGCTACTGTACACGTGTCGGAGGGGGTGTGTGTCAGTCTCGCTCTCCTCCATCAGGAGTGGAGATCAGCATAGGTAGGGAGGAAGCGTAATGCAGGCAGGTAATTGGACACGACTATATAGGGAAAAATGCACAAAAAAATTGCTTGAAAATCTAAAATCTCATTTCCCTCTAACTCAAAACATTAACAACATTACACCAACATTAATGCTCTTGAACTTTTGGGTAAATGTGGCCCTGAAATGAATTAGTGCTTTGTCCGCTTTGTTATGGTCGCAACTTTGATACTTTTTTATTTCTTTATTTGAATAAAAAAATTACTGATTTTATTAAGACAGGAATTATTCAAACAAAGAGTTTGAACCACATTAAATTTTGGGTTATTCACATTTCAAGGATGCTTCAGTGACACAGCTGCTTCAACCCATGCAGGTAACATGGGTCCTGATGAACTCAATCCTCATCTCTGGTCACTGTCTTTAAAGAGTACAGAATATAGAATGTCATTCTTGTGGCTGTAGGTTTCCTTTGTGTAATCCACCTCCCAAAATTATAATAGTCACCTATCTACGTGCTTTTATTCACCATGTAGCTCAATTAGAAAGTTGATTGGGTTTTTTGGTTCCAATCTTTTTATTCAACATGCACAAATATCCAAAAGGTCAAAAGGTATATCAAGGGAAGCTCAAGCACTGACCACAAATTAGAATTCGTTGTGATCACCTAACTCTGCAAGCTGGAAGTGATGACATTATTTTATTAATGATATGCTGCTGAACTTTGCATTGTGCTGACATGGGGGATGTAGAGACTAAGCTGTGAATTAAGCCCCAAATCCTTTTTGATTCCATCAAGCTGACTGCACATCACCATTACTGATTTTGCAAAGTTAAAAAAAAAAAAAAAAAAAAAAAGACACTCCGCTGATGGGTCCACTACGCAAGTCTCCTCACCTGGACTAATCCTGGATAATGGAAAGTGGAATGTCACCTTGTCTTTAAGGTACCTGATAGCTTTCTGTAAAAATGTCATTTAGCTCAAGTGCAGATTGCATTTAATTAGAAGAGGGGATTTAAATGATCATGCATCAAACATTGCAAATGACCAAATGGGAAAAATACTGGGCTTGAGGCCAGCCTCGATGGACTCTTCACAACCCATCAAAATCCCCAGTGCCAGTGAGGTCAATAAGCCAAGGCGAAGTAGTCTTAATTAAAGATGACCATATTGAAGGAGCTTCCAGCATTATCATTACTTAGAAATAAAGTAAAAGTATTGTTGGGAGAAATAAATAAATAAGGTGTCTAAAACAGGCAGTGATACGTCCATGTATATTATCATTTTTCTCTACGCTTTTGCCAATGCTGTATCGATTCTCTAAGTGCATCTGTCAATACTGCCTTCTCAAACTTTGCTGCATTATATAAAACGCTGGCATTTTGAATTGGGGCTAGTGTGGTTTCGAGGTATTTGTCATGAATTGGCAGGTAATTTTTTGACGCTTGTTAACCTGTCAAATTGAGAACATATTTATACCACTCAAACCACTTAAATGTCACCTTTTGTTCCAAAGTAATTCCAATTTCATTATGTTTCACCGGGCAATCAATGACAACCACACAGCTGTCAAACTCGATTAGTACACATTTTAAGCTGAAGAAAATATATTCATAGAAATATACTCAACCATAACGCACGAGGGCTGGATGATTGGTGAAACAAACACCTACACTGTATAATGAGTTAGTGCCCAAGCTCAGATGCTACAGCTGATCTACAACAAAACCTCCAAAAATCTATTACTGCAATACATTTGCGTTGATGCTAAGGGGTCTCTAAACTTAAAAATGTCACCTAAGGGCCGCTCAGGTGGCGCAGTGGTAAAAACCCGTGCTGAAACCAGAGCTGGGATCTCGAATACATCGTATCGAGTCTCAGCTCTGCCTGCCGGGCTGAGCAGCCACATGAACAACGTTTGGCCTGTTGTTCAGATAGGGGTGGGATATTAAAAAGCCGGATAGGGACAGACAACCTCTGCTGGCTGATTGATGGCACCTGCACAGAGATGGGAAAAGAGTGCTGTCAGGGTGTGTCTCTCCGTACACAGTGCTGATCTGCACTGCACTCGTCAAAGTGTAGGTGACAAGATGTATGCAGCATATATAAATGTTACCTACTTTATTTAGTTTCACTGTAAAAAATATATAAATAAATACATTTTACAAGACCTTACAGCCAGTTTGTGGGTTGTTATTTAATTACATTAATACATTAATTAAAGTAATAGTGGGTGCAACTCTGGTATAGTAGGTTGAGTTGGTGCTCTACATCACCATGTTTACAGGATCTTGGGTGTAGAATGTTCCCAACTAAGTCCACAGGGGTCAACCCCACCTAAAATGCAAGATGTACACCGATTAGCCATAACATTAAAACCACCTTCTTGTTTCTACACCTACTGTCCATTTTAACAGCTCCACTTACCATATAGAAGCACTTTGTAGTTCTACAATTACTGACTGTAGTCCATCTGTTTCTTTGCATGCTTTGTTAACCCCTTTCATGCTGTTCTTCAATAGTCAGGACCGCCACAAGAAGGGTATTTCTCAGCACTGCAGTGACACTGACATGGTGGTGGTGTGTTAGTGTGTGTTGTACTGGTATGAGTGGATCAGACACAGCAATGCTGATGGAGTTTTTAAACACCTCACTGTCACTGCTGGACTGAGCATAGTCCACCGACAAAAAATATATCCAGCCAACAGCGCCCCATGAGCAGCGTCCTGTGACCACTGATGGTCTAGAAGATGACCAACTCAAACAGCAGCAATAGATGAGCGATCGTCTCTGACTTTACATCTACAAGGTGGACCAACTAGGTAGGAGTGTCTAATAGAGTGGACACGGTATTTAAAAACTCCAGCAGCGCTCATATCAGCCCAACACACACTAACACACCACCACCATGTCAGTGTCACTTTAGTGCTGAGAATGATCTGAGTAACAGATGGACTACAGTCAGTAATTGTAGAACTACAAAGTGCTTCTATATGGTAAGTGGAGCTGATTAAATGGACAGTGAGTGTAGAAACAATGAGGTGGTTTTAATGTTATGGCTGATCGGTGTATTTTGGCTGCTCTCAGTTGCTTTTTAGTATGGTAAATGAATGAATGAATAGGTATGTGTTGCCCTGCAATGAGTTGGAACCGGGTGTATTCATGCCTTCCACCCAATGTTTACAGATAGAGCTGGACCCACTGTGACCCAGATTAGGATAAAAAGGTTACTTGAAATAAATGTGCTGTCTCATATAAAGGCTGCTTTGTGATGATAATAATAAAAATGTTTGACTTGAAATACAAAGTTTTCAAACAGAAAGAAAGAATTTGGAAGGCCCAAAACCATATCAAGCAGAAAGCTGATTGTAGTAATACATCACAATTTGAGTTGTATGGTGATGCTTCACAGAGGTGTCTTCAAAAACCTGGTGAGAAATACAACAGTGACTGCATCTCCATCACAGTTAAGCATTAAGGTATAGGTGTAATGGCGTGAGGAGCTTTTTCAGCTGCTGGTACCGGGGAGCTGCTTTACTGTATAAAGCCATCCATCCATCCATCCATTGTCTGTTGTACCACCGCTTTATCCTAATCGGGGTCGCAGCGGGTACAATTCACCAGACAATAGGTAGGACACATCCTGGAAATGTCCCCTACTTTACAATACCTTACTGCTAGTTTGTGGTTTGTTATTTAATTATTTTAGTACATTAATTAAAGTAATAGTGGGTGCAACTCTGGCATAGTAGGTAGTGTTGATGCTCTACATCCCCAGGTTCATGGGATCCTGTGTGTAGAATCTCGCTCCTGAATGCTTTCTTTAGAAAGTTTGCCTCACATGTTCCCCTGCTTTACTGTATAAAGCCATCCAACCATCTATTGTCTGTTGTACCACCGCTTTATCCTAATCGGGGTCGCAGTGGGTACAATTCATCAGGCAATAAGTAGGAAACAGTCCATTACAGGGTAAACACACACACATTCACCCACATAACAATTTTAGTAGCTCCAATTGGAGGAACCCATGTTGACACAGGGAAAACATGCAAACTCCACACAGAAAGGACCCAGACCTCTTCAACTGGGAATCAAACCATGGACCCTCTTGTCATAAGGGGACAGTGCTACTCACCAACACACCATGCTGGCCATATAAAATCAATTACATTTAAAACACTCACTCACTTTATTAACCGCTTATCCAATTGGGGTCGCGGGGGTGGGGGTCTTGGGTGGGGGGTTGCTGCAGCCTATCTCGGCTTTTTAATGGGCACAAGGTACACAGTAACACCCTGGATGGGGCACCAGTCCATCGCAGGGCAGACACACATACACACACACACACACATTCACCTATAGGGCAATTCAGTGTCTCCAATTAACCTGACTGCTTGTTTTGGACTGTGGGAGGAACCCATGCTGATACAGGAAGAAAATGCAAACTCCACATAGAAAGGACCCAGAGCCCTTCAACTGGAAATCGAACCATGTACGCTCTTGTCGTGACGCGTAAAGTTATGTAAAGTTACATTTAATTCACACACACACGTTTACATACAAGAACATTTTAGTCAGGGTATCAAAAACACATCCTTATACTATAATATTATATCTGAATATTTTTTCAAGTTTATATTTTATATATATTTATATTTTTATTTTATATGTAAAAGCTTTACTAAGGTTGTTAAAACACATTACTAAGATTTCTACAGATAACATTGTGTTTACTGGATTTAAACCTAATATTTTTAGATCTTCCACCCACAAAAAAAAATGGTAATACATTATATGAACAACAATTAATAAATAAAAAAAAAGATTCATTATTTTACAACCCCAAATCAGAGAAAGTTGAGACAGTATGAAAAATGCAGTGTTCCTTACATTTACTTTGACTTTTATTTGATTGCAGACAGTTTGAAACCAAGATATTTCATGTTTTGTCTGCTCAACCTTATTTCATTTGTTCATATACCTCCATTCCAGCCTGCAACACATTCCAAAGTTGGGACGTGGCAATTTAGGGCTGGTAATGAGGTGAAAAAACTAAATAATGATGTGATTCCAAACAGGTGATGTCAACAGGTGATTGTAATCATGGTTTGGTACAAAAGCAGCATCCAAGAAAAGGCTGAGTCTTTGATGAGCTCATTGATGAGGTTCATTCTGTCTGCATTTACATTTACATTTTCGGCATTTAGCGGACGCTTTTATTCAAAGCGACTTGCAGTACTGTGACAGTATATTGTCTAAGCATTTGAGGGTTAAGGGCCTTGCTTAAGGGCCCAATAGTGGCAGCCTGGCAGTGGTGAGGCTTGAACCAGCGACTTTTTGATTGCTAGTCCAGTACCTTAACCACTAGGCTACAACTGCCCCCCTGCAATCAAATAGAAGTCAAAGTAAATGTAAGAAACTATGTGTTTTTTTATTATTTGCATTTTCCATGCTGTCCCAACTTTTTCTGATTTGGGGTTGTACAAACTGAAGAGCAATTTGTCATAGAACTAGTGATCGATAGTAGAAGAGTAAGGCAGTTAAAAAGGACAAGAGCTAAATATGCTTATCTTTTAGTGAAGGACTGTTCAGATAGTATCCCAACTCTGGCCAACCTCTAACAATCTATCTCTGAATATGACAGATATTACAGTGAATCCAAGTTTCAAAACAGAAAGAATAAAATGTATGACAGTGGAATGTCAAGACTACACAACCAACAAATTCTTCCTTTAAACTCTCAGTGGATAAAACATGATCGGGCAAGGTCAGCTCCCATAACTACAGAAATATCATTTGTATTCATTTATTTCTGCTTTTGATGCTAAGAGGTCCTGACTTATAAACAGTACTGGTTTTATTAGAATTAATTTTCCAATTGAATTTTAATTAGTGCAAATTTTAGCACGGCCGCATGCCTTTATACAAAATTTTAAGAGAAGGATCTGAGTATAATGAATAGCATCTTTGCAGATTAATGACAGAACAAATAGATGTGGATGACTAGGCTTTTGTTTTATAAAATCTATTCTTCTGGCACAGCCGAGATGTTTTATAGTGGAGTGCAAACTAATCATAAATCTTAGCGTTTTACTGGTCGAGCAGAAATAAAAATGCCAAGCCAACAATGTACCCTGAGATCCTAGTGTATAATCAAAATAAATGCAACACTGTCTCAGGGAATTCTAATAAATTATGGCTTCACCTTAGCAAGCCAAGCATCTTTGTTTTCTTTTTAGCATCACTTGTTTTAATTGACCTTTTAAAAATGGGTTCAGTGATTTTCAGTCAGAAGACCTTTTAAACAAAGTTGAAGTCAACTGTTTACGTAGACTTATACACTGCGGCCAAAAGCATGTACACACCCCATTCTAATATTATTGAATGTACTTGTATTAGCCACACTCATTAGTAACAAGAGTATGAAATTAAGTATACAAAATAAATGATATACTTTTATTTATTGTGTAGCAGCAGTTCAAGAAGGCATCTCCCTGGTTCAGCATTTCTGTGCCTTTGTTTATGAAGTGAATTCAGTAAAGTCATTGGCTGTGACCGAAATTGCATACTTCCATACTGAACAGTATGCAAAAGCAGTATGCAAGAGCGGGTAGTTTATCCGAATACACTGATCAGCCATAACATTAAAACCACCTCCTTGTTTCTACACTCACTGTCCATTATATCAGCTCCACTTACCATATAGAAGCACTTTGTAGTTCTACAATTACTGACTGTAGTCCATCTGTTTCTCTACATACCTTTTTAGCCTGCTTTCACCATGTTCTTCAATGGTTAGGACTCTCCCATGACCACCACAGAGTAGGTATTATTTGGGTGGTGGGGTGTGTTAGTGTGTGTTGTGCTGGTATGAGTGGATCAGACACAGCAGCGCTGCTGGAGTTTTTAAACACCTCACAGTCACTGCTGGACTGAGAATAGTCCACCAACCAAAAATATCCAGCCAACAACGCCCGGTGGGCAGCGTCCTGTGACCACTGATGAAGGTCTAGAAGATGACCAACTCAAACAGCAGCAACAGATGAGCGATCGTCTCTGACTTTACATCTACAAGGTGGACCAACTAGGTAGGAGTGTCTAATAGAGTGGACAGTGAGTGGACACGGTATTTAAAAACTCCAGCAGTGCTGCTGTGTCTGATCCACTCATACCAGCACAACACACACTAACACACCACCACCATGTCATTGTCACTGCAGTGCTGAGAATGATCCACCACCTAAATAATACCTACTCAGTAATTGTAGAACTACATAGTGCTTCTATATGATAAGTGGAGCTCATAAAATGGACAGTGAGTGTAGAAACAAGGAGGTGGTTTTATTGTTATGCCTGATTAGTGTTAAAATAATACATTAATAACTGATTGTGCCACCAATAACTACTGTTAACAATATTAACTACAACAGAATGCTTCAGATTATTAATAAATAGTCTTTTACATTGAATAAATTTTTAATTGCACTTTTTTCAGTTTTGTTTTTCATTTTTGTGACAGTACCTTATATTTTAAGGTACTTCCACAGCATCTTAGATGAGTATTAGACAGGAATTGACATATATACTTAATTTTGCTCTTTTAAACCATGCAGTGGTGAAATGGCACTTGAGCTTAGCACCACTGATATGTCAAATAACCATACTGAACTTTACCTTTAGATCATGGAATGACAGCCAGACATTCTCCTTCAGGGTATTTCAGTAACATGCTGAATTTATGGTTTAATGGTTTTCATAGCTCAGGCCTCGACACACTGTCATTCCTATGTTTGACTTTTGGCATGATGTTCTCATTGTAGAATTATGTGTCAGTTTCATGCCAGCTGTAATGTGAACCATGTCTTTTTTAAGACACAATAGGCACAATAAGGTGTAATGTAAGATGTACGATGAAGCCTCTTGGTTAGCAATGGGTTTTACCTAGCAACTCTACCATAGATACCAATTTGGGCAATTTCTTAGTAATGGGAAAGTCAGAATTGCTAATTATGTCTGAGGTTAAGTGTATTAATTGTTCATAGATGTTGTATTGTTTGCAACTTACTGCTTTTATTGCATTTACAAGCAGTGCCACCCAGTGCTTTTACTTTTTACATCAAATAATGTATAGGGTTCTCAGGTAGCGCATATATTCTGACGTTAATGATATTATGAAATAAATTTAAAATACAAAAAAGTCAACTTGTAGACCATTGTAGACCAAAATGTAGACCATTAGCCGCCTCAAACATCAAAATTTGTCTCAAACGCCCCTTCCCCCATGCTACAACGTCAACGCGGGGGTCGACGCGTTGCCTAATACTGCCGAACCCCCCCAATAACTGTGCGATGCATTAGGAGAGCGTTGTGTGAAGCACATGAACTAGCATGGAAAGGTTTTTGAAAAGAAAGTCTCCAGAATCAGGTAACTGAATCTGAGCCATCAACTTCTTCATCCAGTGGTAGCTCAGCAGCGAGGGTGGTAGAAGCCAGCAGCAAGACAAAGAAAAGACAGTACGATGATAGCTACTTGTTGTATGGTTTCATCTTTACCGGGGCTCCATCATGCCCTCTCCCTTTGTGCCTGGTATGTGGTATGAAATTGTCAAACCAAGCAATGGTTCCGAGCAAACTTTAAAGACACCTGACATCAAATCATCCGTCAATAGCCAGCAAGGATACGGAGTATTTTATTCGTTTGAAAAGTCAACACAACCGACAAGAGCAAGTGACGATGAAGTCCGCAAAAGTGTCAGAGAAAGCACTGGAGGCTAGCTATTTAGTGGCCGAAGTAGTGGCTAAGGCTAAGAAGCCACACACGATTGCGGAGACAGTTATTTTGCCAGCATGCACAGCTATTGTCAACAAAATGCTAGGCCCACAAGCAGCAAAAGAAGTTGCTATGGTTCCACTGTCGGACTGTACGATTGGAAGGCGAATCAATTCATTTTTGGAAAAACTCAGATCCATCCCTGCCAGAATAGGGCAATTGTGTGCATCATCCCTCCGTTTTCCCATTAAAAGTAAGTCACGTTTACCCCTCCCTCCCTAAATGACACCTTATGGTGTGTGTGCGTGTGTGTTAGCAGTCTGAGGGATGCAGAGTGTACGTTTTTTAATACATTTTAGACTGGGGTGACTTGAGATTCTGCATACTTTTAAAGGGTGCCGTGACTGAAAAAAGGTTGAGAAATACTGCCCTAGCACACCAGAGCTGGGAATACATCGTATCAAATCTCAGCTCTGCCATCCGGCTGGGCTGGGCGGCCACATGGACAACGATTGGCTGTTGTTCATAGGGTGGGATGAGCCGGACCAGGGTTCCTCATAAGTGGTGCAATTAGTGGTGCGACCTCTGCTGGCTGAGTTGGGGAATAATGCTGATCACGGTGTGGCTCTCTGTGCACAAGGCTGATCCACATATTAACTCACCTCGTGCAGGTGAAAAGAGGCAGTCGGTACTGATCACGTGTCAGAGGGGACGTGTCAGGTGCAAAGCTCCTCAGTAAGCACTGGAGGGTTGTATTGGTAGGGGTGAAGCATAACGCAGTTAGGGTAATTGGATATGACTAGATTAGTGGAGAAAATTCAAAGCACTCAGCACCCAGGTGGTGCAATGGGATGATCCGCTAGCACATCAGCGCTGGGATTCTAAACTCACCAGGTTTGAATCTAAGCCTTGCTACCGGTCGGCTGGGTCCCCTCTGGCTGCCATAATTGCCAGTGTCTGCAGCAGACAAAATTGGCCATTTAGGTCTGCTGGGTGGGCAAAAGACTGAACAAAAAAAGTGTGTGGGGTCTTTAACGCTGTGTAAGGACCTTGGTTAGTATTCTGAGGTGCCTGCACAGAGGAGGCGTGGAGGAGCACGGAGATTGGTGCGTGTTTTCAACTGGATTTTCGAAGTATTCACTGATCAGCATTGTATTTTGTAAACATAAACACATTTAGAATGTCTGCAACACACTCAAAAATTAGAACAGAGGCATGCTTACCCCTGTCTTCCTATTAATGAGACTTTTTAATAGTTTGGGAACTGAGGACTGTAGTGGAATTCTTCTCCATCTTGTTTAATATGAGTCTTCAGCTGCTCAGCAGTCCGTGGTCGCCATTGTCAGATTCTCTTCTTCACGATGCACCATACATTTTCAATAGGAGACAGATCTGGACTGCAGGCAGGTCAGTCAATGCTGAAATATTCATGGACTTTCCGGGAAAAGACATTGTGGCAGCATGTGTCCCTATAAAATTATTATATACACCTCTTCCTTCACACATGGTACCTTCACACATTTGTAAGTCACTCATGCAGTGGGCACTGATTAGGGCTGGGCGATTTAGCAAAAAAAAAAAATCTCGATTATTTTAAAATTATAACCGATTCTCGATTACGATTTCGAATTTTTTTGTTCTTGTATAATGCAATTGAAATAAGACTCAAATTTCTTTTTTTTTTGCATTGTAATTTAAAAGACTGCAGAAGTGCAAAAATAGTAACAGCACCACCTATAATTATCCTTTTAAGGGACTCAAAATTTATAACAATAACGATATCACAATAATTAACAATAATTAAAACAAAATAGAAATCTGAATTATCTATATCCTTTATAAGAATAGCTCACAAACAACTCACTTTAAATAATGTGCAGCAGAACCTCCTTACATTAGGAAAAGAACTACAAAAAGTTCTTTACATGTTTCTTAAAAGGAACACGAGCCTGTACTGTGCTGTTTCCACCACTGAGTGAGTCTGTATCAGTATCTATACTGGGGGGGGGCGTCAAGTAGTCACTCTGCTCAGCTTTGATTTTGTCCTCTTGTGACTCTGGGGGTGGATGGAGGGGGCAAGTTCTGCTTCTAACAATATGGACTACAATTCCCATGCTCCCACGGACTCTCACGTGACTATCACATGTCCCGGTCAGCCAATCCTGATCGCGCTCATCGGCTCCGGAGTTTTGATTCAGTTCGGCGGTGTTTGATTCAGTGACTCTTATTTGAACTCTGTTTGTGTCTCGTGTTTGCTCTCCTTATTTCTGAATCGAACCGTTACCGTGTATAATCCTTGTTGTCTTCCGTTTACTGTTTTAGTTTATCCTCTGGTTTTGGACTCTACCTGATTTTGTACACTGTTTTTGCCCTTTTAATATTAAACTTTCCCTGATTTATAATCCGCGAGCGTCTGGTCAGTTTCTGCTTCGTGACATGTTGGTATTTTAGTTAAAATATAAAGTACATAAACAATCGCGATTGTCACATTTCTAACATCGGGTGAAAACGTTCATGTGAATTAACCGAATTAATCGTGAAAATCGCCCAGCCCTAGCACTGATACACCCCTAGACCATGTTTTACTGATAACAGTCTGAATGTTCCTTTTCATCTTTGGCACAGAAAACATAATGTCCTTTCTTTCTGAAAACAACCTAAATAATGCGGAATCATCTGACCACAGCAAGTTTTACTGACTTTTAGGTCCACCTGGGATGAGCTCACATCCAGAGAACTTGGCGGTGTTTCAGTATATAATTGATGTTTTGCTTTCTTTTTGCATAATTAAGTTTCGGGTTGGGGCGGCATGGTGGTTCGGTGGGTAGCACTGTCGCCTCACAGCAAGAAGGTCCTGGGTTTGATCCCCAGGTGGAGCGGTCAGGGTCCTTTCTGTGTGAAATTTGCATGTTCTCCTGTCTGTGTGGGTTTCCTTTGGGAGCTCCGGTTCCCTCCCACAGTCCAAACATGCAGTCAGGTTAACTGGAGACACTGAATTGCCCTATAGGTGAATGTGTGTATGTGTGTCTGCCCTGCGATGGACTGGCTCCCCGTCCAGGGTGTTACTGTGTGCCTTGCACCCATTGAAAAGCTGGGATAGGCTCCAGCACCCCCCCCCCCCCCCCCCCGCAACCCTAATTGGATAAGCGATTAAGAAAGTGAGTGAGGCCCCGTCCCAAAAAGTTGGGACGGGGCACTTTAGGGCTAGTCATGAGGTGAAAAAACTAAATAATGATGTGATTCCAAAAACGTGATTGTAATCATGGTTTGGTACGAAAGCCAGGGTCTGTCATGGTATGGGGCTGTGTCAGTGCCCTTGGCAAAGGTCATTTACACTTCTGTGATGGCAGCATTAATGCAGAAAAGTACATTGAGATCTGCCTTCAAGAAGTTATCTTTTCCAGGGACGTCCATGCATTTTTCAACAAGACAATGCAAAACCACCTGTTGCACACATTACAAAGGCATTGGGTACGGGTACTGGACTGGCCTGCCTGCAGTCCTGACCTGTCCCCAATAGAGAATGAGTGGAGAATTTTGAAAGGAAAAATGCGACAACGACGACCCCGTACTGTTGCACATCTTAACGTGTTTACAGGAAGAATGAGACAAAATACAACCTGAAACTTTAAATCGCTTGGTATCCTAAGTGCCAAAACGTCTTTTAAGTGTGGTGAAAAGGAATGGCAACATTACAAAGTGATAAATGCTTTACTGTCCCAACTTTTTTTGGCAGGCCTGAAATGCAGGAATGGATGTTTATTAATAAATGAAATGAAGTTGACCAGACGAAAGAGGTTCATCCTGTCTGCAATCAAATAAACGTCAAAGTAAATGTAAGAAACTCTGTGTTTTATTATTACGTATTTATTTATTTAATTAATTTACAAATTTTGATATTGATACTTATACCAAGGATAACAGACATTTGCATATACAGTGGTACCTTGTAACTCAACGTCCCCTAAACTCAAAATCAACACCCTTCATCAAGAAATTTGTACCCTTAAACTCAACGTTTACCTTAAACTCAACGTGCGAGTGTGGCTTTGTTCAGCGCTCGTCTTGAGCGTTGTGGTAAAACATCATCAAAGTGCGCATATGAGACGAATCTGCATTTGTGTGGAATAACCGTCAAATCCACTCTGAAAGCGTCAAGATGTATCTGTGTTTAGCTGGATTCACTTTTCACTTTTAAACTTGTGTTACAGCTCGAGGTGCTGAGAAATTGTGAGAATCAGCTTTTTTGTGAGTCTAAAACGCTTATCATTAAAAAAGCTTAATGTGACTTAATGTTGGTGTAAAATGATCAGTGAAAACATTGAAAATCCTTTCTTTGCACTTTTGTCAGTTAAAGATTTGAGTTTATAAAAAATGAGCAATTCTTCTTTTGATTGCATTTTATAAAATGTCCCAACCTTTCTGAAATTAAGGTAATACTACTACCATGCTGGTTGGTATGCACTAGCCCGTTCACATTATAATTAGTATCACATTTTTCTATGCTACAATACAGACTTTTTAAACAATCAGTTCATTTGAAATGTGGCACTCAGTGATCACTTTCCTCGTAAAAACATTTGCTTTCAAAGCAAAGCACCAAATCTCAACATGACATGTTTTCTTCTGACCTTTTGCTCCTCTCTCCTGTAGTTAGAGGCAACACAGTCGGATGGAAAAAGATTGATGTAGCAGCCAGTTTCCTTCAAAATGATGAGTCACTCAGCAATCAGTGTGAAGTGTGCCTTCAAATGAGGACAAATAATACATTTCACTGCCAGGAGCCTCTTTGATTGGGAGTCACTCACTCATCCAGTGCCCACAGAGTCCACATTCACTAGGCTAATTTTGAATGTCATAATAACATATTATATCAAATACCTAAGAGAGTGATTATTTAAACATGACAGTGGAAGCATAGCAAGTATGGATCTGTGTTATTTATTTAAACGTTGTGAGTTCAAATCCCATGGCTTTTAACTGGTTGACTTTGCTTATATCCACCATCCATTTAGAATAAAACTATGTGTAAAATCAATACATAAAAACTCTTGAACTGGGTCAAAACAGGCAGGCAGCCAAAATAAATAAATAAATAAATACAAATCAGCTTTTCAGCAAGCAAGGGTCAGAAGAAAATGTGGTGGAAGTATTCTGTAAGAGTCATTGACCAGATCTTATCATGACAGCTCTTCTACACCGATCAGCCATAACATTAAAACCACCTCCTTGTTTCTGTATCAGCTCCACTTACCATATAGAAGCACTTTGTAGCTCTACAATTACTTACTGTAGTCCATCTGTTTCACTACATACTTTTTTAGCCTGCTTTCACCCTGTTCTTCGATGGTCAGGACCCCCACAGGACCACTACAGAGCAGGTATTATTTGGATGGTGGATGATTCTCAGCACAGCAGTGACAATGACATGGTGGTGGTGTGTTATTGTGTGTTGTGCTGATATAAGTCACTGTCACTGCTGGACTGAAAATAGTCCACCAAACAAATATATCTAGCCAACAGCGCCCCGTGAGGACCGCTGATGAAGATCTCAAAGATGACCAACTCAAACAGCAGCAATAGATGAGCGATCGTCTCTGACTTTACATCTACAAGGTGAACCAACTAGGTAGGAGTGTCTAATAGAGTGGACAGTGAGTGGACACGGTATTTAAAAACTCCAGCAGTGCTGCTGTATCTGATCCACTCATATCAGCACAACACACAATAACACACCACCACCATGTCAGTGTCACTGCAGTGCTGAGAATCATCCACCACCCAAATAATACCTGCTCTGTGGTGATCCTGTGGGGGTCCTGACCATTGAAGAACAGGGTGAAAGCAGGCTAAAAAAGTATGCAGAGAAATAAATGGACTACAGTCAGTAATTGTAGAACTACAAAGTGCTTCTACATGGTAAGTGGAGCTGATAAAATGGACAGTGAGTCTAGAAACAAGGAGGTGGTTTTAATGTTATGGCTGATCGGTGTAGTTTTTGAAACAGGCTCATTTCATATTTTGAGTTAACAAATAGCCTGAAGGAGCCACAAACTGAGAAGGACAGCACCACATGTTACCTTCTTCAGATTCTTCAGATTTATGGTATGGTACTCTTTTGATCTGAATCTAAATATTAATCTGTAGCCCACTTAAGTACCTGTGTTCTTTTCCATTGCATAACCATATTCATAAAAGTACATGGAGCACTCTAGAGGTTGTGGGATGGACAGGAGTAGGTTATTCAGAATGTTATGTAATATTTTTTGGTAAAATACTACTTGACATTTCTGAATGTGTTCTCTAAAGCAATTTATCTGGTTCTGAATTCTACACCTAATGGAACATAATTAAACTGTTAATCTCACTAGAACATCTGGAGCACCTTAATGGCTTTAATTTGACTAGTTTGATAATGTCTTGGGTAAACATTTTAACATAGGTTGATGTCATTTGGAGAAAATTATAAATGTACAGTAAATAGTAAGTTAATCAAAAAGTACTTATTAAAGACAGTTAATACTGTCTGTAATTGTCAAGCTTTTATTTATTTCTTTGTAATCAACAATTAACTGCTTCATTAGCAGATTACATGAGACCAATACAGCACCATTAGTCAGTTAAACAACTACATTTCATGAGAAAAAGCTAAAAAAGAAAACGTTAATGCCCCTCAGGTGGCACAGCGGTAACACGCTAGCACACCAGAGCTGGGATTTTGAATACATCGTATTGAATCTCAGCTTTGCCATCCGGCTGGACTAGGTGGCTGCATGAACAACAATTGGCTGTTGTTTATAAGGTGGGACAAGCCGGATAGGGACTCCTCGTGACTGAGCGAATTGCGGCCTTTGCTGGCTAGTCGAGGAATAATGCTGATCAGGGTGTGGCTCTCTGTGCACAAAGCTGATCAGTGTATGAACTCGCCCATGCAGGTGAAAAAATGCAGTTTATACTGCGCACGTGTTGGAGGGGGTGTGTGACTCCTCAGTCGGGTGGGGGTCAGCTTCAGTAGAGAGGAAGCATAAAGCAATTGGGTATAAATAAGACGCACTAAAAATCAGGAGAAAAAGAGAGAAAATGCATAAAAAAAATAAAAATAATAAAACACTATGGAAATCAAGTTTAATAGATAATAATAATAATAATAACAATAATAATAATAATAATTCTTATTATTATTTATTTATTTTACAAATTTTGATATTAATACTTATGCCAAGGATAACAGACACTTATATATAAATGTTCATACACTACTACCAACTAGGGATGTAACGATACATTCTATCCACAATGCGATGCGATTCATGATACTGGGTTCACGATACGATTTTTTCCCAATTTTTTTAACTGAAATTGAAAACAAATTAAGACAAAGTTTACTTTTATTATTTCTCTTAAAAAAAGAAAATAAAATACTGTATTTGTTATTATCTTTTATTTATTTAAATAATGAATGCCCTTTTATTTCTGAGGTAGGTACAAACTATGCAAAACAATTTTGAATTAAGCCCAATTTGGCTGAAAAATCCCGAATTTGGCAACCAGGCGTATAGCACCGGTGATGTCAACCAGGCGAGGTGAATAGCGCCAGTGCCCCATGCTGTTTAAAATGAATATCGATTCATTTTACATGTCAAATCGATTTGAATTGTGGAATTTTTGAATCGGTTATTAACTGTATTGTGGTGCATCGTTACATCCCCACTACCAACTATAGAGTGCTGAAGGGTAATGAACAATAAAGAAGTGATTTCTCTAAATGTTCTTTCCTCTTCTTTCCCCACATACTTCTGTTTGGTCCTTTTTAAAGTCTGACTAAAAGAGAAACCAAACTCAGCAGGGTGTACAGTGTGAATCATCAAAACAGCAGCAACTTGTACAAGCTGATGTACACATACTGTATATGTATAGCAGGTTAATGTAGATCTTCAAATGACATTGTCGGTTACAGGAATATCTTTACATTCCACAATAATAAGCTAAAAAAGAAAAAGAAAATGTAGTCTGCTCCAAAATATCTGCTCCAAAAAACACAATTGTGATACTGACACACCAAACAGCCATAACATTAAAACCACCTCCTGGTTTTTACACTTACTGTCCATTTTATCAGCTCCACTTACCATAAAGAAGCACTTTATAGTTCTACAATTACCGACTGTAGTCCAGCTGTTTCTCTACATACTTTTTAAGCCTGCTTTCATGCTGTTCTTCAATGGTCAGGACCCCCACAGAACCACCACAGAGCAGGTATTATTTAGGTGGTGGATCATTCTCAGCACTGCAGTGACACTGACATGGTGGTGGTGTGTTAGTGTGTGTTGTGCTGGTATGAGTGGTTCAGACACAGCAGCGCTGCTGGAGTTTTTAAATACTGTTTCCACTCACTGTCCACTCTATTAGACACTCCTACCTAGTTGGTCCACCTTGTAGATGTAAAGTCAGAGACGATCGCTCATCTATTGCTGCTGTTTGAGTTGGTCATCTTCTAGACCTTCATCAGTGGTCACAGGACGGACGCTGCCTATGGGGCGCTGTAGGCTGGATATTTTTGGTTGGTGGATTATTCTCAGTCCAAGCAAAGCAATAATGACATTTGGATATAAAACCAGTATGTTAACATTGTCCTTTGCAGTCAGCAATGCTGAGACCCAGTTCCACTAGTGCTTGATTTGCTTTGATTAAACTAGTATTTTTCATGGTGAATTCTCTCAGGAATAGCTGCAAAAGCTTTAGTTAAACATCCTTTAATGTCCAGGAGACTCTGCAATTATTGTTGTATGTGTGTATGGCAATTGCATGCTTTGGACCTGCTCCATTAGAGTAAAAGAGTAAAAGTAACAGAGTAAAAGTACAAATCTATCATACATCTACAACTACTTTCTGAGTACTTTCCTTCAAAACTTTATACACTTCTGCAGTGTTTAAATGATTACAGACATTTCAAAGACCTGCAAATCCGAAGGTGAAATGAGTCTGCGTCCACCTTTTAAAATGACCTTGGGCCGAGTGCTTTGCTGTAACTAACATATAAAAGGTGCACTTGGATAAGCACAAGTATGTGACAATAAGCTCTGGCCAGAGAATGGGTCACCATGGCAACAAAAAACAGAAGAGACCTATCTCTCAGCATAGACAAGAAAAAAATAGGATCATCTAGTTCTGAAAATTGATTGCCACGGATGAATAATCGTACTGCCATCTATGCATACATAGTTGTCTGAATGCCTATGCTGAACCTCACATTTTTCCAATGAAAAAGCAGCTACATTTATGTAATTGCTGGTTACAAATATAAAATATGCAGGATAAGGCAATGCATCTTCTGAGCTGGACTCTGCCTATTTCAGTCTATTGAACTGTTCAGATTTAAAAATAAAACCATTCACTGGAGCCTTTTTGGGGTAATTAGAGGTACTTCATTTTATTCTGGAAACTTATTCATTTAAATGGATGACCTCGTTTTACTGGGAATCCGGAGTTAAATGTTTAATTAGGCACACTTTACAGAGGACTTAACAGACCTTGGCATTCTTCCTCCACAACAACCCAATTTACACAAAACAAAACTGTTCTTAAACTGCCCATAAAAATACAATCATTTAAACTGCAGCAACCAAAAATAAGGAATATCAGGTACATTAATTGTATGCTAAAACTCACTAAGGGTGTGTTCGAAAACATAGGGAGCTGCCTTGCTGTCTTACTGCCTACATAGGCAGCTGCCTCAGTAGAGAGGATTCTAATAAGTCAATGACTTATAAGGCAGGTTATTCGAACGCGCTACTTAGACAGCCATTCAAACCAATGGGATGGGGTGGCACAGTGCGCTAACATGTCAACTAACATCTCCCTTTGTGTACCGAAAACGGTTAAATTCACTGACAAGTTAAAAATCAATAATAATTTATTTACGTTTGAAAATAACTCTTAAAATAAAATAACTTCGTTTCTCCGCACCGTCAGCCATGTTTTTTTTTTTTCTGTGAGAGAAGAGCTGCCGCACTGAATGCTGGGATTGCCTTGATCACTAAGGATGCTTCCGATGCTCACTTATTCTTGAGTCAAAATAACATTGAAATTTTAAGATGCCTAACTAGACAGGATATTAAGGCATCTAGGATTTCGAACAGGCTTCTTCTCGAGCGCACGCATAGGATGACGTAAAATGCTGTCTATGTAGAGAGCTCACTAGCTTTTCGAACACACCCTAAGTGTACATTTACAGCATTGGGCAGAGCATATTTCTGACTTACAGAAGTGCTTCTTCAGTAAACATTTCCCTAAAGTAGAAATAGACACAATTTTAACAGCAAATATAGCTAAAGGAAAATAATTGTTTTTTTTATTTTTGAAAGACAGAGACATTAGTAAGTCACAAAATACGAGTCCGAGTAATGAGTCTTTAGGCTAGAGTCCGAGTTAAGTCACGAGTGTTTAGGCTAGAGTGCGAGTCAAGTCACGAGTCAATATAATATACACAAAACATATACTGAAAATGTGGCGTAGAAATAAACAAATAATATGTAAGTTCAAATAAAAAACAACAACAGATTAGAGACTGTATTTTGCCGTTTTACTTAGTGCCTTTACTTTTCTAGGTACCAGTTAAAAGCTTAAACTGACGTTTTGTTTTCATTGCAAATTACGGCACAGCGGCCAAAATCCAAAACATAGCAAAAAATCCATAATACTGCTTACCTTAGCTTTTGTTGTTCCAGATGCTATTAAATTTATAACCATGTGTCCCATTACGAATAGAATCCGTTATTTTGTAAATGTGCTTATAATTACTTTTCCCGGTTGTAAAGTAAAACACGAACTCGTTAGAAAGCCAATCAAGCGTTTCATTGACACATCATCTGTGTGACACTGCAAACTAAATACATGCAAACAACAGCATTTATTACTAAAAATTTAAATCAGAGCGTTTTTTTCAATCATTAGCGCCAATTCTGTAGAAGTGTTCACATTATCTGTTACTGTGAAGTGCACTATGTATTCCACCATATTAAGTGAAATTCGAATTCAAAGTAGGGAGTAGGGAGCGACGGTTCATCAGTACGCCGGAAGCTGGCTGGAACATTTAGCCATTGCGTGCGTTGCGGGTTAAGGCGGCCGGAGCGTTATTAGAGAGCAGAAAATGACACGATCAGAATGATGTCGGATCGTGTATATACTGTAGATGTATAGATGTAATTGTCACTCGTAACTAATCACAGACTCGAGTCCCCATCTCTGCATTCAAGTACTTCAGTTTAAGTATATGGATCTTGAAGGGTCTCAGCTGTTTTAATCAGACAGGGAAAGTTAATCTCACCAACTGTGTGCTAGAACAGAGAAGAGCCCTGATGTCTTTCTTCTTCAAATTCTTATTGGTGGATCAAGATGAGCAGACCTGAGGCTCAAAGGGTATGTGAATGATTATTGAACTGAAGTGTGCTACAAAAGCATTAAATAAAGTGTGCTCAGTTGTTAAAATAGAGCTATTTTGGGTGGACTTCAATTACAACACAGCATAAAATTAAATCCATACAGTTTATGCTAATATTCAAACCATCTTACCATAAAATATATCACGCTGATGTATTATACAAATAAAAATATATAGCAAGAAGTCTCAGTAAACAGAGAAAGAATATTGGGTCCCAAACCTCAGGCATATTCTAGTCAAACCCTCATTCTGCTTCTTGGTCGAGAGTGGTGTGCATTGTGAAATCCAGTCATGGACCTTGTTTGTTAAGTGTTTTTCGTATGCTTGGCACTGACCCACTTAGGACATTTTACCAATCATCTATCCATCCATCCATCCATCCATCCGTTAATCCATCCGTCCAGTGACCCATCTAGTGAGCAGCCTGAGACTGAGCCAGCCTTCTTAATCAGGTTGTTAGTTGTTGTGTTTTCTTGCATCTCCCAGTCTGATGCTGCCTCCCCATGGTCCTCTTCCTCCTGAAGTCCACTAACATTTCCTTTGTTTTGGACCCAGTTCCCTGTTGTGGTCCAATGCTACTGATCAGGATGACTTTAATGGGTTATCCTGACACAAAGGCCTTTTATTTTTTATTTTTAAGGTCTTTGAAAGTTTCTTATATCCATTAACGTTTTGTTGCAATGAAATTATTTTCTCTATCAGCTTCTTAGTTTTCCTCATGGTTGCAACACACCTTAAATACATCACAGCTAATGAGTAGTTGTTATTAACTTACCAATGGTTTAATCATGTTGTAACCCATCTTTAGGTCACCAGACTAGCAGTTGGTTTTATGATCAGGATTTATATAATTGTGACCTGGCAGTATACGCAATTATATATTAGTATATTCTGCTACTCTAATATTTATTTTCTTTAATATATTTATCCCAATCTAAATGCATGTATATACACAAACTAGGCATAACATTATGACCACCTCCTTGTTTCCACACTCACTGTCCATTGTATCAGCTCCACTTACCAAATATGAGCATTACTGTAGTCCATCTGTTTCTCTACATACTTTTTTAGCCTGTTTTCATCCTGTTCTTCAATGGTCAGGACCCCCACAGAGCAGGTTTTATTTAGGTGGTGGATCATTCTCAGCACTGCAGTGACACTGACATGGTGGTGGTGTGTTAGTGTGTGTTGTGCTGGTATGAGTGGATCAGACACAGCAGCACTGCTAGAGTTTTGAAATACCGTGTCCACTCACTGTCCACTCTATTAGACACTCCTACCTAGTTGGTCCACCTTGTAGATGTAAAGTCAGAGACGATCGCTCATGTATTGCTGCTGCTTGAGTTGGTCATCTTTTAGACCTTTATCAGCGGTCACAGGATGCTACCCACGGGGCGCTGTTGGCTGGATATATTTTTGGTTGGTGGACTATTCTCAGTCCAGCAGTGACAGTGATGTGTTTAAACACTCCATCGGCACTGCTGTGTCTTATTCACTCACTCACCAGCACAACATTAACACACCACCACCATGTCAGTGTCACTGCAGTGCTGAGAATGACCCACCACCCAAATAATACCTACTCTGTGGTGGTCCTGGGAGAGTCCTGACCATTAAAGAACAGGATGAAAGCAAGCTAAAAAAGTATGTAGAGAAATAGATGGACTACAGTCAGTAATTGTAGTGGTGGCACGTTGGCTAAATGTGGGTAGCACTGTCGCCTCACAACAAGAAGGTCCTGGGTTCAATCCCCAGGTGGGGCGGTCCGGGTCCTTTCTGTGTGGGTTTCCTCCGGGTGCAAAGGGATCTCTTTTGACTTACAAACCACCAAGTTTGGACACTAGAGCTGTTTTTCATGGTTTGATCTGTTACTAATTATTGCGACATTAAATCCTAGTTGTTAGTGTCAACAGGTAGTCTCAGACCACCTAGTGGAATCAAGTGCAGGTTCATTGGTTCACAAGAATAGTCACAAACAAATGGGGTCAGTACTGGGTTGTCAGGCCAAAATCCAAAGCAAACTAAACCAAAACAGAAAACCGATTCTGCTGCAGACCCCGATCCTGACACACACACACCCCATTTCACACATGCAGTTGCCAACCGCTTCTTTTTACCTGCCAGAGCCAGGTTCACACAGTGAACAGTATCGCATACGGAGAGTCACCGTTATTTGCTATCAAACAGCAAACAAAGGCAGCAAATTCAGCAATAATGACGAGTTTCCTCAACCATCCCCTCAACAGACACAAAAAATCATGTCAGTGTAGGCACCCATGTAAGCAATACCACAGCTGAGATTTGAAGTCTAATTCTATCTGGATAGGACGGCGGATTAGGCTGATTAGACGGATTAGATTTAGATTAGCTGTGTCACCCAAGCTCCAGTGATGTGTTTACATTTTTTACAAATTATCATTTGTATCCCTATAGCACTGCATAAAGGCAAACAGTTAAAAGCAAAATGTTCAGTGGTCAATATTAAAAGAAAAACCAGAGGCATATACTAAATAATCGAAAACTGAGTCCCCCTAGAGTCATCATAATCTGATATCATAATATGATAGAGCACATTATTACATGCCTTATTGGTGCCTTGATTTTCATTTAATCTGCCTCAGTGATGCATCATTGCTTACCCTTTATGATCTCATTTTGTTTTATTGCACGTGTATTGTGCCTCTCTGGCGATATTCTCATTTACTACCCAGCAATAAAATGCCCACAAGTTTTAATATACAACCTTTTACTACTCTTATATGAAAATGTGAAGAAAACTAATAGTTTCTACAGGAATAGCCAAAATAAATCTATTTATATTGATCTACAGCACAGCATGCAGATGCTCATTTAAACACAGCATGTAAACACATACATGAAAACATGGAGGTGTTATAGTAGCTGGGGGAAGTGGTCAGCATCGGTTTACTGGCACAGTGCTCCATACAAGAATGGTTCGTGTGGGTTGCATTGTAGTTCATGAATACACTTTGTACCAAATGTCATGTGACTGACCATGCTAGAAATGTTCCTTGAATTATGGAAACATGGTAAAAAGCATTTTAAGTCTTACATGTTTCACAAGAATAAACAATTATTGTGTCAGAAAGTCCTTTAAAACGTCAGATTCAGTAAAATTTGTTTAATTTTCATTGGAAACTTATCAGCAAACACTTTTATTTTAAGTATCTGTTACAATATCGGTCTGTACATTGTACAGATGTACAGTACAACAAAATTCTTTCTTTGCATATCCTAGCTTGTTTGGAAGCTGGGGTCAGAGTGCAGGGTTAGCCATTGTACGACGCCCCTGGAGCAGAGAGGGTTAAGGATTATATAAAAAAAAAATGCACTGAGTCCTGACCTCAACCCTAATGATGATCTTCGGGATGAATTGGAATGTTAATTATGGTAGTTTCAGAGTCTTATAATAGACACTAAGCACAAGGCAGGTACACACTATAGACACTAAATCATGATAATAAATGACTCTTGTCTGTAAATTAAACCATTAGGTATGAAACTGAAAACAAAATAAGGTAAAATATGTTAGTCTGACTCTAAGGGCTGAAATTCCCAGTTTGTAATCGACAGATTGTGAATTCAAGTCCCAGCATGGCCTGAAATCCACTGTTGGGCTTTTCTGCAAGTACCTTAATCCCCTGACTGCCTGCATAATATCCTCTCTTAATTCTAAGTCAATAAAAGCATCTGGCAAATGAAATGGTAATGTACAGTGGGGCCAAAAAGTATTTAGTCAGCCACTGATTGTGCAGGTTCTCCTACTTAGAAAGATGAGAGAGGTCATCATAGGTACACTTCAACTATGAGAGACAAAATGAGAAAAAAAAATCCAGGAAATCACATTGTAGGATTTTTAAAGAATTTATTTGTAAATTATGGTAGAAAATAAGTATTTGGTCAATAACAAAAGTTCAACTCAATACTTTGTACATTACCTTTGTTGGCAATGACAGAGGTCAAACGTTTCCTGTAAGTCTTCACCAGGTTTGCACACACTGTAGCTGGTATTTTGGCCCATTCCTCCATGCAGATCTCCTCTAGAGCAGTGATGTTTTGGGGCTGTCGCTGGGCAACACGGACTCCACAAATTTTCTATGGGGTTGAGGTCTGGAGACTGGCTAGGCCACTCCAGGACCTTAAAATGCTTTTTACGGAGCCACTCCTTCGTTGCCCGAGCGGTGTGTTTGGGATCACTGTCATGCTGGAAGACCCAGCCACGTTCCATCTTCAATGCTCTCACTGATGGAAGGAGGTTTCGGCCCCCATGCTTCACAGTAGGTATGGTGTTCTTGGGTTTTTCTTCTTCCTCCAAACACGACGAGTTGAGTTTTTACCAAAAAGTTCCATTTTGGTTTCATCTGACCACATGATATTCTCCCAATCCTCTTCTGGATCATCCATATGCTCTCTGGCAAACATCAGACGGGCCTGGACATGTACTGGCTTAAGCAGGGGGACACGCCTGGCACTGTAGGATTTGAGTCCCTCTAGGCGTAGTGTGTATACTGATGGTGGCCTTTGTTACTTTGGTCCCAGCTCTCTGCAGGTCATTCATCAGGTCCCTCCGTGTAGTTCTGGGATTTTTGCTCACCGTTCTCATGATCATTTTGACCCCACGGGATGAGATCTTGACCCCAAGGGAGATTGTCAATGGTCTTGTATGTCTTCCATTTTCTTACAATTGTTCCCACAGTTGATTTATTCACACCAACCTGCTTGTCTATTGTAGATTCACTCTTCCCAGCCTGGTGCAGGTCTACAATTTTCTTCCTGGTGTCCTTCGACAGCTCTTTGGTCTTGGCCATGGTTGAGTTTGGAGTCTGACTGTTTGAGGCTGTGGACAGGTGTCTTTTATACAGATAACGAGGTCAAACAGGTGCCATTAATACAGGTAACGAGTGGAGGACAGAAGAGCTTCTTAAAGAAGAAGTTACAGGTCTGTGAGAGCCAGAAATCTTGCTTGTTTGTTATTGACCAAATACTTATTTTCCACCATAATTTACAAATAAATTCTTTAAAAAATCGTACAATGTGATTTCCTGGATTTTTTTTTCTCATTTTGTCTCTCATAGTTGAAGTGTACCTATGATGAAAATTACAGACCTCTCTCATCTTTCTAAGTAGGAGAACCTGCACAATCAGTGGCTGACTAAATACTTTTTGACCCCACTGTATTTTCACAGGTGGTTACATTAAGCTGCCACCAGTAAAGGTAGCCTTGACTAGAGGTATCATATGCATAATGCCACATGAAGATGGATGATAACTCTATAAAGCCACAGTAACAGCAGCCGTAATGATCAATCCTATATTTTGTCTGTGTGAGAGTGCATAGTTTAGTTTTTGGTACAGTGGCATGTTTTTACTCATCTTTTGTCTTTTGATAACACTGGACAAAGGCAAGAAACCCCTCACAGGGTGTTAATCTTTCAGGGCTTTGACCACCCGTATAGACATAAGTGCTCGACCGATACGACCCAGACTTCAGCTGTTGTGGGCTAGCACAGTAGACCACTGTCACCCAAGTGCCCTAACTAATGTAGCGTATCTACTAAATGCTTGGCCAGTACAAATCAATCCAGTACACGACCTCTGACAGTCGCCCAAGTACTTTGTACCGACCCTCCCAAGCACTTTGAAGCTTTGGGTTTAACCCCGTTCTCCTCTACGGGTTTTTCAGCCAAACTTTGGCCCCCAATTGCGACTATCCCTGACACCTCACGTTTTAGGCACATTTCTGGTGTACGCTGACAGCAAAGTACATGCACTGTGCCCATCCTGACGCCCAACTCCCACACATAGTGTGAGTAACTGTTTGTCGACTCTGAAGATCTAAGTGGGGACTGAAATACCAAATCTATCAGGGTGTGAAGTTCATAGACAGACTGGACGCTTGTGACCATAGCCAGCTGGGTGGTTCACATGCCATTGAATTGCTGTATGGGTGGAATAGGGTGGTACGCATCATCCTTATGCCAAGATGCACACACACCTTGCTAATGAGCTGGCTCTGCCAGGCAGGGTTGGGCAGGCATATCGCTTGGTATCCAACCCCTGTGGAGTGCCATCTCTTCTCCTGCTATTCAGCTTCTTCCTCTTGCCATAGCAGCTGGTCGATCTTGCCAATGAGTTCCACCAGCTCCTTAGAGTGATAAGCCTTTCTCCAGCACCCACTTCAACCACCTTTTCAACCAGTACCAACCCTGTTTCTTTAGGGCAATTATATAGAATCAAAATGCCAAACTCTGGAAAAGCAGATGCACACTGTTAACACAACCCAACTCTAATATACCCCTCAACCTCAATTAAACCTAAACGAGGACACTCCATTTTCACAACCCAATGATCAACACACTTACCTAAACAAACACCACCAATCCAGCCACAACCAAACAACTCCATTATTCATTGACACCAGTTCCTAGTTTGCAGGCAACAGTTCATCTCCCTATGTGGCAACCCTCCTAAACAATCCTTCTGTTATTCATTCAGGATTGAACCCAATCGTAAGCATGTTACAATCCAACCTAAACAGTTCAAGGCTACACCATTAAAACCCTGCTGCCGCTTCTTTTAAACAAAAACTCAACTGACTTTATTTGCTAATTGGGTCTTAGCAGATTATCATATGCACATTTTTGATTTCCCTTAATAGTCACAGTCCCTCAGCTCTACACCCTACCAGCATGGCATCAACCAGAAATGAATAGGTTTTCCTTTAAAGCCTGGTTTCTCTTATGGTTTCTTACTCATGCAACAAAGAAAGATTATTTCTTGCCACTATCACCCTCAGCTTGCTCATACAGGGTTTAGACACAGGTCTTTGCAAAGACCTCCAAGACAACTGTCACCTAAGGCACCATAAATCGGTCAAACAAGCTTGAAATAAACCCAACAATCCCATCAAGTCCACACATCCACAGCCAAGACTTATCAGCACGGCCCATAGTAAGATCTCAACCAACTAATCTCTATCTACCCAGCAGCTGCAGCCGATGATTCAGCCCACCCTGTTGCATTTCTTGGGCGCTTTACCTCAAAAACGATAATAGGTACTTGTAAACAGCAAGTACTAGTTCAACTGGTTTTTGGGGGTTCGACTGCCCAGCACAAAGACGTAGCCATTCTCCAACATTCTCAGAGTTCCCCTCCCTTCCATTGCAGCCTTATAATCACCTTTCATTTACTACAGTTAAGAGTGTGGCCTGCACTCAAAAAACTGGGTAATTATATATATGACAGTCTGCACTTCAGAAGCTTCAGTGATGTAAAAATGTGGTGATTGTGGAGGTCATGAAAAGAGCTAAACTCCTGGTGCTCATCAGGCTACTCGTGTATAATTTGGCAAGATGTATGGGATCATTATTGACCTGTAATATTGAAACATAAGAAAGAAATATTTGCACCACAGAAGGCACCTAGTCCTAAAAATCTGCCTCATGTACACTGGCTTGCAAAGCTATGATTGAACATAATGATTTTACATGTGATAGCAGCTCATAGCATTATAGATTTTTGTAATGGTCGTTCGTTGTGTTAATTTTGGTGCATTTAGCAACTATCCAGTAAAGAGTCTTTTATCCCTGACAGTGAACTTGATTTGAGACCACTGGTTTGACATACACTGATCAGCCATAACATTAAAACCACCTCCTTGTTTCTACACTCACTGTCCATTTTATCAGCTCCACTTACCATATAGAAGCACTTTCTCTTGTAGTTCTACAATTACTGACTGTAGTCCATCTGTTTTTCTGCATGCTTTTTTTTTATCTTTTACCCTGTTCTTCAATGGTCAGGACCCCCACAGGACCAACACAGAGCAGGTATTATTTAGGCGGTGGATCATTCTCAGCACTGCAGCTACAATTACATGTAGTGGTGGTGTGTTAGTGTGTGTTGTGCTGGTATGAGTGGATCAGACACAGCAGCACTGCTGGAGTTTATAAATACAGTGTCCACTCACTGTCCACTCCTACTTGGTTGGTCCACCTTGTAGATGTGAAGTCAGAGACAATCGCTCATCTATTGCTGCTGTTTGAGTTGGTCATCTTGTAGACCTTCATCAGTGGTCACAACACACACTAACACACCACCACCATATCACTGTCACTGCAGTGCTGAGAATGATCCACCACCCAAATAATACATACTCTGTGGTGGTCCTGTGGGGGTCCTGACCATAGAAGAACAGCATGAAAGGGGGCTAACAAAGCATGCAGAGAAACAGATGGACTACAGTCAGTAATTGTAGAACTACAAAGTGCTTCTATATGGTAAGTGGAGCTGAAAAGATGGAAAAGTGAGTGTGGAAACAAGGAGGTGGTTTTTGATGTTATGGCTGATCAGTGTATCTTGGCATGTTTTGGGACAATTAGTACACCAACATTTTGGAAGTCTGTTTATTGCCCCATGTTACTTAGATATCTCACATTTTGATATGCATTGATATGTGTCAAACAATCTAATAGAAGTCCCATAAGAAGCTGTTTATGATTTAATTACTCTAAAGTCTAAAAGTTTCATTTGCTTATGTAGTTTTTTTCTCTATTTCTGTCCACTATCCTTTAATAATACAATAAAAGTTTATTTTCACCCTTAATAGGGTACATGTTAATTTTAAATGTAAATTTTGTTTACTGTTTGATTATTGCTACAACCGCTATATCCTGGTCAAGGCCTAGAGGGCCAAGTCTATTACAGATCTGCACTTACACCTTTACTGTCTCACAGTTCATCTTTGCATATTATTGACAGAAAGAAACTCTCCAAAGAACTGAAGTACTTGAAAGAACTCAATGCAGTAAAATGATGCACGAACCCAGGTCCACATGACTCATGTTTCTGTGTCGCACCCACTCGACCAGCTACCTTAAATCATAGTATCAACATATAACCTGAAATAATAAAGATTTGTATAGTGGTACCTTAAAACTCAACATCCATTGGTTCTGATATTGGCTTTGAGTTTAAAAGACGTTGAGTTTTAAGGTAATTTTCCCATAAGGATGTATGGGAAGCCTGTTAATCCGTGGAACTGCATATATTTTAAGCTAATGTGAAATAATGGGGATGTTTTTTACACTTATACACTGAAGATAATACAATTATAATATAAAAACAGTGAAATACAATAAAACCTACAGTTTACTTTTATTTCTTTATTGTTTCTTTATGTTTCTTAATTAGTGGAGAGAACAAATAAGCAGTAATAATTAAGAGAGGTTTAGTATTCCTATGTTGTTCTTTTAATACATTGTCAAATTTTTTTTTTTAATGATAAGCATTTTAGACTCGGAAAAGCTGATTCTTACAATTTCTCAAAACCCTGAATGTAAGTTTTTTAATTTTTCCCCTTTTTCTCCCCCTTTAGCACATCCAATTGTTCAATTTGCATCGTGCTTCCTCTCTGTCTATGCCGAACCCTGCCCTGACCGAGGAGATCGAAGCTAACCCATATCCCCTCCGAAACACGGGCAGCAGCCGGATGTATTTTTGCCACCCGCACATTGATGAGTGTTGTGCCACCTAGCGTTGCATGCGGAGAGACACACCCCAAGGGCACTCTTCCTCATCTCTGTGCAGGCGCCTCTAATCAGCCGGCAGAGGTCGTAATCACATTCTGACAGAGAGAGACCCACATCCGGTTCTTTGTTCCGCCCCCCAACTGAGCAACCGGCCAATCGTTGCTCATACACCCACTCAGCCTCGAACCGGTAAGGCAGAGCTGGATTCGTTACGATGTACTCAGAATCCAGCTCTGGTTGCAGCGTGTCTTTTTACCGCTGCGCCACCTGAGCGGTATGTAAGACAAGTTTAAAAGTAAACAGGAGAAAAATCCAGCTAAACACAGAGACATGTGGAGCTTTCAGAGTGAATTTGACGGTTATTCCACACAAATGCAGATTCGTCTCAAGTTCGCATGATATTTTACTGCACCACTCACGCTGAGTTTAAGGGAAATGTTAAGTTTAAGGGTACAAATTTCTTGCCAAAGAGTGTTGAGTTTCAAAGATTTTGAGTTTAGGGGATGTTGAGTTACAAGGTACCCCTGTACTGGTTTCTGCCAACTGTAGCAGTTAAAAGTGACAACACAAAATAAATAGATTTATTGATTGATTGATTAGGACTACATGCTTTATCCATATCACAGTATACACAATAAGACAAACACAGGGTAGAAGGACACCTGAACGAGTTCCAGTCCACATCAGCAAAACACACACTCAAGCATTTACATTTATGGGCAATTTACACCCTCCTGTTATGTTCATTTCTCAGGAACAGCAATGATGTCAATTTGACCCGGAGCATGTTTTATTCTCCAAAAGTTTCAGAAACCAAAAAATCCCAATAATCATTGTTTATATCTCATTATTAACTCCATTACTAACTATTTCAATCAATATTTAGTGCAATTTTGTTCTTTAGCTCTCACAGGTCATGGTTCAATAAGGACAATTCATTTGTTTTTAATAAAAAATGCATTAAAACTTTTTAAATGTAAATTTGAACGACTTACATATTAAATACAATAGTTTAATATGTCATTGATATGTTTTTAATATTATTTTACATTTGGGATTTTTTTCTTTTTGAGTGATTATAAATTAACATGAGACACCTCTTCTGTTCAAGGTCAAATTGACCCACTTAAAATCAATACAAATGAGTCATGAGGATTTATATTGAAAATAAATGTATATTTCTGTTTTTAAACAAGAAATGATCAAAATAAATTATAAAATATATATATAATTATGATCAAAATGATTATAAAATAATAAGATTACCAATATGAACACATGTTTAGAACTAGAAATACAGTGTAAAATTACTAGGTGGAACTAAACTAGGTGCATGTATGTGCATCTACACAGCGCATTAGTGATATGTCATGACAGCGTGCTTTGTGCAAATGAATTTTGCACATTTTACACAGGTCATACTCGTCTTCACATCGTCAGACCTCCTGGGCTGACAGCCCTTTACTTCGGTTGCTCATTTTGTAAAGCTCTGACAGAGTATATGTACCTGCAGTGTGTAATTCTGATATGACTCCCTTGCAGAGAATCTTTATACACTATATTGCCAAAAGTATTCACTCACCCATCCAAATCATTGAATTCAGGTGTTCCAATCACTTCCATGGCCACAGGTGTATAAAACCAAGCACCTAGGCATGCAGACTGCTTCTACAAACATTAGTGAAAGAATGGGTCATTCTCAGGAGCTCATTGAATTCCAGCGTGGTACCGTGATGCCACCTGTGCAACAAGTCCGGTCGTGAAATTTCCTCGCTATTAAATATTCCACAGTCAACTGTCAGTGCCATTATAACAAAGTTATAATAAACGTTATAAACTTTACAAATAAAATAAAGTTTGGTGGAGGGGGCAAAATGAAGGCAGACGAGCGAACACTTTTGGCAATATAGTGTATGTTCTGCCCCTCCCCTACTAAGTGCCCACTCAATGTGAGTGGAGTTTGCACACAGGAACAGTCATAACAAAACCTGCATTCTCGTACTTTACCAAAGAGATCATGAGAATAAAGAGTGTGTGTGTGTGTGTGTGTGTGTGTGTGCGTGCAAGCGCAGGGTGTGTGTGCATGTGTGTGTGTGTGGGGGGGGGGTGATTTGGGTAAAATATGTCTCACAGTTGCAAAGAAACAAATAGTAATTGACACTTCTAAACCCTTTTAGGCTTCGTTTTGATGGCCGGGTCAAATTGACCCGAACAGAATCGATGTAATATAAACATGCAGGGGGGGTTGCAAATATGTGAAGTGAACCATTTTCATTTTATATGTTGATTTCACTAATTAAGCCAAGCAGAATTAGTTTCATCCCGAAAAAAATACTTTTAACTATATTTTTTTAGATTTTGATAATTTGACCCGTAACATAACAGGAGGGTTAAATTCACCACCTGCATGTTGTTTGAGTGTAGGCAAAAAAAAAGTACATACAAAATTACTCAAGAACAGGTACTGTAGGTAAGAATAAAACCAGGAGCTATTTTCTGTCCCCTGTGCCAATAACCAGAAAAACATTTGTGGAAGGTATTGAGAAATTGAGGCTTACATGCTGTAGACACTGAAACTGTGAAATTCCACCTTATAAGCATGGCTATGTTTTTGGCAGGTGGCCTGTATTTGAAGTTCCGATGCTTCAGAACACTCCGAGGTCTTGTAATGCAAGGACAAATTCCTCGAAGGATTTTGAGTCTAGCTACAACTAGAAGTGATCTCAGTAGGGGATGTTACAACAGAGAACTCTGAATGCAAATAATAGCCTTTCTGCTGGCTTTGTATGGCGAACAAAGCATTTGAAGTAATTCCAGCAAATAAAGATTTAGCATTAAGCAATTTAGCATCAAGCTCAACAAATTATGAGAACTTGGGTGTCACTGACGCTCTAAATAGGAATCAGCAGGATCTATTGATGTGTGAAGTCAATCTGGAACAAAGAGATTTGTACCTGTATGTTTTAAATGCACTGTTTATTAGTGTTTGAGGTGTTCCAAGCTGATTACAAGCTCAGCATATGGGGAATTCACCTTAAAATAGATCTTTTTTACAACACCAAATTAAAAACGTTGGGACAACACAGAGTTTCTTACATTTACTTTGACTTTTATTTGATTGCAGACAGGATGAACCTGAGTTGGGACAGTAAAGCATTTACCACTTTGTAATGTTGCCATTCCTTTTCACCAAACTTCACTTAAAAGATGTTTTGGCACCGAAAGTTTTGACAGACCCTGGATTTGGACTTTCTAATAAGTCTGGATAGTTCTTTTCGTCTTTGGTCCAGATCACACAGTGTCTATTTTTTGCTAAAAAAGACCTGGAATGCTGATTCATCTGACCACAATACATGTTTCCACTGTGTGATGGTCCATTCTAGATGCCCCCGAGCCCAGAGAAGTTGATGCCGCTTCTGGACATGGTTAACATAAGGCTTCTTTTTTGCACAGTAAAGTTTTAAGTGGCATTTGTGCATGTAATTCTGTATTGTAGTGCTTGACAGGTTTGCCAAAGTAATCCCTCACCCATGTGATTATATCAGCTATTGCTGAGTAAGGGTTCTTGATGCAGTGCCGTCTGAGGGATCCAAGATCACGGCGTTCAGCTTAAGCTAGCACCCTTGGCCTTTACACACTGAAATTCCTCCAGATTCCTTGAATTGTTTAATGATATTATGCACTGTAGGGAGAAATATGCAAATCCATTCCAATCTTTCTTTGAGGTACATTGAAGATCCTCTGGCCATCTTTGCTCATCAAAGACTCAGCCTTTCCTGGATGCTGCTTTTGTACCAAGCCATGATTACAATCACCTGTTGACATACCTGTAAATGTAGGGAACACTGTATTTTTATTTTATTTGCATTTTTCATACTGTCCCAACTTTTTTTGATTTGGGGTTGTATTTAAGTTTTCATTTGATGTCTCTATACAGGTATAGATGTCAGCAAGATGAGGAAACAATATGTAAATTTGATTCCCAATAACTGACCCCTGAGGAACTCACATAGTGAGATTTTGAACTATGTTATAGACTGGATGAATTAGATATGATGGAAACCAGGTCAGGGCATATTTCCTGATACCCAACTCAGCATGTCTAGAATGGTTATTCAGTTGTTCAATGTCAAAGATAGCTGAGTGGGAGAGATCAGTGGGGACATAAGGACATAGATTTCAGTCTCGTTATACGTAGAGGCTCCATTAATGAAAGAATGGCAGTTTTCTGAGAATGGCTGTCCTTTCCAGCCTGGATGTCATACAGGATGTTATTTAGTTGGAAATTAGATGACAACTTTGTGAGAACTGCGTATTTCAGGGTAGAAAATTGAAGAAGGCAACCAGACATTAAAGAACATCAAGGTCAAATAAGCTTTTATAAGTGGTAAGACTTGAAATTCCTAGAAGTGGTAGGAAACCAGACTGCTTGGCTGAACACTACAGAATGGGAGTGAATTTTGTTATTTTGTGAATTTGTGATCATCAGTGTCATGATTTATTTCTGGCAAGTTGCTTCAATGTTATTAAATGTCCTTGTGTGCATACGTTTTTAACCATGGCTAAATAAATAAAAAGAATGACACTGCACATGGTCAGCTAGCAAGTCAGTCAGCTACGGCTAGAAGGTGATGGTCTCGTTTGGTTTGAAAGTTAGAGGCAAGAACAAGTCCAGAAATGTAGGAATGGCATCAATATCAGTGTGCAGTACCCAGCTGCCTAGAAATGGTGCAAAAAAGAAAAACACGGCAAGGGAGACTGTGAATGTAATTTATTTTATTTTTATAATGTGCTTTATCCTGGTCAGTGTTGACAGGAAGACTTTGGACAGGGTGTTAATCCATCACGGGTTTCTTTAGACAATTGTGTGCCCTGCGATAGACTGGCGACATGTCTGGGGTGTTTTCTACCTTTTGCCCAGTGAATCAGACCCATAGCAACACTGACCAGGATAAGTGTGTGTGTGTGCTGGTGATGGACTGGCGACTTGTCTGAGGTGTTTCCTACCTTTCGCCCAGTGAATCAGACCCACAGCAACACTGACCAGGATAAGAGTGTTTGTGTGTGTGCCCTGTGGTGGACTGGTGACCTGTCTGAGGTGTTTTTTACTTTTTGCCCAGTGAATAGGACCCATAGCAATACTGTCCAGGATAAGTGTGTGTATGCGTTTGTGTGTGCCCTGTGATGGACTGGCGACCTGTCTGAGGTGTTTCCTACCTTTCACCCAGTGACTCAGACCCAAAGCAACACTGACCAGGATAAGTGTATAAGTGTGTGTGTGTGTGTGTGTGCCCTGTGATGGACTGGCGACCTGTCTGGGGTGTTTCTTACCTTTTGACCTGTAAATCTGACCCACACCAACACTGACCAGGATAAGTGTGTGTGTGTGTGTGTGTACATCCTGTGATGGACTGGCCACCTGTCTGGGGTGTTTCCTACATTTTGCCTCGTCAATTAGACCCACAGCAACACTGCCCAGGATAAATGTGTGTGTGCCAACCTTTTGCCCAGCGAATCAGACAACCAGGATAAGGCAGTGGTTTCTTTGTGAAGAAAACATTAAGGATGGTGGCTGCTTTATGGATTGAAGTTTAAACCAGCTGAGGCGTTTTAAAGGATAATAGACGTAAGATAATAGTAGAGATTAAATTGGTGGTTTGGAATTGAAGTCTCCAGGTCTTTAAGCAGAGAATTGTTATGCTTCAGCAATAATCAGAGAAGAAAATAAAGCTGGCCACTGACGGTATTACAATGAATGCACACTGCATTAACGTCTAAGGGCTTTAGAAACAGTCAGAGCGGTAGAGAGAACAGAGTGGCGACACTCCCATAGGGAACCGTTGGAAAGGGGGCGGGACATTTTTTCTGCGCAGCTTCCGGGTTGTGGAGCTCTGTATAGTTCCAAACAACCCATAGAGCCCCATTCATTTCCACTACTTATCAAACATTTTTAGCTGTATGTTGCTTTGTTTTAAAAAAATTATGAATTTAATGTCATTAATATACTTAATACTGTTATTGTTTAGCATTTGCTCAGCACTAAATGTTACATGTTTATCTTAATTAATAGGTATAACCCAATTTAGCTTAGTCAGTTAAGCTTAATTAATGACACACGAGTCTTTTCACCTAAAATGAGTTGATTAATCAAGAGTCTTGTTACAGAAATGATCATAAAACATTAGAACCACAATAAATCATTATACTTTTACTTTCATACTTAAGTACATTTGAAGGTAAATTTAGTTTAGTACTTTAGTGGAGGTAAAGAGTATTTTTACTTTTACTACTACTTTTACTGGAGTAATATGTTACCTTGGATATCTCTACTTTAACTCAACTAAATGGTTTGTGTACCTTGTCCACCACTTACATTAGACAAAATGAACTAGTGCATATTCATAATGAATTCATTAATGTATTACATGTAGGAATCAATTATTAATCACTCATGAAATAAGAGATGAATGAATGCTTTTTCATGTACCTGCACTATAATGTTTTTGGTACGGTAATGTGTTTATCAATCTGTTCATTCAGTGCAGGTAAACCTTATGAATCCAGCACATGACTTAGTGTTTAGCCAAAATGATTATTATTATGAATCCTCAGGAAAGTGAAGGGAGATTAGTTTATGCAAAAAACAAAACATAAAAAACTTTAATGTCTATACTGTATATTGTCTCTACTACTTAATGATATCGCATTATGTAATGTATGCTATTATAATGTACTGTGTGTTAACAAGAACGACCTATTAACAAGTCATTATAAACATCAATCTTCCACTTTATATACCAAATTGACATTAAAGCAGATGCAGTAAATGTAAACGCAGTTGAAAATACCCAGAAATTGTACAAATGTTTATTATTTGCCGTTTAATATTTCATTTACTGCTGCCTGTCCCATTTGAGAACATGACAGCGCCGGGTTTGTTTGGAACTATTGAGGGTTACATGAACCACGTGACCGCGTAGCGGCGAGATCAAGGAGTGTCGCAACTCTCTCTATCTACGGCTCTGGAAACAGTGTGATAGAATTAAGATGATAAAAAGTACGTCTAGGCCTCCGGACACCTTGAAAAAAGTTCTGGAGGCTGAGCAGTTAAGGTGTCAGACTATTGTTTAGAAGGTTGATGAAGATACTGCTTTCTGGTCTGCTTAAAAATGAGGATCTGGGATTCAAGTTTTACACTTAAATTCGCAGGCAACAGGACTCATCAGTGGGTGAATCTTAGAGACTATACACCAATCAGCCATAACATTAAAACCACCTCCTTGCTTTTACACTCACTGCCCATGTTATCAGCTCCACTTACCAAATAGAAGCACTTTGTAGTTCTACAATTACTGACTGTAGTCCATCTGTTTCTCTGCATGCTTTGTTAGCCCCTTTTCATGCTGTTCTTCAATGGTCAGGACTCTCCCAGGACCACTACAGAGCAGGTATTATTTGGGTGGTGGGTCATTCTCATCACTGCAGTGACACTGACATGGTGGTGGTGTGTTAGTGTGTGTTGTGCTGGTATGAGTGGATCAGACACAGCAGTGCTGATGGAGTTTTTAAACACCTCACTGTCACTGAGACTGAGAATAGTTCACCAACCAAAAACATCCAGCCAACAGCGCCCCATAGGCAGCGTCCTGTGACCACTGATGAAGGTCTAGAAGATGACCAACTCAAACAGCATCAATAGATGAGCGATCGTCTTGGACTTTACATCTACAAGGTGGACCAACTAGGTAGGAGTGTCTAATTAAGTGCACAGTGAGTGGACATGGTATATAAAACTCCAGCAGCCCTGCTGTGTCTGATCCACTCATACCAGCACAACACACACTAACACACCACCACCATGTCAGTGTCACTGCAGTGCTGAGAATGACCCACCACCTAAATAATACCTGCTCTGTGGTGGTCCTGTGTTGGTCCTGACCATTGAAGAACAGGGTGAAAGCAGGCTAAAACAGTATGTAGAGACATAGATGGGCTACAGTCAGTAGTTGTACAGCTGATAAAATGGACAGTGAGTGTAGAAACAACGAGGTGGTTTTAATGTTATGGCTGATCGGTGTATATATATACCTTTATGATCTTGAATTGCAGCGACACGAGGCTCTGTGAGTAGCACTTTCGCCTCACAGCAAAAAGGTCCTGGGTGTAATTCCCACATGGAGTGGCCTGGGTCCTTTCTTTGTGGAGTTTGCATGTTCTCCCCTTGTCTGTGACATGCAGTCAGATTAATTAGATATACTAAATTGCCCTGGGTGTGAATGTGAAGTTGAACAATTTGGAGTCAAAATGCACCTTTTGCATGTTTTTGAGGGGTGGATGGATCCCTACAGACAACACGTTTTGGCATTAGTCATAATTACACTGCTATGAACGTGCTTCATGTCAAATCTATTGATATGTTTTTAATAAATTTTTAAAGAACTGTTTTACCCACTGTGAATACTAATGGAAATGTATACGTAGAAGCTTAATAGATGGAGAAAAATATATTTATGTGTTTTGTAAAGTGTCAGGACATGAAGTAAATCACACCAGCATTAAACTCTGAAAAGATTTGAAAAGCATCCAGTGAAGTCATGAATCAAATCCAATAAGTCTTGGTTTAGGATACCAGAAGAATTCATCATCCAGGACCAGCATCATAAGCTCGGCATTATAATGAGCTTTGTGCACAGGCAATGTATTTATACATTTCACCAATTAAAACTCTTTTTTTGACATGTTACTACTCATTACATATACACTAAAAATTAATACATCATTTATTGCCTTGGGCAAAGCTCAGTTCTTTTGATCCTCAGCAAGCTTTTGCATAAAGGATTATAAGGAATGATGCTATTAAGATGAGGGAACAGCTTCTTTTATCAATTACATCAAAGTTTAGTGGGTTCTCCTTAAACACACATTTTTGTCTCTCTGGACACAAAAATGTTCATTAGAAACATTTCAAAAAGATGGATTTTATATAATCCATTCTAGATCTGTCAGGGGTTTTCTTACATGAACATGGACTGCAGCAAAATAAGAGTCTTATTTTAGCATATCCTTACAACATTAATCTGATAAAATGAAACAGCACAACTTGTTTACTAGAAATGATATAGGATGCCACCCTTCAAACATGCTGTTTATGAACATTCTGTTCTTAAAAAGCTGTACTGTTAGTAATGCCACTTGTAGAAACAACAATAGCTCAGCCGTGAAGCCATGCTAGCTCTGAAAATGGGATGATAATGCTGAAGGTCATATAATAGTAAAAAAAAACTCCTATCCTATAGCAGTCACAACCAAGTAACAAACTGCATCTCAGATTACCATGTCAAGTGCTAGATATATATAGATGGTAGATGTATATACAGCATATATCTACACTGATTAGCCATAACATTAAAAACAACTCGTTGTTCATTTTATCAGCTCCACTTACCATATAGGAACACTTTGTAGTTCTACAATTACTGACTGTAGTCCATCTGTTTCTCTGCATGCTTTGTTAGCAGCCTTTCATGCTGTTCTTCAATGGTCAGGACCCCTAAAGGACCACTACAGAATAGGTATTATTTAGGTGGTGGATCATTCTCAGAACAGCAGTGACACTGACATGGTGGTGGTGTGTTAGTGTGTGTTGTGCTGGTATGAGTGGATCAGACACAGCAATGCTGCTGGAGTTTTTAAGCACCTCACTGTCACTGCTGGATTAAGAATAGTCCACCAACCAAAAATATATCCAGCCAACAGCGCCCCATGGGCAGCGTCCTATGACAACTGATGAAGGTCAGCAGCAATAGATGAGCAATCATCTCTGACTTTACATCTGCAAGGTGAACCAACCAAGTAGGAGTGTCTAATAGAGTGGACAGTGAGTGGACACAATATTTAAAAACTCCAGCAGCGCTGCTGTGTCTGATTCACTCATACCAGCACAACACACACTAACACCATGTCATTGTCACTGCAGTGCTGAGAATTATCCACCACCCAAATAATACCTGCTCTGTGGTGGCCCTGTGAGGGTCCTGACCATTGAAGAACAGGATGTAAGCAGGCTAAAAAGGTATGTAGGGAAAGAGATGGACTACAGTCAGTAATTGTAGAATTACAAAGTGCTTCCATATGATAAGTGGAGCTGATAAAATGGACAGTGAGTGTAGAAATAAGGAGGTGGTTTTAATGTTATGGCTGATTAGTATATATATATATATATATATATATATATATATATATATATATACTGTATATATATATATACACAGTGTATCACAAAAGTGAGTATTTCATTATATCTTTTCATGGGACAACACTATAGACATGAAACTTTGATATAACTTAGAGTAGTCAGTGTACAGCTTGTATAGCAGTGTAGATTTACTGTCTTCTGAAAATAACTCAACACACAGCCATTAATGTCTAAATGGCTGGCAACATAAGTGAGTACACCCCACAGTGAACATGTCCAAATTGTGCCCAAAGTGTCAATATTTTGTGTGACCACCATTATTATCCAGCACTGCCTTAACCCTCCTGGGCATGGAATTCACCAGAGCTGCACAGGTTGCTACTGGAATCCTCTTCCACTCCTCCATGATGACATCACGGAGCTGGTGGATGTTAGACACCTTGAACTCCTCCACCTTCCACTTGAGGATGCGCCACAGGTGCTCAATTGGGTTTAGTCCATCACCTTTACCTTCAGCTTCCTCAGCAAGGCAGTTGTCATCTTGGAGGTTGTGTTTGGGGTCGTTATCCTGTTGGAAAACTGCCATGAGGCCCAGTTTTCGAAGGGAGGGGATCATGCTCTGTTTCAGAATGTCACAGTACATGTTGGAATTCATGTTTCCCTCAATGAACTGCAGCTCCCCAGTGCCAGCAACACTCATGCAGCCCAAGACCATGATGCTACCACCACCATGCTTGACTGTAGGCAAGATACAGTTGTCTTGGTACTTCTCACCAGGGCGCCGCCACACATGCTGGACACCATCTGAGCCAAACAAGTTTATCTTGGTCTCGTCAGACCACAGGGCATTCCAGTAATCCATGTTCTTGGACTGCTTGTCTTCAGCAAACTGTTTGCGGGCTTTCTTGTGCGTCAGCTTCCTTCTGGGATGACGACCATGCAGACCGAGTTGATGCAGTGTGCGGCGTATGGTCTGAGCACTGACAGGCTGACCTCCAACGTCTTCAACCTCTGCAGCAATGCTGGCAGCACTCATGTGTCTATTTTTTAAAGCCAACCTCTGGATATGACGCCGAACACGTGGATTCAACTTCTTTGGTCGACCCTGGCGAAGCCTGTTCCGAGTGGAACCTGTCCTGGAAAACCGCTGTATGACCTTGGCCACCATGCTGTAGCTCAGTTTCAGGGTGTTAGCAATCTTCTTATAGCCCAGGCCATCTTTGTGGAGAGCAACAATTCTATTTCTCACATCCTCAGAGAGTTCTTTGCCATGAGGTGCCATGTTGAATATCCAGTGGCCAGTATGAGAGAATTGTACCCAAAACACCAAATTTAACAGCCCTGCTCCCCATTTACACCTGGGACCTTGACACATGACACCAGGGAGGGACAACGACACATTTGGGCACAATTTGGACATGTTCACTGTGGGGTGTACTCACTTATGTTGCCAGCTATTTAGACATTAATGGCTGTGTGTTGAGTTATTTTCAGAAGACAGTAAATCTACACTGCTATACAAGCTGTACACTGACTACTCTAAGTTATATCCAAGTTTCATGTCTATAGTGTTGTCCCATGAAAAGATATAATGAAATATTTGCAGAAATGTGAGGGGTGTACTCACTTTTGTGATACACTGTATATATATATATATATATATATATATATATATATATAGTATCTCATTTACTGATGCTTGTGTAAAAGGCAAAAAGGCCTGGCTTGTAGTTTGAACAGATGACTGCATTGCAAAATGTCCACAGGGCTTGAGATCAAAGCTCAATTTTATAGACATCTCTTTGCGTGCAGGGGAATTGTCATGATGAAACAGAAAACGGCCATTTTAACAATCACCCAGATTTAGGAACACACACATTTTTAAAATTTCAATGCATAATGTGGCACTGTGGCATTCCCTTACCTAAGAAAATTGCCTAGGGCCAATATTTTACCTCCACCCAATTTTACAGCTTACACTATGTAGCAGGTAGCATTCTCCAAGTATCCAAAACCCAGATTTAATTTTAAATCAGGACTTCACTGAGTGTGGTTGCATGTCAAATTCATTTAGAGTTAAATGGTTGTGTGATTTAAAACATAATATACTTTATGCCTAGGAGTTTCTCATGTTCTTTCTGGACCTGTGTGGGTTTTCTCCAAATACGTTGGTTATCTCCTGCCATTAAAAACATGCTTTAGGTAAACTGCCCACTCTAAATTGGCCCAATCTGCTAATTAAGTGATTATATATGTGAATGTTGCCATGTGATGAACTAATGCCCTGTTCAGGTTGTATTCCAGTCTTGCACCAGACACACTATAATGGAATTAAAAGAATGAATAAAAAAATAATAAAATCAATATACCTGTAGATTGGTGACAAAAAACATGAAATAATAGAACTTGTGAATCTTTCCTTAAAACATCAATGCAACTCTGCATTGTACTTAATGTTTAAAAGCAATCTTGTTTTGACTTCTGCAGTGTGTCCCACTTAATCTAAAATAACCAATGAACGTTCTCTGCCAAGAATGTAGGGCACAGTTTGAAAGCATATAGGGTTAGACAAAAAAAAAGAAGAAAAAGCTCTTAACATATTTGGAGATTCACTGCTATGATGAAGTTTGGCACATTGAGAACTCATTGAGTTAAATCCCTTATGCCTTGTTAAATGGCACTGCAGCTCCACAGAGACTTGCCCCCAAACTCACAAGGCAGATGTTGTTGCCAACAGCGACAGGGTCTTTCAAAGAGGCAGGATACTCCAGGACCGACCAAAGCAAACATGAAGCAGATTTTCATCATGGGGTTTACTTATTGTTTGTGCAGTATACACAGCAACCAGACAAGCTGTGGTTGAGCAAAGGACCATAAATGAAAACCACAAGCCTGTAGAGATGCTGTAGAAAATAAGCAGGCCGGGTGATGAAGAATTAGGATAGGCATGCTGAATTCTCGAGAGCCTGCAAAGCAATTAGGTTGCAAAACACACAGGCACCTGTGGATGCTCACCTGAAGAGTGACAAAAGATGGACTTAATTTTCAATATGATGGGAAATGCTCTCTGGTGCATGAAGGTGTTGATCAGTGGCCAGAGACTACAAGTACTCAATGGAATGTTTTTATTTGTGTTTGGCTTATTTGTTAAGTGTTAGCCAATGTGGGCAGGTGTGTAAATGGGTCCCAGCTGATATAATAATAATAATAATAATAATAATAATAATAATAATAATAATAATAATAATAATAATAATAATAATAATAATAATAATAATAATAATAATAATAAATATTATTATAATTATTATTATTATTGTTTTTATTATTACTATTATTATTATTATTATTATAATTATTATTATTGTTTTTATTATTATTACTATTATTATTATTATTGTTTTTATTATTATCATTATTGTTGTTTTGTTGTTGTCGTTTTGTTTTTGTCATTATTATTGTTGTTGTTTTGTTAGTATTATTATTATTATAATTATTGTTGTTATTATTATTATTATCATTTTTATTATTATAATTATTGTTGTTGTTTTTATTATTATTATAAATATAATTATTGTTGTTATTATTTTTATTATTATTATTAATAATAATATTATTATCATTATCATTATTATTATTATCATCATTATTAATGTTGTTTTTTTTATTTTTATTTTTTATCTTTGGCATGAAGAACTCTACATCTATTGTTTCTAAAAATCAGCTGAAATATGGACTGTCTGACCACATGACACATTTTTACTGTCTTTCAGTCCATCTAAGATAAGCTTGGGCCCAGAGAATTTCTGTATATGAGTAATACAAGGATCCCGCTTTGTGTAATAAGAGTTTAAGGTTGCATTTCTTGTTACAGCGGTGGACTGTGTTAAGTGACAGAGACTTTCTGAAGTACTCCCATGCCCAAGTGGCTGTATTTAGCACAGTAGCTTAATGGTTTGCCATGCAACATTGTCTGAGGGTTTGAAAGATCATGCACTTCCATCAGTGGTTTCCAGCCTTGCTCTTCCCTGAACGTTTCCACAATAATATGCACAGTAGATGGTGATAAACTTTTTTTTTTTTTCAGTAGATGGTGAGAATTTTCTTTTGGGACTGATTGATTTTTAGTAGAAAGTTGTGAGCCACAGCCCATCATTGCTTGTAAAGGCTGATCCTTTGGTGGATCCTCCTTTATACTCAGTCATACTCATCACTTGTTACCAATTAAACTGCCTACTGTGGATGTTTTCAAAACACTGCAACTTTTTACTGTTTTACTCTTTTCACTTCATTGCAGGCATTCAATTCTAAATGTGTTTCTATTTACAAAATATAATGACATTGGAAATCCTTTCTGTCTATTCTGTCTCTAAATCATTCCTTGCCACTACATCAGACTCCAAACTACACTCAACGTTCTACAACTGACTATTTTATTCACTCTCAACCTTGCAGTCTTGCATCATAATGTAAGGCTCAGTGATAAATTAATACATGTGAATTTATTCTAAGCTGGGACTTATTGGGGAGGGGGGCTTTGAACGGAATCACCGATTGGTTGCACTGATGCAACGTTTGGAGTTCCTTCTTAGCACAATTCAGCTCTGACATCCATGGCGGACAAGGACACCTTCAGCTTCCTAGTGGTGAGCTAAGCCTGAGAATGTGTTTGCTCATTTAAAAAAAAATTATAAATCACAATATTCAAATCCATACAGATTATCAGTGACCTTCAATTTATGATGGAACACTTTCAGGGTGAGAGTAAATAGCACTTGCAAAGCTTATTTTTTATTTGGGAATGGTATTATAGACCCAGTTCTTAGATGTAATTTAAGGGTACTTGAGTGGTGCAGAGTTAATTACGATTGCCCACTAGTGTTTAAATCCACAGTGGTGCTATCAGCCAGTCGGGTGTTTACATACTGACATGATTGGCTAAGAAGGAATGGAGGCTCTTTCCCTGTTCAAGGTGTGTTACTACATTGGCCCCAGTGATTCCGTGGAAGCTGAACCAACTGTGAACCAGACCAGGATAAAGTAGTGGTAAATATGCAAGTGAAATGATAATGTATTATAATATTAATTACAATAAATGCAAAAGAAATTAACCCTAAACATGCTAAACATCATATTCTAAAATACATTTAGGTTACCACTGACAATTTTGAAAGCCTTACTAGATGAGTGGAACCTGTTATAGTTGCAAAGTTTATGTGTGTTTGGGGGGGTTGGTCTATCCTAGTGCCGATGGTTTTAAAATAGAATGCTTAAAGAGCCCATATACAGGTGTCCATATACGTTTGCATGTACACCGATTAGCCATAACATTAAAACCACCTCCTTGTTTCTACACTCACTGTCCATTTTATCAGCTCCACTTACCATATAGAAGCACTTTGTAGTTCTACAATTACTGACTGTAGTCCATCTATGTCTGTACATACCTTTTTAACCTGCTTTCACCCTGTTTTTCAATGGTCAGGACTCTTCAATTCTCAGCACTGCAGTGACGCTGACATGGTGGTGGTGTGTTAGTGTGTGTTGTGCTGGTATGAGTGGATCAGAAACAGTAGTGCTGCTGGAGTTTTTAAAGCCCGTGTCCACTCACTGTCCACTCTATTAGACACTCCTACCTAGTTGGTCCACCTTGTAGATGTAAAGTCAGAGACGATCGCTCATCTATTGCTGCTGTTTGAGTTGGTCATCTTCTAGACCTTTATCAGTGGTCACAAGATGCTGCCCACGGGGCACTGTTGGCTGGATATTTTTGGTTGGTGGACTATTCTCAGTCCAGCAGTGACAGTGAGTTGTTTAAAAACTTTATCAGCATTGCTGTGTCTGATCCACTCATACCAGCACAACACACACTGACACACCACCACCATGTCAGTGTCACTGCAGAGCTGAGAATCATCCACCACCTAAATAATACCTGTTCTGTACTGGTCCTGGGAGAGTCCTGACCATTAAAGAAACAGCATGAAAGGGGGCTAACTAAGCATGCAGAGAAACAGATGGACTACAGTGCTTCTATATGGTATGTGGAGCTGATAAAATGGACAGTGAGTGTAGAAACAAGAAGATGGTTTTAATGGTATGGCTGATCAGTGTATAGTGTAGCAAAGAAAATTAAACCAGAGCAGTGTTATGGCTGAGTTATCAGCACCAGAAAAAGCTGAGGCTCAGAAGCTCAGAAGCATGTGAGCTTGTATAATTACACCCAAAACCAACTACCTGCTACCAACATGACATCACAGTGTGCTTACGTCTATATATATACAGCTGGGATTTTAGGAAGTAAGTCAGTCTAATGAGCCCCTCGACAGTCTTTGTCTCATTTGTTAAATTGGCTAATTAAAAAGACATTTATGACACAACTAAAACCTGTGTGCATTAAATGAACACATCTCTAATGGCTGCACACTGAATTTCTGCAACAAATAAATTGATCTCTTGGGTATTAATCAAGGTGCTTTTACAACAATATGTTATTATGTTAGTAGTCCAGTACCTAAACCACTATGCTACAACTGCCCTGTATGTATACCCTGATCTGCCATAACTATAAAACTACCCTTCTAATACGCTGTTAAAATAGCTTTAACCCACCAAGACATGGGGTCTGTCTGAAAACCTAGTGAGCTGCCTTGCTGCCTACTGACTACCTAGACAGCTGCCTATGTAGAGAGGATTCTACAGTAATAAGACATTAAACTCATTAGACAGATTGTTTAGATGCACAGTTTTTGCTTATTATTATAAAACGGATAGTTTCGGTCCTAAAATCTGATTGGCTGAGCCGCGTTCGAAGCCGTTGTAAAATCCCCGATAAATGCACACCTATGACCACCTCACATCATTCCATATCAATACGCCACTGAAAAGAAAAAGTGAATGTTATGTTCGCCCGCATGTTGCCTAGCAACACTGTTAACGGACTACGTGATTTCGCGGAGGAATGCTTTTTGTAAGTGTTTTTGTAAATAAAAACATTTATTTATTGAACATTGTTGTATTTTATGTTGACCGCTGTTTTATAAAAGCAATAAGCCACTCGAGAAAAACGACTTTCCCTGTGATAAAATCGCAGTAACGCACGGTCTCTCGTGGCTTATTGCTTTAATCTAACACAGTTTAGCTTCAGGTCATTTAAACCAATGGGTTTAATATCTCCCTCTGTGTACAAAAAATGGTTAAATTGTCACTGACAAAGCCAAATTTGCTAATAAATTACACTTGTTCACCTTTACACAAATTAAAAATCAATGACAATTTATTTACATTTGAAAAGAACTTTGTTTGTTTTGTTTTTTGTGAGAAAAGTTGTGCTGCACTGAATGCTGGGATTGCCTTCACCGCTGAGGAAGCATGGAATGCTCACTAGGTCTTCAGTCAGACCCATAGACCCCACAAGTCATCTGAAGTAGTTCTGTGATATCTGATACCAATGTGTGTGCAATGGTTAAGGTACTAGTAAGGGACTAGTAATCAGAAGGTCATTGGTTCAAGACACCACCACCAACTTGTCACTGTTGGGTCCCTAAGCAAAGCCTTTACCTTTAATCGGTTGCATCCATTGCAAGTTGCTTTGGATACAAGTGTCTGCTAAATGCTGTGAAAAACATATGACTTTACCATCAGGTCCTTTAACAACTGTGCACTTGCACGGCCATCCATATACTCTTGGGGAAACACATTCTTTTATTGCTCTGATGGCCAGTTCCAGGGGCTCCTCAATGTCAGTTCTTTTGACAGTGGACAGAACATAGCATGGGCATTTTAACTGACCTTTGACTATGAAGCCTCAAACACAGAAGAGTTCCATGCACTCTGTGTAATGACACATTATGTTCATACAGTGATCTGCAATTTAAGACACAATAGCCCTTTTGTTGCTCTGTACCAAACACCATAGTCCTCATGACTTCTTGGAATGTTGGCCAGTCAAGAACCATTCAGTAGTTTGTGGCTCATCTCTTCTCAAACCACTGTTGGTGGATACTCACCATGGCTGTGTGTGAGACATTTAACATTCAACAATAAACAGGTGAGGGCATCATCTTTTGATGCAAAGATGGGTCATGGCTAACCACTTAAACATAACTAACTAAACATAGGGTTAGTAAAAAGAGTTATAAATGTTAAACCATAATATCAGTAACGTTAATTATTATTTATTTAACAATGTTTCTAACCATAGATTATTATTATATATATTTTTTTTCTATATAAAAATATATAGAAATTTATATTTTGTTAAGGACCTGATTAACAACAGCCAATCGTTGTTCATGCTGCCGCCCAGCCCAGTCGGAAAGGCAGAGCTGAGATTCGATACGATGTATTCGAAAACCCAACTCTGGTGCGCTAGCCTACTCTACCGCTGCGCCACCTGAGCGGCTATTATTGTTTATTATTATCGTTTTTTAGAGCAGCGTTTCTTATCCAAGCATATACAAATAATATGTGAGCTGCAATCAAAGAAACGCATGTAACACTTAAATAAGTGTAAATAATATATTAATCTGTCTGCTTTTATGTTAACATTTTCCAAATTTGTTTTTGGTGTGTATCCATATACATTTCTGTATTTAATAATTAATTTTTATTTATTCTATATAATAAAAACTCATTAAAACAAAACTCACTTTATTATTGTTATTATTATTAAAAGTTGGTATTATTAAGGGGCAGTTGTGGCCTAGTGGTTAAGGTGCTGGACTAGTAATCGAAAGGTTGCTGGTTCAAGCCCCACCACAGCCAGGTTTCTACTGTTGGGCCCTTGAGCAAGGCCCTTAACCCTCAATTGCTTAGACAATATACTGGCACAACTGTAAGTCGCTTTGAATAAAAGCGTCTGCTAAATGCTGAAAATGTAAATGTAAAAGTAGTAATTACAGTAGCAGTATTATTATTTACATATCAGCATTAGAGTAAACAATGCATTGGAGTAAAAACCCAACATACATGGTAAAATTACCCAGCATTGGGTGTAAAAGAACCTTACAGTTGGGCTGCTGAAACATCCCACCACAATAGTTAAATTGCATACCCCAACAAGTTGGGTTAAATTAATCCAGTGTGTTCTGTCCAATATTTACCCAGCGCTGGGTTGCCAAATAACCCAGCTGGGTTGTTTTCAGCCCAGCATTTTTTAGAGTGTACCATACATTTTATCGTGAAAAGACTCAGGGAACCTTGAGAAGTCTCAATCCATGTAAGACAAGGCTAGAAACTACTGCTGAATATGTGTGACTATTAAAACCTCAAATAGCATTGCATGAGAAGACGTCAATCCACTGTGATAAATATAGCCACGTGGGCTTGGAGGTACTTTGAAAAACTGTTGTCACTTTACACAGTCTATTGCTTCATTAACAAATGTAACCTGAAAAGAGAAAGCAGTATTTCTATTCTAGGCAGAAATGCTGCCAAATTTTCTGGGCCCAAACTCATCTCAGTCAAACCAAAAGACAGTGAGGCTGTTTCACCTCAGTGTGACGTCACTTCCGGTGGTACGCACGCTGAGACGCTGAGACGCTGAGACGCTAGCCTAGTTGTTTGTTTGTAGCCTTTAGCTAAATAACTTTTTATATACGTATGTTTTAAACATATAATTTATACGTTAATCTTCCGTGTGTTGTTGATTTAGTTTTTTTTTGTTTATCGTAAAAAAGCGCTTGTGTTTACTAACGTAAATTCGTGCTGTGTTGGAAACTAGGAAACTTCTGCTACCGGCATCCGAACGAAGCCGGTTTTGTTTGTTTTTGTACTTCAGCGCATAAACATCATAATTATCCAGAATTAAAACCGTTTTCGGTCCGCACGAAGCGCGTTTGTGTTTGGTTGTGTTCTGTATTTCAGCTCTTAAAACACCTCTGTTTTGTGGGGAATTATAACCGTTTCTGTTCGTAGGAAGCGCGTTTATTTGTTTTGTACACCAGCGCATAACACCGTTTTCCTTTAGAATTACAGCCGCTTTTGTCCGAACGAAGCGCATTTGTGTTGTTTGGTTGGTGGTTTTTGTATTCCAGCTCATCATCGCCTGTTTCATCCGGAATTAAAGCCGTTCTTCTGTGACTACCAGCAGAAGCGCCGGTGAATCCAACATAAACATCATCTCCAACTCATCTTGTAAAGCTAAGTATATTACTTTGTTACTATGGCCCCAGCAGGAGCTTTGTATCCATGTTCCGAGTGTAATATGTTCAGTTATTCCTTCTCCGTGTTTAGTGATAACTTTACATGTGATAAGTGTAGATTAGTTGTTAGTCTAACGGAGAAGATCTCAGTGTTAGAAGGGCGCATTCGGGCGTTAGAACAGACTACTACTAGTGAGGGTTTAGATTCAGCTGTAGCAGTCCCGAATGCCAGCAGTTCAGGTACAGAACCCCAGACTCCGGCATTAGAGCCCTCACAGCGGGGCGACTGGGTGACGTCTCGGCGACATAGTCGTAGGGAAAAGCACCGACCATCTCAGTTGCACGTGTCCAACAGGTTTTCCCCACTCAGTGAGCCACCCGCTGAGAAGCCTGTTAATGTAAGTGCTCTGGTTATAGGAGATTCTCAGCTCCGACACGTGCGTATTGCAACCCCCATAGAGACACCAGCAACCATAGTCACTTGTATTCCGGGGGCCAGGGCGCCTGACATCAGAGCAAACCTGAAAGTGCTGGCTAATGCTAATCGTAGATTTTCGAAGATTGTTATCCACGTCGGCACTAATGATGTTCGTTTACGGCAGTCTGAGGTTACTAAGAGTAATGTTAAAGAGGTGTGTGAGTTAGCTAGGTCGATGTCTGAGGCAGTAGTGTGCTCTGGCCCCTTACCGATTCGACCCAGTGGCGAAACCTACAGCAGGTTGTTGTCGCTGAACCGCTGGATGTCTAAATGGTGCTCAGAAAACTGCATTGATTTTGTAGATAACTGGTCCACCTTTGAGGGAAGGCCTGGTCTTTTGAAGCGGGATGGTGTCCACCCCACGTGGGAGGGTGCTGCTTGCATTTCTTGCAGCATAGGTGACAGGCTTTACCACCGCGTTAGTGTAGCGGCAGATAGTGTTAAATGACTATCCAGAGCCAAGACCAGGCAGCAGACTAACAGGCCCAACCGACTGTCTGCGAGTCGCCATCGGACGTCACCTGGAATCCTTAGGTCACAAACCATTGAGACTGTGTCTGTTTACCGTGGCAGGTGTAAGCCAAAACAAAATCAAAAAGTATGTCATAATAACTTAATTAAAATTAATCTAAATGAGCATCATGAAAACCCTAGTAAAGTTAAACTAAAGTTAGGACTTCTAAACATCAGGTCACTTGCATGCAAAACAGTAATTGTAAATGAAATAATTACAGATAATTGTCTTAGTGCCCTGTGTTTAACCGAGACCTGGGCTAGACCTGATGAGTATCTAGGTTTAAATGAAGCATCTCCTCCGGGTTACAGTTATGAACATAAGCCACGTCTTAGCGGTCGTGGTGGAGGAATAGCCACAATTTATGATAAAGACATAGGTCTTACTGTAAAATCAACTCCCATAACAAACTCGTTTGAAGTTCTTATCTCTGACATAACCAATAAATGTTCATCTGATAAAAATAGTATGTTTAAACTGGTTACTGTTTATCGACCCCCTGGTCCTTACTCAGAATTTCTTAACGAATTTGCCGATTTTCTTTCTAAATTAGTCTTATCAACTAAGAAAGCTCTAATTGTTGGTGACTTTAATATTCATTATGAGGATAAGTGTAATCCACTCAAAATTGCGTTTGACTCTATTTTAGAATCTTTAGGCATCACCCAAAATGTAACAGGACCCACTCACCGCTGTAAACATACCTTAGATTTAATACTTACTTATGGTATAAACATAGACAACCTGGAAATTATACCACAGAATGACTTAATCTCTGATCACTCCCTACTAATATATGAAGTGTCCCTGTCCAATAATATACAGCAACCAAATCGTTTTAAATGTAAGCGCACTATTACATCTGCAACTGCAGCAGCGTTCATAAACTGCCTACCAGAATTACCAAATATATCAGCATCAGAACCTAAAGAACTAGATCAGGCAACTCAAAACCTAGAGACCGTACTGCGCACAACCTTAGATAACGTAGCCCCACTCAAAACTAAACTGATTAGGGAGAAAAAACTTGCTCCATGGTACAATGACCACACATGCGCACTTAAACAAGCAGCACGGAAATTAGAACGTAAGTGGCGTCACACTACACTGGAGGTGTATAAGATTGCTTGGAAAGATGCTCTAACTGAGTATAAACATGCACTTATAAAAGCTAAATCTGTATATTATTCATCCCTAATAGAGAAAAATAAAAACAATCCTAGATTCCTTTTTGAGACAGTGTCCAAATTAACTAAAAACGTCAATGAAACTGAATCTAATATACCGCCCGACTGTACCAGCGATGATTTCTTAAAATTCTTTAATGACAAGATAGAAAAAATACGACTTCAGAGTCAGAGTGTGTCACTTGCCAATGTTAAGTATGGACTCACTCCGAGCAGCATTGGTGATAATAGTAACGAGTTAATCCAACTAAATTCCTTTAATCCAATCTCCCAAAATGAACCAACTGTGTTGATTAAATCATCGAAGTCATCATCGTGTATACTCGATCCTGTTCCAACTCGTTTACTTAAAGATTTACTCCCAGCTATTGTAGAGCCCCTGCTTACATTAATCAATGCATCCCTTAGCCTTGGGTATGTGCCTAAATTGTTTAAAAGTGCTGTTATTAAACCCCTGATTAAAAAACCTAATCTTGATCCACATGTTTTATCTAATTATAGGCCAATTTCAAACCTTCCTTTTGTCTCAAAGATATTAGAAAAAGTCGTTTCCAAACAGTTATGTTCTTATTTGAATGAAAATTGTATTCATGAAAAATTTCAATCAGGATTTAGACCCAACCATAGTACCGAAACCGCATTAATTAGAGTAGTTAACGAGTTGTTAATGTCTTCTGATAATGGATGTGTCTCTTTTCTTGTTCTATTAGATCTTAGTGCAGCGTTTGATACGGTCGATCATAACATTTTACTGGAGAGGCTAGAAAATACAGTAGGTGTTAAAGGACTCGCACTCTCTTGGTTTCAATCATATTTGAATGACCGCTCTCAATTCGTTTATGTAAATAATAAATGCTCAGAAACTACAAAAGTAAAGTGTGGTGTTCCACAGGGGTCGGTACTTGGACCGCTATTATTTACACTCTATATGCTTCCACTAGGTGAAATTATTCATAAACATGGCATAAACTTTCACTGCTATGCAGATGACACACAGCTGTATATATCAGCCAAACCAAATGATACTGACACAATCAGTAAGATAGAAGATTGTGTAAACGACATAAAAAACTGGATGTCGTGTAATTTTCTTTTACTTAATTCAGATAAAACTGAGGTTTTACTTGTTGGCTCTAAAGCTGCAAGAGACAAGTTGTCTAACCTGGTGCTAAACTTAAACACGTTCTCTGTTACTCCCAGCCCAGATGTAAAAAACTTAGGTGTCACAATAGATTCAGATCTCTCCTTTGATACACACATTAATAATATTACTAGAGTTGCTTTCTATCATTTGCGTAATATCTCTAAAATAAGAAATATACTATCTGTTAATGACGCCGAAAAACTGATCCATGCGTTTATAACTTCTCGGTTAGATTATTGTAATGCTCTTCTAACTGGATGCTCTGGTAGATCCTTAAACAAACTCCAGTTAGTTCAAAATGCAGCAGCTCGAGTGCTAACTAGAACTAAAAAATTTGATCATATTAGTCCTGTTCTATCATCTCTACACTGGCTGCCAGTTAAATTTCGCATTGATTACAAAATACTTTTACTAACCTATAAAGCGCTACATGGTCTGGCTCCACAGTATCTGAGTGAGCTTATTAATTACTACAACCCAGCACGTCCACTTCGTTCACAAGATGCAGGGTTACTTATAGTTCCTAAAATTAAAAAGACCAAAGCTGGTGGAAGAGCGTTTTCTTACAAAGCTCCACAACTCTGGAATAATCTTCCTGCCTCTGTTCGGGATTCGGACACAGTCTCAATGTTTAAGTCTAAACTGAAAACATATTTATTTTCTCAGGCTTTTGATTAATATAGACAAAGGCGCAGGGCTTGGGGGTTCTTGGTCATAGAAACTTGTGGTGATCAGGGATGTTGGGTCGCTGTCGTTCTGCCTCTCTTGTCCAATCACTCTGGTTTGGGTAGGAGAGGTGGGCGCTGATGTCCTGTGAAAGCCTTCATGACCTTGTTACCTGCTCGCTCTCCCTTTTAGTTATGCTGTAATAATTAGGGCTGCCGGAGTCTAAAACTCTCTGTAAAACTGTTTGTCAACTAGCATTGTACATTATTAACTACATTCTCTGTTGTTTTACCCCGAGGGCATTCTGATGGAAACCTGTTTACCCGCCGAGGTTAAGGATTAAAGTCGAGACTGCCGGGACAACGATGCTGCTCCTGTCAGATGTGACGGGTCTGGAGTAATTGCAACGACAAGAAATCACTACAGACTTTATTGAAGACTAGAGCGGATAACAACTCTATTATTATTTAATTGTTTATTTATCTATTTATTACCACTGTATGACTTTTAGATCATTCAATTCTGTGTTTGTATGATTTGTGTAAATCGTGTATTTATTTAAAGTATCCTCCTGGCCACCCAAGAAGGACGGGCCCTGTTGAGTCTGGTTCCTCTCAAGGTTTCTTCCTGTAATTTTCAGGGAGTTTTTCCTTGCCACAGTCGCCCTCGGCTTGCTCAACAGGGGTTTTTGTATCTGTTGGTCCTGGATTTTGTAAAGTTGCTTTGAGACAATGTATATTGTAAAAAGCGCTATATAAATAAAGTTGACTTGACTTGACTTGCTGTCAAAGCAGTCCACATGTCATCTTGTTTTGAGCGAAAAATGGACAGCAAGGCATATATTGGGATTTTAGAGAGACTGGTGCCAACAAGGTGACAATATTTGGACATCAAAATGTCCATGGTTATTTCAGCAAGACAATGCCAGGTCTTGTTCTGCACATAGTAGAACAGCCTGACTTCAGAGACACAGGGTGCATGTGCTTGCCTGACCTGCCTGCAGTCCAGATACGTTCCAGTATGTTTCCTATTGAAAATGTATGGTGGATCATAATAAGGAAAATCAGACAATGGTGACCATACAATGCTGGGCAGCTATGTATTGTATTGTAAAAGACTTTTCTGTGCTGTAGTGTGCTGACTATGTTTGATGGATGTTTCCATGTTGAGTGTGTTTTGTCCCTTTGGGGATTCCATAATTCATGAAAAAGCATACTCCCAACACATGATCATTCTCTCTCAGTGCGTCTGTGCTGTACCACAACAAAGTAAGTCATTAAAGTTTTATGCTCCCAATAATTGGTTGATGTACAGTTTATTTCTTTATTTGTAAACCCAATAAACACTGAAGACGCTTGGTTACAGTATCAAGCAAAATGGGTAATAATTCTACACGTGATACTTTAAGATTTAGTATTTCTAGTTCGAATATATTGATAATGTAATTAATAGGACACACATGATGCCTCTGTCAATTTTTCAATTTTTTTAGTGTGTTGCAAGCATCAAATTTTTAATTAACTTCTATTTATCTAATATGAAGTTGGTCAGTGTTACTAAATATTAAAATCTTTTCTTTTTACTTTTGTCAGTACATTTTCCAAAAAATAGGGTTTGTATCAGGGGCCTCCGGGAGGGCTCGCACTTACGTGCTTGCGTCACATGTAACCTGGTGTCGCGATCTCGTCACCATGACTACCATTACCTCAGTTCGGAGCAACTCCATCATGTAATCAGGATAAATTAGCAACTTAAGATTTAGGGCCACCCAGACCAAATGTAAACATAGAGTATCTACAAAGGGGGGAAAAATCATATAAGTTACACGTAAATTACAAGTAAGTAATGTAATTTTTAAATTGTGAATTGTGATTGCACTTATTGTATCTCCCCAACTGTTTAATTGTACTTCTTTATTCATTGCACATCAGCCCCGATGCCAATCTTTATTCTGGATCTGCTGCACCTAAAATAAAATGCTATCTGATGAAGACAGTTCATCAGTTAAAACTAACAATTAAATTGTTAGTGTAAGGGCTTTACTTAATTTTATGATTAATGGTAAAGCTGGTCTCTCTCCATGTTCAAAGTTATTTGTGAAGGCAAACTGACAGATGACTTAAGATGTTAATTATTTAAGCTTTAATTTACCCATTGAACGGGTCACCTTGGCCATCATCGCAACAATTGCCCCCCCGCTAAGAGATTTGGCAGGAGCCGCCACTGGTTTGTATACCTCTGATCATGACATGCTTTGTTACATAAGAAGAATCTTCAAAAAGTTTCCACACTTTTATATTTTCAGTGGAATCGGTGAGGGTGGGAGGAGTAATTGGACGTGTCTGAGAGACTTATAGTCTGGATTTAGCACCATCAGATTTCCAGCATTTTGGACCACTTAAAGAAGCTTTAAGGGGAAGAAGATTTTTATTTGATGATGTGAAAGCAGCGGTGCATCAGTGGATACATGCTCAACCCAAAACTTTTTTTGCTAATGGCATTAAAAAGTTGGTACGACGCTGGAAAAAATGCATCAGAAGGTGACTATGTAAAAAAGTGATGTCATTCGTTTTTGAAATTCTTAATAAATAGAGTTTAAAAAGTGTGGAAACCTTTTGAAGAACCCTTGTAATAGGCATTGCCATGCAAATTTTTGTGAGGTGGTCATAATGTTTTAGCTCATAATGTATACTATAGATGTATAAACTCACTAGCCACAATTTTAGGAACACCATACTAATCCTGGAAAGGACCCCTATTTTATTTTTTAGAAATGCCTAATGCCTCTTTGTGTCATGACCTCCACGAGTTGTTGAAAAAAATTAAAATAAAATAATAATAATAAAAAAACACATAGCAACAATGTTTAGAAAAAGATATTCAGATGAAGCTTAACTGATATGAGGTGCAAAAAAAGCATTTCCCAAATCATGATACCAACACAACAAGGCCAAGTGTCAACTGCTGACACTAGGCAAGTTAATCCAGTGGATATATACTGTTTATGCCAAATTCTGACCCTACCCTTATATCACAGCAGAAATCTAAGTTCAACAGACCAGGCAATTTATTTTAATTACTTAACTCTCGTTTTGGTGAGCCTTGAATCTTTACAGCCTTAGATTTCTTGGTTCTTGGCTGATAGGAGTAAAACCTACTGTGGTCTCCTGCTGTTGCACATGCGCTCAAGGTTTGATATGTTGCGCATTTTGGGATGCTTCTATGTAACAAGGCTATAGATACTACTCACACACATCCCAATTCTTGGTCACATACTGTATGTAATGAGTATTACATCACATGTGTAGATAACTAAAAATATTTGTCATTTAAAGATCAGAAATCTAAATGGTTTCTTTCAAAACAAGAGCTAAGGGAACAATTTTCTAGGGTATGGTATGGTTTTAGATAGTATAAGAAAAAATATACTTCATCTGAGCTGCACATAATGCTAGAAATTATTATTAGACATGCATTGAGTAAATGAAGTGATCAGATATGCTAAGACTTGGCTGAGACTTTTGTTTATATATATAAATATTTGTTTCTGATTGGACAAACTCGTCTCTTTTACCCTACCCTACCCTACCCTACCCTGGGAGAGATACTAGGGGGGATGTTTTTGCTTGTAGATTTTTGTTTTCTTTGCATAGAAAGTGTATTTTTTTACATATTCCATATATGTTAAAAACTTCAGCAGCCCATATACAGGTGTCCATATACGTTTGCATGTACACCGATTATTGTTTAAAAACTCCATCAGCATTGCTGTGTCTGATCCACTCATACCAGCACAACACACACTGACACACCACCACCATGTCAGTGTCACTGCAGCGCTGAGAATGATCCACCACCCAAATAATACCTACTCTGTACTGGTCCTGTGGGGGTCCTGACCATTGAAGAACAGCATGAAAGGGTTAACAAAGCATGCAGAAAAACAGATGGACTACAGTCAGTAATTGTAGAACTACAAAGTGCTCCTATATGGTAAGTGGAGCTGATAAAATGGAGGTGATTTTAAATTATATATATATTCTTTTTTTTCTGACAGACTCTTGTCTCTTTTACCCTACATAAAATGTTACATACCATACCAATGTTGGTCAGGCCCTTTTATTTATCCTAAAACTTGGCTGAGACTTTTGTTTCTACTATCCCTACCCAAACATTCACATGTGCAGTTGCACCAGAATCAAACTCACACACAGCCAATCTGAGAGAGATACTTGGGGGATTTTTTTACTTTATAGTTTTATATGCAAATGAGCAAGTCTGTGCAAAAGTCAGAAATATTGGAAGCGTACCTGTGTTCTATTTACTAGGAAAAATGCTGTTTTTCTTTTACCTCCCACCAGGTGTAAACTGGAGCAGCAATGTTGCAGGAAGCTGTTCTCTCTTTTTATTGTTTGTTGCTTTAGGAGGTTATATATAGACAGTGTATCACAAAAGTGAGTACACCCCTCACATTTCTGCAGATATTTAAGTATATCTTTTCATGGGACAACACTGACAAAATGACACTTTGACACAATGAAAAGTAGTCTGTGTGCAGCTTATATAACAGTGTAAATGTATTCTTCCCTCAAAATAACTCAATATACAGCCATTAATGTCTAAACCACCGGCAACAAAAGTAAGTACACCCCTTAGTGAAAGTTCCTGAAGTGTAAATATTTTGTGTGGCCACCATTATTTCCCAGAACTGCCTTAACTCTCCTGGGCATGGAGTTTACCAGAGCTTCACAGGTTGCCACTGGAATGCTTTTCCACTCCTCCATGACGACATCACGGAGCTGGCGGATATTCGAGACTTTGCGCTCCTCCACCTTCCGCTTGAGGATGCCCCAAAGATGTTCTATTGGGTTTAGGTCTGGAGACATGCTTGGCCAGTCCATCACCTTTACCCTCAGCCTCTTCAATAAAGCAGTGGTCGTCTTAGAGGTGTGTTTGGGGTCATTATCATGCTGGAACACTGCCCTGCGACCCAGTTTCCAGAGGGAGGGGATCATGCTCTGCTTCAGTATTTCACAGTACATATTGGAGTTCATGTGTCCCTCAATGAAATGTAACTCCCCAACCCCTGCTGCACTCATGCAGCCCCAGACCATGGCATTCCCACCACCATGCTTGACTGTAGGCATGACACACTTATCTTTGTACTCCTTACCTGATTGCCGCCACACATGCTTGAGACCATCTGAACCAAACAAATTAATCTTGGTCTCATCAGACCATAGGACATGGTTCCAGTAATCCATGTCCTTTGTTGACATGTCTTCAGCAAACTGTTTGCGGGCTTTCTTGTGTAGAGACTTCAGAAGAGGCTTCCTTCTGGGGTGACAGCCATGCAGACCAATTTGATGTAGTGTGCGGCGTATGGTCTGAGCACTGACAGGCTGACCCCCCACCTTTTCAATCTCTGCAGCAATGCTGACAGCACTCCTGCGCCTATCTTTCAAAGACAGCAGTTGGATGTGACGCTGAGCACGTGCACTCAGCTTCTTTGGACGACCAACGCGAGGTCTGTTCTGAGTGGACCCTGCTCTTTTAAAACGCTGGATGATCTTGGCCACTGTGCTGCAGCTCAGTTTCAGGGTGTTGGCAATCTTCTTGTAGCCTTGGCCATCTTCATGTAGCGCAACAATTCATCTTTTAAGATCCTCAGAGAGTTCTTTGCCATGAGGTGCCATGTTGGAACTTTCAGTGACCAGTATGAGAGAGTGTGAGAGCTGTACTACTAAATTGAACACACCTGCTCCCTATGCACACCTGAGACCTAGTAACACTAACAAATCACATAACATTTTGGAGGGAAAATGACAAGCAGTGCTCAATTTGGACATTTAGGGGTGTAGTCTCTTAGGGGTGTACTCACTTTTGTTGCCGGTGGTTTAGACATTAATGGCTGTATATTGAGTTATTTTGAGGGAAGAATAAATTTACACTGTTATATAAGCTGCACACAGACTACTTTTCATTGTGTCAAAGTGTCATTTTGTCAGTGTTGTCCCATGAAAAGATATACTTAAATATCTGCAGAAATGTGAGGGGTGTACTCACTTTTGTGATACACTGTATATATATATATATATATATATATATATATACTGTATATCGATGCATGGACTACACTAGACCCCTGAAGGTGTGCTATGGTATCTGGCACCAAGATGTTAGCAGCAGATCCTTTAACTCCTGTAAGTTGTGAGGTGGGACCTCCATGGATCAGACTTGTTTGTCCAGCACATCCCACAGATGCTTGATTGGATTGAGATCTGGAGGAATTTGGAGGCCAAGTCGACACCTCAAACCCGTTGTTGTGCTCCTCAAACCATTCCTGAACCATTTTTGCTTTGTGGCAGTGCGCATTATCCACATCGATGGCACGACCCAAGGTGTCCCAGCAGAACATTGCCCAAAGCATCACACTGCCAATGCCAGCTTATAGTGCATTCAGGTGCCATGTGTTCCCCAGGTAAGCGACACACACGTACCCGGCCATCCACGTAATGTAAAAAAAAAAACATGATTCATCAAACCAGATCACCTTCTTCCATTGCTCCATGGTCCAGTTCCGATGCTCACGTGCCCATTGTTGGTGCTTTCTGCGGTGGACAGGGGTCAGCATGGGCACCCTGACTGGTCTGTGGCTATGCAGCCCCATACGCAACAAACTGTGATGCACTGTGTATTCTGACACCTTTCTATCAGAACCAGCATTAACTTCTTCAGCAATTTGAGCTACAGTAGCTCGTATGTTGGATCGGACCACACTGACCAGCCTTCGCTCCACACGTGCATCAATGAGCCTTGGACACCCATGACCCTGTCACCGGTTTACCACTGTTCCCTCCTTGGATCACTTTTGATAGATACTGACTACTGCCTAATATATCCCACCCACTAACAGGTGCCGTGATGAAGAGATAAACAGTGTTATTCGGTTCACCTGTCAATGCTCATAATGTTATGCCTAGTTGGTGTACACACACACACACACACACACACACACACACACATATATATATATATATATATACGTATATATTAAAAAAAAAATCACAGATACAAGGGCTGTGCATTTTGCATTGATGACACACACGACTTAATATTCTGTGGACTGATGAGTCAAAAGTGAAACCTTGTGGAAGTTAACACAGCATTTTACCATAAGTACACAATACCAACAGTCGAACATGCTCGTTTTACTGTGATGGTCTGGGGCCTTTATATATAAACTGAAACCTGGCCTTTGTGTTCCTGAGTCTTATCTGTATTTTGCACCTTGTGTGAAATCATGCTGCTGTATTCTTCTCTTTTATGTTAATCTTTAACACATCTAACCTGATGCCCTGAGGGGAAGAGGTATAATACCCTAAAAATATATTATTTTCAATATTAAAGGAATGTTTGGCATTTTGCTATACTCCATGTCACTGTGTTCTTTATTTTTATCACTTTATCAAGCTGTATTTCACGGTGGCTCGATGGATCATGGCTGGATTACTGACCGGGCCCGTGGGGCCAGCGCCCAGGGGCCCTTGAGGTCAGGGGGCCCCAGGGGGGCCCTGGCCCAAAACATTTTGCGATGCCTATCAACATTTATGATACAATATATTTTTATTTCCGAGGGCCCTCCATTTTAAGGATCCTCTGACTATTAGGGACTTTGACCCCAGGGCCTCTTGGGGGCCCTAGCCATGCTTTTGGGGCCCCTAGCCATGCTTTTGGGGGCCCTAGCCATGCTTTTGGGCCCCTTATGAAAATGGATGAGGCGTTGTGGCACTGCTCTGACTTCGACTTCTGGCTATTAGGGGTCCTAGGAAAGAGGGGGGCATATTTTTAGAGGGCCCTGGTTATGAGAGCCCCTACCAGGGGGCCCTAGAGAAGAGCAGGGCATACCATTAGAGGGCCCTTGATCACGAGGGCCCCTGCTATGGGGCCCTTGACTTCCATAGAAGTTGTTTACCATGGCTCCTTGACTTTCTAGGGACCTACAAATTGCCAGGCAAGCTACCATATTTCATAACAGACGTTTTGTTGCAAATATGCGATTCAGACCCTTACTTAATGTTTCTGAATTTGTATTGTTTCAAAATTATGATGTTCAATTTCTCTTAAGCGCAGAGACACAAATTAATTTAGCAATTTTGCAATTATTTAAATTTAAGACAAGCAATTTCAAGCAGTTTGAATGCATACACACACTTAACTGAGCTATTTGATGTTCTTTTCATGCCTGACAATATGTCCAAATGTGAGCTCACTTTAAAGGCTAACTCACTCGCTGCAGCATATCCTTCAGATCTGAACATGAGCCTGGCAGATGAATTGATACAATACAAATCATTCATAACAGAAAAAGAAAAATGTCCTAGTAAAATGCTCAAAACCATGATAAATTTGAATTTACAGTCAACCTTTCCAAATGTCTACATAGCACTTAGACTTTTTTTGACTGTGCCTATCACAAATTGTGAAGGGGAGCGTTCATTCTCCAAACTGGCTCGTATTAAGAATGAACTCAGGATTAGGATGCGCCAAAACCGCCTGATTTGGTCAGACAGCTTAATTTTGATGAATTAGTGGATGACTTTGCAAGAAAGAAGAGTAGAAAGAAACTTATATAAAATAGATTATTGTGTTAGGGTTGGTTATTGACAGGTAGTTTAATGTATTAATTTATTTATGTTTTTGGAGGGGGGGGGGGGGGGGGGGAACGCTTTGGGGCCCAGACTATCCTTAATCCGTCCTTGCGATGGGTAGCACTGTCGCCTCACAGCAAGAAGTCCTGGTTTTGATTTCCAGGTGAAGCGGTCCAGGTTCTTTCTGTTTGGAGTTTGCATGTTTTCCTCATCTCTGCGTGGGTTTTATCCTGGAGCTACGGGTTTCCTTTCACAGTCCAAAGACATGCAGTCAGGTTAATTGCAGCTACTATAATCACCCAGTATAAGTAAGAGTGTGTGTGCATGATAGTGTTTACACTGTGACGGACTGGTAACCTGTCTAGGGTGTTTCCTACCTTTAGCCCAGTGAACTGGACCCAACCCTGAATATGATAAATGAATGATACCCAACACACACTCGACCTAGTGTTTTAATGTAAATAAATGTACAGTTTGTTGGTTTACTGTTGGCATAACAATAACTTGGTGGAATTGTCCTGTTTATGCTCAGTTGCAGCATATACTGCTGATCTTCTGAAGCATTATAACCTATCCTGATCTTCTGAAGCATTATAACCTATGCTGATCTTCTAAGGCATTATAACCTACCCGTATCTTTCAAAGCATTGTCACCTACTCAGATCTTCTGAAGCATTATAACCTACTCAGATCTTCTGAAGCATTATAACCTACTCAGATCTTCTGAAGCAGCATAACCTACTCAGAGCTTCTGAAGCATTATAACCTACTCAGATCTTCTGAAGCACTACAACCTACTAAGATCTTCTGAAGCAGTATAACCTACCCTGATCTTTCAAAGCATTATAACCAGCCCTGATCTTCTGAAGAAGTATAACCTACTCAGATCTTCTGAAGCAGTATAACCTACCTTGATCTTTTGAAGAGGTATAATCTACTCTGATCTTCTGAAGCATTATAACCTACTCAGATCTTCTGAAGCAGTACAACCTACTCAGATCTTCTGAAGCAGTATAACCTATCCTGATCTTCTGAAGCAGTATAACCTACTCAGATCTTCTGAAGCAGTATAACCTACTCAGATCTTCTGAAGCAGTATAACCTACTCAGATCTTCTGAAGCAGTATAACCTACTCAGATCTTCTGAAGCAGTATAACCTACTTAGATCTTCTGAAGCAGTATAACCTATCCTGATCTTCTGAAGCAGTATAACCTACTCTGATCTTCTGAAGCAGTATAACCTACTCTGATCTTCTGAAGCAGTATAACCTATCCTGACCTTCTGAAGCAGTATAACCTACTCAGATCTTCTGAAGCAGTATAACCTACTCAGATCTTCTGAAGCAGTATAACCTACTCAGATCTTCTGAAGCAGTATAACCTATCGTGATCTTCTGAAGCAGTATAACATATCCTGATCTTCTGAAGCAGTATAACCTACTCAGATCTTCTGAAGCAGTATAACCTACTCAGATCTTCTGAAGCAGTATAACCTACTCAGATCTTCTGAAGCAGTATAACCTATCCTGATCTTCTGAAGCAGTATAACCTACTCAGATCTTCTGAAGCAGTATAACCTACTCAGATCTTCTGAAGCAGTATAACCTACTCAGAACTTCTGAAGCAGTATAACCTACTCAGATCTTCTGAAGCAGTATAACCTATCGTGATCTTCTGAAGCAGTATAACATATCCTGATCTTCTGAAGCAGTATAACCTACTCAGATCTTCTGAAGCAGTATAACCTACTCAGATCTTCTGAAGCAGTATAACCTACTCAGATCTTCTGAAGCAGTATAACCTATCCTGATCTTCTGAAGCAGTATAACCTACTCAGATCTTCTGAAGCAGTATAACCTATCGTGATCACTTTGTTTAGCCAAGGCGTGTCTAAGAATAATTTCTAGCATTATGTGCAGCTCACCTCATGTCTTATACCATCTCAAACCATACCATACTAAACCAAAAATTGTTTACTTGGCCTTTACTTTGAAAGATTCATAAAAGATATAAGACAATTATTTTTAAAGTTATCTACATATGTGACCAAATACAATGCAAGAAACTGAGTGAGAGTTGACGGCCTTGCTCAGCAGACCAACAGTGGCCAACTTAGCAGTGGTGGCCCTAAAACCAGCAACCTTTTAATTTCTAAGCCAGTACTGTAATCCCTGCATTATCACTGCCCTAAAAATACTAGATGAGCAAATGCGAGGATCAGATCAATACCTTTTGCTACTTCTGTAGCAATGAATTAATGATGAACTAATAGTACTGTATGGTTGACCAATTAACTTGTTATTTATGTATAAAGACTATGTATAGATATTGATTTATGTAAACTTGTATTAAAGCTGATGCTCTGCACTTTATATGTATTTCTATGTAAATTCAAATTGCTAAAGCTGTTCTGTGCTTGAGTACCGAGTGTCTTTAAATGTAGCATTAGTAATTAGTAATAATAATAATAATTAGTAATATTCTAGCTTTTTAGAGCTGCCTTAACCAAGTTTCAGTGGGAATGGTATAAAGCACAGTAAAAACACTTTGTATGGAATCAAAAATCATGCTTTACATGCTTCTGCTGTTAAATGAATAAATCTGAGTCAGCATAAATGCATAGTGCCAACTATAAAATTTTTATAAAGGCCCTTTCCTACTTTAGTAAAACATTATACAAAAAGGTCCATAAAGTGGACTGGCCCACACAGAGCCCTTACATTAATCTCATTCAGCAGTGTTTAGATGGATTGGAATGCCAACCGAAAGTTTGTTTGTTTAATAGGATTTTAACGTCATGTTTTACACTTTGGTTACATTCATGACAGGAACGGTAGTTACTCATTACACAAGATTCATCAGTTCACAAGGTTATATCGAACACAGTCATGGACAGTTTAGTGTTTCCAATTCACCTCACTTGCATGTCTTTGGACTGTGGGAGGAAACCAGAGCAAGACACGGGGAGAACATGCAAACTCCACTCAGAAAGGACCCAGACCGCCCCACCTGGGGCTGTTAGGCGACAGTGCTACCCACTTAGCCACTATGCCGCACCGCCCACTAAAAGCACATCAGTGTCTGGCCTTAATAATGGTTGTGTTAGTAATTGACCTTAGAGTTGTGTTTTGAAAAACTAGAGAAGAGACTTAAATGAGTGGAGGCAGGTAGAGTTACATAAGCAAGTCTGGCTTAATATAAATGGCTATGGCTTTAAAAGAATTGTTTTTATAAAGATTGTTAAAATGTATTATTATTATTATTCATATACTGCTAATAATAATAATAAAAATGAATCTGCTATGTCCTGATAATTTAGGCAGACAGCACAGTGACTTGGTGGGTAGCACTGTCGCCTTACAGTAAAAACGTCCTGGGCTCGATTCCCAGGTGGAGCAGTTCGGTCCTTTCTGTGTGGAGTTTGCGTGTTTTCCCCATGTCTGCGTGGGTTTCCTCTGGAAGCTCCGGCATCCTCCCAAAGTCCAAATACATGTCAGTGAGGTAAACTGGAGATACAAAATTGTTCATGACTGTGTTCATGACAGGAAAGACTTGATAAATCTTGTGTAACCAGTAAATACCTGTACTGTCATGTATGTAACCAAAGTGTGTAAACCATGACGTTAAAATCCTAATAAATAAATAAATGATCATTTAGGCAGAGAGAGTTACACCCATCAACAAATACAAAATGCATCAGGTTGTAAAAATGCTGGCACTGTTTTGTACAACGTTGATATGTCCGTATATATGTGGTATGGCTGACAAGGGATGCCAAGAAAAGTGAGCCATTTGGTGGGACTGAGGCGTTTTATTGGAAATCGGGGTGCCAAAGTTATTATTATTTTTTTTTTTATTAGTCCTCCTGGTCTTGCATGGTTTGTTTGCGTTTTGTGGCGTTTTCATAAATTGTGCGCAGGTGTGGAGAATGGCGGTAATTAATGCTGGACGTTGATTGGGATGATAAAAGCCCCGGGGTCTACTGTACTGTCGACTTCCGCTTTCGGCAAACAAATGGGGAAGCCGGGTCCTTTGGCATGCGTGACTGTCGCTGCCATGGGAGCCGAGTTCGGTGTTTTACGAGTGAACCCAAAGTGAATCTCATCAGGAGATATAAGCAGGTCTCCAGCCTCGCTTATGTGTTGGTCTTTGGATGCCACTGACTAACCGGTTTCGCCTTCACGGCTTGGTATAGAGTTTGACCGCAGTTTTCCTTGACGTCACTGTCCGTGCGTGGTTGAGTACACCTGTGTAGCAATTAGTGGAGCCGGGCCTGGTTGCCTGTAGGCCACTGTTTTTCCCAGACGTTTTTTTTTTCCCTGTAAAATTAGTTTTATTAGATGTGTAAACTTACTGAGCCACCAATGCTAGCTGCATGGTTTTAAATGATTGTATAATTGACCACCATTGCTAACAGCATAGTTTTAAGTGATCGTATAACTGATTGCCCTATAGGTATTTCAAATTTTTAATGCTATTCCTAGTGCAATATTACTTAATTGGCTTTACAGGCTTTAAATAACTTTGAAGTCTCAGTGTACTGACCCAGGGCTTTCCTTTATTGTATTTTTTTTTTTTTGAGTGAGTGCACTTATCACTTCTGTTTTACTTAGGGTTGCTTTTGGGTAGTGGTTATTTTAATTTCTTTGGTTTTTATTTTGGTTAATATTGATTGTGTATATTCTTTCTGATTGGGTTGCTTATTTAAGGTTACATTATAGAGGTGTTTATGTGCTACACTCTTTCATTATTGTGTTTTTATTTTGCTCTTGGGGTCAGAACCTTTATAAAGCACTGTTGCACTTTAGTAGTCTATTTATAACTTCCATGATGGTTGCGAGTATTGACTAAATAAAGTATATTTTTGTGATAAACTGCCTTATCTCTCATTTATTTGAGAAACCTCGCAGGGACCCCCTACCCTTTATAAAAAAAGTGAGGTGGCGTTGTCGTTGTTTCGGGGTTAAGAAAGTAAGTTCCTTCCTCTCCTCTTACCCCTCAGACCCGGACCCGCCACATATATATTAAAAAAAGGCTTCTAATCATTGTTCAGAAAAAATTCTTTTTAAGAAAATATTCATTTGTACTTTTTCTCTACAGGTGTGTATCTTACACCAGGTAAGAATCATACTATTCTCTTAGCAAAAGAGAACAGTGCGCTCTTGTATCTCGATCCTTTTATCTATTGTGTAATATTTCATACAGAAGACAATTTGCATTAGTGAACAGTGGCATTATGAATGGATTAGGTTTCTTGATTTATGCTAGCGAGACATGCTTCATTTTAGCAAATGAGTTTCTGTTCCCAGTTGAACAATAGAGTACAGTCTGACCCCCTTAATCTGACTGAACAAAAAGACCGTGCTATACTGTAACTTCGGGAGCTTGCTATGCCAGCCATGATTAAACCAGAGCTTCTAAATTAGCATTAGACTGAATCTCTATTAATTCTTGGTATTTCCAGTGTTAATCACATCAAATTAAAAAGCCAATCAGAGTTTAATTAATTGAAAAGAGAGGAAAATGACTGATATTGCACAAGGGTCAATTTATTGTAGTGGATGTTCCAGGCTTCTAGATGAATAGTCTGTTAAATCACAGTATTGGTAAAATATATCACTTTGTGTCTTTTCCAAATGAACATTTTTATCGTGACAAATGGTGCACTGAAACAGTAGAATCGTCATCAGGAGTAAACCCTTTTACTTTTATTGTTGTGTTTGTTTGTTTGATTTTTACCAATGCATTGTGACATGTCCTAGAAGGAGTCTAAGACTCTTAATCTAATATAGAGAATTACTGTCAGTCTGGGATAAAATAGCAGCCAAAACGTAGGGACAGTGATAGCTCAGTGGTTAAGGTACTGGACTAGTAAACAGAAGGTAGCTGGTTCAAGCCCCGCCACCACCAAGTTGCCACTGTTGGGTCCTTGAGCAAGACCCTTAACCCTCAATTGCTCATCGTGTTCCACTCATTGTGTAGGGATGTAATGATGCACCACAAGACAGTTAAAAATTGGTGCACATGTGCCACGATTTGAATTGGTTATTCATTTAGGATGAATTGATATTCACTTTAAACAGCACAGGGCACTGGCGCTATTCACCTCGCCAGGTTGACGGCACTTCACAAAGTTGCAGGTAGGGGGAATTTCCAGCCAGATGTATTTATGTGAGGATACTTTCTTTATTTGTGTTATTCATTTATTTATATATTGTGGGATTTGTTTTAAATTTAATTTCAGTTTTTCATTTACACAATAAGCATTATTTGGCATAGTTTGTACCTACCTCAGAAATTAAAGGGAATTCATTGGGTGTGTTCGAAAACCTAGGGAGCTGCCTTGCTGTCTTACTGCCTACATAGGCAGCTGCCTCAGTAGAGAGGATTCTAATAAGTCAATGACTTATAAATCAGGTTATTCGAACGCGCTACTTAGACAGTGATTCCATCGAGTTTCGCTTACAAAGCTAACAGGTAGCATCTTGCCATTCAAACCAATGGGATGGGGTGGCACAGCGCGCTAGCATGTCAATATAACATCTCCCTTTGTGTACCGAAAACGCTTAAATTCGCTGACAAGCTGGAACTTGCAAATAAATGACACTTGTGCAAGTTTATACAAGTTAAAAATCAATAATAATTAATTTACGTTTGAAAATAACTCCGTTCGTTTCTCCGCACCGTCAACCATGTTTTTTTTTTTTTTTTTTCTGTGAGAGAAGAGCTGCCACACTGAATGCTGGGATTGCCTTGATCACTAAGGATGCTTACGATGCTCACTCGTTCTTGAGTCAAAATAACATTGAAATTTTAAGATGCCTAACTAGACAGTATATTAAGACATCTAAGATTTAGAACAGCCTCATTCTCGGGAGAGCACGTAGGTTGACGTAAAATACGTCAACCTACGCTCTCTCCCGAGAATGAGAGAGCTCCCTAGCTTTTTGAACACACCCATTATTTAGATAAATTAAAGATAAGCACAATTACAGTATTTTATTTATTTTTTTAAAGAGAAAAAATAAAAGGAAACTTTTTTTGTCTTTATAATTTGTCTTCAATTTCATTTTGTTAAAAAAAAAAAATCAGGAAAAAATCGTATCGTGAACCCAGTATCGTGAATCATATCGCATTGTGGGTAGAGTGTATCATTACATCCCTAGTTATTAAGTAGAATCATGCTTTTCATTAAAAATTACCATAATTAAACAGCCGAGGCTAGGGTGTTGCTGGATGGTTGCTAGGCTGTTGCTATGGCACTTCAAACAGTTGTTAACTTTTTCTAGTTGGATGCTTTGGTAGCCCAGGTGTTTTCTAGGTTGTTGCTAAGCAGTTGTTATGATATACCTGCTGGTTGCCAGGTGTTTATGATTCAGGCGGGTAAGTGGTTGTTATGGCATAATTAGGTTATAATTAAGTTGATGCTGTTGTACAATATTCATAATGGCATAAAGAGAGACCAGACCTTGTAAACACATTATTAAAAAATAAAATTTGAAGGTTTATAGTCTGCAGTTTGCATATGTAATTAAAAAAATGAATGAATGAATGAATAAATGAAATAATAAATAAATAATTAAATAAATAAATACCTTTTTAAAATTTGTGCAATACCTGTTGTGCCTTGTGCAATATATTTTATAAAACTATGCAATATTTGTTCAACTTTTAAAAAAAATGTTTATACCTGTATATCCTTACATTTTTATTTTTTAATATATACACTGATCAGCCATAACATTAAAACCACCTACTTGTTTCTACACTCACTGTCCATTTTATCGGCTTCCCTTGCCATATAAGAGAATTTTGTAGTTCTACAATTACTGACTGTAGTCCATCTGTTTCTCTGCATGCTTTGTTAGCCCCCTTTCATGCTGTTCTTCAATGGTCAGGACTCTCCCAGGACCACTACAGAGCAGGTATTATTTAGCTGGTGGGTCATTCTCAGCACTGCAGTAACACTGACATGGTGGTGGTGTGTTAGTGTGTGTTGTGCTGGTATGAGTGGATAAGACGCAGCAGCACTGCTGAAGTTGTTAAACACCTCAGTCACTGCTGGACTGAGAATAGTCCACCAACCAAAAGTATCCAGCCAACAGCGCCCCGTGGGCAGCGTCCTGTGACCACTGATGAAGGTCTAGAAGATGACCAACTCAAACAGCAGCAATAGATGAGCAATTGTCTCTGACTTTACATCTACAAGGTGGACCAACTAGGTATGAGTGTCTAATAGAGTGGACAGTGGGTGGGCACGGTATTTAAAAACTCCAGCAGCGCTGCTGTGTCTGATACACTCATACCAGCACAACACATACCAGCACAACACACACTAACACACCACCACCATGTCAGTGTCACTGCAGTGCTGAGAATGAGCCACCACCTAAATAATACCTGCTCTGTGGTGGTCCTGACCATTGAAGAACAGGGTGAAAGCAGGCTAAAAAAAAGGTATGTAGAGAAACAGATGGACTACAGTCAGTAATTGTAGAACTACAAAGTGCTTCTATATGGTAAGTGGAGCTGATTAGTGTAGAAACAAGAAGGTGGTTTTAATGTTATGGCTTATCGGTGTATATTATGGTCACAAATAAATTTACTAACAAATTTATAAGCATCACATGACCAAATGCCATGATGGACATGTCAGTTTTATTCCTAAATAAATATTCCTAAAACTTCTTAAATATGTGTTTTATTCCTTAAATTTATTTGCAAAAATTAATCTTAATATTTGTAATTATGACCTAGTTATACATTACACAAATTTAATAAGACAATCTACAGTTTTTCCCCAATTTATCTTCACATGCAAGGTTTCCATTCCAAGGTGATCCACGGCAGCAGTCCAGTGTTATTAAAGCTCAGCTGTTAATGGCAATCAAAGTGCACATCACATCTGGCCCAAGGAGAAGCAAGGATCAGGATGACTGGCAAGGCCCTGACAGTACTGGCCAGGTGCAGAGTAGGAAGGGACCTCCCTGTTAACACATGGCATGACACTCAGCCAGGGAGATTAATGGCTCTGACTACACGGCAGCAGAGCGGCCAGGGATCGCAAAGATAATTGGCCTGGGCCAAGTATGATCTTGGACATCTGCTCATAGCAGGAGCCAATCACACTCTGTCATCCTTGCCATGCTGCCAGTAGTTCACGCTAGGTAAGTGGAGCACCATCCAAGTGATGATAGGTTGCCAACGTATGCGCTTTAATCCACTGGAACGCTTAAACTTCAGTCTGAAAAAAGTGAGGTGTAGTGGTTCACTCTTTTAAATCACTGTCATAAACTATATAGTCAAAGTTTGTGGACACGTGACACTTCAACATCACATCCTAAATCATTTTTTAGAATAGCTTTCCACCAGACTTTAAATTGTGACCCGCTATCAGTCCCCACAAGAGCATCAGTGAAATCTGGTACTAATGTTAAGACCTGCTTTTAATCAGCGTTGCAATTGAGGTCAAGAAAATGCCAGTCAAATTCTTCCACTCAAACTTGGCAATTCTTGGCATTGAAATAGTGATTTTAAGCTTGTATGCCACTGTTCTCAGAACCTCAATCATGATTCGTCCGTTAAACAGTTTATTTGCTTATGTTCTTTTTATAAGCGGTCTGGAACTCATTAGTAAGTGTCACAAATAGGCATAATTTTGCAGCTGAGCTGTTAATAACAATAACAGCTCTTACTGGTCTGGTACTGGTATGCTGGAAAAAGTGCTGATCATTAAATGTGTGGTACAACCCATTCAGGCGGCATGGTGGTTCGGTGGGTAGCACTGTCGCCTCACATCAAAAAAGGTCCTGGGTTTGATTCCCAGGTGGAGCGGTTCGAGTCCTTTCTGTGTGGAGTTTGCTCTGGTTTCCTCCCACAGTCCAAAGACATGCAATTGAGGTAAATTGAAGATACAAAATTGTCCATGACTGTGTTTGACATCAAAACTTGAGCTGATGAATCTTGTGTAATGAGTAACAACCTGTTCTGTCATGAATGCAACCAACCAAAGTGTTTTAACATGATGTTAAAATCCTAACATAATAAAATAAAATCAAAATAAATAAGTAGAACTCATTCTACCTACTACTTACAGTTTTCATGGCTGTATGCTCTGTGCTGACACTCTAGGTGATACAGGCTTGGTGTTTAATTAAAATTGTCAATACAATTCAAAGTTTACAATACAAGTAGTTGCACAAAACTATACTGAACGACTACTATTAATAATTAATTCATTAATTATTAATTAATTAATAAAAATTATGAGTCACAGCTGTTCTATTGTGGTGCTGTTGACTGGCTGGGTGTCTGCATAGACATGATTGGCTACATCTAAGGGAAGATAGCCAAAGCCCTGCAATGCACGGGTGCCCTGTCCAGGGTATTCCTGCCCTGCGCCCGGTGTTTTCTGGTGGAAACAGATCTGCCATGACCCTTACCAGGATAAAGTGGATGATAAAATAAAAGGAATAAATGACATAATGTACATGTGTCAAACTCAAGGCCCACGGATCAAATCCAGCCCACCACGTAATTTTATGTGGCCCGTGAGAGCTTAAAAGACATATGATTGTCTTAAAATACACTGTAAAATCGTACATAAACTGCATCACCCACAATGCATGCCGATTTTGTGACCCGCAAAGTGACCGTGTCCCACCACTAGATGGCAGTGTTTGCACATAAGCGTTTAACTGAGGCGGTTTTCCAACAAGTGATGTTGAGAAATATTTACAAATAATCCCAAAGTGTACAAGAAGAGAAAATGTAAGGGAATTATGGGAAAGTAAATACAAGTTTGTGCTTCAAGAAGAGAAACCGGTGCATCTCTTGTGTTATGAGGCTGTGTCTGTGGTAAAGGAATACAATATAAATGTACACCGACTAGGCATAACATTATGACCACTGACAGGTGAAGTGAATAACACTGATTATCTCTTCATCATGGCACCTGTTAGTGGGTGAGATATATTAGGCAGCAAGTGAACATTATATCCTCAAAGTTGATGTGTTAGAAGCAGGAAAAATGGCAGGTGTTAGGATTTGAGTGAGTTTAACAAGGGCCAAATTGTGACGGCTAGACGACTGGGTCAGAGCATCTCCAAAACTGTAGCTCTTATGGGGTGTTCCCGGTCTGCAGTGGTCAGTATCTAAGTATCCAAGGAGGGAACAGTGGTAAACCAGCGACAGGGTCATGGGCGGCCAAGGCTCATTGATGCACGTGGGGAGCGAAGGTTGGCCTGTGTGGCCCGGTCCAACAGACGAGCTACTGTAGCACAAACTGCTGAAGAAGTTAATGCTGGTTCTGCTAGAAAGGTGTCAGACTCCATGCCAAGGGGGACCAGCACAATAATAGGAAGGTGGTTATGATGTAATGCTTGATCGGTGTAGATATACATTATAAATTTGGCATTTTGACACCAAACATAGAATGTAGCCTCCAAGAAAAACAACAAATTGTCCAAGACTTAAAAGGCAGAAAAAAAAGCAATCACAGCAGTATACGTTACAATTGGCCCTTTGAGGGCCACCATAATGCAGATGTGGCCCTCTGTGAAAATGAGTTTGACACTCCTGACAAAATGATTATTGTTATGAATTTACCCTCAGATATAGATGGTATTTCATGTTGAGTATTTTGTGCAAAGCAAAATGTACTCAGAACTACGCTCTGTCTGGGCTCACTATGTGCTCACCAACAAACTAATGCTTCCTAATGAGCTTCTCCTTTCTGAGTTTTGCAACTTAATTAGTAAGGGGATACTGTATCAGTCTCTGACATTGTGAAACATAATGCTTAAGATCCGAACACTGGGAAAAATAGCTCATTTGCCCACCAGTGACTTAGATGGAAAGTGACATCGGTGAGACAAAAATGGCTCTTTAGGCCAGCTCGAATAACCAGACATTCAATTAAATTCACTTTAATTTTCTTTATTTGGTTTTTTTTTATAGAAAGCAGCCACACCTGTGAAAATCACAAGTAGGAGAAGCCAAAGAAGAACTAATCATCTTGTAAACACCATGACACCATTCTTATCCCATAGCTTTAAGAGCACATAAGAGCAATGTTGTTCTTAACATTAATACAGGCAAAAGTATGTGAACACCTGATCATAAGCTATAAAGTCGGCCACCCGTTTGTTACTATCCCTTGCTCTTCTTTTCTAGAAATACTTTCCACAAGACGTTAGAGCTTAGTCATTGGGCATTTTTCTGCCTCTTAAGTCAAAAACAATGGAGATGTACATAAAAAGGCCTGAATCAAACATTCCAGTTAATTTGAAAGGTGCTCGGCCACTCAGGTGGCACAGCGGTAAAAACACACGCTGGAACCAGAGCTGGGATCTCAAATACGTCGTATCGAATCTCAGCTCTGCCTTGCCGGCTGAGGCTGAGCGGCCACATGAACAACGATTGGCCTGTTGTTCACATGGGTGGGACTAAGCCGGATAGGGCCTCTCTCTCATGACTGGTGCAATTACGACCTCTGCTGGCTGATTGATAGAGCCTGCACAGAGATGAGAAAAGAGTGCTCTTGGGGTGTGTCCCTCCGTACACACAGCTAAGCTGCACTGCACTCGTCAAAGTGTAGGTGATAAGATGCATACGGCATGCTGCCCACGTGTCGGAGGGGGCGTGGGTTAGCTTCGTTCTCCTCAATCAGAGCAGAGATCGGCATTGGTGGAGAGGAAGCATGATGCAATGGGGCAATTGGACGTGCTAATAAGGGAGAAAAAGGGGAGAAAATTTTTTTGAAAGGTGCTCAGTTGGGTTGAGGTCAGGGCTTGTGCAGGCCACTGGAGTTCCTCCACACAAAACACTCAAAACATGGACCTCTTAATGGACCTCACTTTGTGCCCAAGGACACAGCTAGTAGAAAGCATATACATTTTTAAATAAATATGATTTTATACACTTGTTAGCACTGGGTGTGGCTAAAACACCATTTTCCAAGAAAGTTTAACCCCCTGTTAACATCAGTCCACTCCTTGTTCTGTTCATATTCTTTTGACATCCACATGCAAGTTTCACCAAAGTTGTTGTTTTTATGGCAGATGTTTAAGACAGTGTTAATTTCTTGGTGACATTGAAATGGCACTCTTCTATTCAAATGAGCTGCGCATCCTTAAATGTTAAACAGGCCCTTCAGTCGCCTGTACTTTATAAACAGCTGTGACCCCACGCAGGAAGTCAGGCATCCCACTTCCTGTGGCAAGCTGTGTCACTGGCTCCTCTGGCCAGAGATGGCTTTCTAATTGGTGTCCTCTCACCTCTTTATACTGAGATGCTTCTGTTTGACAGTTCTTGGCAGCAGGTGGAATGTCCTTGAAGAAGTGAAAAAAGCCGCTACAGTTAAACACTTTTCCCCCCGAAGCTTTTTTTCACTTCAAAAGAGCAATCTAAATGAGGATTGGAGACAATAAAGGATGCCATCTCTGAGAGGACATGCTGCTTCTGCAGCCTGACAGTATCATTTAGGCTGAAATTATCAAAAACTTTCATATTACTTTTAATCTGACAGTGCACATATAGTATCTTTTACTCGAGTACCAATATAAATTCCAATAGAACCAATAGAATCCCTTCATAAAGGCACCACTAGTGAATGCAGAAAAAAAATAGAACTATTAATGAAATATAAATTATTTTAAAATAAAATAAAAAATAAATTATAAATTATTGTTCTAAATAATAATCATATATATTCACTGGGCACAAGTATTATGAACAATATATGTTTCGACTTTAGTAACAGGTGTGGAAAAATAATGCATTTTATTAAAAGTAAGAAAAAAAATATTAACAAAAGAGAAATTTATATCAAATCAATATTTGGTATGACCACCTTTGCCTTTTAAGATAAAACCATTGAGAGATCAGACTTGAGCTGCTGGAGATCTAAGCTGATGGAAGTCTTACACCAGCTCACACCAAAGTCTCAGAAGTTCTGCTTGGTCCTCTTGTGATGGTGAAGACTGACTGGGAAGCATGTCCCTTAAGTTGGTTATTAGTTGTCCTGGATGGACTGTCCAATGCTCAGCTCAGATTTTTGTGAGTTTTTTTTTTTTAAATGAATACCCCTAGGTGTTGAAGATTAAGGTGTTAAGGAGTACCTGAGAAAACAGAGGGTGTTGGTCAAGCAGTGTCCGGTGGTGTTGTGGATGGAATTCCACCCCTTTTACACCTTCTACACTGTTCATGTGGATGTAATATAAAAAAAAACGCCTCCATTGTATAAATGTGAAACTAGGGCTGAAACGATTCCTCGAGTAATTCGATTACTAAAAATCATCGATTCAAATTTTTCGCATCGAGGCATTGTTTAATCCATACAACTATATACAGCTCACAGTGTTTCACATGGACGACTTTCACTTTTGTACAACGGGTTCACGCTGTGGGCAGGTAATGTGAAGAAGTCGAGGGCCGCGTCCGAAATCACAAACATAAACAGTACTTTACAGGACTTAAACCGGGTACTTTTCATGTACAGTTTAATGAATATTCCGTATTTTGACACGCTCGCCGCTCCCGCATACTGTTCAGTATGAAAGTGCGATTTGAGAGACAGCCAAGATTTGATAATGCGGACAGCTAAATGGATAGAGAGAAAATATCGAGGGGCGAACAGAGGAGACTGAACAGAGAAAACCACAGAAAGTTTGAGATCATTTTAAGCTGGAAAAAACGAAAACTCAGAACAACATCCACACCATCAGAGCGTCTTGTTAATACGCTTACTTTTCTTCATTACAACCACCACAGGCTTTTTTGAAGGCTTAGGCAAACACACATCTACACACACACACACACACACACACACAAACACCAAATCTACCTCATCTAGGAGATACAATCCTGAAAGAACCTCTTACAAATGCCACAAAGCCTCCCAACAAAATATTAAGGCGTTATGTTATGCGTAAGCTGTAGCCGAAACCTTTAGTACTAAAAGTTGCACAAATAAGAGGCTTATGTTTATGTATTATTGTTTATTATTATTTATGCCTTAGTTTTAGGTTGCCTGTATACATTTTAAAAGTAATTTGATTTATTTTTGATGTATTTGTTTATGCATTTCAATAATGTTCTCTTTAAACTGTACTGTATGCAAGGAATACAAATGTGCAGTGTGTTTTAAGAGACACGTCTTATTTAATCTTATTTGTATTCATTTTTGCTCTTTATTAAAGCAAAAGTATTTCTTATCCGATTACTCGATTAATCGCTGGAATAATCGATAGAATACTCGATTACAAAAATAATCGATAGTTGCAGCCCTAGTTTAAACTTATAAAACCTGTTTCATAAGCTTAAAGTATTATTTAGGCTGTATTTAAACCAGAAAAAATATACTGCATTTTCTGAACATTTTGGAAAATTAGAGAAGTTAAACAACTATGAAATACAGTATGTTATCATCATTTTCTTTTCTTATTAGGGTTGATAAGGAAACGTGTCTTTTAAATGTTAATGCTTTTAACACAGTTTTTTGCATGTATTCCATTAAGATTCAGATTCTTTTGGAATTCACAATCCTTATTTTTACCGCAGGTTTAGTTTTTGAGCTTCCTAGATTACTCAATTGCTTTATAATAGAATTAAAGCTACACTATGCTATATGGTGAAAATAATTAAGTTTAGGTGATTAAGTCACTTTAGTCACACCTATTGCTAACAATATCATATAATATCAATAATATGCACCCAGGTGGTGCAGCGGGATATTCCGCTGGCACACCAGCGCCGAGATTCTGAACTCGTTAGTTCGAAACTCGCCGTTGCCACCGGTTGGCTGGGCACCATCTAGTGGACATAATTGGCAGTGCCTGCAGCAGACATGGTTCTGCTAGGGTGGGACGACTGGACTATGTGGATGGGGACCCTGACTGGCAGATAGAGAGGCGCCTGTGCAGAGTGCATAGGTGAAAAAGGGTTCCGCTAAGGGCTGCGTGTGGGTCGGAGGAGGCGTGAGCAGCAATATACCCTCCTCGACTGCAATCAGGGATCCCCCAGCAGCGGAAGACAAATTGACTACAATAAAAATATATATATATATAATAAACATAATTGAATGAAAAAGTTATTAAATATGCATAGATCAAAGAATAAAGTGATTGCCAAATTACAGTCTGTCACTGTCTGTCAGTCTGCCAATTTTGACTTCTTTTTGTTTGGCACTGAAAAGCTTAGAGGCAAAGAGCTGCAATGTATCCAATTCTCCACACATAATAATAATAATAAAAATATAGGACCTGAGAAAAGTCAGCCAGGTGACACTTGAGAATAAAAAGCAGAAAAAAAGCTTTAGGTAATTTAATACAGAGCCCTCAACTCTGGTTATGGTCACAGACTGAGGATCCACTGTTGGTGGGGATGAGCATTGTTGAGTGAAGGCCCCTGGGCATCAAGAATTTACATGTTACAGCCTGGCTAAAACCTGGATAAATTATTTATGTGACCGAGGCAAAGGCTACTGAATGGGTCAGCATAAAGCTTCATAAGCAATGAGAGAAGTGACAGCAAGTGGTGCAATACTTGTCCTGAAAAGCGTGTTTTTAAAAAGGGTTAGATTTGCAGCAGCTGTTGAAGCAAGCGGGGTAGTGACCTGTTCACTAAACCATAAATAAGTTAAGGGGAATATGCAAAGACTGCAGGGCTACCATGTTGTTTAGATTCACCTTACGTGCTGATGGGTGTTAGAGAGACCTCAGCTGGCACAAGTTGCACAGTAGAGACTTAAATTCAAAACTGATATCTGGAACACACACACACTTAGAAGTTTATAGCTTTATAAGATGGAGTGATGGAATGGTTGCTGCACAGTGGCCATAAAGACATTGACCATATATACACATATAAATGTGTGTCGCTTACCTGGGGGAAGGGATGACACTGAGATGCAGTATGGATTCTGCTGGGAAAACTTAAGTACGACCTACATAAGGTATACCTCGTCATGGCAACACTATTTAACAGTATTCCCTAACAGCAGTAGCCTCTTGTTTAGCAGGATAATGAACCTCCTGCACTGCAAAAAATCTTCAGGAATGGTTTAACACTAGAAGTCCCAGAAATTTCGAGCTCCCCCCTGAAGTCCCGAAAGAGGGTCAAATGACCCTTAGTCCGAACTGACGACTCTGATGGCTCCAATTAGCATCCTTTCATTTGTAAATGTGGCCATTGCCTGAGGAATCTGCAGGGGGGAGTAGAGCTGAATTCACACTAACGTCTAATACTTGAAAAGGACTAAAAACCTGGCCTTTCTGAGCCAATGGCCTTAAAGACAGATCTTTTACTTTTTTGGGTGTCAATGACAAAAAATACCAAAATTCAAGATTAAGTCAAATAATAATGATGATTTATTAATATGAATATAAGTAAGTTTACGTCTAAGTCTTCCTTCGGATCCAGACGAGTCTTCTGAAGCTTCTCAGGAGAGAAAAGTTCAAAGCAAGAAGCGAAGCGCCAGAGAGGAAAAAAGCAAAAAGAGCCCCCACCTCTGGTCACTCTTTAGTTTTATACCTTCATTAATTCCTGATCACGTCAAAAATGCTTATGTGTGTGCGCTGTCTTTTGCACAAAATGCTGAAGCATACAAAATCTTTTTCTGTACCCCTGTACATTTTGGCAAGACACAGAGTCCTGGGTCTTCACAAAGATCAGTTTCAGTTCCCTGTTCCTAAATGTTCTGTACAGAGAATTAGCCAGACATTATGTAATGGCTTTTTCCATCCAAAAGTCAGCTTTTTAAGTACAGTTATAAGTCAAAAAGTTTTACCATATAAATCAATAAATTTTACCTAAAAAATAAATTTCTAATCGAGATGACATCCTCAAAACACCATGTGAAACACAGGTCAAGAGACTTTGCATTTTGAGGGAACTGACAATTTGTATAAAACACACATTTTGTTTTGAAGCACACATGAAGTGTTTTGGGAGAGATGTGACCTTTTGCTGCTGATCCGTGATGTTGTGCTGCATTATCCAGGTCATTTTGCCAAATGTACATATAGTTTGCAAAACATACAATCTGTTTCAAGTTTTCAAGTTTTTCTAAAATAATTTATTTATGTTTTTCTTTTAAAAAAAGATGTGAAAGAAGTGGGTTCAAAATGACAGACAAAAAACAAAACAAATTAATTGTGTTGATCCACCTCAACAAAGGTCTTGTAAAAGAGTGTAAGCAAAAGAATGTAAGCTGCTCCTGAGTGTGTCTGCCCACCCCCCAGCTGCATTGTTGTGCAGGGGATATGCATAAGGTTGCTAACACCTTAGCAAATTTGCATGCAGCCTTTTGTGCTGTGGGGGATAAATAGGTGACTGCTTCACCTATTTTGTTCAAAAGAAACAAAATGCAGAGAAGGCTCACCACTCAACAGGCATTGGAACTGATCCTGAGCAACACCAACCCTTGTGACTCAGATGGAGAAGACATAGTCCTTCAACCGGATTCGGACTCTGAGCTGTCTTCAGGTTAGATTTTTCAAATTACCTATTTTTATTTCCTGACTATCTTTTTTATTTAGAACCAAAACAAAATGTTAATTTGAAATTATTTATCTTGCAGATGAGGAGACTCCTCCTCTACCAAAAAAGAGAGCTCGGTTGGCGAGTGAGCCGACAGAGACCGCAAAAGATGGCACAGTGTGGCGTGAAGTACAAGTGGGGAAACGTCTCCATTTCACCCCAATAGAACCGTACCCTACAGATGGAGAGCAAAGGGCTAAGGCCAGACGAAGTGTCCGGAGTCGCCTTCAGAGCTTCCTCTGTTTTATCACTCTTGACATGCTTCGTAGCATTCAAGAATGGACTACTCAACATGCACGTCACACGGAGCAGGTGGATTGGTTCATGGATCTCCCGGAACTAATGGCATTTATTTCAGTCACTATCTTGCGGGGGGTGACCAAGGTTCCATCACTACGTGACAGCTGGTCAGCAAACCTGGCAAACCCAAGGATCATTGCAACTATGGCCCGAAACCGCTTTCAAGACATCATGCAACACCTACGCTTTGATGACATGTTCACACGCAGTGAGCGAGCGGAGACCGATAAGTTTGCTGCAATCTCCGATGTGTGGAGATCGTTTGTCACCAACTGCATCGCATCCTACAACCCTGGTCGACACATCACTATTGATGAACAGCTTTTCCCGTCAAAGACTCGCTGCTGTTTTCCGCAATACACTGCAACAAAACCAGACAAGTTTGGCATCAAGTTTTGGGTGGCTTGCGACTTGAAATCAAAGTACATCTGTAATGTCCTCCCATATCTTGGCAAGGACCCCAGTCGTCCCAGCGGGGAGAGACTGTCCGAAACTGTAGTGATGAGGCTGATGGAACCATTCATGGACAAGGGCAGAACTGTAACCACAGACAATTTCTTTACATCATTGTCACTTGCACAACGACTGCTTAGCCGGAAAACCACTATCCTCGGCACAGTCAACAAGAGTCATGACATGACAAATAGTTCAAAGACTTGACCTGTTGACTTGGTCTTAAACTTAAAATCTCAATCTGATTGAGCATCTGTGGTATTTGCTGGACAAACAAGTCCATCCATGGAGGCCCCGCCTTGCAATTTATAGGACTTATAGGATCTGCTGCTAACATATTGGCCCTACACCTTCAGAGGTCTTGTGCAGTCTATGCCTCAACTTGTCTGAGCTGTACTCTAGGCACAAGGGAGACCTACATAATTAGGCAGGTGGTTTTATTGTTATGGCTGACTGGTGTGTGTGTGTGTGCACCCACAGCGCACACACACACACACACACACTGGGTTCAAAGCAGAAATATCCTGGACAGGGCACAAATCTATTGCAAGCCTCCGGCCATTTATCCGCCATAGATTTTGCCTTCATAAGCCAGGCCGGCTGATGGGCTAGCGTAATAAACTGTTGCACCACCCAAATGTGATATATAAAGAGTTTGTTTAAAAAGACTAATTAAAGTAATTATTTAGGGATTTAGTCTAGGCCAAAATGTGTTAAAATAAGCACATCATCTGCTGTTGTTCTGGCTTTTTTCCTGTACCGCAGGTAGTGTCCCAAAGGCTTATCTATGAATTTTAAGGTGCAGCAGCTAAGAGAAGCTCACTAAGCTGACAGTTATGCTTGAATTGTGGGTGCCAAGATTTCTGGAAATTTTTCTCTCTCCCTATCTCAGCTACACACCAACTGCTTCGCTCGCCCTTGTCTGTTTCACCAGATTTCCCCCTGTGGAAAGGACACTTTGCACTTACGCTTGTCTCTACCAGCCTGCTTCGAATTGTCACTGTGTGGCCACTATTTTCTGTTGATTGCCCACTTCTTGGTATTAGCTACAGTCTCATAGGGCATGAAACACATCTGCCTGTCTTTGCTAGAGTACATTGTAATGAAAGATACAGCTCCACTTTAGCAGGGGTTTGGCATGGTCTTACAGTGAGGGTGCCAGCAGCTGCATTATGCTGGATAATACCCTTGAACAGTATTTTCTTAGCGGTGACTGACGTGAGAGAATCGAGTCTAATGCACACTTCCATTGACAGGTTCTAGTTGTAGTAAAAAAATGAATGTAATGATAAGACTAATCAATAAGTAATGAGAAAAGTGCCTTTTAAAGTGCAGGCCAAAGTCATGTTGATATTTCTATTAAGTGAGGCACAAACAGTGTACAATTACACATAATACACACATTAATCTTTACTATATGTTAACCATTAGTTATCAATTGTCCATTCATTTATTTATTTATCTGTAATAAACTGCATTATCTATCTTTAAAATACACCGACCAGTTATAACATTATGACCACTGACAGGTGAAGTGAATAACACTGATTATCTCTATATCACGGCACCTGTTAGTGGGTGGGATATATTAGTCAGCAAGTGAACCTTTTATCCTCAAAGTTGATGTGTTAGAAGCAGGAAAAATGGGCAAGCGTAAGGATTTGAGCAAGTTTGACGAGGGCCAAATTGTGATGGCTAGACGACTGGATCAGAGCATCTCCAATACTGCAGCTCTTGTGGGATGTTCACAGACCAGTCAGGGTGCCCATGCTGACCCCTGTCCACCGCCGAAAGCACCAACAATGGGCATGTGAGCATCGGAACTGGACCACGGAGCAACGGCTTTTACATCACGTGGATGGCCGGGTGCGTGTGCATTGCTTACATGGGAAACACATGGCACCAGGATGCACTATGGGAAGAAGGCAAGCCGGCGGAGGCAGTGTGATGCTTTGGGCAATGTTCTGCTGGGAAACCTTGGGTCCTGCCCTCCATGTGGATGTTACTTTGACACGTACCACATACCTAAGCATTGTTGCAGACCATGTACACCCTTTCATAGAAACGGTATTCCCTGACGGCTGTGGCCTCTTTCAGCAGGATAATGCGCCCTGCCACAAAGCAAAAATTGCTCAGGAATGGTTTGAGGAGCACAATGAGTTTGAGGTGTTGACTTGGCCTCCAAATTCCCCAGATCTCAATCTAATCGAGCATCTGTGGGATGTGCTGGACAAACAAGTCCGATCCATGGAGGCCCCACCTCACAACTTACAGGAGTTAAAAGATCTGCTGCTAACATCTTGGTGCAAGATACCACAGCACACCTTCAGGGGTCTAGTGTAGTCCATGCCTCAATGGGTCAGGGCTGTTTCGACAGCAAAAGGGGGACCAAAACAATATTAGGAAGGTGGTCATAATGTTTGACTCATCAGTGTATAGTTACCATTAGTTATTAATTGTTTATTTATTTTTTATCTGTAATAAACTGCATTAACTATCTTTACTATATACAGTGTATCACAAAAGTGAGTACACCCCTCACATTTCTGCAGATATTTAAGTATATCTTTTCATGGGACAACACTGACAAAATGACACTTTGACACAATGAAAAGTAGTCTGTGTGCAGCTTATATAACAGTGTAAATTTATTCTTCCCTCAAAATAACTCAATATACAGCCATTAATGTCTAAACCACCGGCAACAAAAGTGAGTACACCCCTAAGAGACTACACCCCTAAATGTCCAAATTGAGCACTGCTTGTCATTTTCCCTCCAAAATGTCATGTGACTCGTTAGTGTTACTAGGTCTCAGGTGTGCATAGGGAGCAGGTGTGTTCAATTTAGTAGTACAGCTCTCACACTCTCTCATACTGGTCACTGAAAGTTCCAACATGGCACCTCATGGCAAAGAACTCTCTGAGGATCTTAAAAGACGAATTGTTGCGCTACATGAAGATGGCCAAGGCTACAAGAAGATTGCCAACACCCTGAAACTGAGCTGCAGCACAGTGGCCAAGATCATCCAGCGTTTTAAAAGAGCAGGGTCCACTCAGAACAGACCTCGCGTTGGTCGTCCAAAGAAGCCGAGTGCACGTGCTCAGCGTCACATCCAACTGCTGTCTTTGAAAGATAGGTGCAGGAGTGCTGTCAGCATTGCTGCAGAGATTGAAAAGGTGGGGGGTCAGCCTGTCAGTGCTCAGACCATACGCCGCACACTACATCAAATTGGTCTGCATGGCTGTCACCCCAGAAGGAAGCCTCTTCTGAAGTCTCTACACAAGAAAGCCTGCAAACAGTTTGCTGAAGACATGTCAACAAAGGACATGGATTACTGGAACCATGTCCTATGGTCTGATGAGACCAAGATTAATTTGTTTGGTTCAGATGGTCTCAAGCATGTGTGGCGGCAATCAGGTGAGGAGTACAAAGATAAGTGCGTCATGCCTACAGTCAAGCATGGTGGTGGGAATGCCATGGTCTGGGGCTGCATGAGTGCAGCAGGTGTTGGGGAGTTACATTTCATTGAGGGACACATGAACTCCAATATGTACTGTGAAATACTGAAGCAGAGCATGATCCCCTCCCTCCGGAAACTGGGTCGCAGGGCAGTGTTCCAGCATGATAATGACCTCAAACACACCTCTAAGACGACCACTGCTTTACTGAAGAGGCTGAGGGTAAAGGTGATGGACTGGCCAAGCATGTCTCCAGACCTAAACCCAATAGAACATCTTTGGGGCATCCTCAAGCGGAAGGTGGAGGAGCGCAAAGTCTCGAATATCCGCCAGCTCCGTGATGTCGTCATGGAGGAGTGGAAAAGCATTCCAGTGGCAACCTGTGAAGCTCTGGTAAACTCCATGCCCAGGAGAGTTAAGGCAGTTCTGGGAAATAATGGTGGCCACACAAAATATTGACACTTCAGGAACTTTCACTAAGGGGTGTACTCACTTTTGTTGCCGGTGGTTTAGACATTAATGGCTGTATATTGAGTTATTTTGAGGGAAGAATAAATTTACACTGTTATATAAGCTGCACACAGACTACTTTTCATTGTGTCAAAGTGTCATTTTGTCAGTGTTGTCCCATGAAAAGATATACTTAAATATCTGCAGAAATGTGAGGGGTGTACTCACTTTTGTGATACACTGTATTTACCATTAGTTATCAATTGTTCATTCATTCATCTGTAATAAACTGCATTATTCCTGTAGGGGTAAATGTGGGTAAATAACAAATCCCAGAAACACTGTGCAGGCTAAGTGCAAGTTCATTGCATGCAATCACACACCTCATTTACATCATTTACACCTAGAGGTAACTTACAGTGTGCAATTTACTAAGTAGCCTGTTTTTGGGAGTTGACTGAAAATAAGGATTGACCCTCGTTTACTGGAGCTGTGCAAAACCAACACTCCCTGTATGTATATTATGTATACTAATACACTACATGATCAAAATTACGAGGCCTCATTCCAAAACCATGGAGGCCTGCTCTCCCCCAGAAACTTGCCACTCTTGGCACGTTGTGAAGTTGGTATGGTCAGACTGATACAGAGCCATAAATGGCTGGTCATTAGGGTTCAGTTCACAAGCCTGTGACTAATGCTGCACATTAATGATCCCATAAACTGGGAAATACCAATTATCCAAGTCCGAAATTACACCTGAATGAGCAACTAAGTTATATTTACAAGTTAGAGACTCTGGATTCTGAATAATAGACAAGTTTATTAGAAGAATTTTAACCTTGCCTCTGCCGAAGAAATGGAAAATATAAACAAACTTGAATCTACTGACATCAATGCAACACTTTATTGTAGTTTAAAAGAAATAAGTAGGTTATAGTGACCATTTTTTTAATGCATTTTTTCCCAATTTTCTAAATTTCCCAATTTAGCGCACTCAATTTTGTCTTCCGATGCTGAGAGATACCAGATTGCATCCGAGGAGAGCACGTTGCCATACACGCCTCTTCCGACACGTGTACAGCCCTCCTCTTCTCGCCCCTGCATTCTGCACAGGCGTCTCTTCCGCCAATCAGGGTCCCTACACAGTGTATGAAGAACCACCCACCCACACATAGTCCGGCCCCCACCCTGCAGATACGGTATATATATTTTGTTTATGCATTTTCTCCCTTTTAGCGCGTCCAATTGCACGAGTGCGTCAAGTTTCCTCTCAACCAATGCCGATCCCTGCTCTGATTGAGGAGAACGAAGCTAACCCACGCCCCCTCCGACACGTGGGCAGCATGTCGTATGCATCTTATCACCTACACTTTCGACGAGTGCAGTGCAGCTCATCCAGCTTAGTCCCACCAATATCTGAACAACAGGCCAATCGTTGTTCATGTGGCCGCTCAGCCAGTCGGCAGGCAAAGCTGAGATTCAATACGATGTATTCATGGTTCCAGCGTGGGTTTTTACCGCTGCGCTACCTGAGCGGCAACTGTAAATTGTTCCGAGTAGGATTTGGATTTCACCTGCTTGATCGGGATTAGTTGTTTCTAAAGATGGGAAAGCATAATGGAAGTTGTACTGGAAGTTTTACTCTTCCCCATTTTAAACCTAAAAAAATAAACCAAACAAAACTCAGGTTTATAAATTATTATGACTTTGTACTTCTGCAAAGTGAGAACATGAATTGCTGTTGATTGGCCTCTCTCAGAAAAGAGCTTCATCACTTACCAAAATATGAGTATTTTGGAAAGTGCTTTAAACTCGGGTAATTTGTTGTGCTGAATGGCGAGCAGACTGGCAGGAAGCAGACTTTGACAAGGAAGCCAACACCGACCTTCAATTATACTCCAGAATGACAATGCTGCAGGGGGAAAGTGGTGGATAGAGGAAAGGAGAGAGAGCAGAAAATCAATAGCTCATTTTCGGCTTTTTTGTATAGGGATTTTTATGTTTGCAGAGACAAAAGGTTGACAGTCTGAAAAATGGAGTAGCCTCTTAACTTTGGGGGGAAAAAAAACACTCAAATTGTCACACCCCGGACAGATGCTGGTAAACAGAACTCAATTTTGTACACATGCCTTAAACCAGTGGCTTGCAGAAACTTAAAGGTCTAGCCATTTAGTAAACACAATTTTAGAGCCAGCAGAGTAAGTTGATACTTGATGATTTGAATAACAATATGTTTACACAGGCAGTAATTCTTCACCTTAGATTACCCAAATTGCTGTCTGATTGGGTGTTCCAGACTCATTTATTTCTGGTCTTGCTAGCTTCAGCCATCATAAAATCAGACATGACTGATCAAAGTGACTCTGAACATTATAATTAAAGACATGCAGAACTCTTCGGAGAGCACAGTCTATAGTCTACAGTTCACATGGGTACAACATGGGAAACTCTTTATATACCACTATGACAAGAAGCAAGTATCATAGCAAGAACCTTAGTAAATAGAAGCAAGGGTCAGCTGCACTACTATGCATTTCATGATCCTGGATAGACTATTGGACTGTTTGACCATTAATACATTTAGTACAAAATGTCATTAGTACAAAAACGATTTGTTGTAGATGTAAGTGCATATACACCGATCAGACATAACATTAAAACCACCTCCTTGTTTCTACACTCACTGTCCATTTTATCAGCTCCACTTATCATATAGAAGCACTTTGACGTTCTACAATTACTGACTGTAGTCCATCTGTTTCTCTACATACTGTTTTAGCCTGCTTTCACCTTGTTCTTCAATGGTCAGGATCCCCACAGGACCACCACAGAGCAGGTATTATTTAGGTGGTGGGTCATTCTCAGCACTGCAGTGACACTGACATGGTGCTGGTATGAGTGGATCAGACACAGCAGCGCTGCTGGAGTTTTTAAATACCATGTCCACTCACTGTCCACTCTATTAGACACTCCTACCTAGTTGGTCCACCTTGTAGATGTAAAGTCAGAGACGATCGCTCATCTATTGCTGCTGTTTGAGTTGGCCATCTTCTAGACCTTCATCAGCAGGCACAGGATGCTGCCCATGGGGTGCTGCCCACAGGGTGCTGTTGGCTGGATATTTTAGGTTGGTGGACTATTCTCAGTCCAGCAGTGACAGTGAGGTGTTTAAAACTCCACCAGCGCTGCTGTGTCTTATCCACTCATACCAGAACAACACACACTAACACACCACCACGTCATTATCACTGCAGTGCGGAGAATCATCCACCACCTAAATAATACCTACTCTGTGGTGGTCCTGTGGGGATTCTGACCTTTGAAGAACAGCATGAAAGGGGGCTAACAAAGCATGCAGAGAAACAGATGGACTACAGTCAATAATTGTAGAACTACAAAGTGCTTCTATATGGTAAGTGGAGCTGATAAAATGGACAGTGAGTGTAGAAACAAGGAGGTGGTTTTAATGTTATAACTGATCAGTGTATTTTGGGAAGCAAAATTATTAATTTGACAACGTTGACAATGTTGTACTGGATGACTAAACATACCTTACATACAGATATATTGTTTCTTTGTCTAGGTGTACATACTCATTCCTTCAGAACCAAAGCTAATCTGCAAACACCATCTTTGCCAAGCTATGAGTGGAATAATTGATTTCTGATGGCCTTTCTAAATCAAATTCTAAATAATAATAGTTTATCTTTACAGATTATGCAATAAAACACAAAATCATATAAATAATATAGTGGTGTGCCAATTAGTACATACTCTTTGGTAGGGTGGTGTGGGATTTGCAATAATCACTCAGTTTGCTGCATAGCTTTGGTACCTTGTAGTTCTCCCTTTATTTATGCTATAATAATTATGGATACCAGAGTCTCCTGCTATTCTCTGGACAACTGACTTATTAATAAGGATTTCTTTATATCATATTTTATCCACACCTTCTGTTTTTACCCCAAGGTGGTTCTGATATTTACCTTTTTCTGAGGCTGAACCCCTGAGGTTTGAGGCTCACCTGCCAAAATCGCTGCTGGATGTGATGGGAATCGGCAGTGACTGCACTCACAATGTCCATTACTATAGACAGGACTGAAGGATGATGAATACAAATTAATGCTATGCAGACACTGTTGGGCCCTTGAGCAAGGCCCTTAACCCTGTCTGCTCAAGGGGTGCCGTAAAATGGCTGACCCTGCGCTCTGACCCCAGCTTCCAAACAAGCTGGGATATGCGTAATAAGAATTTCACTGTACTGTACACGTGTATATGTACTGTATATATGACGAATAAAGGCGTTCGATCTACTTATGTATCTACTTATATGTTTGTATGTCTGTATGTATATTTGTATGTATTAACATGACGTTAAAATCCTAATAAATAAATACATAATAAACTGTATGTATTGATGTATGTATGTATTTTATATATGTATGTATGTTTGTATATACACCTATCAACCATAATATTAAAACCACCTCCTTGTTTCTACACTCACTGTCCATTTTATCAGCTCCACTTACCATATAGAAGAACTTTATAGATCTACAATTACTGACTGTAGTCCATCTGTTTCTTTGCATGCTTTGTTAGCCCCCTTTCTTGCTTTTCTTCAATGGTCAGGACTCTCCCAGGACCAGTAGAGAGCAGGTATTATTTGGGTGGTGGGTCATTCTCAGCACTGCAGTGACACTGACATGGTGGTGGTGTGTTAGTGTGTGTTGTGCTGGTATGAGTGGATAAGACACAGCATAAGACACAGCAGCGCTGCTGGAGCGCTCACTGTCCCTGCTGGGCTGAAAAAAGTCCACCAAATACCATGGACACGGTATTTAACTCTAGCAGCGCTGCTGTGTCTGATCCACTCATACCAGCACAACACACCACCACCATGTCAGTGTCACTGCAGTTCTGAGAATGATCCACCACCTAAATAACACCTACTCAGAACTACAAAGTGCTTCTATATGGTAAGTGGAGCTGATAAAATGGACAGTAAGTGTAGAAACAAGGAGGTGGTTTTAATGTTATGGCTGATCGGTGTATGTATGTATGTAATTTAAATACGTATGTATGTACTGTATGTATGCAAGCATGTATGTATTTTATATACGTATGTATATACAGTACATACGTATATAAAATACATACATGCTTGCATACATACAGTATATACAGTGGTCTCTTTCTCACCAAGCTTCTTGCTGATGGTCTTGTAGCCCATTCCAGCCTTGTGCAGGTCTACAATCTTGTCCCTGATGTCCTTTGATAGCTCTTTGGTCTTGCCCATGGTGGTCGAGAGATTTGAACGGAAGAAACTGATTCTGTGACAGGAGTCTTTTATACAGGGACAGGACTAATTTGTGTGCCTTTTGTGCACATAACCGGTCTGTGGGGGTCAGAATTCTTGCTGGTTGGTAAGGGATCAAATACTTATTTCCCTTAATTAAATACAAATTAATTTATAACTTTTATTTAATGTTTTTTTTCTGGATTTTTTGTTGATATTCTGTCTCTCTCTGTTAAAATAAACCTTCCATAAAAATTATAGACTGTTCAAGTCTTTGTAAGGGGGTAAACTTACAAAATCAGCAGGGGACCAAATACTTATTTCCCCCACTGTATACAGTGTATCACAAAAGTGAGTACACCCCTCACATTTCTGCAAATATTTCATTATATCTTTTCATGGGACAACACTATAGACATGAAACTTGGATATAACTTCGAGTAGTCAGTGTACAGCTTGTATAGCAGTGTAGATTTACTGTCTTCTGAAAATAACTCAACACACAGCCATTAATGTCTAAATAGCTGGCAACATAAATGTGTCGTTGTCCCTCCCTGGTGTCATGTGTCAAGGTCCCAGGTGTAAATGGGGAGCAGGGCTGTTAAATTTGGTGTTTTGGGTACAATTCTCTCATACTGGCCACTGGATATTCAACATGGCACCTCATGGCAAAGAACTCTCTGAGGATGTGAGAAATAAAATTGTTGCTCTCCACATAGATGGCCTGGGCTATAAGAAGATTGCTAACACCCTGAAACTGAGCTACAGCATGGTGGCCAATGTCATACAGCGGTTTTCCAGGACAGGTTCCACTCGGAACAGGCTTCGCCAGGGTCGACCAAAGAAGTTGAGTCCACGTGTTCGGTGTCATATCCAGAGGTTGGCTTTAAAAAATAGACACATGAGTGCTGCCAGCATTGCTGCAGAGGTTGAAGACGTGGGAGGTCAGCCTGTCAGTGCTCAGACCATACGCCGCTCACTGCATCAACACGGTCTGCATGGTCGTCATCCCAGAAGGAAGCTGACACACAAGAAAGCCAGCAAACAGTTTGCTGAAAACAAGCAGTCCAAGAACATGGATTACTGGAATGCCCTGTGGTCTGACGAGACCAAGATAAACTTGTTTGGCTCAGATTGTGTTCAGCATGTGTGGCGGCGCCCTGGTGAGAAGTACCAAGACAATTGTATCTTGCCTACAGTCAAGCATGGTGGTGGTAGCATCATGGTCTTGGGCTGCATGAGTGTTGCTGGCACTGGGGAGCTGCAGTTCATTGAGGGAAACATGAATTCCAACATGTACTGTGACATTCTGAAACAGAGCATGATCCCCTCCCTTCGAAAACTGGGCCTCATGGCAGTTTTCCAACAGAATAACGACCCCAAACACAACCTCCAAGATGACAACTGCCTTGCTGAGGAAGCTGAAGGTAAAGGTGATGGACTAAACCCAATTGAGCACCTGTGGCGCATCCTCAAGTGGAAGGTGGAGGAGTTCAAGGTGTCTAACATCCACCAGCTCCGTGATGTCATCATGGAGGAGTGGAAGAGGATTCCAGTAGCAACCTGTGCAGCTCTGGTGAATTCCATGCCCAGGAGGGTTAAGGCAGTGCTGGATAATAATGGTGGTCACACAAAATATTGACACATTTGGGCACAATTTGGACATGTTCACTGTCGGGTGTACTCACTTGTATGTTGCCAGCAATTTAGACATTAATGGCTGTGTGTTGAGTTATTTTCAGAAGACAGTAAATCTACACTGCTATACAAGTTGTACACTGACTACTCTAAGTTATATCCAAGTTTCATGTCTATAGTGTTGTCCCATGAAAAGATATAATGAAATATTTGCAGAAATGTGAGGGGTGTACTCACTTTTGTGATACACTGTGTATCACAAAAGTGAGTACACCCCTCACATTTCTGCAAATATTTCATTATATCTTTTCATGGGACAACACTATAGACATGAAACTTGGATATAACTTAGAGTAGTCAGTGTACAGCTTGTATAGCAGTGTAGATTTACTGTCTTCTGAAAATAACTCAACACACAGCCATTAATGTCTAAATAGCTGGCAACATAAGTGAGTACACCCCACAGTGAACATGTCCAAATTGTGCCCAAATGTGTCGTTGTCCCTCCCTGATGTCATGTGTCAAGGTCCCAGGTGTAAATGGGGAGCAGGGCTGTTAAATTTGGTGTTTTGGGTACAATTCTCTCATACTGGCCACTGGATATTCAACATGGCACCTCATGGCAAAGAACTCTCTGAGGATGTGAGAAATAGAATTGTTGCTCTCCACAAAGATGGCCTGGGCTATAAGAAGATTGCTAACACCCTGAAACTGAGCTACAGCATGGTGGCCAAGGTCATACAGCGGTTTTCCAGGACAGGTTCCACTCGGAACAGGCTTCGCCAGGGTCGACCAAAGAAGTTGAGTCCACGTGTTCGGCGTCATATCCAGAGGTTGGCTTTAAAAAATAGACACATGAGTGCTGCCAGCATTGCTGCAGAGGTTGAAGACGTGGGAGGTCAGCCTGTCAGTGCTCAGACCATACGCCGCACACTGCATCAACTCAGTCTGCATGGTCGTCATCCCAGAAGGAAGCTGACGCACAAGAAAGCCCGCAAACAGTTTGCAGAAGACAAGCAGTCCAAGAACATGGATTACTGGAATGCCCTGTGGTCTAACGAGACCAAGATAAACTTGTTTGGCTCAGATGGTGTCCAGCATGTGTGGCGGCGCCCTGGTGAGAAGTACCAAGACAACTGTATCTTGCCTACAGTCAAACATGGTGGTGGTAGCATCATGGTCTTGGGCTGCATGAGTGTTGCTGGCACTGGGGAGCTGCAGTTCATTGAGGGAAACATGAATTCCAACATGTACTGTGACATTCTGAAACAGAGCATGATCCCCTCCCTTCGAAAACTGGGCCTCATGGCAGTTTTCCAACAGGATAACGACCCCAAACACAACCTCCAAGATGACAACTGCCTTGCTGAGGAAGCTGAAGGTAAAGGTGATGACTAAACCCAATTGAGCACCTGTGGCGCATCCTCAAGTGGAAGGTGGAGGAGTTCAAGGTGTCTAACATCCACCAGCTCCGTGATGTCATCATGGAGGAGTGGAAGAGGATTCCAGTAGCAACCTGTGCAGCTCTGGTGAATTCCATGCCCAGGAGGGTTAAGGCAGTGCTGGATAATAATGGTGGTCACACAAAATATTGACACTTTGGGCACAATTTGGACATGTTCACTGTGGGGTGTACTCACTTATGTTGCCAGCCATTTAGACATTAATGGCTGTGTGTTGAGTTATTTTCAGAAGACAGTAAATCTACACTGCTATACAAGCTGTACACTGACTACTCTAAGTTATATCCAAGTTTTATTTCTATAGTGTTGTCCCATGAAAAGATATAATAAAATATTTGCAGAAATGTGAGGGGTGTACTCACTTTTGTGATACACTGTATATACAGTGTATCACAAAAGTGAGTACACCCCTCACATTTCTGCAAATATTTCATTATATCTTTTCATGGGACAACACTATAGACATGAAACTTGGATATAACTTAGAGTAGTCAGTGTACAGCTTGTATAGCAGTGTAGATTTACTGTCTTCTGAAAATAACTCAACACACAGCCATTAATGTCTAAATAGCTGGCAACATAAGTGAGTACACCCCACAGTGAACATGTCCAAATTGTGCCCAAATGTGTCGTTGTCCCTCCCTGGTGTCATGTGTCAAGGTCCCAGGTGTAAATGGGGAGCAGGGCTGTTAAATCTGGTGTTTTGGGTACAAATCTCTCATAATGGCCACTGGATATTCAACATGGCACCTCATGGCAAAGAACTCTCTGAGGATGTGAGAAATAGAATTGTTGCTCTCCACAAAGATGGCCTGGGCTATAAGAAGATTGCTAACACCCTGAAACTGAGCTACAGCATGGTGGCCAAGGTCATACAGCGGTTTTCCAGGACAGGTTCCACTCGGAACAGGCTTCGCCAGGGTCAACCAAAGAAGTTGAGTCCACGTGTTCGGCGTCATATCCAGAGGTTGGCTTTAAAAAATAGACACATGAGTGCTGCCAGCATTGCTGCAGAGGTTGAAGACATGGGAGGTCAGCCTGTCAGTGCTCAGACCATACGCCGCACACTGCATCAACTCGGTCTGCATGGTCGTCATCCCAGAAGGAAGCTGACGCACAAGAAAGCCCGCAAACAGTTTGCTGAAGACAAGCAGTCCAAGAACATGGATTACTGGAATGCCCTGTGGTCTGACGAGACCAAGATAAACTTGTTTGGCTCAGATGGTGTCCAGCATGTGTGGCGGAGCCCTGGTGAGAAGTACCAAGACAACTGTATCTTGCCTACAGTCAAGCATGGTGGTGGTAGCATCATGGTCTTGGGCTGCATGAGTGTTGCTGGCACTGGGTAGCTGCAGTTCATTGAGGGAAACATGAATTGCAACATGTACTGTGACATTCTGAAACAGAGCATGATCCCCTCCCTTCGAAAACTGGGCCTCTGGGCCTATTTCCAACAGGATAACGACCCCAAACACAACCTCCAAGATGACAACTGCCTTGCTGAGGAAGCTGAAGGTAAAGGTGATGGACTAAACCCAATTGAGCACCTGTGGCGCATCCTCAAGTGGAAGGTGGAGGAGTTCAAGGTGTCTAACATCCACCAGCTCCGTGATGTCATCATGGAGGAGTGGAAGAGGATTCCAGTAGCAACCTGTGCAGCTCTGGTGAATTCCATGCCCAGGAGGGTTAAGGCAGTGCTGGATAATAATGGTGGTCACACAAAATATTGACACTTTGGGCACAATTTGGACATGTTCACTGTGGGGTGTACTCACTTATGTTGCCAGCCATTTAGACATTAATGGCTGTGTGTTGAGTTATTTTCAGAAGACAGTAAATCTACACTGCTATACAAGTTGTACACTGACTACTCGAAGTTATATCCAAGTTTCATGTCTATAGTGTTGTCCCATGAAAAGATATAATGAAATATTTGCAGAAATGTGAGGGGTGTACTCACTTTTGTGATACACTGTATATATATATATATATATATATATATATATATATATATATATATATATATATATATATATAAGGAAGAAACAAACTTTGAGAGAAAGCAGACTAAACAGGGACCAATGGGGATATGGATGATAAAATGGAGAGTGAGTGTAGAAACAAGGTGTTTTAATGTTATGGCTGGTCAGTGTATATACAATACGTATGTACTGTATACAAAATACATAAATGCATACATACATTTATACATACGTATATAAAATACATACATGCTTGCATACATACAGTATATACAGTACATACATACGTATATACTGTATATATATTCAGGAACTTTGAACTTGCCACCATTGCCCTTAGCTTACTCATTAGGGGGCTTTGAACTTGGAATATGTAAGCTGCTTGTAATGTGTAAGTCTTAGACAAATAAATCTGACTACAAAAATGTAACAAAGCTGTTTCTACTTTCTACTAAGATTCAGGAAATTTTTGGGCTCCAGGACTTTTTGGGGGTTCTCTTAAACAAATCTTAAATAGAATGTAGAAAGATGTTAGACAATTGTTTACAACAAATCTTCATTTTTTTAAAGAATAAATGAATTGGACATTTATTTCACAGTCTGTACTCAGGAACATTCAATTTTTTTCTGTTTATGAATAATTCAGACAGAGTGTATGCTTTATCATCTGAAATGATGAGAACATTATCAAGAGAGGGTTTGCACTGTATGGTGCATTCGTCTTGTAAAATTGCTTCATATTTGATGTCTGTTATGTAATTATGAAATGCAATCATTGAACATAATGGTTTTTATGGATGGCTACCCATACAGTAATATGTTAAATATGGTGAAGGTGTTCCGGTCCAATTAGATTAAACGCTCAGGGATCCAGGTTTTGTGTTCCTTACACCCAGTAATACGTTATTGCTTGGTAATCTTAAAGGTAAACATAAAGAGGTTTCCAAATGGCAGTACTGCCATTAATGTCACTTTTTTAAAGCTCACAAACTAATTATTTTTGTTGGAATAGTGTGTTAGAAGTGCACATTTATATTTAATATTTATTATTTGGGACAGTGGTAGTCTAGTGGGCTTTGGGCATTCAACTGAAAGGTTGAGAGTTCGAATATATATACAGTGTATCACAAAAGTGAGTACACCCCTCACATTTCTGCAGATATTTAAGTATATCTTTTCATGGGACAACACTGACAAAATGACACTTTGACACAATGAAAAGTAGTCTGTGTGCAGCTTATATAACAGAGTAAATTTATTCTTCCCTCAAAATAACTCAATATACAGCCATTAATGTCTAAACCACCGGCAACAAAAGTGAGTACACCCCTAAGAGACTACACCCCTAAATGTCCAAATTGAGCACTGCTTGTCATTTTCCCTCCAAAATGTCATGTGATTTGTTAGTGTTACTAGGTCTCAGGTGTGCATAGGGAGCAGGTGTGTTCAATTTAGTAGGACAGCTCTCACACTCTCTCATACTGGTCACTGAAAGTTCCAACACGGCACCTCATGGCAAAGAACTCTCTGAGGATCTTAAAAGATGAATTGTTGCGCTACATGAAGATGGCCAAGGCTACAAGAAGATTGCCAACACCCTGAAACTGAGCTGCAGCACAGTGGCCAAGATCATCCAGCGTTTTAAAAGAGCAGGGTTTACTCAGAACAGACCTCGCGTTGGTCGTCCGAAGAAGCTGAGTGCACGTGCTCAGCGTCACATCCAACTGCTGTCTTTGAAAGATAGGCGCAGGAGTGCTGTCAGCATTGCTGCAGAGATTGAAAAGGTGGGGAGTCAGCCTGTCAGTGCTCAGACCATACGCCGCACACTACATCAAATTGGTCTGCATGGCTGTCACCCCAGAAGGAAGCCTCTTCTGAAGTCTCTACACAAGAAAGCCCGCAAACAGTTTGCTGAAGACATGTCAACAAAGGACATGGATTACTGGAACCATGTCCTATGGTCTGATGAGACCAAGATTAATTTGTTTGGTTCAGATGGTCTCAAGCATGTGAGGCGGCAATCAGGTGAGGAGTACAAAGATAAGTGTGTCATGCCTACAGTCAAGCATGGTGGTGGGAATGCCATGGTCTGGGGCTGCATGAGTGCAGCAGGTGTTGGGGAGTTACATTTCATTGAGGGACACATGAACTCCAATATGTACTGTGAAATACTGAAGCAGAGCATGATCCCCCTCCCTCCGGAAACTGGGTCGCAGGGCAGTGTTCCAGCATGATAATGACCCCAAACACACCTCTAAGACAACCACTGCTTTATTGAAGAGGCTGAGGGTAAAGGTGATGGACTGGCCAAGCATGTCTCCAGACCTAAACCCAATAGAACATCTTTGGGGCATCCTCAAGCGGAAGGTGGAGGAGCGCAAAGTCTCGAATATCCGTCAGCTCCGTGATGTCGTCATGGAGGAGTGGAAAAGCATTCCAGTGGCAACCTGAGAAGCTCTGGTAAACTCCATGCCCAGGAGAGTTAAGGCAGTTCTGGGAAATAATGGTAGGAACTTTCACTAAGGGGTGTACTCACTTTAGTTGCCGGTGGTTTAGACATTAATGGCTGTATATTGAGTTATTTTGAGGGAAGAATAAATTTACACTGTTATATAAGCTGCACACAGAGTACTTTTCATTGTGTCAAAGTGTCATTTTGTCAGTGTTGTCCCATGAAAAGATATACTTAAATATCTGCAGAAATGTGAGGGGTGTACTCACTTTTGTGATACACTGTGTATATATATATATATATATATAACAAATAAAGGCATTCTATTATTATTATTTTGTTATTAATATGTTATTTTGTATTGTATTGTAACAGTATTGTACTGTTCATTGTTGCCAATCCCTTTTTCTATGTTTACCCTGTCTACCCACGACTTTTTAGACTGTTTCTTAAATCATTTACATTAATGGCATTTAGCTGACGCTTTTATCCTGTGACTTACTTGTGGCTTGAACTGGCAACCTTTAGATTATTAGTTTAGTTCATTTAACTGCTGAGCTACCACTGCCCTACATTTATTTATTTATTTATTTATTTATTTATTTATTTATTTATTTATTTATTTATTTATTTATTTATTTATTTATTTATTTATTTATTTATTTATTTATTTATTTATTTATGATGCACAACTGATGCACACTGCAGGGTGGCACGATGGCTCGGTGGGTAGCACTATCGCCTCACAGCAAGAAGGTTCTGTGTTTGATCCCTAGGTGGGTCGGTCCGAGTCCTTTCTGTGCGGAGTTTGTGTGTTCTCCCAGTGTCTGCGTGGGTTTCCTCCGGGAGCTCCGGTTTCTTCCCACAGTTCAAAAACATGCAGTCAGGTTAATTGAAGATACTGAATTGCCCTTTAGGTGAATGGGTGTGTGTATGCATGTGTGTGTGTGTGTGTGTGTGTGTGTGTGTGTGTGTGTCTGCCCTGCGATGGACTGACGCCCCGTCCAGGGTGTTACTGTGTGCCTTGCGCCAAAAAGAAAAGAAAAGCTTCTGCTGCTGGGGATCTCTGATTGCATTCAAGGAGGGTATACTTCCTGCTCACGCCTCCTCCGACCCGTGCGTAGTCCTTAACTGACCCTTTCTTTTTTACCTATGAACTATGCACAGGCGCCTGTATCTGCTAATGGGTCCTTACACAGCGTCCCCCGATAGCCTAATTGGATAAGCGGTTAAAAAAGTGAGTGATGCACCTGCAATTCAGAAGCACAAAATTCATCCTTGCTAAAACTCTGTTGGCTGCATTATTTTGCTTTGAAATTTCACATATTACATATTAATCAGAACTGTATGTATAGCCAATGTGGTTAACTGGCACTGGATCTAACAGAATCAATGTGGCCAGCTGTGTTTGTAAGTGACAGTCGCTTGTGTCTTTGCCAAACTCGTGTATATCTATTTTATTTAACATCAGTGACATCCAGTAGAACGTTTCAGTATTTTATGCTGTTAACAGTATCACTTTACTTATTTGCAACTCTTCAGTGTCACTTCCATCTTTGAAAAAATACATCTGTAGAGGTGTTGGAGGAGATGTTCCATCTGCAAAGCCTCTCCCACACATTTCATCTCTGATAATACTTTGTGCCTGTAAAATTGTCTGCACATTCATTATGCCACATATTTATGTTTATCTGATCAATTCTGAGTGATGAGTCTTAATAGTAAGAATTCACTTTTAAAATGAAAGGTACCATTGTTTCATAAAGAACTTTGTATTGATTATGCCTTTAAAACACGTTTTATTCTTATAAGAGCTTAATGTTTTTTATAGAATGGAAATGTGTCCTAATAAAATTGATTTTTTTAAAGAATTTCTTCTTTTTTTCTCTACTTTCTTCTTCTTTTTATTATTAGTTTTTATTTTTTTAGAATGGTTATGACAAAAGCTAACCTTTAGGCTGATCTAATTATTATTAAATGTACGAAGGATCTTCAAAAAGTTTCCGCACTTTCATATTTTTGTTGAAAACGGTGAGGGTGGGAGGAGTAGTAGTTGGTCGTATCTGAGAGACTGAGAGAGAGCTTATAGTCCGGATTTTCATGTGATGATGATGTGAAAGCAGCAGTCCATCAGTGGCTACACGCTCAACCAAAAAAAAAATTTGCTGATGGCATAAAAAAGCTGGTACAATGCTGGGAAAAATGCATTGGAAGGTGACTATGTAGAAAAGTGATGTCATGATCTGCTAAATGTTGCATAGTTGAGTGGAATTTATACTTGATTTTAATGTACAGCACTTTGGTTGACACACGTCTTTTAATTGTGCTATAAAAATAAAGGTGACTTGACTTCACTTGTTTTTGAAATTCTAAGTAAATAGAGTTTAAAAAGTGCGGAAACTCATATTTAAATGCATGCTTTATTTATTTACTCAGATATAATACTCAGATATATTTACACCAAAAATATTTACACCAAAAACCAAAGGCGTTTAGCCTATTTTGCCATAGCATTCTGGCTTTGGGCAAAGTTTTGGTAGCATGTAGCCATGATGGTCACCTGTGTTGGCGGTTAAATAAAAGTTAAGTTGTTTTTCTGGCATTTATTGTAAGATTTAGAGGCTTGGTGACCCCAAAATGCTACAAAAGATCTGCAAATCTGCAACCATGAACACTTCAGTAGGGATGTAACGATGCACCACAAGACAGTTAAAAATCGGTGCATATGTGCCACGATTCGAATCGGTTATTCATTTAAGATGAATCGATATTCACTTTAAACAGCAGAGACATTGGCGCTATTCACCTCGCCTGGTTGACGGCACTTCACAAAGTAGTTGTCTTCAATTTCATTTTGTTTAAAAAAATCGGGAACAAAATCATATCGTGAATCGTATCGCATCGTGGGTAGAGTGTATCATTACATACCTACTCTTCAACCATTCTGTAAACGAGGGAAAATATACAGCTAACTAAACATCCTAAGCAGTATTCTATTCTAATAAATATTTCTATTCTAATGAGTCAAGAACTCCACCTACAATCAAAGAAGAAAGCTGGTATTGCCTGTAACATGAAATTACTACACAAAAAAGGCAGATATATTCAACTACAGCATGTAAATGTGTGAAACCCATACCAAGCATGCATGTACAAACAAGCAATCTTTCATTTAATCTCCACAAAGTGTCTATCTCCCTATCTTCCCTTATGCTTGTGATGCTATGTGCCCACTACCTGGAACCACACTCCCTGTAGGAGAAGATGTGTGAGATGTACGCACTTCTTTAAGGAGAAAAAAATCCACCAGTCTCAGCACAGAGCACTCCAGCAGAGCAGATATCAGCTCTGCAATCACATCTTTCTTCATCCTCAGCCATCAATTTTCAATCATCTCCATACAGCCGGGGTTATTTTTGACCACCTCTATCTTTAGACGAGGCTGTAACCTCAAAAAGAGCAGGAGGAGTTTAACAGAGAAAATAGTAATAATGTCCCTACTGTACTAATTGTCAAGAAGGACAAACACCTGCAGCTCTTAATCATAAACAAAGATGACATAAAGATGAGAAGCGAGCAGCAGATGCTTTGCCCCAGCCCGCACCGGTAAGCCCCTAATTAAAGATGGGACGATCGATCGGCTACGAATCGGTATCGGCCGATTTTTAATCAAAATATGCTATCGGCGATCGGCGATATTTCCTAAAAGTAGCCGATCCGATCGTGTGATATATAAAAGACCACGTTAAGTTAACAGCTCAGTGGATTGATCCAGACTTTGAGCTACGAAGCACCAACCATCACATCACCATTCATCAACAATCGTACAGAAACCATCGTGAAAGCTCTTACGATGTAATTTTGCTGATTGTAATATTTACTTTAAAAAGATAATTCAACCCGGTCACATCTGAGTCGATTCTATCAGCACGTTATATAAACTCCTGGTTCACTTTGGTAAATCGTAAGCGGTTCTTACTTGTGATGTAGATGAGAACAGAAAACGTTACAGAGCCAATCCGAGGCAAAAGTTCATTAGCAAATTCGTTAGTTCAGGATCATCTGCTGAACTTTTAGCTCCTTAGACGGAACGAGTCTGACGGTCGGTTACAGATCTGTGGTAATAGCAGTTTAATTAAGCTTTTTAATTAAGCTTTTTAATGTAAGAGAGTCACACAGAATGTTCTGTAGTAGCTGGTGTTTATTTAAAACCACGACATTTAATTAATAACAGTAAACACGGAGAGATAACTGAGAAGAGAAACTTACGCTTCGCGAAAAATGAATCGACTCGTGAATCAATGAATCACTTATAGCGATACTGTGAACAAAGCGTATCTTCTAAAGGCACACACACAAACGCGCACAGCTCCGGTTTATCTTCACTGTGAGGCTCTTTTTAAGTTTATTTATTTTTATCCCCCCCTTCCCGATCGGAATCGGCTATCGGCCGATGTCCCTGAAAGGAGATCGGAATCGGTGCCAAAAACCCCGATCGGTCCATCTCTAATATATACGTACATACATACATACACACACACACACACACACACACACACTATATTGCCAAAAGTATTCACTCACCCATCCAAATCATTGAATTCAGGTGTTCCAATCACTTCCATGGCCACAGGTGTATAAAACCAATCACCTAGGCATGCAGACTGCTTCTACAAACAGACATTAAAAGTCTTTTCTTTTCATGCAATTTTATCAGTTAAAGATTCAATAGCATTAACAAATCAAAATATTCCAACTTGGGTTAGAAATCGGGTTTGCAATAAATTTGAGTAAATTTAACATGATCCTAGAATTGATATTATGATATTGAAATTAATAACAATGTGCATGAGGCAACCCAAATGCATGCAGAGATGTGTATGGGGTTAGTGGTGATTGGTTTTTATATCTTTATTCATATGAAATTCAATGAAATCCTTCTCTCTGGTTAGAATGCTTATGAATTTTGCATGAGCTTGGGTTAGTGAATAAAAATCCATTCTCAATTACATTTCTACTTCAGTTAAAAGTACATTATTAATGTTAGATCATTAATTTCAGACAGACTTTTTTGTTGTTCTGTAACTGACCTCCGCAGCTTGTTACGGCTGTGATCAATGATATTTGACAGAATCTGGCTGGCAGCGGGGAGAATTGCATTTGAGGCGGCTCGTGTGAGGGAAATCTCTGTCAGCTGATATATCTTTGAATTGGTGCATTTGCAGTTGTGACACATGCCAAAACAGTTATAGAAATGTGACTATGGCATGGAAGAGAGGTGTCAGTTATTGAATGACCCCTCATATAGTGATGGGAAAGAATGAGACGTCACTGTGAGCACTGGTAATAGAGTGGAATACATTACATAATGGGGAGGATCCATCGAGCTGGAACCAATCTGCTCCTTGGAGGCTCGGGGACCATAGAACCAGACTGCAGATGGGCTTATGTAATTATGCATCAGTGAGCAGAGAAATGCAGACCAGACATGTATGATGAATGACGGCTGCTGTTATCACTCATGCTAATTTCAACAAGAGTTTTCAAACCATCTATCATAAATCTAAGATTAAATATTGCAGAAGAACAGGTATTGCTCATTTTATACAGAATACAACTCAGAATACAATTTGTTTATTTCACATACTCTGGTCAGGGTCACCATGGGTCTGGTAGCACTTTTTACATGTTTTGTCAGGTGGGGAAAAATCCAGAGTATCAGGGGAAATCAATCAATAAAAATAAAATTAATTAATTAATATTAAATTATAAACAATTAATGCAAATAAGAATAATATACTACTACAGTGATACCTTTTAACTCAATGTCCCCCAAACTCAAAATCTTTGAAACTCGATGCCCTTCATTGAGAAATTTGTACCCTTAAACGTTTCCCTCAAACGCAACATGTGTGCGACTGCCGTTTTGTTCAGCACTTGGCTTGAGCGGTGCAGTAAAACGTCATCAAAGTGCGAATATGAGACGAATCTGCATTTGTGTGGAATAACCGTCAAATTCACTCTGAAAGCTCCACATGTATCTGTGTTTAGCTGAATTTTTCTCCTGTTTCACTTTTAAACTTGTGTTATAGCTCAGGGTGCAGAGAAATTGTGAGAATCAGCTCTAGAATGCTTATCGTGACAATGTATTAAAAGAACGACATAGAAACACTAAACCTCTCTTAATTATTACTGCTCATAAGTTCTCTCCACTAATAAAATTCCTCACTCGTTGTTCTAGTACAATACGTTATGTTAAGCTTTGTGCACTGCCACACTTATAAATAACGGCACAGCTGGCACAAAAGGGGTCATGTTAATGCTCACCTACTGAACCTACGGAATACTGAATACAGTATTCCAAAATCAAGATTATAAAACGGATAGTTCCGGTCCTAAAATCTGATTGGCTGAGCCGCGTTCGAAGCCGTTGTAAAATTCCCGATAAACGCACATTTAGGACCACCTCACATCATTCCATATTAATACGCCACTGAATCGAAAAAGTTAATGTTATTTTCGCCCTCATGTTGCCTAGCAACACTGTTAATCGAACTATTTTGGGTCGCGGAAGAATGCTTTATTGTAAGTTTATACACGATAAATACATTTATGAATTAAACATTGTTGTATTTATTATATTTTTTGTTGACCGCCGTTTTATAAAAGCAATAAGCCACTGGAGACCGTGCATTACTGTTATGATTTTAGCACGGGGAAAGAAGTTTTAAAACGTCATCCCCGTGCTAAAATCACAGTAATGCACGGCCTCTCGTGGCTTATTGCTTTAATCTCCATGATTAAGAAGGAACTTAAAGGAAGTAAAGGTAAAGTGCAGGTTTCATTGTATTTTTATATTGATTTTTAACTGTTTCAGTGTTTTGTGTTTATATGTGTGTTATTTTTAGTGTATAAGTGTCAAAAACAACCCCATTATTTTACATTAGCCTAAAATATATGCAGTTCCACGGGACCATGAAATGCATTAAAAGATTTCCCATACATCCTTATGGGTAAAAAATACCTTGAAACTCAATGCCTTTAAAACTTGACACCAGTCCCAGAAACAATTGACGTTGAGTTTTAAGGTACCACTATACTACTAATATAATAATAATAATATAATATTATTAAAATAACTAATACAATAATAATAATAATAATAGAAAAAAAAAACACGCAAAAGGTTACATTTGCTTTCTTATATCAAGTTTTTAAATTTCTTGTTATAAAAGATAACATAAATAAAAATACATATGTTAGAGATATATAAATATATGTTATACGTTAGTAATTGGAAAGAATTTGTACACAGGCAGTTTTTAAAAAAATCACACTTCATGGAGACTACGACTAATAATCCGGTTGATCAGTGCTATAATAGGATTTTCTGACACATTCAGCTTTATCTGCTCAGAAATATTAAAGCTGCTCTCTGTCTCTTGTGAGGATTTCTGACATTTCAAAGACTATTCTCCAAGTACAACTCCAACTTCAACAACAGATCACAAAACATCCAAACTAAACATTATCTGGAACTGCTATTTCAATCTCATAGGAATCCAAATAATCTTTTTTATGGACTGATACTGCCTGAGGCAATGGACATGGCACACTTATCTGATGTTTTGGACCCTATTAGTAACTTTTTTCGGCTTGAGGGATGGCATAAGATGAAGTATTTGATCTAACTGTATTCCACTGCCAAATTTTGGTGGCAAGTGTGTATTAGTTAAATACAGAATTCAAGGTTTAATTTATGTTGGAATCACCAACTCTTTATTGATGTGAAAGCCTAGAATGATTAATAAAGTGGAAAACAAATCCACTAATAGATTTAAAAGAATGAACTTGTAACTGACAACTAGGGCTGCAACGATTAGTCGACGTAGTCGATAACGTCGACTATAAAAATTTGTCGATGTGGAATTTCATTGTCGACTAGTCGTTATTGATGCAATGCACTAAAGGGACTGCAGGGGGCGAAGCATCGCTTCCATGACGCAGCGGGGAGTTTATGAAGACAGAGAGGCAAAGATAAAGAGACCGAAACTTTCTAAAGTATTACAGCCAAAATAACCCAAAGAAATGAGCTGGACGCAGACACTACAGAGCAGAGTTATGGTTTCCCGCCAGCACTCCGGTGAAACGCCTTGCAGCCGTGATGAGCAGCGTTATTCTGGTAAGTTTTTACACCGCTTTGTGCTTTAACCAACGTAGTTAATGTTTGTTAATGCTAGAGTACTTGTCGGAAAACTATCTAAGAGTTCGCTATTTTTCAGGTTTGTTAGCTAGCTAACGCATTAAGTGCAATAGTTAATCAGTCATTTATATGAGTAACGTTAACTTAACATTATAGCCTAACGTTACCCTGTCTCGTCTTCCATATTTTTTGCTCTCGTTAATGAGAGAATTCATTCTAAATAATAAGCCTCCTCCACTTAATGATCGCTAGTTAGCTCAGCAGATAATTCAGTTAAGATATTTAACCTGTTATGGTTTAGTTGGCATAGCCAGTACACTATTTGTAATAAACTATGATACATAGCCTTCAGTTTGTGATAATTAATACAGCTTTCTCTTTTGCTCTTTCTATTAATAGCACTAAGCAATGGAGTGTGGATGAGAAGAGAAGAGGTTCATGCACCCCTCAGATGGCTGAGGTCTTCACAGACAGCATTCACATGTTTCTCAAAGACATGTTATATATGTTTTTGACTTCCAGAGTGATACCTTCTGAAACATAACAGTTTCTAATGCTGTCCAAAGCTTTCTTATTTCATTGAATTTTTTTTATTGTGATTGTGTATTAATGTTTCAAATATATTTAATTAAACTATCAAGCTTAAGTTTCATATTCATGTTTCATGGGTAATTATTTTAATTTGATATTGGAACTTAAATAACATAACAGGGTTTTATGTTAAGGCAGAGATGGAGGGTATGACATAAATAATCGCTGACTAGTCGACTAATCGAAAAAATAATCGTCAGATTAGTCGACTACTAAAATAATCGTTAGTTGCAGCCCTACTGACAACAATGGCTTTATTATTTAATGCCAAACCTTAATGGTAATTAAAGCAAAGATTTAATGTATTGTTGTTATTTTTATTAAATGTATCATTTGCATTCTGAGGTTACTGGCTTTACTAACCTATGTTGCAATAAAATTCTTTTTTACAGGGTAAAAATAAAAAACAACAACCTTAATGCAACATTGTACAGCTGTTGAAACATAAAATATCACATTTTTATCAAATATCTTTATGAAATATCAAATTTACCATTTTATGAGTAACCAGAATGAACCATTTTAAAATGCTGCCAAGTGGTAATGGTGTATATAAGATAACACTGACCAAACTGTCCTGCTTTTAATGCAATACAATATCAAAGGAATTGTGTTATCATGAATAGCCAAGGCTAAGACTAGTGCTGCAGATCATCATATTTGTGCTGTTCATTTTGTTTTATCTTTTCTTCCTTTTTAAAAATACATTATTAATATATTCCGTTCACATACACTGTTTTAAATAACAACATCCTAATCATTTATAGTGTTTGACCTACGGTCTAACAAGCTACAAATTTAAGCATTAGAAAAAAATATCACAAACAATAATCTGCTAACAAATGGTCATCTGTACACAGGATCAATAAATATTATAAAGGCTGTATGTACAGGAGGACATTGCGATAAGGAAAGCAGTACTATTACTACTACTAATTATAATAAAATAATATTTTTTACAAATTAAACTAATAATATCATTAGTAATAATAATAATAGTAATTTAAAAAAACAACTACATTTAGAAATTGGCAATACAAAAACAAGTTACATTTGCATTATTATAACTAATAATAATATTAATAATAAAGATGGTAATCTGTATAAAGGATCAATAAAAAGAATAAAGGCTGTATGTACAGCAGGAAGTTGCTATAAAGAGATAGTATTAATACTACTACTACTAAAATAATATTATAAAATAATTAATATAATAATAAAGTAATTGGAAAAAAACAACTACATTTTGAAACTGGCAATACAAAAACATCAACAAGTTACATTTGCATTCCTATAACTATTAATAATAATATTAATAATAAGGATGTTAATCTGCACAGAGGATTAATAAAGAGAATAAAGACTGTATGTACAGCAGTAAGTTGTTATAAGGACGTAGTATTATTACTACTATTACTACTACTGCTACTAAAATAATATTATAAAATAAAAATAATAATTGGACAAAAAAGCAACTACATTTAGAAACTGGCAATACAAAAACATCAACAAGTTGCATTTGCATTTTTATAACTAATAATAATATTAATAATAAGGATGTTAATCTGCACAGAGGATTAATAAACAGAATAAAGACTGTATGTACAGCAGGAAGTTGCTATAAGGACGTAGTATTACTACTACTGCTACTTCTACTGCTACTACTTCTAAAATAATAATAATAACAATTGGACAAAAAAACAACTACATTTAGAAATTGGCAATACAAAAACATCAACAAGTTACATTTGCATTCTTATAATTAATACTACTACTAATGATAAGATTGTTAATCTGTACACAGGATTAATAAAAAGAATAAAGGCTGTATGTACAGCAGGAAGTTGCTATAAGAAAAAATTTTTATTTAAACAATGAATTGTTTGTGTTTGACCTAAATGTTGGATGAAAACTGTTCAATCAAAATCAGTTCAGGTATGATTGAATACCCTTACTGATATCAGATATAACAGAGCTGTTAAAACATATTTAAATCAATCCAGTTTCATCAAAAGTACCTGTTAAACATGTACCACCACCTTCACCATCCCCAATCATTTTTTTCTGGCAGTTGGACTAGGTAGTGCAGGACCCACCACGACCCTAACCAGAATATTAATATAGTGTAAATGAATACAGTGATACCTTGTAACTCAGTGGTACCTTGTAATTTTGAAACTCCACTCCCTTTGTCTAGAAATGTGTATGTGTGTGTGTGTGTGCGACTGTCGCTTTACTTCAAATAAATGAGCATTTAAAAGACTCCGAAAAAGTTCAATATTTGATAATGCTTTGCTATCATTGCAAGATGAAAGCTCACGGTAAACTACAGCAATCACAGATTAACCACACAGCAGCATACAATCATAACAGCAGTTTACCTGAGTTCCTTTACTTCAAACCTAAATCCATGTGTTCTTCCATTAGGGATATAATCCACTCCTTTTTCTTTTTGGCGGCCATCTTGTATATTTCCAGAATGTTTCCAAAATATATAAATCCATTTCCAACTGTGTTTGTTCACCTAACTAACAAAAAGCATCTTAGTGGGATAATTTATTCTCTCTGCTTTCGCGGTAAAAAGCTAAAACTGGTAATTCATTAATTTAACTAAGCTAACTTAACTGTGCTTGTATCTGTGAATCTTTACCACAGATACAAGCACAACTTCTTCTTCTTCTTTACAAGCACAACTCCCTGATTCGAGTCCTATGAATAACTCGTTTGAAAAGAGTCGATTCTGACATGTTTTACTCAGTGATTCAGTTTGTATGACTGTGAAGAAATGGGGGAGGGGTCAATTTCATGTGTATGGACAGAGTATCTGACAGAGCTACACAAATGTGTTGAATAATGACACTAAAAAGTACAAATAATTTATCTTACATATTCTTTCTTCAATATAATGTTTTTTTGTGTGTTGGAATGCTTTGGAGACCAACATGGACTCTTTTTACTTCAACTTCAATAACTCCTGATCAGAATTAGTTAGAAGCTAAAAATTTGGTATGGTGAATGTAAACAACATTTGCCACAGGGATAAATTGTTGGAAATGAAATATAATATTATAATATTATTATTAACATATAAAATATATTATTCATATAATAAAATATATGCACTTCCTAGGGACCATGGAACGCATTAACAGGTTTTCCATACATCCTTAAGGGAAACAAATACCTTGAAACTTAACGCCTTTTAAACTCAACGCCACTTCCAGAACCAATTAATGTTGAGTTTCAAGGTACCACTGTATATAAATTGATGAATTTACAGATATACACCGATCAGCCATAACATTAAAACCACTTCTTTGTTTCTACACTCACTGTCCACTTTATCAGCTCCACTTACCATATAGAAGCACTTTGTAGTTCTACAATTGCAGACTGTAGTCCATCTGTTTCTCTGCATGCTTTGTCACTGCTGTCACTGCTGAATGGAGAATAGTCCACCAACCAAAAAAATCCAGCCAACAGCACCTCATTGGCAGCGTCCTGTGACCACTGTTGAAGACTCAAACAACAGCAATAGATGAGCGATCGTCTCTGACTTTACGTCTACAAGGTGGACCAACAAGGTAGGAGTGTCTAATAGAGTGGACAGTGAGTGGACACGGTATTTAAAAACTCCAGCAGCGCTGCTGTGTCTGATCCATTCATACCAGCACAACAGACACTAACACACCACCACCATGTCAGTGTCACTGCAGTGCTGAGAATGATGCACCACCTAAATAATACCTGCTCTGTAGTGGTCCGGTGAGGGTCCTGACCATTGAAGATCGGGGTGAAAGCAGGCTAAAAAAGCATGCAGAGAAACAGATGGACTACAGTCAGTAATTGTAGAACTACAAAGTGCTCCTATATTGTAAGTGGAGCTGATAAAATGGACAGTGAGTGTAGAAACAAGGAAGTGGTTTTAATGTTATGGCTGATCGGTGTACCTATCTATACATGAATACTTCCGTTTGCCTGCCTGTCTGTATGCCTATTACAAATGTTATAAAATAAAATGTTCGTGCACTTTATCGAAACTGGAACACATTTCAACTGTTTATAATTGATAATAATTTAACAAAGCATCTGTCAGCAAACACATTATCCAAGTAACACTAACACAATAGCATAACTTTTAAATCTCAAGCAGTCTGGGGCTGGATCTCACAATCGCTTGTCACATTTCTCAATAACATCAATTCAACGACAGCTTTGCTTTGCCACATGGTGTCTAGCAGCTAGCTGGCAAAATGTTAATTGTACCACTCAGTGGTGCCATAAAAGGACCAAAAGTAGGCATTTTATTCCTTATACTGGTAACGTCTACAAAAATGGCTAAATTACATCTATTTAATAAACTTGTGGCTCAAGTCATTGTTGTTATTAATCAATTCATTTTTAATAATTGTGTCTTTCTGGTTTAGGGTGTGATGGGTCTGGTGCAACTTGACAAACACACTCCGGCAAGGATGTCACACTCACACATTCACCCAGACGCAATTTAAAGTAAACGATCAACAAGCTTAATTAGCATGTCTGTTTATGGTGTTACCAAAGCACTGGAAAAAGAAAAGAAAAGAAAAACAAGAGCAGAAACATGAAGTTACAATGAGGGGAAACAATATTTGTGGTGGGGACGTAGACAGGTATATGGAGTGGAGGGGAGCTCTGTATTGTTTCAACTTCCAATGTAAAAACCAATTTCATTCTATTTATTTACAACCCCAAATCAGAAAAAGTTGGGACAGTATGGAAAAAGCAAATAAAATAAAAATGCAGTGTTCCTTACATTTACTTTGACTTTAATTTGATTTCAGACAGTTTGAACCCAATATATGCGGTGAAGTGTGGTGTACAGGAATGGCAACATTACAAAGTGGTAAATGCTTTACTGTCCCAACTTTTTTTGGAATGTGCTGTAGGCCCAAAGTGCAGGAATGGATGTTTATTAATAAATGAAATTAAGTTGAGCAGACAAAACATGAAATATCTCAAGTTCATCCTGTCTGCAATCAAATAAAAGTCAAAGTAAATGTAAGAAACTCTGTTTTTTATTATTATTATTATTATTATTATTTGCATTTTTCATGCTGTCCCAACTTTTTCTGATTTGGGGTTGTATTTATCAATATATTTTTTTACAAGAAAGTGCATCTGTGTTTTAACATCACCTGTCCTGCACTAGGCACAAAGTTGCTTCTCTTTGTGCATCCAGTAGTTTTTGTGTCTGCCCTTTTCTATGGTGAGATGGTTGGCACTGAGCCTGTACTTGGTCGGGATCCGTCTCTGCTCTGGATCTGTGACAGTGAGGAGATACTCTGCCCATCTGTATTCTTGATTTAGTGTCTGATACAATTCCACTTTACTTTGACCTGCAGGTTTGCAGTGCCAGTGTTCTAAATATGTATTATTGATTGATTTTGTTGGACTGTGTGTGCTTTGTGTTAGTTACAGAATTAATAAACTTAAGTTCCAGCTGACTGAAAAAACTTTTTTCAGGGTTCAAGTCATGGGTCTGTAGCAGTTTAAAGAGCAGTGCTTCACTGGGACTGTTCTTTTAAATGTAGCCAAAATGTTTGGGGGTTTTTTCCGGATGTAGTGGGAATTGGCCTAATTCTGCCCTGCATGCATTGGTTGGGGGGTTTCCTTGGGGTTATAGAACATGCAGGATTTATGTTGGATGCTTGTCCTATCCAGTGTGGCAGTAATAACTATATACAGTGGGGCCAAAAAGTATTTAGTCAGCCACTGATTGTGCAAGTTCTCCTACTTAGAAAGATGAGAGAGGTCTGTAATTTTCATCATAGGTACACTTCAACTATGAGAGACAAAATGAGAAAAAAAAATCCAGGAAATCACATTGTAGGATTTTTAAAGAATTTATTTGTAAATTATGGTGGAAAATAAGTATTTGGTCAATAACAAACAAGCAAGATTTCTGGCTCTCACAGACCTGTAACTTCTTCTTTAAGAAGCTCTTCTGTCCTCCACACTTACCTGTATTAATGGCACCTGTTTGACCTCGTTATCTGTATAAAAGACACCTGTCCACAGCCTCAAACAGTCAGCCATGGCCAAGACCAAAGAGCTGTCGAAGAACACCAGGAAGAAAATTGTAGACCTGCACCAGGCTGGGAAGAGTGAATCTACAATAGGCAAGCAGGTTGGTGTGAATAAATCAACTGTGGGAGCAATTGTAAGAAAATGGAAGACATACAAGACCATTGATAATCTCCCTCGATCCCGTGGGGTGAAAATGATCATGAGAACGGTGAGCAAAATATCCCAGAACTACACGGAGGGACCTGATGAATGACCTGCAGAGAGCTGGGACCAAAGTACAAAGGCTACCATCAGTAACACACTACGCCGAGAGGGACTCAAATCCTGAAGTGCCAGGCGTGTCCCCCTGCTTAAGCCTGTACATGTCCAGGCCCGTCTGAAGTTTGCCAGAGAGCATATGGATGATCCAGAAGAGGATTGGGAGAATATCATGTGGTCAGATGAAACCAAAATGGAACTTTTTGGTAAAAACTCAACTCGTCGTGTTTGGAGGAAGAAGAATGCTGAGTTGCATCCCAAGAACACCATACCTACTGTGAAGCATGGGGGTGGAAACATCATGCTTTGGGGCTGTTTTACTGCAAAGTGGACAGGACGACTGATCCGTGTTAAGGGAAGAATGAACGGGGCTATGTATCGTGAGATTTTAAGCCAAAACCTCCTTCCATCAGTGAGAGCATTGAAGATGGAACGTGGCTGGGTCTTCCAGCATGACAATGATCCCAAACACACCGCTCGGGCAACGAAGGAGTGGCTCCGTAAAAAGCATTTCAAGGTCCCGGAGTGGCCTAGCCAGTCTCCAGACCTCAATCTTATAGAAAATGTGTGGAATCCGTGTTGCCCAGCGACAGCCCCAAAACATCACTGCTCTAGAGGAGATCTGCATGGAGGAATGGGCCAAAATACCAGCTACAGTGTGTGCAAACCTGGTGAAGACTTACAGGAAACGTTTGACCTCTGTCATTGCCAACAAAGGTTATGTTACAAAGTATTGAGTTGAACTTTTGTTATTGACCAAATACTTATTTTCCACCATAATTTACAAATAAATTCTTTAAAAATCCTACAATGTGATTTCCTGGATTTTTTTTTCTCATTTTGTCTCTCATAGTTGAAGTGTACCTGTGATGAAAATTACAGACCTCTCTCATCTTTCTAAGTAGGAGAACTTGCACAATCAGTGGCTGACTAAATACTTTTTGGCCCCACTGTAAAGTGATGAGCTGGGTCACACTATCAAATCATTTGCACCAAATTGTAATGAGAATATCAATATTATTGAAGTTTCTTTAAATTGAGCACAATTTTCTGCAAGCTTTTTTCTTTAGTGCATTACTGCCATGATGAAACCTTCCAATGGTGCTGGGGTACATGTTACTTTGTTTGTTTTAGTGTAATTTCACGTATAGTGAACTTGCTTCTTTGTTTCTTATGTTGGGACTTACTACCAGGGCCCAGTATTGGCAGAAGTCTTCCATCAGGTCCAGGCGCTTTTGAAGGCCATGTACGGTACAACAACACCAGGTCACCTGTTAGTTCATTTATGTACATGTTAGATAGTGTTGGACTTAGGCTTCACCCCTGTCATACCCACAGTTGATTGTGCCGTACACTTTACCCCTACACAGACATTGACTGTGTCCGAAATCGCATACCTAAACAGTACGTACTAAATTCGAGGCACTGCTCGGCCGGTAAAGCAGTAAGCTCTTTTAGTATGCAAGTGTACAGTATGCACGCAACCTCAGACGTACTATGTCTGCCATCTTACCAACGTCACGTGATGCATGACATCACATTGTCCACAAAGCTCCACAAAGATACTCATAACAATATTCAGGGTTGTACTTTATCATAACATTTGTAATTTTTGTCGTACTTTGCTTTCCGCCATCTTTCTTCTTCCGCTACGAACACCTTTGCAGCTCCAGTTGAATTATGGGATAGATTATCCAACCGTGAGTGTGCTGTGTTTGGATACTCAAAAATGTCTGTCCATGCAGTAGGTCATCCGGGTACTTTTCGCATACTGTTTAATAAATACTATGTATTCGGACACACTACCCGCTGTCGCATACTGCTTTTGCATACTGTTCAGTATGGAAGTATGCAACTTCAGATGCAGCCATAGACTTAACATAGGCACTCAAGATTTGTCCATTTTCTGTTTTGTTTACATGTTGGTTAATTAGAGTGTGTAAAAAAGTATAAATGTAATGAGTTGGAAAAGAGCCAATTTGACTTTTGCTCAGGATATTGTGTTGGGTAAGAAAGGTCAGAATTCTGTTATTTAAATTGCTTCCCCAGGTTACTGTTTCGACAGATGTCTCTGAAATTAATCAGGTCCATTTTGTCTCCACGTTTGTTAGTGGGGGGTTATGAGACCTTGGGTCCAGATGGCAGGAGCCTGGATGTAGGAGATGGTTGAATAATTTAAGCAGCGCCCTCTATAGCTCAGGTGTGCTGTATGTCAACACTTTAGTTCAAATACTGTAAATGCTGCATTTTGGTTTAGTTCTGTTTGCATAGTTGCTTGATCTTGAGGATTTCAATTATCTTTAATATAATTTTTAATATTTGCAGTTTTAGTTGATTAAGTTGTGATTAATATTTAGAGGGATCTATGTATAGAATTTTCGAAAGTGATTATTCAAATCATGAATTGTTATTTTGAAGCAATATGGCTTATGGTTTTGTTGTGCTTATTTTAATACAATCGACCCTTGAGTTATGAACGGTTTACCCTACGAACATTACAGTGAGCAGACATTCGGACAGCGGACTGTGTTTTTCAGGTGTTTTCTTTATATTTTGTAAAATTCACAGTGCAGTGGTGAGAAAATGAAAAAAAATCACTATTTGTTGTGTTGTATAATTACTCCTGCCAGTAGATGTCACTGTGTATCAGACAGTGGGGACAGTGAGTGAGAGAGAAGAAGGAAATCAGCTCAGTAAAGTATTCTTTCTTTCGTGCAATTACGAAATAAAGAAGGAAATAATAGAGAAATATGAGAGTTATTGTTGTTTCTGGTAGATACATTTTATATAATAAGAAGGAAATTTATTATGATGTATGGTACAGCACACGTACTGTACTGAAATGTGTGTGTTTTATGTACAGTACTACTGTGTATTGTTGTTTATTATTGTTTATTACAGTAATGTCTATTCTATAATTTAAGATTAAGGGAAAATATACTTGTATTTATAACAAAAAAGACCATTTAAGACATTAGAAGGGTTAGGTAAGGGGGTGGTTTGGGAGGTCTGGCACAGATTAATTCTAGTTACGTTATTTCTTATGGGAAAAATAGGTTTAACTAACGAACATTTTGACTTAAGAACATCCCTTTGGAACCAATTAAATTCGTAAGTCAAGGGTCTACTGTACACCTCTCCCAGAACTGAGTAGTAGCCAATCCACATTGGATGCATGGAGAATACCTGGAGACAAATACAGAGACACTAAGCAAACGTGCCAAACTTTCTACAGATAGATTAAAAGTCTGTAGGACCCTTATTGCTGTGTAGTACCCACACTACCAGCTACGTATTTTAAAAATGAGGTGTTTGTGTAATTCTGGATGTAACCTTGGTGTTTATTGAGAGTTTTGGCATGAGACTAAGAGATCCAGCCCGATGTGTGAGACTTGAGTTAACCAGTAGGCACCATTTCTGTTCCCGGAGTGGATAAACTGGTCATTCTCTCTTACAAGCAGAATGGTGTCCTGTGAAGAGCGAGAGATCACACACCATGTGTCCACTGCTCAGACCACTTTCGAGAAGACTGAGAAAGGAAACTGAAGTGTAAAGATGATTCTGAGTGTGAACTTGACTAATCATGCATGAATATTTTAACAATGCTTGGCATTATGACATATCTGTCTGATGTGCATACATGAGCTATAGAGGATAATATTTAGCAGGATTAATGTCACAGGTAATGAGCTCCTCACATCCCTGAATTAGCTCCTATTATGCAACATATCATACAATTAATACTTCTTTTAGATGAACAATTGAGACCTAATTTGCCATTTATTGTAATTAACATGCGGTCTCTAGACTGCTCTGACATTCACTTTATTACTTTGGTTCTTCTATTTACTGATTTTTCACTGAGAAATAAAGTTCTTTATACCTAGACTATAGGGACAAAAGTATTGGGACACCCCTTCTATTATTATAACTACAGACAGGAATGAATAATGAAGAACTTCAACTGTTTACATAATTATTTATTTTTTGCTAGTTATAACTTTTAGTTCAATTAAATTTTGTGTATGTATGATTTGTGTAAATCCTATTCATTTAAATGATTCTCCAGGCCACCCAAGGATGATGGAGGTCCCTGCTGAGTCTGGTTCCTCTCAAGGTTCCCTTCTGTAATTTTTTAGGCAGTTTGTCCTTGCCACTGTCGCACTTGGCTTGCTCAGCAGGGGTTTTTGGTCTGTAGGTCCTGGTAAAGTTGCTTTGACACAATGTCCATAACATTAAAACCACCTCCTTGTTTCTACACTCACTGTCCATTTTATCAGCTCCACTAGAAGCACTTTGTAGTTCTACAATTACTGACTATAGTCCATCTGTTTCTCTGCATGCTTTGTTAGCCCCCTTTCATGCTGTTCTTCAATGGTCAGGACTCTCCCAGGACCACTACAGAGCAGGTATTATTTGGGTGGTGGATCATCCTCAGCACTGCAGTGACACTGACATGGTGGTGGTGTGTTAGTGTGTGTTGTGCTGGTATGAGTGGATAAGACACAGCAGCGCTGATGGAGTTTTTAAACACCTCACTGTCACTGCTGGACTGAGAATAGTCCACCAACCAAAAACATCCAGCCAGCAGCGCCCTGTGGGCAGCGTCCTGTGACTGCTGATCAAGGTCTAGAAGATTGACCAACTCAAACAGCAGCAATAGATGAGAGATCGTCTCTAACTACATCTACAAGGTGGACCAACTAGGTAGGAGTGTCTAACAGAGTGGACAGTGAGTGGACATGGTATTTAAAAACTCCAGCAGCGCTGCTGTGTCCACCACCTAAATAATACCTGCTCTGTGGTGATCCTGTGGGGCTCCTGACCATTGAAGAACAGGGTGAAAGGAGGTTAAAAAAGTATGAAGAGAAACACATGGACTACAGTCAGTAATTGTAGAACTACAAAGTGCTTCTATATGGTAAGTGAAGCTGATAAAATGGACAGTGTGTGTAGAAACAAGGAGGTGGTTTTAATGTTATGACTGATTGGTATATATATATACGTATATATGATATGCTTTTAATTTTGCAGCAACATTTTAGGAAAGGTCCTTTCTGTACCAGCATGACTGTGCCTCAAGGTTTATAAAGACATGAAGAGAAGTTTGATTTAAAGAAACTCCAGTGGCCTGCACAGAGCCCTGACCTCAGCCCTACTTGAACATGAACTGGAACATCAGTTGAATCTTTCCTGACCACCATCATTGCCCAGCCATACAAACGGTCTTTTGACTGGATAGGCACAAATTCTTGTGAGAAGTCTGCTTAGAGGAGTGGCTGTTGTTATGGCTAACAATATCACATAAAGGTAGCTCTATTTTAATACAATTTGTTTTTAAAATGGGACGTCCAACAAGCTCATGGTCAACTGTCCAAATACTATACCATTTTATCCATATAGTATATGTTACTTGGGATCAGTTTGTACATTTCCATGCGCCAGGATGATGAATTATATATCAGGACTGATGCTATTTTCTCAGCAGAATACAATGAGCCTGTCTTTCAGAGGGACCATAGTCTACATAGTACCATGGCAACAAACCACAGGCCTGTATGCCAAGCTATGTGCTCTGCAAAGGTTAGTCCAGCGGTTCATCCACCTTTAGGGCCATGGAGACACTGCTGCAATATCTGAGCTGTTCACCTTTTCTCTCAGTTTTTTTTTCCTTTCAAATAATGCCTGCTAAATTAGTAATACTGAGGTTGAGCATGACACTTTAAAGGCCAGGAAATGTATTATGGCTGTCCTACCTGGTGTTAAAAAAAGCTGGCAATAAGATTATGAGATTAACTGTCTCATCATGGGGTATAATTACGTTCAGCTATTTTTTTTTTTTTTAAATAAAACTACCTAGCCTGTTCCCTAGCATGTCTGCTAATGCCTGAAGTAGATTTCTAGCATTGAAACCCTGACAGGAAACAAACATTTCTGTGCTTTAATGCACACAGTTGTTACAAATTTGTATCCAATAGCAAAATGGAAAAGATGCACAAAACCAGCTAGAAACAGGCGAACCTCTGTGTTCCTTCTTTTTGGTTAAATATGAATGTATTGCATGGCAAGGTTAAATACACTATTAGTGAGGTACATTACCGACAGCAAGTTTTTTAGGGCTTACTCCAGCTCAGGTTTCCTAATGGATTTTCCAGTGCCCCATCATTAACAATCCACAGAGAAATAGAGCACATTTTGCTCTGCTGTTGATGCTCATAAGTGCTTAAATGCTGAACATGTTTGAATTCCACATGGCTTAAATACATGCAAATGCTATGCAATGTATTAATGTGCTTTCTCATGGGTTGGGATATGGACAAAGGCTAAGCACTTGTGCACATTGTAATGCTAATTTTTCTAAATATGTTTTGTTTTTAAGTTTGAGTTTAAGAGTAAAGAGTTTTGGCACCTATAATAAAACAGTGCAGTATATCTAAAATTGTTATTTTTGCTATGTTTTATTTATTTATTTACTTACTCTTAACATTTAATTTAGTTGCTTCTCTTCTCATGTAGCCAACATGACAAGATCGTGCCGGTTCCTCCTCTACAACATCAGAAAGATTTAGCCATTTCTCTCCATGGAAGCCACTCAGATTCTTGTGCAGTCACTTGTAATCTCACGGTTGGACTACTGCAACTCCCTCCTGGCAGGTGCTCCTATGTCCACTATTAAAACCTTGCAACTCATTCAAAATGCAGTTGCCCGTCTGGTTTTTAACCAACCTAAACACTGCCACATCACGCCAATGCTGCATTCTCTTCACTGGCTTCGCTGGCTCTTCTCCTGTAGCTGTGCGCATTCAGTTTAAAACACTGATGCTTCCCTACAAAGCCAAAAATGGACCAGCCCCAAGCTACCTTTGAGGTCTAATCACGTCTAATCATGCTCTGTACCATGCAACCTCCGAGCCACTAGTCTCGCTCGACTTGATCCTCCACCCAGGACTCAAGGAAGACAAGCATCAAGGCTCTTCTCTGTACTTGCACCCAAGTGGTGGAACGAACTTCCTCTGTCTGTCCGAACATCTGAGTCTCTCTCTGTCTTTAAGAAACAATTAAAAACCCACCTCTTTACCAAGCACTTAAGCTGACTTGTACTAACTTACTAATGTTCTTTTTCGTTTCTTGCAAAAAAAAAATAATAATAACTTTGGTTCTAACAGGGTTCCAGCAGATTTGTGTTCTTGGACTGTTGTCTACTTAAACTAGAGTAAGGTAATGTTTACTATGGAAGCACTTCTGCAAGTCGCTCTGGATAAGAGCGTCTGCTAAATGCCGAAAATTTAAATGTAAATGTCACACAAATACAGTGGTAGGGTTAAAATGTATTCAGACCTTGTAGATTTAATTTTGAGTGGAAATAACTGCCATTTTACACATCCATCTAAACTTAATCACCAATAACATGCTTTACAAAGTGAAAACATCAAAGAAACTGATATATCTTATTTACAAAAGTATTTAGACCCTTTATTTAATTCTTTGAAAGCTCCTTTGGCTGCAATTACAGCTGCAATTCTTGGATACATCTAGATTTGGGGAGTTTATTCAATTGTTCAATTGTTCATGGCAAAGTCTCAGGCTTTATCAGATTAAATAGCAAGCATCTGTAACCTGCCATATTCAGGTTGTTCAAGGACATTCAGAGACTTGCTCCAAAGCCATTCCAGCATTGTTTTGGCTGTATGCTTCGGGCCACTCTTGCTGCAGTCCTAGTTTGCAGATTCTTAAAGAAAGCATTTGGCTGCATCTACTTGTTGCTCAGTTCTTACCAGTCTCCCTGTCCCTGCCAATGAGAACCACCCTGTTCTCCCTATTTCATCTTATCATAATATAGATAGGGACCGTGAAATTAGCGGTTTCCTGTGTAATATGCAATTTGCTTTAAACTTTAAAATGTAAGGTTTGTGTTTAGCGATTTAACATTTTTCATTTGTGCAGCGTATGAAATATGAGCCGGTCCTAGCAATCATATGTTAATTAAGTTAGTGTAACAGACGTTTCTGTGCTGTAGTGTGCTGACAATGTTTAATGTATGTGTTCACCAATTGAGTAAATTTTCTTTCTTTGGGGATTTCATAGTCAATGGAAAAGTGTGCTTTTCTACACACGTGATCATCTCTGCTGCGATAGTTTGTCTTGTACGGTTTATTTCTTTCTTTATAATCTCAGCAAACTCTAAAGACGCTCGGTTACATTAGCAATCGGTTAGACAAAACGTCCAGGATATTGAAGGCTAAAGCAGCTAAAAAACACGACTCAGGTAACTGAGTTGGAAAACTCCCAACCAATTCTGTGGACGCAGAATTTATTCTATCATTCAATTTATCAGTGTTAATTAATTACTTCTTTAAAAATCTGTGATTTAAAAAAAATTAGATAAGAGTTCCATGAAGTTAAGCACATTTTCCTGTGAATTTAGTAGGGCCCTAGTTGTATGCCTTTAACTGAACAGTGACTTCTTTGCTAAGGCCTGATTTAAAGATAGAGACATATGTCTGTTCAACCCATTCTTCCATCACTGAATCAGACCTTTGCAGTGCTTTTAGAGTAAGTATTGGATACTTTTATTTACCCATCCCGACCAAGGCCGTTCTTACCCGAATGTCCAATTAGGCCAGACAGCCAACTCTAAAAAGTTTCAAGGTTGTACCAAGCTTTTTTATTTCAACATTTTTGAGGCCATTTTGGTCCCTAAACACTCAAAGCCTTTGATGTTGTTTTATATCCTTGCCTGATGTATGTATGCCTTGCTAAAGTTTCTTCGTGGCTTGAATTTAGCCTAACTATGAAGTATAAATTGTGGGTCCTTATAGGCTCACGTCTTTATGAATGATTTACTGTAGATTGATGGGGCAAATAGTAAATTTCATAAATATTTAAATGTATTTATTTATTTACTTATTAGGATTTTAACGTCATGTTTTACACACTTTGGTTACATTCATGTCAAACCCAGTCATGGACAATTTTGTATCTCCAATTCACCTCACTTGCATGTCTTTGGACTGTGGGAGAAAACCCACGCAGACACTGGGAGAACATGCAAAATCCACACAGAAAGGACCCAGACCACTCCACCTGGGGATCGAACCCAGGACCTTCTTGCAGGGAGGCAACAGTGCTACCCACTGAGCCACCATGCCCCCCCAATTATATAAATACATGAAAGAATGAGTGAATTAATGCATGAAGTGTGCAAAAGTGTCAAGGGGTCTGAATACTTTCTAAATTCACTGCATTCTAGTGTGAAACTATGTAGTAATTAAGCCATGTTTACTGTAGGTAAAGCTTATAGCACATGACCTGAAAAGCTGGGTTTGATTCTTGCCTCAGGTCTCTGTCAGTGAAGATCTTACATGTTGCAGGAAACCTAACATTATACAACAAGATGTTTTATTAACAGAACGTCGCAGACCCAGTGGGAATTGTAGGTTTACCGGTGGTACAGACCGGATTAGAGACATTACCACAGCAGCAGCTGTGGGGTGACAAATGCGTGTTTGATAGCACAAAGCACCCATTCTTTCCCCGGCTTCATTCCGCCTCCAATTAGAGGAAATGTAAGGATCATTATCCCGTTGCTCAATTTGCATTATTTAAATCAGCCTTTGGGGTTGTCAGTCATTAATCAGTGCTCTGTAAAGGTTGTTGAAAAGCTGACAATGCTTGAAGCTTACTATAGACTGATTTGGTGTCTCTTATCATCTAGATCACTCATCTCACCCGGACCAGAGGTGATTCCCTTTCTAAATGAGTGGGGTTGGTGACCTTATTTTTTATTGTTTACATTTATACTGTTGCTTTTTTTTGGAGAAAGAGTCTTTGATTTACAAGGACCTACTATTGCTTTTGGAACTCATTTATTCTTCGAGCTACATGGAGAAAAAGTAATTAATTAATTCATGTATTTATTTTTTAAGCATGCCAGATTAGAAGCATGCAAATTATTGATTAAAATATTTGATGATGTCAATTTTATGTTAACTGGATTTTTAATGTCCATTAAGCTCTTTATTGCAATTGATTATCTTGCCTCTTGTAAAAAAAAGAATTTTTACTGCTCTCATATCGAGCTTTCAGCGAGTGTGGCAGAGCACTGCTTGTGTGGGTGTTTCAGCTTAAATCTTGTGTGCCATTGTGAAAGAAATCAGGGCTCAATTTGTAAAGAGTGTGATTGACTGGGCAGTAATTTGTGATAGCTGAGCTCCAGGGTGATTACAGCAGAGTTATAGATTATAGAAATTTAACTTGTTTGAAAGAGCATCAACAGTGCATCAACAATCAAGAGCATGATTTCAAGCCACATTTCTATTGTTCATGTTTCTAGCTGGTTTTCAGTACTGCCATTTTTGTGTTATTTTCTCCTACCAGCTATTCTAGTATGCCCCAGGTACTTTACTACTTTACCCATCCATCTAGTAGACCAGGGGTTTTCAACCTGTGGGGCACACCCGAGTACCTGTCCAGGGGGTGTGACATTACAAGATTTTTACTTCTACAACTAAAGCGATTAATTTTTCAAGCACAGAAGTCATACACCAATCAGCCATAACATTAAAACCACCTCCTTGTTTCTACACTCACAGTCCATTTTATCAGCTCCTCTTACCATATAGAAGCACTTTGTAGTTCTACAATTACTGACTGTAGTCCATCTGTTTCTCTGCATGCTTTGTTAGCCCCCTTTAATGCTGTTCTTCAATGGTCAAGACTTTCGCAGGACCACTACAGAGCAGGTATTATTTGGGTGGTGGATGATTCTCAGCACTGCAGTGACACTGACATGGTGGTGGTGTGTTAGTGTGTGTTGTGCTGGTATGAGTGGATCAGACACAGCAGCACTGATGGAGTTTTTAAACACCTCACTGTCACTGCTGGACTGAGAAAAGTCCACCAACCAAAAATATCCAGCCAACAGCGCCCAGTAGGCAGTGTCCTGTGATCACTGATGAAGGTCTAGAAGATGATCAACTCAAACAGCAGCAATAGATGAGTGATTGTCTGAGCGATTGTCTTTACATCTACAAGGTGGACCAACTAGGTAGGAGTGTCTAATAGAGTGGACAGTGAGTGGACACGGTGATTAAAAACTTCAGCAGTGCTGCTGTTTCTGATCCACTCATACCAGCACAACACACACTAACACACCACCACCATGTCATTGTCACTGCAGTGCTAAGAATGAGCCACCACCCAAATAATACCTGCTCTGTGGGGGTCCTGACTATTGAAGAACAGGGTGAAAGCAGGCTAAAAAGTATGTAGAGAAACAGATGGACTACAGTCAGTAATTGTAGAACTACAAAATGTTCCTGTGTGGTAAGTGGAGCTGATAAAATGGACAGTGAGTGTAGAAACAAGGAGGTGGTTTTAATGTTAAGGCTGATCAGTGTATTTGATTAGTTTTGCTGACCAAACACACACACACACACACACACATGTCTACAGTTATCCAGCTCATTGGCTAGCAAAACATCAAAATAGGGCTAACAAGCTGTTGTTTCAGTCAAGGACTCAACTAGCGAGGCCATAAGCAATCTACATCAATAGTTTTGGCCGTCAGTCAATGCAGAGTATCCTGAACTGGTAAACCTAGCAAATGATGTATTTTTGCCTCTACTTGGCTTTGTGAAGTAACCTTTTCTGCTCTCATCTACATCAAAAGCAAGTATCGCTTACGATTTATGACTAGCTGTAACTGATATTAAACACCAAATTTCTATAATAGGCTTAAGTGTCACGTTGAATAAGGTAGGGTTGTATTATCTTTTTAAAGTAAATATTTAAATCAACAAAATTGCATCATATGCATGATGCACACATTGATAATTATATTGTTTTAGCTTGTCAAGAGCTTTTGCAATGATTTCTGGGCAAGGGGTGATTGGGGGGGAATACACACCAATTTTTTATACCCACCAATACGTTTAATTAAAAAAAATAATAATTTCATTTGCTAATCTTTACTCTGGTTGCACAGCAATGTTTCTATGGCAGGAAACACAAGTAGTTATAACATTAAATCAGTACAAGAATGTTAACCTGTCTTGCACCTGAGTGCATTACAAGCAGTAAATGTAGGCCTGTAGGGCTTTCTCTCTCAGCTTTTGTACTTGGTCGCATCTTATATCAAGTACCAAATAGCAACTGACTTTAAGCAGGAACACAGGTTCTTATTTACCCTGGGTTTAGTGCTGAAATTCTGCTTAGTTTTGTCTTACACATATGTGATAGAGAATGTGTTTTAGTAGCCCCTATCTGAGAAGATAGTACATTATACACCGATCAGCCATAACATTAAAACCACCTCCTTGTTTCTACACTCACTGTTTCTACAGCTCCACTTACCATATAGAAGCACTTTGTAGTTCTACTTACTGACTGTAGTCCATCTATTTCTCTACATACTTTATTAGCCTGCTTTCACCCTGTTCTTCAATGGTCAGGACCCCCACAAGACCACCACAGAGCAGGTATTATTTAGGTGGTGCATGATTTTCAGCACTGCAGTGACAATGATGGTGGTGTGTTAGTGTGTGTTGTGCTGGTATGAGTGGATCAGACACAGCAGCGCTGCTGGAGTTTTTAAATACCGTGTCCACTTACTGTTAACTCTATTAGACACTCCTACCTAGTTGGTCCACCTTGTAGATGTAAAGTCAGAGACGATCGCTCATCTATTGCTGCTGTTTGAGTTGGTCATCTTCTAGACCTTCATCAGTGGTCACAGGATGCTTCCCACGGGGCACTGTTGGCTGGATATTTTTGGTTGGTGGACTATTCTTAGTCCAGCAGTGACAGTGAGGTGTTTAAACACTCCATCAGCATTGCTGTGTCTCCACTCATACCAGCACAACACACACTAACACACCACCACCATGTCAGTGTCACTGCAGTGCTGAGAATAATCCACCACCCAAATAATACCTACTCTGTGGCGGTACTGGGAGGGTCCTGACCATTGAAGAACAGCTTGAAAGGCGGCTAACAAAGCATGCAGAGAAACAGATGGACTACAGTCAGTAATTGTAGAACTACAAAGTGCTTCTATATGGTAAGTGGAGCTGATAAAATGGACATTGCGTGTAGAAACAAGGAGGTGGTTTTAATGTTATGGCTGATTGGTGAATGTACCACTGCCACCCCAACAGTAAGTTATGCCAGCTAGTCTGTTTGGATTCAGAGGGTGTAAAGGTCAGACATATGAGCATGATTGGAGTTTTTTAAAGTAAGCAAGCTTGTATAGTTTTATACATATTTAGCTTAGTACTGATCAGCATGTTGGAAATGTTGTGATGAAATGCTGTGATACGTGTATTGGACTAGAAAGCCTAGATTATAATGTGAAATATTGCTAAGAATTATTCATTATAATTCCCAAACAGCTGGATAATCATTTTCTAATTCCTTTTAAGGTAAAGACTGGCACATAAAGCTACCCATTTTTTTGTTTGGCTCTTTTTTTGCTTTTTCCCCCTCTTTTTTGGCAGACTGCCTAATGGAAAGCTGATTACACATTTCTAACTATGTTAGCCTAGCTACAAAATAGAAGGAAGAAAATCAGAAGATTAAACATACATGAAAAAGCTATGAAATGACCACAGAGAGTTCTAGACGCTACAAGTGTAACGACTCAGCTGGATTAATGATCTCATTTGCTGGGATGCGGCCTTTGTGCATTTGAAGCACTTATTTGCTTAATTTTAACCAATCAAGTTAAAAATAAAGTCCACTTTTTACTGGTGTACAGCTGTACAGAACACTGATTTTGTTCCAAGGAATCCTTAAAGCGCTGGATAGTCTTTTCTTCTTAATATAATTCCTCTCATTCTGGTTGCTCATAGATGCTTTTTGTATTTAATTTAAGGGCATTGATTCTGTTGGTAGGGAAAAAATAAAAAGAGACATAGTGTACATTAGTGTTCGATAAAATTCAATAATAAATGTAAACTATGGAATGTTGTGATACTCTGGGAACTGTGTGAAACAGTGACGTAGATAATGTTGTTCAGACATGTTTTCTTAATGTTTATCATGAAAGTTTGGCTTACTCCATGATAAAACAAGCTTTCATTATTGGTACAAGTAAATATATGGGAAATACATTTCGGGCATTGAAAAGTGAACTCCAAAGCTCCAAAGTTGAAACCCCACTAAAATTGATTAGATTCAAGTTTGCATGTAACAGTGGGTAAACTGATTGATCCATAATCCTCCCTATATAGGTATTTAACTTGTTTCTGCTTACTTTAAAAGAACTGAATAATATTGCTTAACAAGTTATACCCTGAGCTATTACTTTTTTTCCAAATTATTATTAAATAAAGGAAGCTATTTGTTCACCCACATCTCACCCTAGACTGCATGTCTCCAAGACCTCTGGAAGTGTGGATAAACATACACAGTCTAGTCACATTATTATGACCACCAGATAATATCCAGCGTAAGCACGGACAGCAGCTAGACGGACTGGGAGTGAGCAGGTTGTCACAGGTATCTGGACCCATGCTGACTGCAGTGCATCCCACAGCTGCTAAAGAGTGCGTGGGGGAGGATCCATAGAGCGAACATGATGATCAAGCTGGTCCCACAGATGCTCAATTAAGTATGGAGAATTAGGTGGCCAATGTAGTACTTGGAAGTCTTGATCATGCTCTTCCAATCAATGCTGGACATTTCTAGCCATGTGACATGTCGCATTGTCTTGCTGGAAGATCCCGTCCGCCCCAGGGAAGACAATTTTACCCATGGTACTTTTACCTATGAGAGCAACGAGGGATATACACTATATTGCCAAAAGTATTCACTCACCCATCCAAATCATTGAATTCAGGTGTTCCAATCACTTCCATGGCCACAGGTGTATAAAACCAAGCACACATGCATGCAGACTGCTTCTACAAACATTAGAAAGAATTGGTCGCTCTCAGGAGCTCAGTGAATTCCAGTGTGGTACCGTGATAGGATGCCACCTGTGCAACAGGTCCAGTCGTGAAATTTCCTCACTACTAAATATTGTGTGGACTCGGCCCCTTAGTTCCAGTGAAACGAACTCTTAATGCTTCAGCATACCAAGAGATTTTGGACAATTTTATGCTCCCAACCTTGTGGGAACAGTTTGGGGATGGCCCCTTCCTGTTCCAACATGACTGCGCACCAGTGCACAAAGCAAGGTCAATAAAGACACGGATGAGTGAGTTTGATGTGGAAGAACTTGACTGGCCTGCACAGAGTCCTGACCTCAACCTGATAGAACACCTTTGGGATGAATTAGAGTGGAGACTGCGAGCCAGGCCTTTTCGTCCAACATCAGTGTCTGACCTCACAAATGCGATTCTGGAAGAATGGTCAAAAATTCCCATAAACACACTCCTAAACCTTGTGGAAAGCCTTCCCAGAGGAGTTGAAGCTGTTATAGCTGCAAAGGGTGGGCCGACATCATATGGTTTAAGAATGGGAGGCAGACGAGCGAATACTTTTGGCAATATAGTATATGTGCGGACTGTCTATTGCACACCTTATATACCCACCAAGCCAGCTCACGAAACAATGCTTTGTTTTGTTTGTTTGTTTATTAGGATTTTTAACGTCATGTTTTACACTTTTGGTTACATTCATAACAGGAAACGGTAGTTTATCTTCACACAAGTTTCATTAGTTCACAAGGTTATATTAAACACAGTCATGGACAATTTAGTGTCTCCAATTCACCTCACTTGCATGTTTTTGGACTTTGGACCCACGCAGACACGGGAAGAACATGCAAACTCCACACAGAAAGTACCCGGACCGCCCCGCCTGGGGATCAAACCCAGGACCTTCTTGCTGTGAGGTGACAGTGCTACCCACTTAGCCACCGTGCCGCCCAAACAATGCTTTGTAATTACATCTTTGCTAATACAGAGACACTCCAAAAGAAAGTTATACATAAGCTAACAGGCAAAAAAGAAATACACTGTTTTTACACTTAAAGCACAGAGTATAACAAATGCACAATGAGCCTAAATCTCGACGTTTGCACCATTCTTGTTTTAACGGTAAATGAATTGGCCAATGGCTAGACTGGGAAAATTAAATATGGTGTGTGAAGTAAGGGAAAGTGGACAACATAACACTATTACAGTAGCAGGGCATGAGCCAATGTGGGTGGATTGAAGCTAATGATTGAATTAGCCTGACCTGCTTTGAGCACATTTTGAAACTGCTGTCAGCAAAAAAGTTAAGAAAATGCAATTAAACTGATGGGAACAGTGTGTGTTTACAAAGCAAGGCTTAAAGAAATATTGAACGTTGGTGCCATCATTTTTGAGTGGCAATATTTTAAATGCCAGAATTAAATCAAATGTTCACAATTGTGACACAGGGTTATGCAAGGGTTTGTTTTGAGACTTTCTGGACCTGTAGCTAGTATAGTATACTAGCATACTGAGATAAAATGCTTTGTGGGACTTTCAGGCATTTAGTATTTGACCAGATCTGGGGATCTGGTTCAATCCTTGCCAGTATCCTAACATTAGGTGATATCTAAGCTCAAAGGCCTGCAATGGATTGGCACCCATCACAACCCTGACGATGAGAAAATGGTAATAATAATTGTTGCCACCATATCACTGGCAGCATCTCTGCTCCTAAACTGACCCGTAAGGCACTGGTTCCTCTTTTCCAACCCCTGAAGCAGAATTGAAATATTCCTAGGGTCTTGTGTGCTGATAAAGGAGAAGAACTGTGCCCTGGGGCCTCTTTTGCAGTCTTAGGAGGGGCAGACTTGAATGACCAGTGTTTGAGCTAGATTTAGACTGTAACAGTTAAATGATAGAGCAGAGGAACAGAATGATAAACAAAGGAAAGGAATAATGTATTTTGCTACTATGTCAAAATGTTTTAACCTCTACATAATATAGCTGATCCTATTGTTAGTCTGAAAGACTTAAAGTTGGGTTACAACATGATTTTTAAAATGGGGAACTTAACAACAACCCTTAGTTTGCTTCAGCTGTGATGTGTTTTATAAACACCACCCACAGATGTGTTCGAGATATGTTGTAACCATGATAACAACTAAGGAGCTGTCCCAAAAGCTGAGAGAGGACATCATTTCATTGCACCAAAAGGGCAGTGGGTGTAAGAAGATTTTGAAGACCTTGAACATTCCTAGAGACACCACTGAGTGTATTGTCTTTTCTTTACCTGAAGTTTCAAACTTATGCAGCCCACCATGAAGTTCCAAACAGCAGTCAACCATGGGAGAAACAGGGAGGCTTTAGCAATCTCATCAGGACAACAAACACTTTGTGTCACTGTAAACAACTTACAGGATGACCTGATAAAGGCTGGGACAAATGGGTAGGTGGCAAACATAAGAGGATCTTAACAACCACAAACCTCATGGCCAGACTTAACAATGTTTGTCGCTCTTGGCCAAGAAGAACAAGAAGAGTTGATTGGTATGCTGCAGAAAGAATTTGGAAAGCCCTGCAGAGCTCTGGCACACAGTTTTATGAAGTGATGAATTGATCAGTGGTTTGTCTGATGCAAAAAGGCAAGGCTTATGACCACAAAAATGCTATCCCCATGGTCAAGCATTAAGGTGGGTCAATGATAATGTGAGAATGTTTTTTGTTTACTACAGGAACTTCAATCTTGACTGACATAAAGGATTCATAGAAATACTGTACCAAGGCATGAGGAGGAACGTTATGACCTATGTGGTAAAAAAAAAAAACCCTGGTAATAAGTTAATTTCCAGGAAAGCAGTAATCCTAAGCACACTTCCAAGTCAACCAAAGCTTGGGAATCAGTTCTGGAATATTCTGAAGTGGCCTTCTCTGTCTCCAAATTTAAATCCCATAGAAAATCTTTGGTGGGATTTCAAGAAAGGAGTTGCTGCATATAAGCCAGAGGCTTGAGAAGAATGTGTGAAAGATCCACAAGAGAGGTGTCAAAAGGTTGACACCTGAGCCTGATGTTAAATTTGCAAAGACCACTACCAAATCTTGAGGAAATCCTACTTAGAACCGGGGAGACTGTTAAAGCTGAAAACTACTATAACAAGGTTATGGTCACCTGCCCACATACACTGATCAGCCATAACTTTAAAACCACCTCATTGTTTCTACACTCACTGTCCATTTTATGAGCTCCACTTATTATATAGGAGCACTTTCTAGTTCTACAATTACTGACTGTAGTCCATCTGTTTCTCTGCATGCTTTTTTTGCCCCCTTTCACCCTGTTCTTCAATGGTCAGGACCCCTACAGGACCACTACAGAGCAGTTATTATTTGGGCGGTGGATCATTCTCAGCACTGCAGTGACAATGACATGGTGGTGGTGTGTTAGTGTGTGTTGTGCTGGTATGATTGGATCAGACACAGCAGTGCTGATGGAGTTTTTACACACCTCACTGTCACTGCTGGACTGAGAATAGTCCACCAACCAAAAATATCCAGCCAACAGCGCCCCGTAGGCAGCGTCCTGTTACCACTGATGAAGGTCTAGAAGATGACCAACTCAAACAGCAGCAATAGATGAGCGATCGTCTCTGACTTTACATCTACAAGGTGGACCAACTAGGTAGGAGTGTCTAATAGAGTGGACAGTGAGTGGACACAGTATTTTAAAACTCCAGCAGCGCTGCTGTGTCTGATCCACTCATACCAGCACAACACACACTAACACACCACCACCATGTCGGTGACACTACAGTGCTGAGAAAGATCCACCACCTAAATAATACCTGCCTTGTGGTGGTCCTGTGGGGGTCCTGACCATTGAAGAACAGGGTGAAAGCAGGCTAAAACAGTATGTAGAGAAATAGATGAACTACAGTCAGTAATTGTAGAACTACAAGGTGCTTCTATATGGTCAGTGGAGCTGATAAAATGGACGGTGAGTGTAGAAACAAGGAGGTGGTTTTAATGTTATGGCTGATCAGTGTACATTATATTATATAGTGTATTTTAAAATGATCCCCATTCATAGTTATTTTTAGGGTCTGGATTTGGCACCACTCAGTAAATTTAAAAGAATAAATACGATCGGTCAGATCTGGCCATAGTCCCCATGGTCAGTCCAAACTAGTTTGACACAAGCATACTCTGTTACATATTTCATTACTCTGCTGTTTGATAGTTTTAGATTTCTAAATTTATTGTCGGATTGTTCCAAGCATATAAAGTTCCCCTGGATATAGAATCATTGTCTCAGAAGCAATTTCCTCAATTATGAATTATTCACCAGATATTATTTCAAAGGTCATCTTATAGTAATTAGTATCCAGCTATTGAGCAAACATCCTCAGGATACCTGATGGCCGCTTTAATTACAATTTAAAATGAGCATGCTGTTTGACGCTATGTATATGTTCAAGTGAGGGTACTTAAGAAAACGTCTCCAGTCAGGAACCATATTTGCAAAGTTAACAACGGTGCTTGTTACTCAGTGGGGATGCAGAATGAAAAAGAATGACTTGTGCTTGCAAATTAAGTCCTCAATTAATCGGTTATTCAGAAAAAGCTGCTATGTTCATGGCGGCTTAGCTGTGGTTTGTCATTGGTATTCCTTGAGCATTTTTTATAGTCTTCATAGGTTTAAACTTCATAGGTTTAAACTGTAAGTACTGTAACTTGACCTGCAATTCAAGCATAAATGAACAATTACATAAAACCTTTGAGATACTAGCATATACAATTTTTTTTGTTTCAGCATGACTGTACCGTTGTGTACAAAGCAGGGTCTATAAAGACTTGAAGAAAACCTTGGTTTAAAGAAACTCCAGTGGCCTGCACAGAGCCCTGACCTCAGCTCCCTTTAACAATTTTGCAAGGGACTGGAACACAACAAGGACAATGTTTTGTGGGGTATTTAATATTATATTATCAAAACAGCTTTTAAGATTACAATATTTGCACTCAGATTGCAGAATAGTTTAAATATCATGAAATAACCACAGTAAATCTGCATTACTGAGTATGTACTCTTTCCTATACTGTATTAGAAGATGGACTTGATAAAGACCACAGATACACTGAACTTTGGGTCAGAAAAGCAATGAATAAAAAGAGGATACTCTAATATCAGAAGCAAGCCCAGTTAAGAAGTGGATAAAAAGCTCAGTGGTGTGGCTCAGCACTGGTAATGTACAAACCCATCTAGAAGTTCTTGATGAGCTCTCTCTGCACAAACTCCAAACTCAGCAGGCACAGTGACACAGTGTACTAACCTCATGCAATTTGTTTAGCTTCTCTACTCAGGAATATCCACAGGCGCACTACCGCCAGTGCACTGCTGCCGAACCTTTCCATTCTTCATGTGAAGAACAAAACAACTTTTTAGTTACAAAACAACGGTCAGAGCCAGGATACAGTAAAACAGAGTTGATTATCTCCACACTCTGTAAGGGCAAGATGTCAAGTCTTATTAGCCAGCACATGGCTAAGGGCAAATATTCTGACAAACAGTGTTCAAGTTACTTTAGAAATAAACTTTCTGGTTTTGTTTCTATTTGTTACAGACCACCTAAAGTTTGTGTACAAGAAAGTGTGGGTACAACACTTTATAATGCCAGAGCGTTTGTATAATAGTAATTATTTATTTATTTATTAGGATTTTAACGTCATGTTTTACACTTTGGTTTCAGTAATGACAGGAATGGTAGTTACTCATTACACAAAATCAATTCAACAGTTCACAAGTTTAATGTCAAACACAGTCATGGACAATTTTGTATCTCCAATTTACCTCACTTCACAGGAAACCCCTGCAGACATGGGGAGACACTCCACCTGGGAATCAAAGCCAGGACCTTCTTGCTGTGAGAAGACAATGCTAACCTCTGAGCCACCATGCCGCCCAGTTTTTGTAATAATAATAATAATAAAAAAAAATAAAAATAAAAATAATAATAATAATAAAAATAATAGTAATAATAATAGTAATAATAATAATAATAACACTAATAATAGTAATAATAATAATTATTATAATAAAATTAATAATAAAAGTAACAATAATAATAATAGTAATAATAAAATTAATAGTAATAATAATAATAATAATAGTAATAATATTAATAATAATAAGGATAATAATAATTATAATAAAAGTAATAATAATAATAATAGTAAAAATTAATAATAGTAATAATAATAATAATAATAATTGTAGTAGTAGTAATAATAGTAATAATAATAATAATAGTAATAGTAATAATAATAATAATAATAGTAATAATAATAATAGGAATAATAGTAATAATAATAATAACAATAATAATAATAATAATAGTAATAATTATAATAGTAGTAGTAGTAGTAATAGTAATAATAATAATAATAGTAATAGTAATAATAATAATAATAATAACAATAATAATAATAATAGTAATAATTATAATAGTAGTAGTAGTAGTAATAGTAATAATAATAATAATAGTAATAGTAATAATAATAATAATAATAATAATAGTAATAATAATAATAGTAATAATAGTAATAATAATAATAATAATAACAATAATAATAATAATAATAGTAATAATTATAATAGTAGTAGTAGTAGTAGTAATAGTAATAATAATAATAATAGTAATAGTAATAATAATTGTAGTAGTAGTTGTAGTAATAATTAGGGATGCACCGATCCAACTTTTTCAGTTCCGATACCGATACGATACATATACTTTGCATATCGGTCGATACCCGATACCGATCCGATACCATTGTTGAATTAATAAACCGTATACTTTATCATGTGGGAAAGACTTAAGGCAGGGGTGTCAAACTCATTTTCACCGAGGGCCACATCAGCATTATGGTGGCCCTCGAAGGGCCGATTGTAACGTATCCTGCTGTGATTGCAGTCACATTGCTGTTTTTCTTGGAGGCTGAATTCTGCATTTATATTGTTCTACTTTACCACAGACACGGCCTCATAACACAAGAGACGCACCGGTTTTTCTTCCTGAAGCACAAACTTGTTTTCATTTTCATTAAATTTCCTCCTTATGCTTAATTTTCTTACTTATCTTCTTGTACATTTTAGGATCATGTGTAAATATGTGTAACATCATCTACTGGCGGGATGTGTCACTTTGCAGGTCACAAAATCAGCCTGCATTTTGAAAGATGCAGTTTAATTAGGATTTTACAGTGTATTTTAAGACAATCATTCTGCCCACACTAATATTTTATCCCCCTTTCTCAGCTAGACAGACAGACAGACAGCTCTCTTCAGAATACAGTCGGTTTTATTTGCTTCCCAGCTGTGTGATACACTGTGTGCATCAAAATGAAGTAAAAATACAAACAATAAAAACAATAAAGAATCTAATACAGTACAAGCACACAGCTGTAGTCAAAGCGTTACATCTGGTACAATATGAGATTTAACCAAACGTAAAATAACGAGTTAAAATTTTGTGTAAAGTTACTAATTGCTATAGTAACGGTAACAACAGTATTTAATTATGGTAAATTTGTAACTAAAACGCTGTGATATACTCTTACTATATATACTCTTTACTAACAACTGAGAATATAAACGCCACTACTTACAGACAATGCTTGGGTATTATATTGCAATATAATTATTTGTATTTATTTATTATTGTTTACATTACTGACTACGCTACCCCGCGTTCTTTTGCCGTAAAAGTCACATGGCTTCTTAGCGAAGGTTAAAGTTAGTTGCCATGACTACGATGTCACGTTGTCTCTTAAAGGCGCAGGAGCGCATTAAATTATAAGCGCGTCTCTGTAACGACTCGAACCATCACAACAATCGTACAGTCGTTAAACCTCTCGCGGGCCGGATCAAATGACGCGGCGGGCCGGATCTGGCCCGCGGGCCTTGAGTTTGACACCTGTGACTTAAGGCAACAGGATTGACTTAAACATTACTAAGTTTGCAAAACAAAATATAATTAACACATACAGTATAAATGTACTGAACTGCTATTTATTTGTCAATAAAATAATAAACAATTGTGCAGGACCTTGGCACAGCATTCAAATTCAAAATAAAAAAGTCAAACTTCTTAAAATATTTTAAAATAAATTCAATGTATCAGCTGAAAGTAGTTACACAAACAGTAATCAATCTTATTTTTTAAATATGTAGTGTAAACAGTAATTCAAAATCTAGCAGCGGAAGAAGAACCTGAGAATAAACGAATACCTTGGTACAATACAATCAGTAATCAAACACTGTAAACAAGCAAACATCTAGTGCAATTCAACATAAAGGGTGTGTTCGAAAAGCTAGTGTGCTCTCTACATAGACGCATTTTACGTCATCCTGGTCGCGCTCCCGAGAAGGAGGCTGTTCGAAATCTTCTCTCTTTCTCTCACAGAAAAATAAACATGGCTGACGGTGCGGACAAACGAACGGAGTTATTATCAAACGTAAATAAAATATTACTGATTTTTAACCCGTATAAACTTCTGTTTTTATTTGCAAGTTCGAGCTTGTCGGGAAATGTAACCGTTATCAGTACCTGAGGGGAGGTGTTATATTGACGTTAGCGTGCTGTGCTACCTCAATTCATTGGTTTTAATGGCAAGATGCTAAATGCGAAAAGCGAAACCCGATGGAAGCGCTGTCTAAGTAGCGCGTTCGAATAATATTGACTTATTAGAAACCTCTCTACTGAGGCAGCGTATCGGCCTAATTATCCGATACCCGATCTATCTCATTTTGGTAATATCGGTACCGATATCCGATCTTAATATCGGATCGGTGCATCCCTAGTAATAATAATAATAATAATAATAATAATAATAATAATAGTAATAAAAATAATAATAATAATAATAATAATAATAATAATAATATACATAATAGTAATAGTAATAATAATAATAATAGTAATAATAATAATAATAATAATAATAATAATAATAGTAATAAAAATAATAATAATAATAATAATAATAATAATAATAATATACATAATAGTAATAGTAATAATAATAATAATAGTAATAATAATAATAATAATAATGGATGATGGATGATGTACTATCAAAGGTTTTAGACTTTCACGCTCAGATTGCTTTACAGCACTAATTCAAATTGCTTTAGTTACTTTTGATTGGAATAAACGTTAAAAAAGTAGATAGAGGAAGGTGCCAAGAGACAAGGCAGCTTGCTTGTGCCCAGCACCTCCTGATCTGCTTCTTTCCTGGTCTGGAATTATTTATGTCTCTATTTACAGCTGAATATAATGGCTGCTCATTCCTTTATTATTTGTACTATAAAATATTTTATTGCCACTATCTACATTTAGCATGTTTATATAGTTTGTTAATATTGCATTTTTTATTAGCAGTGCTATTGTAAAGTTATTGCACTGACCTGCATTGTATGTGGTATCACACCAAAAAGAATTTCTTGTATATTCAGTACTCGGCAAATAAAACCTTCTGTCCGTATACTTTGGGCCATACAGTGTAAACCTGCAGATATACAGAATTTAAACCTTTATAAACAAGGGGTTCACAACAAGCAGAGAAAATATAATTAGGTCAGCCGCTTACATGCATTATACAGAAGTGTTTGTTTGGGTTGTTTATTCATTGGCTTTTTCAAGCCTCCTTTGAATCCCAGCTTATGCCCATGGCTATGCTGGTTGCAAAAAAGACATTAGGATGTTGATATAAACAGAGTGACAAATCACTCTGGAGCATACAAGGGTGACCTCTCTTCCTTTTACAGAGTTCCCTCAGGTAAGTTATGGCCTCTCCTCAAATCAATGCCTACGTGGTTAAGTTTATACGTTCCTGATTGGTGCATGAAACAGAATACATAGAACCACTGAGGTCCGTGTAAGTACCCTGTGGGCAGGGCTGGACTGGGAACAAAATTCAGCCCTGGACTTTTTTCTTCACCAGCCCACTACAAGCACATAGCGCCACACATATCACCCCATACTCAAATGTTAGATGATTGATATTAATAGTTTTCATCTATCTTACCACTTAAGTTATTAACTCACTATAATAAAAATTAAAATAATAAAAAAATAACTACAAACAATTATATATATATTTCCAACACTTTTCTTTGGGATTTATCCAAAGGATCCATCTATCACACATAAAATTTACAATTTCTCAAATGGTTCTATTGGATTTCCCCATCCTGTTTCATTACACCGCAAGAAATAAAATTAAACCTTTCTTTCATTTAACCTTTAACACTGGTAAATATGCTTTTTTCGCACTTTTATTCACACGTGATTCACGTTTGTTACAAATTAGTGCATTGCTCCAATGAGCAAAGAAATAAATCGCATGTGTAAATACTTTACATGTTGACAAGGGAAATTAACCATGTGAGCTATGCACATAATCACTCTAAAAAATGTCCTGAACAACTGCATTTTCCTTTCTGTATTATAGAGGACAAGATAGTGTTTACTTTTTCTGAAGAGCAGAGACTAATGGTGCCGTCTCAAATTATATCCACCGCCCTATGTAGTGCACTTGGACATGACATCATAGAACTTTTACAAAAATCGTCCTTAAAACGGCTGGTTTAAAGTCCCTGGTATTTTTAATAAGTAGTAGATAACTACTTATTAATCATTCAGTGACTGTTAAAATAAATGTTTTGTACTGTTAGGAAGTACCCTAAGTAGGGCATAGGCGACATTTGAGATGGGCCCACAGTCTCTTCTTAAACGGCGTTACTAACGAAGCAGAGTCACTGAACACTAACTTTTCCTTTTCTGCTCTTTGGCTATGCTGTAGTTCCTCACTGCCAAACAGGTTGTCCAGTTTCCTGCACTTTTCTGCATCTGCTTGCAGCTTTTTCTGTTTTTTATCACGGGCTTTTTCTGCACCTCCTTTACGCTTTTTCGACCCTTTCTCCATCTCGCACTCATTCATAGTTTTTTTGTACTGGTGGTTGTGATTACGGTTTATCCTGGGGGAGGGACATTTCTGTGATTGGCCAATGGACATACAGTGAGGATACTGTGGTGGGCCAATGCACACTTCAGGATTATTATTCAGGAATATTTAAAACAGAATGTATTTTTCACTCTCTCAGCGGCCCACATACAGAGCGGCCCACCGGGAAAACTCCCGACCCTCCCGATGGCCAGTCCATCCCTGCCTGTGGGTATAAAATTACTGACTGTAGCCAACCTGTTTCTCTGTGCACTTTGTCATTACTCTGTGCCCCATTTATTAGTCAAACGAGACCCCCATCCGACCCTCACAGACCAGGTGATGTTTGGGTGGTGCACAATTCTCAGCATTGCAATGACACTAACATTATATTGATGTTAACATTCGATGCAGTGTTGCTGGAATTATTAAAGAGTGTTTAAACTTACTGGCCTCTTTATTAGGAACACAAACCCTGTTAGCACTCATTGTAGTTGTACAGTGAGATGAGACCTATTTTCTTCATTGTGCACAATGTGTGCGAGTCTTTTACCAGTGGCCGCTTTCCGACCACATGATGCTGTTGGCTAATTTTTTTGGTTGGCGCACTTCTCCTTCCAGCATTGACACATACGAGTTTAAAAACATCCCAACAACTCAGCTGAACATGATACACTCATAACAGTACAACACACAATTATGTAATTTCCACTTTAGCATCACTTTTTGATTAATGAATTGGCTACAGAGAGATGATGAATTGTACAGAGATGTGTTACAGTCTGTAATTGTATACCTTACAACAGCGGTGTAACTAACGGGGGGCAAGTGCACTGGGGCCTATGGCTGGGGGGGCTCCACGACATGAACTCAACCCCCCACCGCACTGCCTCCCTATTGGCTGCATTCGCCAGGTCATTCGTAATTATTATATTACAGTATTGTAGCGGCAATATGTGAGTGACATTCAGCTCAGCCAATCAGAATGCAGCACCCGGTTTATACATGTGCATTCGGACGTCCTGCAGTTAGTTAGTTTTGTATATGAGACTCGCCGTATGGCCCCAGCATTGAAGTACGGGTGCTGGAGCTAGGCAGTCTAAAGTGTTGTAACGCTCATTGAAGTCCTGACCAAACAGTTAAGGTGAACTCTAGCACTCACAGCGGCTAGGTGAGCCGACCCTTTACAGTAGCAAGTGGCTAATGCTAGCGTTAAAGTGCAGCAATAACGAAAGTAAAAACACGACAATATTTTCGTTAAGTAAAATATTAAAATAACTAAAAGACAATATCAGAATACATGTAATTATATATACACAGTGAGTGCACAGCAAGGGATTTTAGTTACGCCACTGCCTTACAAGCACATCTGTGTGGTAGATTGTAACTTACACAATAAACAATGAATGTATGCACCAGATTGCTGTAGCTAATAAAGTGACTGATAAGTGTACATGTTGAGGTTAAAAATGATAGAGACAGGGGAAATCGGGCAGGAGTGTTGAGAAGATAATGGCGATGCATCCCCTGCTATTCAGCTTAATTATGTCAAAATCACTTTAAGTATTCGACTGCAGTCAAGCTATGTGCACTTATTGGCACTTGACGTGCAGGTTCTAATTTTAGGGGTATTATGTTCATGCATGCATACAGACCTGAGCCTATGTTTATTAAAGCTGATCATACCTCACCGATTCCACCTAAATTCTTTACTAGTATGCAGAATGTATACAACATAAATGGCATATATAAAACTGGTCCCAGTCTACTGATTAAACTGACTGATTAGTAGTTGTACCACAGTTTTTATGGTGAACGTGATACGCTTACTAGTCGCTTTTTTATAAACATGTTAAAATTGGGTTACCCCCATTGTTGCTTTTTGATATGCTAAAAGTCTGCACAGTGGTACAGCGGGTAGTGCTGTTGCCTCACAGCAAGAAGGGCCTGTGATCGATTTCCTAGCCGGGTGGCCAGGTTCCTTTCTGTGTGGAGTTTGTGTGTTCTCCCTGTATCCGTGTGGGTTTCCTCTAGGTGTTCTTGTTTTCTCACTCAAGTCCAAAGACATGCAGTCAGGCTAATTAAAGCTACAAAACTACTCATACACTGTGTGTATGAGTGTGTGTGTCTGCCCTGAGATGAACTGGCGACTTTTTTGGGGTGTGAATAAGAGCCACTGTGACCCTGATCAGGATTAAGCGATGGTAAAACAGACAACAAATGAATAAAATCATTTTACTTTTACTCTAAATGGTCTAAGAGGTCCTGCTTAATAAGTACAGTGGTACCTTGAAACTCAACGTCCCCTAAACTCATAATCTTTAAAACTCGACGCCCTTTGTCCAGAAGTTTGTACCCTTAAACTCGACGTGTTTAGTTTAAAAAATTTTTTTTATTTATTTAATTTTAAATTAACAATGAACAGCCGCTTTGTTCAGGTAAGACGTCATCAAAGTGTGAATATGACACGAATCTGCATTTGTGTGGAATAACCGTCAGATTCACTCCAAAAGCTCTTCATGTATCTGTGTTTAGCCGGATTTTCCTCACTGTTTTCCTTTTAAACTTGTGTTACAGCTCGGGGTTCTGAGAAATTTTAAGAATCAGCTTTTTTCAAGCGTTTTAAAAGCTTTTCGTTAAAAAAAAAAAGCTTAATCTGACTTAACGTATTAAAAGAATCACATAGAAACACTAAACCTCTTTTATTTATTACTGCTCCCTTTAACGCGTCCAGTTGCCCAATTGCATCATGCTTCCTTTCCACTAATGCAGATCCCTGCTCTGTTTGAGGAGAACGAAGCTAACCCACGACTCCTCCAACACGTGGGCAGCAGCCGTATGAATTTGTAACCTGAACTAGGCGAGTCCTAATGCGGATCAGCCCTGTGTACGGAGAGACACACACTGATCAACGCCCCTTCCCCGCCCATGTTCATGCGCCATCAACAAGGCAGCAGAGGTCGTAGTTGTATCAGTTACAAGGAGACCCTATCCGGCTTACTACTATCCCACCCCTATATGAACAACAGGCCAATCGTTGTTCATGTGGCTGCTCAGCCCAGCTGGCAGGCAGAGTTGAGACTTAATATGATGTATTCGAGATCCCAGCTAGCGCATGTTTTACTGCTGCACCACCTGAACAGCCAGTGTTTTTATATTAGATGTGTTATTTTTAGTGTACAAGTATTAAAAACAACCCTATTATTTTACATTAGCCTAAAATATATGCAGTTCAACGTGACCATGGAACGCATGAACAGGTTTCTTTTAAACTCAATGCCTTTAAAACTCAACGCCACTCTTAGAACCAAGTAAACGTTGAGATTCAAGGTCCCACTGTATTTCTGTTATTGTTTTCCATGCAGTAGAAATAATGCGAGCCACTCAAAGAAAGTCTAAAGATTCACAATATTTAATGATTCAAGTAAAATCCAAGACAAGAAAAATTATCACAACAAATGTATTTGAATGTCTTTTTTTTCTTAGATTTCAAAGGGCTTATATTACAGGGGCATGACAATACACAGTTTATTTTTATTGTTCGATAGTGTACTGCTGGCACATACGCTTCAAAGCTGTCATCTTCCAAAGGAACTGTGAAATACAACAAATGATTCAATTACAAGCAGGTATAGTATAGCAACAATTTCGTATTGTAGTGTTTTTTTCTCTCAATCTATACAAGATGCATGGTGTGTACATTATACTGACCATCTGTGTGCCAGTCTACATACATGCACACACACACAAATACACACGCTTAGTCATAAGCTGTTATATGCATTATGGGCTCTTTACACTTCAGATTGTCCTTTCTAAATGTCATATATTTATATAAACCTTTTTTTTTTTTTTTACACATCATTACACATCAACCACACTTGCTTTTGCCAACCTTTCAAATAGTGCCACCGGGAGTTACTGCTATAGGCATATATGTACATTTTTTTCTTTTTTTTGTTACTATTTTTCTTGTTTTTTAACATTATAAACTTGTAATGCTTGTGAAAGTTGTAATGATAATAAAAGGTGATGGGCACATGTCTACACAAAGCACCTAACCACCATAAGACATGGGCTGACTGGCATTACCTGCTATCATTTACCTGCGGTCATATACTGTCCATGCAAAACACTAAAAAATAAATAAAAATGCTGGATCGCTATTTAAAAGCTAAACAAATATACTGGAAATACAGTATATCCCCATGTCAAATCATAATGTAATTAAAATGCTGTTTCATTTAAAAAATGTCATGATTAAAAGCTTCGTTTGCTTAATGTTGCTGATGTTGCTTACACAATGCGTTGGGCAGCAGAATATAAAAGTAGAAAAATTGCTTTCATAGAGGATGGACATGCACATTATATACATTTCCCCTCCCAGGTATGGATATTTACCGCATCATTTTTGTTGCATTTACCTTAAGAGACCTTTGGCACCAAATATAGCTTTAATAATTTGTGACTTTAAAGTAAATTAGCAAAATAAATGTAATAATCATGTTTGAGCCATTTTAATTAAAAAAACCTTTTGGATACATGAACATTATGTGGACAAAAGTATTGGGACACCACTTCTATTTTGTCCATGTGCTTCAGCCACTACAATTACTAACAGGTGCAATAAATCAATTAAGAGGGTTCTTCAAAAAGTTTCGGCACTTTTTAAACTCTATTATTTATTTACCTTCCGATGCATTTTTCCAGCGTCGTACCAACTTGTTAATACCATCAGTAAATAATGTTTTTGGTTGAGCGTGTAGCCACTGATGCACCTCTGCTTTCACATCATCATCACATGAAAATCTTCTTCCCCTTAAAGCTTCTTTGAGCGTCCAAAAAGGTGGAAATCAGATGGCCCTAATCCGGACTATAAGCTCTCTCTCAGTCTCTCAGACACGACCAATTACTACTCCTCCCACCCTCACCGTTTCCAATGAAAACATAAAAGTGCGGAAACTTTTTGAAGATCCCTCTTATATTCTTTTTACTCTGCAGCAACAGTTTAGGGAAGGCCTTTCCTGTTCCAGCAAGGTCTATAAAGAGTGAAATGAAGAAAATCTCAATTTTCCAGAAAATCTCCAGTGGCCTGCACAGATCTCTAATCTTAGCCCCAGCTTTGGAATGAACTGGAACATCAATTGAGGTTTGCTTGACTAACATCAGTGCACAGTTATACCAGTGCTCTTTTGACTGAATGGGCACAAATACCACCAGACATACCTCAAAGTCTTGTAAGAAGCTTTCTTAAAAGAGTGGCTTTTGTAATAGCTAAAAAGATCACTTTAAGGTCACTCTATCTTTAATAGCATTTGATGCTTATGGTAAGGTGTCCAAATACATCTGGCCATATAATGTATATATAAAATAATGTCCTGGTTATTTGAATGTACAGTACGTTTGCAATATTTATGCTATAATATAATATTCAACTGCTTTTTTTTATCTGCCAACAAGGTTTGTGTACACCACTTGTAATTATTGGACCAAGATAACAGAGTTATAATTAGTGCATAAAATTAAGCAGTATGCTATAGTGTCTATAAAAAATGGCAATATGAGCAAGTGACTTTCTAATGCAGCAGTGCTATAGTCACTGCTAGAGCTCTCAGTGTTAAATACAATCACCTAGGAGCCACGACTGCTAAATTGTAGGCCACACGATATCACATAGCATCTTTTCTCCATTGTTCACTTACTACGTATAGTGGTTTAAGCTGCCACACACATAACTAAGTTCACCATGCACAATGACAATCAACAGGTAAAGCTGTGTAAATCACATTGCAATCAGACTTTAAAGCAGGGAAAATTTGATGTTTTAGTCTGGGTTTGGCAAATGCCAGGAGAGCTCTATTTATCAAAATGCACAGTTTGTAGAAATGCCAGGTGTGGTGGAGAATGATTATTCGACTGCTTTATATTGTTACAGAATTACACTGCTGTCGTACACAAAGCATGTTTTATAGAAAAACACCATTGTTGACAGAGCGCAGACCTTTACTCAACAATTTAAAGAACGTAATGATTTATAGTAAATTTACATGTAATGGAAAGCCTTTGCAGAATAAAAATGATGTCCATAATTTGGGTGTGCACATATTTTTAAGCTGTGCACTATACACCGATTAGGTATAACATTATGACCACCTTCCTAATATTGTGTTGGTCCCCCTTTTGCTGCCAAAACAGCGCTGACCCGTCGAGGCATGGACTCCACTATACCCCTAAAGGTGTGCAGTGGTATCTGGCACCAGGATGTTAGCAGCAGATCCTTTATCTCCTGTACGTTGTGAGGTGGGGCCTCCATTGATTGGATTGAGATCTAGGGAATTTGGAGGCCAAGTCAACACCTGAAACTCGTTGTTGTGCTCCTCAAACCATTCCTGATCCATTTTTGCTTTGTGGCAGGGAGCATTATCCTGTTGAAAGAGGCCACAGCCATCAGGGAATACCGTTTCCATAAAAAGGTTTACATGTCAAAGTAACATCCACGTGGATGGCAGGACCCAAGGTTTCCCAGCAGAACATTGCCCAAAGCATCACACTGCCTCTGCCGGCTTGCCTTCCTCCCATAGTGTATCCTGGTGCCATGTGTTCCCCAGGTAAGCGACGCACACGCAAACTGTGATGCACTGTGTATTCTGACACCTTTCTATCAGAACCAGCATTAACTTCTTTAGCAATTTGAGCTACAGTAGCTCGTCTGTTGGATCCCTTCGCTCCCCACGTGCATCAATGAGCCTTGGCTGCCCATGACCCTGTCGCCGGTTTACCACTGTTCCTTCCTTGGACCACTTTTGATAGATACTGACCACTGCAGACCGGGAACACCACACAAGAGCTACAGTTTTGGAGATGCTCTGACCCAGTCGTCTAGCCATCACAATTTGGCCCTTGGCAAACTTGCTCAAATCCTTACGCTTGGCCATTTTTCGTGATTCTAACACATCAACTTTGAGGATTAAATGTTCACTTGCTGCCTAATATATCCCACCCACTAACAGGTGCCATGATGAAGAGATAATCAGTGTTATTCACTTCACCTGTCAGTGGTTATAATGTTATGCCTAGTCGATGTATAAAGCAGTGTAAGCATTAATAAATTAATGTCAGCTTTAGCTTTTTGGATTTTCCGATCTTTGACGAGCTAGTGTTTATTCAGGACATTTGCGTCTTAAAAAATGATCTCAGTAAGTAGAAAACAACATTTGTTACTGCCGGTCCATGACAGCGTCTCCTAATGCAGTACCACCCTAACAGCATTAAAGGATTTTTTTTGCCGTAGTCCAAAAACTCACTGCCAATGAAACAGTGCATTCTCTCAGATCAATGAGCAATAGCCCAGATCTGGCCTCATCATAACACTCTCCTGGCATACATCCTTCCACTGCTATTTCACCTCATTTATAACAAAGTAATTTTTTGGATCACTAACTCAAGTGCTTAGGTTTCATCAGTAGGTATTAAGCAGGATTGCTGAATTAAAAGGGAATATAGTAGGCTTGATAGAACTGGATGAAAAATGTAATTTTGGGGGGAATTGGTCTATTTCAGATGTATATGAAAAATAACCAATTGAAGATCCTAATTATCCACATTGTGATGAGTGTAAGAAGCAGGTTAGTCCTTGTAATAAATAGTTTGGCGTTTTCTATGCAAGTAGAACATTGACTTGAAACCCATTATGACCCCACAGTTTCATCTTAACAATCATAGAACATAGCCAGGTATGAAATGTTACAATGTTACAATGAACTAAAAAGAAAATATATTATATTATATACATGTGTTTGTTGTTTAACGTACATCCAGTGCTTCTACCGACTTGACTTTGTACAGTGGACCCTTGAGTTACGTACCGTTTACCATACAAACATTTTGGGTTACAAGTGATCTTTTTCAACTGAAAGTACGAATAAATGTCGAATTACGAACCGAAATTCGCGAAATACGTGAAATATGTGACGTCACGAACAAGTTGACTCCGACCGGCTCTCTCTCTGTATATATACAGTGAGCAAACATTCGAACGGTGTTTTTTTTTTAGTGTTTTCTTTATATTTTGTAAAATTCTATATTACAGTAGCCCCAAAGAAGGTGCAGAGAAAGCGTAGTGGTGAGAAGATAAAAAAATCTATTACTATTTGTTGTTGTATAATTATTCCGCCAGTAGCTGTCACTGTGTATCAGACAGAGGGGACAGTGAGTGAGAGAGAAGAAGGAAATCGGCTGAGTAAAGTATTCTTTCTTACGTGCAATTACACCTACATAATACAACACTATTAAAATAAAGAAGGAAATAACAGAAATATGAGAGTTGTTGTTTCTGGTAGATGCAATATATTATGGTGTATGGTACAGCACACGTACTGTACTGAAGTGTGGTGTGTTTTTATGTACAGTACAGTACTACTGTGTATTATTGTTTATTACAGTAATGTCTATTCTATAATTTAAGATTTAAGGGAAAATATACTTGTATTTATAACAAAAACGACCATTTAAGACATTAGAAAGGTTAGGTAAGAGAGTGGTTTGGGAGGTCTGGCACGGATTAATTCTATTTACATGATGTCTTAAGGGAAAAATAGGTTTAACATACAAACAAATTCGTAAGTCAAGGGTCTACTGTACTTATAAATATGAAGCGAGCATAAATAAAGGTCTCTTTGAATATCATAATCTTGGGCGAAAAGTATTATGACATCACAAATAAGTAATTTGTTGTAAAATAAGGCAGTTGAAGCCTAGTGGTTCTGGACTAGTAATCAGAAAGTTGCGGGTTCAGACCCCACCACTGCCAGGTTGCTGCTGTTGGGCCCTTGAGCAAGGCCCTTAACCCTCAAAAGCTTAGACAGTATACTGTCACAGTACTGTAAGTCGCTTTGAATAAAAGTGTCTGTTAAATGCTGAAAATGTAAATGTAAAGCCATTATGGACAGTGACAGCTTTTGAATATCTAGGGTAAGAATCATCATGTTGTCTTACTTGCTACCCCCCTACATAAATCCATTTTTGTTGTCTCTTATCCATCATGAAGTCATTAACGTTGTGCTTAGCCAAGGCTAGAGATGTTTGTAGTTCTTTACATGTATCTCTAAAAATGTCTGTTACATCTTGGATTGGTTATCAGTTAAATATATGGTGATATTATTTATTATTATTATTTACACTTTCAAGTTTCTTTTGTTTGAAGTCAATGGCTCTTACTGTGCTTTGGTGGAATTTTAGCAGCTTACTAATGGTTTTACAATTCCTTCCAGGCTGATATATTTCATTTATTTTTTCTTAGCTCTTCTGATGCCTGCTCAAAGATGATTATTTTTTTTACTACAACACTGGCTGTGTTTAATTAGCTAAATTCACTAACTGATTAACGTTGATTGACTGAGTAATTAACCAGGGAGTAAATTACATTCTTACAAGGATAATACAGGTGTTGAATATTTTTGTTCCTTAAATCAATGTTAAAAGGGTTAGGACTGAAGCTCTCATTGTGTAAGATCATGTTTTATTTAATGATCTGAATTATCTTAGTGTGTTTTATGCCTAGTTCACACTACACGATTTTCACCCTGATTTTCGCTCGCCGACTGGTCGCCGCTAGATGTGCCGACTCGGAATCGAATCAAAACTCGGCTCTCGATCGCTGTGTGTGAACTGTTTAACAGCTCGATCCGAACGAGCGCTCGCAGACTGAAGTAAAATATCTAGCATGTTTAATATCTGAATCAGTCGGCCGACTGGCAGCGAGTGTGGTGTCGCACTACAGCCAATGAGTTTTGGAAACCCGGGGGAGGAGTTTAAAAACGTATGACAGGGGCATAATATAGTTTCTATCAGAATACATCGACGTACACTCAAGTTTTACTGTATCTGTAACCTTATCGTCCACGTCAAACCATAATACCAACGCTGCATTGCAACTCACTACAGAACAGACAATCCCTGCTGGTCGTGTTGCCAAATCCACTCTGATTAATTTTTTTTTTTTTGCTTTTACGATACACATCAGCGCACAAACAACTTTGATCAGTCGCTTATTGTTGATGTGCAATTTTGGACGAGGTATCATTAAACCCTTCGTCACTTCTCGAGTGTGTTTTCCTGAACAGACCGACTCATCCTGGTGATAGATGGTGTAGTGTGTGACCCCCTATCGTTGATCAGTCATGTAGTGTGAAAACCACAACGACTTAAAAGACTCCCGAGTGCTAGAGATCCAGTCGTGTAATGTGAACTGTACAGTGAACTGGCAACTCCGAAAGTTGTGTAGTGTGAACTTGGCATAATATGCCAAACAAACCTTTCTGTGCAGTGTTTGCATGTTCTCCCCGTGTCTGCGTGAGTTTCCTCCCACAGTCAAAAAACATTCAGTCAATTGGAGACACTGAATTTCCCTATAGGTTAATGTGTGTGTGTGTGTGTGTGTGTGTGTGTGTATGTCTGCCCTGCAATGGACTGGCGCCCCATCCAGGGTGTTGCTGTGTGCCTTGCGCCCATTGAAAAGCCCCCCGCAACCCTGGTGGGATAAGCGGTTAAGAAAGTGAGTGAGTGAATGAGTAAAGTGTACTTTATAACAGCACTGTACATAAAGTTTTGGCTCCGTTAATAAAATTTGGGAAGAATTTGAGAAGAATTCCAGGATGATTGAAAACTAAATTCCCTAATTAATGTAGATAATAGGAAATCTTACGTTTTAGCAGTTTGAACCAGCATACAGTTAATTAAGGAATTAAGGATTCTGATAGTTTAACACAGTTAAAAATAGTCAAATACAAGGACAATGTCAATGAAGAGACCTGGAATTATGTGTTACAAGTTAAAAACAATGGTGCATATAAAATGTAACACACCCACCACCAAACAGAAAAAGTAAGCCAATTATACCATTACAGAGCAGTCTTCCACAGCTATGGCTGCTCTGGTGATTACAGATCAAAGTAATTGCACTATCAGGAGATTCTCATAATTAGTTCCATAGCACTTGTTATGGTGCATAAATTGTATATTTCAAGAGCGAAACTTGATGTAGAAAAAGAAAGAAAACAAAGGATGGCTCTTTAGTGCATCTGTCTGTGCCTTCCCAGGCTTGGTTAATGAGAAAATGAGCAGGTTCCTAATAATAGGAAAGACAGAATGGTAGACACACTGCACATCAGAGGAAAATCCCACTTTTCAGTCCATAAGAAAGAAAGAAAGTTCAAAACAAACAGCTTTAAGAAACTTTTTACAATGTTAACACAGAGCCAGAGCCATTTTTTGCAGTAAAGGCCTACAGTAATAGACTCTTGTCTCAGTAAAGTCTATGCAGCACACTCGGATGGGGATAAGTGTCATCTGAATGGAACTGCTCGGAAAAACTCGGCGAGAAATCACGTATTACCATTTCACTGAAGCTAAGATATCGCAATCACCCACACAAGTAACAACTCACTAATTTCATTCAACAGCATATATGTGTTTAGTGATTACATCATATTTAAAAAGCTCCAAAAACACTGACATCATCATCGAAGCTCGATTCATTAGCCACTACCTAGCAGAGACACAGCTATTTTAAACTTTTTTAAATTCATTTTTGATTTTCAGTGCTACTTTGGTTCAGATCTACTGTATATCTAGTTTGTACAGTGTGCATTGGACTATTTTGACTTTCAGTTCACTTACAAATACAAAATTTCCTTATAAGCACTTCCACTACAGATGTGTTGATTATGAACGTCTTTAAGGTTTCCTTTTCTTTTCTTTTTTTTTAATGATCAAATGCCGCCCCCAACACCATTCTTGCTGAAAATGGCTGGGACTAGCTTTAGTACCACGCACTTCTATTACAGCTGATGCTCATGTAAGAAAGCGGAGGAAATGCCAGTGTTCTGCGGGCTGGACGTGGCTGAGAAGCTGGCTAGAGGGATGACCTTTACGGCGTCATCTTTCTTGCTACAGTGTCTGTCCAGCGTGTTGTAGAATTGAGGACGATTGCTCCCTTTGTCCACATCATCTCTGGGCACCGACCTGCCAAGGGTGTGACGGCCATCTGGCATCGCGCCTCCACGCGCCCAGCTCTGCTGAAGGCTAAATGAAGGAAGCGTGGCAGTGCCGGACGTCTGGAACTGGGTCACCGCTGGGGGCATCCAGCAGCTGTCAGAGTGGCCGAGGATCAGGCATTCCTGGGTGCAGGTCTCGGAGGCCTCGGCCAGTGCTTTCTGCAGGTTCACTTCAATAGCTGAAAAAGAAAATGAACATATATGAGCATCACTTATGCTGTGTTATGTTTTCTACCTCCAAATGTCTCAAAAAGTAACAACTGATGACCTTATGTAGATGTCATGTACTCATAGGCCTACATGACACCTGCATAAGCATAGCAAGTCAAATTTGTCAAACATTAACATTCCACTGTGCCACACATGTATGTCATGGCAGTCTTGGAATTTAAATGAATTTCACAACAGTTCTATTATTGTTAATAATTAAAACACTGTGTGTGTGTGTGTGTGTGTGCAGCAACCTGAATTATTAATTTGGTGATGTAGTTCTACCTTATGTAAGCAAACAAAGGTGGACACCTCTTCTAATTATGTAGTTCAGGTGTTTTAGCAATACCTGTTAATAACAAGTATACAAAGTCAATTGTATAGCATTGATTTGGGAAAGCCCCTTCCTGTTCTAGCATTTTTATTCCCTTTTTGGCACAAACTGAGATCTATTAGGACCTGAGTTGATGAGTTTAATGTGGGGGACATACCAACGATCCCATGCCTATTAAAGACGTCTGTGATAAAGCCTTGGCCAGCATTGATACCTGGCCTGACAAATGCTATTTTTACTTATAGCTTATAGACAAATGCTTATAGACACACTTCAAAATCATGTGGATATTGTAGCTATTTCAGAATACCAAAGACTATAACTGGATGTCTTAGAAAGTCAAATAAGTGCAAATTTGGCCAAATAGTCAATAGAAAATGGACAATCTCAAGCCTGCCATAAACTATATGTCTGTAATTGTATTTAACCCTAGGTAGGAGTGTCTAATAGAGTGGACAGTGAGTGGACACGGTATTTAAAAACTCCAGCAGCGCTGCTGTGTCTGATCCAATCACACCAGCACAACACACACTAACAAACCACCTCCATGTCAGTGTCACTGCAGTGCTCAGAATCATCCACCACCTAAATAATACCTACGCTGTGGTGGGCCTGTGGGGGTCCTGACCAATGAAGAACAGGGTGAAAGAAGCTAAAAAAGTATGTAGAGAAACAGATGGACTACAGTCAGTAATTGTAGAACTAGAAAGTGCTCCTATGTGGTAAGTGGAGCTGATAAAATGGACTGAGTGTAAAAACAAGAAGGTGGTTTTAATGGCTGATAAGTGTATAAACTTTACATCTAAATGTACTCAGTGTTAATTACAGTGAATGGCTTATTGGAATCAGTCCTAATAAATATAGATGTATAGGTGTCATGAGGCACTTACAGATGTCAGTAAAGTGTTATTTAGATGGATTGTAAAATGATAAAAACGTGATATGGAGAATACTTAGTAAAAAAATGTTTCATGATGTTAAAATCTTATCATCCAGCCTTAAGTTGTAGCTTAATGAACGCCAGTAGTTATAAATATGTCTTTAATTTCATAATGAACAAAACACCATTAATACTTTTAATTTACAAATTATTCCCATGGCTGCTGGTGTTAACCTGTTATATGCAGCAAATTCCCTGTAGCCTAATTAAGAAAGCTTTAAAAATATAGTCTTGTTTTGTGCCCTAGACTGGCTTTGCCTTAAATTATTAATGAAGAGAGTTATTAAGTCATTGTTTGTTAGAGCACCCGTCAATGTGGTTCATCTTTTATCCTCAGATATTAGATGAATATAAATAAATAACCACATCAAACCTGAAGCACTGGAACGGACCCTGAGCTTGACTCTTTCTAATTGTTAACATATTTGAAGTTTGAATCATAATGAACACTGCAATCAGGTACGATATTTCAGAGAACTGAAAGCTTTAGAAGTGCACCTTATTAAGCCCTGCTCTGACATAACACGTATAGTACAGAGGAAAATTCCTCCGCAATAAAGCCTGTCAGCTCAGAAAATTGGAATGTAAAACAGTATTTTCAGAGCAGAACCTGTGGACTTACGCTCCTGTAAGAAAATACAAGCATTATTATTTCTGTTGGTTTAAAGCTGTCATGTAGAAATAATTCATCCTATTTGCATGAGTAGGAAAGCTATCAATAATTGAAAAGGACGGGGTCTGTTGTTCCTCCTCCTCCGGTATTCTGCATGCTCTAGTGATTTTTATTTGCCAAGCAAAAGATTTAATCATGTTCGCTACTATGGGGGGAAGAGCAAAAATGACATCATGATATTGTAAATCCATGAGCATTCAGGTTTATTGTCACTCACAATAATCATCATGTTATCAAGACAAACGGCTTCTTTTCTTGACGGCTGAACTGAGCTGCGTTTTGAATGAACAGTTAAAATGTTGGGTTCTGGCAACCTGGATTTGATCTTTGCCTCTGGTCATTGTCTGTGAGGGGTTTTGGATGCTGTGTGCTAGGGTTTTTAACTATTTTTTCAGTAATCTCTTCAGCCTGGTCAGGGTCATGATGGGACCAGTACTAGCCAGAAACTCAGGGTGCAAGGCAGGATTAAACTGTGGAAATAATTTTCATGTTGGGTCCTGGCAACCTGGTTTTGATCTTTGCCTCTGGTCTTTGTCTGTGAGGGGTTTTGGATGCTTTCCTGTGTACGTGTTGGTTTGTCTTTGGGTACTAGGGTTTTTTAAACATTTTTAGTAGTCTCTTTAGCCTGGTCAGGGTCATGATGGGACCAGTTCTTCCCAGAAACTCAGGGTGCAAGGCAGGAATAAACTATGGAAACTGTGGAATATCCAACATTACCATCCTTTCTGGTTACCGGGTTTGTACCTGTATGCACTATTAGTACCAAAAATAACAAAAACCAAAATGTTACTCCCCCCCGTACAGTAACAAAAGATTTTGGGTACATTATCCACCACTAGGCTGATCCAGTGTTCCAATTTATTCTAATTTCTTTTAAATGTAATTACCCCCCCCCCCCCCCCTTCCATCCCCCTCAACAAATACACACACACAAACACTTACTCACCTTCTTCTCACAAACATTTACACAATTAATCTTAAATCACACACATCACGCCCACTAACCATAAGTGCAATCTTTCACAAATTAGACTTTTTTTTTTTGCATTTTAGTAAATCAGGGACAAACAATAAGAGTGTGTGTGAGAGAGAGAGTGAGTATGTGTGTGAGAGAGAGAGAGAGAGAGAGAGAGAGAGGAGAAGACAACATGCGGCTGGATCCCTCTGGTCCTGCACTGTTCCAGTGCGCCTCAGAGAATCAGTGCATAAATCAGCCAAGCGGTAAATGTGTCACCTTTCAGAGGGTCACTAACTTCATTAAGGAAAAAATGATGCCGCTCACTCACTCTCTGTGTAAGCGGAATAAGTCAGGGCCGGCACGCCTGTACAGCCTCGCTGTAAATCACCTCCAAGCTGCTTTAGAAATTAAAGGTGTCTTTTCCAAGCCATTGTTCTTCTCAGGAGCAAACACAATAGACACGTTCTATTCTACATTCACGCCACAATAGACACATTCGTCCATGCTTGCACACATGCACACAGACACAAACTCATTCACTCACTCACTCATTTACACACTCACTCACTCACAAAGACAGCAATGATCAGGGTTGAGCAGAGCATTCTGAAACAGTATTGACGTCTTAATATTAAACATATCGTTTTAAATATATTTATTTTGATATTTATTTATTATTATTATTTCTGTAACTGTATTTGTATGTGGCAGCACGGTGGCTCGGTGGGTAGTCACCTCACAACAAGAAGGTCCAGGGTTCGATTTCCAGGTGTAGTGATCTGGGTTCTTTCTGTGTGGAGTTTGCATGTTCTCCTCGTGTACACGTCCAAAGACATGCAGTCAGGCTAATTGGAGATACTATGTTGCCCTAGTGTGTGTGTGTGTTTGCCTGTGATGGACTGGCGACCTGTCCTTTCTGTGTGGAGTTTGCATGTTCTCCCCATGCCCATGTGGGTTTCCTCCCACCGTCCAAAGACATGCAGTCAGGCTAATAGGAGATACTAAGTTACCCTAGTGTGTGTGTATTTGTGTTTGCCTGTGATGGACTGGCGACCAGTCCTTTCTGTGTGGAGTTTGCATGTTCTCCCCATGCCCATGTGGGTTTCCTCCCACCGTCCAAAGACATGCAATCAGGTTAACTGGAGATACAGGATTGCCCTAGTTGTGTGTCTATGCGTGTGTGTGTGTGTGTTTGCCCTGTGATGGACTGGCAAGCTGTCCTGGATGTTTTCTACCCTTCGTGGAGTAAATTGCACCCACCGTGACCCTGACCAGAATAAAGCGGTGGTAAAACAGACAGGGAAAGAATGAATTAATGAATGTATTTACATGCTAACAGCCTCATTTTGCATTTACTCACTGTCAGACTTTAGCATGTTCTCCTCCAGTACACATGGATTTAAATTGCTTCGTGTGTGTGTGTGCGTGTGTGTGTGCGTCGTTTCCGCAACCCTGATCTTAATGACTACAGAAATGAGAGGGGAATGTGGAGTTCCCCTATGATTAATTAATAGTATAAACAAATGGTATCAGGGCGACACCAGGGCACAACAACATGGCTCCTAAGGACCTGGGTTACATATTTTGCATGTTTTCCCGCAAGTCTTCATGGGTTCCCATCAGGTAATCCCAATCCTTCCCTACCTCTTAAAATATTCACAATGTGGATTGGCTGCTCAGTGTTTTGACCCTGTGTGAGTGAGTAAATGTGTGATTGTTTGTGCCCTGCAATGGACCCCTGTCCTGGGTAGATTCCAGCAGACCTACCGGCACCGTGAGTAGGAGAGAAAATGCCACGTTGGACTGAATACAAATTATATTTTACTTTTGTACTCGAACACATTCAGAATACTTAAACCTGGGATCCGAACGGCACAAAGTCGACAAGCTCGTGTAACTATATAATCCATGAAAGCTGGATTTTAGTGCCCCAGTGCTTCCCACAGAGGCGTAGCGCCAAGCTGTCATGGGTGCTGTGTCAACAGCCAAAAGTACTTTTTTTGCATGTAATATTTTACATTAAAAAAGCTCTGAATACATCGTCTGTATCCGTTTCTTCTCCACCGGGACTGGGTTTGCTTGACTGACGGGAGTAACAGCACTGAATGCTTTCGTCAGCTGCAGGCGAGCACCCCACTCTGATACAGTTAAGTGTCTTTTGTATTCAGAGGGAATTGCAGGTCTCCTGTCGAGCTTCTTTTTAGGAAAATAAAGGATTATACTGTGCACATGTACAGTCCATCCCCATACATTTCAATGTATTCCCCAAACACCTCATACACTCATATTTTGTGTGATTTCTTTCCCCTTGGAGAGGCGAAGACCTCCTGCTGGTCTGAAAACTGAATGTTATGTACCATACATATCATCTATAGTGCAGTCAGATTTTCAGCTCCTTTACTACATTGTGTGATTGCTGTCTTGCAGCTTGCATTTTACAAAATGACCAATTGCTGCTGATTGAAGCTTTGACCCGTTTTAAGCTGTAATTACAGCGGTACAAATACTCGCAGGTTTTATCTCTTTTTCTTTCGAAACATTCCTTAGTCGGATGTAAAAAGATTGTTTTTGGAAAAGATTTAATTTGATTTTACATTAAAAAGGTATAAAGGTACACAACCTTTAGTCAATAATGTTTTAGGTTCCTAATATATATATATATATATATATATATATACTGTATATATATATATATATATATATATATATATATATATATATACTGTATATATATATATATATCAGTGGCGATTTCTCTAAGACTGCAAGGGAAGCTCAGCTTCCCCTAAAATGTCAAAAATTAAATGGTCAAATATTTACAGTTGTGTTAACATTTCATTGACTACAAATGCGTTAGAACACGTTCATCTCGAAGACGAGTTCGTTCAGAATCAGCTACTTATCATAAATCGACTGACTCGATTTTGTTAACTTCTCATACTTTCCCGTACTTTCCCGTACCGTCAATGCATTTGCCCGTAGAAGCTGAGCGTCTCTTCACTTCCATGGGACTGCATGGAAAGGTTTTTTTCCATTGGATAAATGCCACGATTTTGTCCCGCCCCCGGACGCTGAGCGTCTCTGGGGGTGAATGGAGCTGTGGGCGGGTCTGGACGTGGAGCTTCTGCAAGATGATTGGAGGATCAGTCGAAAGGCTGAATCCCGTTTTGATTGACAGCTATTTTGAGATCTACACCTTCACTTAATCACTGGGAGCTTCAGTCCCATCGCGGATTTTGCGAGTGAAGTCGAAAGACAAACTGCAACCCATTTCTTCGATAGGATCACAGGCCATTTTCTTGAAAAGGAACGGAGGGCAGAATTTATGTATAAATAAACTGACAAATTTTATGACGTAAGCCGACAATGAGCTTCCCCTCTTTGAAAGACCAGCAGCCGCCACTGATATATATATATATATATATACAGTGTATCACAAAAGTGAGTACACCCCTCACATTTCTGCAAATATTTCATTATATCTTTTCATGAGACAACACTATAGACATGAAACTTGGATATAACTTAGAGTAGTCAGTGTACAGCTTGTATAGCAGTGTAGATTTACTGTCTTCTGAAAATAACTCAACACACAGCCATTAATGTCTAAATAGCTGGCAACATAAGTGAGTACACCCCACAGTGAACATGTCCAAATTGTGCCCAAATATGTCGTTGTCCCTCCCTGGTGTCATGTGTCAAGGTCCCAGGTGTAAATGGGGAGCAGGGCTGTTAAATTTGGTGTTTTGGGTACAATTCTCTCATACTGGCCACTGGATATTCAACATGGCACCTCATGGCAAAGAACTCTCTGAGGATGTGAGAAATAGAATTGTTGCTCTCCACAAAGATGGCCTGGGCTATAAGAAGATTGCTAACACCCTGAAACTGAGCTACAGCATGGTGGCCAAGGTCATACAGCGGTTTTCCAGGACAGGTTCCACTCGGAACAGACTTCACCAGGGTCGACCAAAGAAGTTGAGTCCACGTGTTCGGCGTCATATCCAGAGGTTGGCTTTAAAAAATAGACACATGAGTGCTGCCAGCATTGCTGCAGAGGTTGAAGACGTGGGAGGTCAGCCTGTCAGTGCTCAGACCATACGCCGCACACTGCATCAACTCGGTCTGCATGGTCGTCATCCCAGAAGGAAGCTGACGCACAAGAAAGCCTGCAAACAGTTTGCTGAAGACAAGCAGTCCAAGAACATGGATTACTGGAATGCCCTGTGGTCTGACGAGACCAAGATAAACTTGTTTGGCTTAGATGGTGTCCAGCATGTGTGGCGGCGCCCTGGTGAGAAGTACCAAGACAACTGTATCTTGCCTACCGTCAAGCATTGTGGTGGTAGCATCATGGTCTTGGGCTGCATGAGTGTTGTCGGCACTGGGGAGCTGCGGTTCATTGAGGGAAACATGAATTCCAACATGTACTGTGACATTCTGAAACAGAGCATGATCCCCTCCCTTCGAAAACTGGGCCTCATGGCAGTTTTCCAACAGGATAACGACCCCAAACACAACCTCCAAGATGACAACTGCCTTGCTGAGGAAGCTGAAGGTAAAGGTGATGGACTAAACCCAATTGAGCACCTGTGGCACATCCTCAAGTGGAACGTGGAGGAGTTCAAGGTGTCTAACATCCACCAGCTCCGTGATGTCATCATGGAGGAGTGGAAGAGGATTCCAGTAGCAACCTGTGCAGCTCTGGTGAATTCCATGCCCAGGAGGGTTAAGCCAGTGCTGGATAATAATGGTGGTCACACAAAATATTGACATTTTGGGCACAATTTGGACATGTTCACTGTGGGGTGTACTCACTTATGTTGCCAGACATTTAGACATTAATGGCTGTGTGTTGAGTTATTTTCAGAAGACAGTAAATCTACACTGTTATACAAGTTGTACACTGACTACTCTAACTTATATCCAAGTTTCATGTCTATAGTGTTGTCCCATGAAAAGATATAATGAAATATTTGCAGAAATGTGAGGGGTGTACTCACTTTTGTGATACACTGTATATATATATATATATACTGTATATATATGAGGTTACTGAAGTTTTACACCTAACTCAGTAAACCATATGTATTTATCAACCATGCTCCAGGGTTTGTCATGAACATAACACAAACTATATATATATATATATCAGTGGCGGCTGCTGGTCTTTCAAAGAGGGGAAGCTCATTGTCGGCTTACGTCATAAAATTTGTCAATTTATTTACACATAAATTCTGCCCTCCGTTCCTTTTCAAGAAAATGGCCTGTGATCCTATCGTACCAAGTAGGCGTCTTTTCCAGGGACTTGACCAGTGTCCTCTCAATGGACAGCAAATAGCTGTCACTCAAAACGGGATTCAGCCTTTCGACTGTCATTTCGACAGTCCCATTGAAGTGAAGAGACAGCTTCTACGGGCAAAAAGTTAACAAAATCGAGTCAGTCGATTTGTGATAAGTAGCTGATTCTGAACAAACTTGTCTCTGTACATATTTGACCATTTAATTTTTGACATTTTAGGGGAAGCTGAGCTTCCCTTGCAGTCTTAGAAAAATCGCCACTGATATATATACACATATACACCAATCAGCCATAACATTAAAACCACCTCCTTGTTTGTACACACACTCCACTTACCATATAGAAGCTCAATGGTCAGGACCCCACAGGGCCCCCACAGAGCCATTTCTGCCTTGCATTCAATGGTGGCAGTGGAGAAAAAAAAGAAAGAATAAAATGTTCCTTTAAGGCCAAGTTTTAGTAGATCAAAACATCCTTTTGGATTTTCTAAAAGACACGCTCCATAGAATCTGTTACTAAGTAAGCTTGGACATTTTCTTCATGTTTTTTACTCATGCGAGTGCTTAGTAATTCAGAGCTTAAGTTCTTTAATCAGATATCAGCACTTATCCAGTATTAAAGCTGGCAGTTCATTAAACTCTGCGGTAGACAAGTGGAGAAAAATGAAGATGCTTACCATCTTAAAGAAACAAGAGTAAATATGTTATCTGCCGGCAAGGCTGAACGTGAGGGAGGAATACGCGGTGTTAAGCACATGACAGGCAGGCCTAAGTTAGAGCATAAACACAGATGACATGCAGCAACAGGGCTACTCAGGAAGGAGGCACGACCTGAAGGGAATTACATGAAGGATAGATGAGGGATGATTAGTCATCTCATTATGGTAGCATGTGCATAGCCATTACTACCAATTAGAGAGCTAATTGCATCAATATAGAACATTATTTTCCCCTTTCAAAACAGCATCTGACGGGACAGAAAGCTGCTGCACCATTAGGAGAGCTATACTGCTCTAAATCAAGGTGTAATGAAGTAAACATGATGCTGCATGACTGATTTTATTAGGCTACGGTAACAGGAAAGGATAACAAGCATTTGACTTTTGCCATATTTATACATATATATATGAAATTGGAAGTTTTAAACTCACCTTATTATGGTGAAGTGTAATCCATCCATCCATCCAACAAATCGATCCATCTATATAAACCATCCAACCATCCATCTATCTATCCATCTAATCCATCAAAACCATCCATCCATCTATATAATCCATCCATCCATCCAATCCAATCCATCTACCTATCTAATCCATCCATTCATCTATCTAATACATTCATCCATCTATTTAATCCATCCATCCATCTATCTATTTAATCCATCCCATCCATTCATCTATCTAATCCATCCATCTATCTATCTAATCCATCCATCCATCCATCCAATCCATCCATCCATCCATCCATCTATCCATCTATCTAATCCATCCATCTATCTAGTCCATCCATCCATCTATCTAATCTATCCATCCATCTATCTAATCCATCTAATCCATCCATCTATTTATCTAATCTATCCATCCATCTATCTAATCCATCTAATCCATCCATCTATTTATCTAATCTATCCATCCATCTATCTAATCCATCCATCTATCTACTCCATCCATCTAATGGATATGAATCACACTGGACTTGGACACTATTGGCTGTAAGCAGTTAAATGCAAATGTGTCTAGCTTTGGCTCATGGCTATTGCACTTCTAAAAATCCACAGTTTCTGTGTTATTCACTGTTTTTGTCAGGGCTAGCTTGAGCTAAAGGTGTTGACTGTGCTGACCTTCTTGCTGTTGCTTCCTATTCTGACTAAAAAAGTAATTTAGATCTTGACTCCTCTCCTCTTATTGCTACACCGGTGTCAGAAGTGGGATCATAAAAAAGAAGGATTAAGGGTGGTTAAGCAAGGTGGATGAGCTGGAGCCCACCTCAAGGGCATGCTTTTCTCAATTTGGTTGCAGGGGCAGAAATTTTGATTCATGGCTGGTCTGTAAGCTGTATAAGTGGTTACACATTTACAAGAACAGCGCCACCCTTCTTCTTAAACCCTTAAAGCGATGATCTTGTGGAGCAGTTCAACTAGACACTAACCACACAGCTGCCGCTGTTGGTGGACCAGCGTTAGTAAGATTGAGACAAACATCTCTCCGTGCTGCTCTTTGTATGTCGCACCATCATTTAAGGCAGGCTGGCCCCTGACTGCTTTGATGTTGAGATGTGAGCTGCAAGCCCTGTTAGACCTAATCTATGGCTGACCTCCTTGTGTGGTCAGAGAATATAGATTCTTTGACTACAAAAAGTTATTTAAAGACAGACAGCTATATATGCTTTAAAAATGTATTTCAGGAATGGCAGAGAAAGTTTTATAACTCAAATTTTAAATGCAACACACATTATTGTGTTCTTATATCCAGCATGCATATATGAATAATTTTTACTCCTATTTTATATGTATTTTACTCTTTTAAAGAAATCCATTCAAACCTGATAGGTGTAATTTTATAAGGGAGGACACATGAAGACAATTTAAACATCAGTCAGCCAAAAAGTACTGTAGAGCGATATTACAACACCTAACAATAATAACTAATGCATTTTTATTTTGTTTAATGTATGGGTGGTTCAGTGGGTAGTCGCCTTACTGCAAGAAGGTCATGGGTTTGATCCCCAGGTGGGGCGGTCCAGGTACTTTCTGTATGGAGTTTGCATGTTCTCCATGTGTCTGTGTGGGTTTCCTTCCACAGTCCAAAGACATGCAAGTGAAGTGAATTGGAGATACAAAATTGTCCATGACTGTGTTTGACATTTGTAAATCAATTATATGATTAGATGTTTTTTTTGTTAGTAACCCGTCAGCACAGGCAGTATTAGACTAGCACATGCATATAAGCTGTAGAATGTTGTACTTAATGTACAGTAATTGCATAAATCCAATAAAATACTGCACATGTGCAATGGAAAACAGACATTTAGGAAAAGTGACATATAATAATATAGCCTACACACAACTACAAGGGGTCTTCAAAAAGACTTTTATATCTTTGTTGGAAACGGTAAGGGTGGGAGGAGTAGTAATTGGTTGTGTCTGAGACTGAGAGAGAGCTTAAAGTCCGGCTTTAGCACCATCTGATTTCCACCTTTTTGGAACACTCAAAGAAGCTTTAAGGGGAAGAAGATTTTTATGTGATGATGATGATGTGAAAGCAGCAGTGCATCAGTGGCTACACGCTCAAACAAAACATTTTTTTTGCTAATGGCATTAAAAAGTTGGTACGGCGCCTAATCTAGTCGTATCCAATTACCCTGATTGCGTTACTTTTCACCTCTACCGATAAAACCCTCCACTGCTGACTGAAAAGTGCGGAAACTTTTTGAAGAACCCTCATGTTATTAAAATAAGCTTATTTTGTGTTACATTTTCACTTATTACTTACAACTGTGTACTTGTACCATAGGAAAAATATTTATTCATTTCATTTTTAAGTTTTACCACCACTTATCCTGGTCAAGGTGAGTCTGGTTACCCTGGAATCACTGCATGTAGTGCAGTAACACACCCCGAACAGAACACGAACCCATCCAATTATGTCTGTGTGCAGACGCCCACCTGGCCGATAGCACCGCTGGGGATGCGAACCCAGGATCCCTGTGGTAGTGGTCTAGCATTATTTACCAATGCACCACTCAAGAACGCAGGACAAATAATAATTTTAGTAATTAATAACTGCTTTATACTGCAAAAATAAATAGTAAAATTGTGTCATGTACAAACGTGTTTTAAAATCCTGATCACTGTAATTAGTTTTAATCAAAAATAACCCGACTTATTTGAGCACCTTAATAGGTTGTTGCATCAATGTATTTCTCAAGGACACCTCTTTTCATATGCAAATGAATAAGAAATGACTTTTCATAAAACTGATGAAGCCAAAACGATATCTAGTGGACTGTGCCCACTTTGCTATATTTCTCTCCATCATAATGCAGAATGGTCGGTTTGCATGGCTGGTTTATGGAAGTGGCAAAATTATCCAATTTAGCTGTAGGCTCAAATGTTATATGATTTATTTGGTCATCCCTAATGTCTATAAAATTCTAGCCACCAGAAAGAGGATCAGAACATTTACTTTAATAAATAGTAAAAGAGATGTAATAGCTTTATTGTTATAAAATGGGTGAGTGCCATAAGATTCTCATGTGTTGCTAAGCATGTTTTTATTAAAGTGAATTTAGTATGCACTCTTTTTATTTTTAGTAGATGGTCAACGCTGAAGAATAGCATCATTTAAGGTGAGAATTTTTAAAGATAAATAATACACTGATCAGCCATAACATTAAAACCACCTCCTTGTTTCTACACTTACTGTCCATTTTATCAGCTCCACTTACCATATAGAAACACTTTGTAGCTCTACAATTACTGACTGTAGTCCATCTGTTTCTCTATATACTTTTTTAACCTGCTTTCACCCTGTTCTTCAGTGGTCAGGAGCCCCACAAGACCACTGGTGGTGTGTTAGTGTGTGTTGTGCTGGTATGAGTGGATCAGACACAGCAGCGCTGTTGGAGTTTTTAAATACCGTGTCCACTCACTATCCACTCTATTAGACACTCCTACCTAGTTGTAGATGTAAAGTCAGAGATGATTGCTATGATTGCTATAATGATCTATTGCTGCTGTTGCTGAGTTGGTCATCTTCTAGACCTTCATCAGTGGTCACAAGACGCTGCCCACGGGGCGCTGTTGGCTGGATATATTTTTGGTTGGTGGACTATTTTCAGTCCAGCAGTGACAGTGAGGTGTGTAAAAACTCCAGCAGCCCTGCGTGTCTGATCCACTCATACCAGCACAACACACACTAACACACCACACCATGTCAGTGTCACTGCAGTGCTGAGAATCATCTACCACCCAAATAATACCTGCTCTGTGGTGGTCCTGGGAGAGTCCTGACCATTGAAGAACAGCATGAAAGGGGGCTAACAAAGCATGCAGAGAAACAGATGGACTACAGTCAGTAATTGTAGAACTACAAAGTGCTTCTATATGGTAAGTGGAGCTGATAAAATGGACAGTGAGTGTAGAAACAAGGAGGTGGTTTTAATGTTATGGCTGATTGGTGTAAATGTAATATTACTGTATAACTTACAAGGATGAAAATTAAATGTACAAAATCGAGTCGTGGTGGGTTTGCCTTCCCTGGAATTACTGGGCACAATACTTTGAGACAAACAAGATTTAAAATTAATTTAAGTGATGGTATGTACAGTAGTTACATGCAAAAATGAAGGACAAACACAAAAATTGTGCATAATATTACTAACCCAGTGACATTACTACAAAATACAAAAGCCTGGAGTACAGAAGGAAAAAAAAGCCAAGCCCAGAGTATCAGATTTATGTCCACACATTTATGATGAAATGCCACAGTAGTGTACACAGAGTGAACATATGTTCCTAAAGGGGCCTATACTGTCAGCCAAAATTAAATTTGAAAGGAAATAATTGAGTTAGTAATTGCACAGACTGTCATTTTATTCCTCTGCCACACTGCTTCTACATCTGGATTGGCAAATGGGTGATCATTAATAATAATGAAGCCATTTAACCCCATGAGCCTTTTACACAGAGAACAGTGCCATTTTTAAAGGCTGGACATGATCGTCAGATGAAAGCACAGGCCTACTTTTCATTCTCATAGAGCAGAGAAAGAGCACGTAATACAGGCCGGACATATTTTATCATGATCTCACTCCAGTTCCGTCACCGTACTTCATGAGTGATTTATACTTTTATTTCTGGTGAGAGGACTGAAAGAATGGGCTGCCTTTTCTACATTCCATATTCATGAAGTTTTAAATGTACAGTGAAATCTGAGGCACAACACACCCATGATTAGAGACGAAGTGTGGGAGGGAAAACATATTACAGTATTTCTACTTATTCCACACATAAAAATAGCATTAAAAAAATTAAGAGATGTGAAGTGGTTTGTGGCTTTACAATTCAGTTTCTGAATAACTGGTAAACAAAATTATTGATAAACAGATTATACTGACAAATTACATCAGAAATAATGATTGTTATTACTTCAGCAGTGTATGACATTAATAATCTTGGGCTGTTTACAAAAAAGACCTGAGTTAAAGCTGCACTTTTAGAGCTGCTGAAAATGTGAAGACATATTTTCTAAAGATTATTAATAACTAAAATTATTGCAAGTCATTTGCAATAAGTAATTAAATCTTTCAGAACTCAAGGTAGGAAATATTGAAACATAATTAAAAAGTAATAATAATAATAATAACAACAACAATTATTATTATTATTATTATTATTATTATTACTCATAGCAATATTTATTAATCCAAATAAAATAATAATAAAAATAATATTATTATTATAATAATTATTATTATTATTATTATTCATAGCAGTACTTATTCATCCAAATAAAAATATTATTATTTAATAACAATACTTATTAATCCAAATAAAATTATTATTACTATTCATATAAATATTTACTAATCTAAATAAAGTTATTATTATTAATATTATTATTAATAACAATACTTACTAATCCAAATAAAATAATAATAATAATAATAATTATTATTATTATTATTCTTCATAACAATACTTATTAAGTCAAATACAATTATTATTATTATTATTATTATTATTATTATTCATAACAATACTTATTACACCAATTAAAATTAATATTATTATTTATAACAATAATTATTAATCCAAATAAAAGTATTATTATTATTATTCATAACAATACTTATTAACCCAATTAAAATTATTATTATTATTATTATTCATAACAATACTTACTAATCCAAATTAAATGATTATTATTATTATTATTATTATTATTAATAATCGTAACAATACTTATTTATCCAAATAAAAATTATTATTATTATTACTATAACAATACCTATTAATCCAAATAAAATTATTTTTATTATTATTATTATTACTATTTTTAGAATTAGTTTTATATTAATTCTATCTGAATTTTATGTAATGGACCAAACAAAATAGTCTAAATTGGAAAATAAGTGGAACACTGAAAAGTTGTGATTACTTTGTATTCACCCTCTTTGCTCTGAAACCCTCAAATAAAATCTGGTTGGGCCGATTAACTTCAGAAGTCACATAATTAGTTGATTAAAGTCCACCTGCGTGCAATTAATTTTAACAGAACCTGTCAAAACCCAAACTTTAAACATCCCACTGAGCACCAATAAATCCATTATAACAAAATGGAAATAAAATTGCACCACTACAAACCTGACAAGAGAAGGCCACCCAACGAAACTCACAAACTGGGCAAGAATGGCATTAAACAGAGTTACTACAAAGATTCTAAAGTGAGTGCTGAAGGAGATTGAAAGATCAACAGTAGAGATGGAAGTATCTGAAATATAAATATGGCACTATAAAGGGAAATTCTTAAGAAAGAAAATATGTATTTTAGAAATATGGCAGTTGAAGCCTGGCAGGTAAGGAAGGTACTACCTGGACTAGTAATCAAAAGGTTGCTGGTTCAAGCCCCACCACTGCTAGATTGCCACTGTTGGGCCCCTGAGTAAGGTCCTAAACCATCAGTTGCTTAGACAATATACTGCCACAGTACTGTAAGTCACTTTGGATAAAATCATCTGCTAAATGCCGAAAATGTAAATGTTAATGAGAACTGGACTAAGGTTCACAATGACACTTAACATACTGCTAAAGCTGCACTGGCGTAGTTTGAAAGGAAACATTTAAATGTCTTAAAACGGCCAAATCAAAGTCCAGACCCTATTTCTTTGCACAAAGCATGAACTATAATGACATGAAGAAAAGCTTGGCTTAAAGAATCTCCAGTGGCCTGCACAGAACTCTGATCTCAGCCCCACTAAACAGCTTTGGAATGAACTGGAGCACAAGTTGAGGCTTTCTTGACAAATATCAGTGCCCAGCCATGAAGTTCGTCTGTTGGAATTTGTTACATTACATTACATATTCGGCATTTAACAGACGCCTTTATCCAAAGTGACACAGTAGTGTTATAGTATACAGTCTGAGCAATTGAGGGTTAAGGGTCTTGTTCAAGGGCCCAACAGCAGCAACCTGGCAGTGGTGGGGCTTGAAGCAGCAACTTTTTGATTACTAGTCCCGTACCTTAACCGCTAGGCTACAACTGCCCTAATTCTCAGAAAGGTTGCTGTTGTTTATCTAAAAGATCACAGGACACTATTTCATATTAATATTTTTGAAACTGGATGTACAACAAGCTCATGGTGAAGTGTCCAAATACTTTAAGCCACATAGAGTTGCTTTTGCTATTGCTTTTAACTATTATAATCTATAACCTAAATATACCTAAATATATAACCTAAAAATAATTACAAAATATAAAAATATAACCTAAAAATAATACAAAAAATAAAAATATAACCTAAAAATAATTACAAAAAATAAAAATATAACCTAAAAATAATTCAAAATATAAAAATTCAACCTAAAAATAATTACAAAAAAATAAATATATAACCTAAAAATAATTCAAAATATAAAAATTTAACCTAAAAATAATACAAAAAATAAAAATATAACCTAAAAATAATTACAAAAAATAAAAATGTAACCTAAACATAATTCAAAATATAAAAATTCAACCTAAAAATAATTACAAAAAACAACCTAACAATAATTACAAAATATAAAAATATGACCTAAAAATAATTACAAAAATAACCTAAAAATAATTACAAAATATAAAAATTTAACCTAAAAATAATTACAAAATATAAAAATAAGACCTAAAAATAATTACAAAATATAAAAATATAACCTAAAAATAATTACAAAAAATAAAGATATAACCTAAAAATAATTACAAAATATGAAAATCTAACCTAAAAATAATTACAAAAAACTAACCTAAAAATAATTACAAAATATAAAAATATAACCTAAAAATAATTACAAAAATCTAACCTAAAAATAATGACAAAATATAAAAATATAACCTAAAAATAATGACAAAAAAATAAAATAAAAAGTAATAATAACAACAACAGTAATAATAATGATAATAATAATGATAATAAAATCACCTGCCACTAGTACACTAGAGCTTGAAAGCAAATCATTTTACATTTATAATACTTGCAAACACACAGATGAACAGTGGGTTTAATAAACTATCAGTCCCAGTGAAACTATCTACAGGTGACACTTATTAACTACGCCATCAGGAAACAAGAACGGGAAACACTGATTTTGTAAGGAAAGTAAAGAGCAAATAGATGCAAGACAAACACTGATTAGTGACCATAACAAAGAATATCTGATTTCTTTAAGTTTATCCAACACTGAACCAAACTGACATGAAAAATCTGTTATAAAGTACCAATACAAAATGCAGTTTATTTCATAATCTGATGGACATTTAGTGCCTAAATTTATTCTCCACAGAGCCAAAATCAAAGGAAATATTTGTAGAAGGGAGCAAAAAGGTGGATTCATTTCACACACAAGAACACGTTTTAATTTGATGAATTAACAATAAGGGATCATCAGTAGAAAGTAACTTGGTATGTGTTAGGAATACATCAGCTACAGCACATACCAGCACATTTTACATCGACACTTGAAAGCTTCGGCTTCACACCTCCACAGTTCTTTCTCACTCTCTTATTCACTCCCACCCCCTCCATCTCTTTTCTTTCCTCCCTGTCCATGTTGTCTTTGACCTGACACAAGTGAAAGTAATTGCAGGCCCAAAAAAAAACAACATTTAATGATTATCGGAGTCCAAACAGATAGAAGTCACAGACTAGCACTCCAAACACAAGACAATACTTTTTTTTTCTCCATCTTACCCTTTTCAAGCTACAAAGAATATTATTGACTCGGCTGAGATTAAAACACCAAAACAAATAATGGAATGACATCAAAGGACAGGGTGCAGAAGAAAGAAAGTGGCCCAGAACATGATGGGTCAGCCACTCGGTCCTGTCTTTTCTTTTGTTAGTGTTGATTAAAACCACGTATCAGCTAACGGACTTGATTTCTTTCCAGAATATAAATAAATGTGTCCCCTCCAGCCATGTACTTGAATAATAAGTTGTTAATACAGTATAGTGTTTTTCACACGTACACCTTTCTACACATTGGATGTAAAAGAAAAGTAGATAACACATCTTGTTTTTTTTTTTTTTTTCAATTGAAAACCCTGCTGCTGTCTTCTGACAACTTTTTTTCCTTCCATCCAGCTCCTGTGTGCTGATGGGCCTGATTGCGTGGTGTTCATTATGTCTGATGGCCCCTGCCTCTTGTCTCTGCTCCTCCGCTTAGGCCTCTCCTCCATTAAAAGCGTGGAGGACGGGGGCGGCAGCATCAACACAATCAGCACTGCCCAAACACACAGCGTGTGCCGAATAGACAAGAGGTGCAAACACCATAACAATCAGCAATCAACACTGATCATGATAATCACATAGAGAGCGCTACAAGATCCATGCTGCGCTCGCCCGGCTTGCCAAAGTGTGCTTATTGTGTTGATATGTTGGCATGAGAAGTAATAAATTCGTCTGTAATTTAAGAGATAAAAAGAAAGAAAAGTAAAAAGCATGCATTTTCATATGCAGGTGGAAAATTACCAGCAAAGTAACCTTGCCTCGCAATAATGCTTTTACAAATCTAAAAGGAAGGAAACAATTTCTTGGTGGGAGGGGAGGGAGGGGGGCAGAAGGATATTCACTTTGTATACCGAGAGGCTGCTTTTATGAAGAGATAACGTAGATGGATGGAGCAATATGTGCGAAAGATTAAGGGGAGCTGAGAAGGGCACTGACAGAGCCCTAGTCTGCCTGCTTTCACCCACTCACCATTCATATCAGCTTCTTGGAAAGCCACACTGTTTTCTACAGTGGTCGGTCAGTATAACAGCTCTTACAAATTTGCTCTCAGACATACTACTTTCTGCCAACTACCTACCTCAGAGATTTATCTTCTTTTTTGTGGCTGGTCAGTGTTTTACAACAAAAAGTCTGTTCAGTTCTAAGTATATATATATACACCGATCAGAAATAACATTATGACCATGTTCCTAATATTGTGTTGGTCCCCCTTTTGCTGCCAAAACAGCCCTGACCCATCAAGGCATGGACTCCACTAGAACCCTGAAGGTGTGCTGTGGTATCTGGCGCCAAGATGTTAGCAGCAGATCCTTTAACTCCTGTATGTTACGAGGTGGCGCCTCCATGGATCAGACTTCTTTGTCCAGCACAGCCCACAGATGCTCGATTGGATTAAGATCTGGGGAATTTGGAGGCCAAGTCAACACCTCAAACTCGTTGTTGTGCTCCTCAAATCATTCCTGAACCATTTTTGCTTCATGGCAGGGCGCATTATCCTGCTGAAAGAGGCCACAGCCGTCAGGGAATACCGTTTCCATGAAAGGGTGTACATGGTCTGCGACAATGCTTAGGTAGGTGGTACGTGTCAAAGTAACATCCACATGGATGGCAGGACTGTGTTGCACTGTGTATTCTGACACCTTTCTGTCAGAACCAGCATTAACTTCTTCAGCAATTTGTGCTACAGTAGCTCGTCTGTTGGATCGGACCACACGGGCCAGCCTTCGCTCCCCACGTGCCTCAACGAGCCATGGCCGCAGCTGTCGCTGGTTTACCACTGTTCCTTCTTTGGACCACTTTTGATAGATACTGACACATAGCCCCACAAGAGCTGCAGTTTTGGAGATGCTCTGACCCAATCGTCTAGCCATCACAATCTGGCCCTTGTCAAACTCGCTCAAATCCTTACGTTTGCCCATTTTTCCTGCTTCTAACACATCAGCTTTGAGGATAAAATGTTCACTTGCTGCCTAATATATCCCCACCTACTAACAGGTGCCGTGATGAAGAGATAATCAGTGTTATTCACTTCACCACTGTCATAATGTTATGCCCGGTCGACAATATATCTTGGTCCACTTAAGGATAGATCACAGTTTTTATAGCAGGATACATAATTATATCACCAGTCCTCATTACCTTGCAGACGATTCTAGAAAACAATTCCAATGTTTGTGAAGTCTACTGAACGAACATCAGTAAAATCTATTATTTTATTAGTAACTGCTATACCCTGGTTAGGGACGCTTTGGATCTGTAAACACAGAAAACAAGACAGGTATAAACCCTGGACAGGCCGCCAGTCTATCACAGCACAACATATGCTCGTCTGTTCGTTTACTCACTCACACCTTGAAGAAATTCAGAGTTGCCAGTTTGCCTATGGGCATGTTTTTGCAGGGTGAGAGGAGAGAAAAAAAGAAAGGTACAGGGACTAAAAGTAAGGACTGAACGCACGTCTTTTGGACCCATGTTACTGTGTAGCAGACACTTTGCCATCATTGACATTTTACATTTACGTGTGACATTTAGCAGACGCTTTTATCCAAAGCAGGATATTGTCTAAGCAATTAAGGGTTAAGGGCCTTGTTTAAGGGGCCCAACAGTGGCAACCAGGCAGTGATGGGGCTTGAACCAGCGACCTTTCAATTACCAGTCCAGTACCTTAACCACTGAGCTACCACTGCCCCATCTGTGGACTATGCCATCTTCTAATCTATAGCCCAGATCCAAACCTTTACTGCAGTTTCTAACCTATGCAAGGTTTCTAAAACAAATAATACAGATTTACATTTCTACTGATGAAACATGATGCATATGGTATATTTTAGCTGGTTGTATGTGAGTGAATTGATGTGTGAGCATCTTATGCCCTGCGATTAACTGTAGTCACCTCCACAGGCTGACATGGTTTTAGAACAAGACGTCCAACAGGCTGATTGTCAGATGTCCACATACTTTTGGCCATTTTGTCTCAAAAGAGTCCATAGCAAAAACTATGGCTATTTGTAGAACTTAAAAACTAAGGCTGTGTAAACTGTACATGCTGTTTATGTAATCACGAACTAATTGCATTTTTCCATCACGGCAGACTAAACCGTCTAGCACTAACTCTACTGCCAAGCTTTAATTTCATTCCAAGTTTTGTGCTTTCAAAATAAAAGCTTGTTCAAGTCAATGTCATTTACTTCCTTTATTTTTATTTATTGATAAGAGTCAGAATTACTGTAAGATTTAAATATAGGCATAACCTTCCAATGTATCTATACTTAGTATCTGTCTGTCTGTCTGTCTGTCTGTCTGCCTGCCTACCTACCTACCTATCTATCTATACCGATCAGCCATAACATTAAAACCACCTCCTTGTTTCTACACTCACTATTTAATCAGCTTCACTTACCACATAGAAGCACTTTGTAGTTCTACAATTACTTACTGTAGTCCATTCGTTTCTCTGCATGCTGTTCTTCAATGGTCAGGACCACCACAGAGCAGGTATTGTTTAGGTGGTGGATCATTCTCAGCACTGCAGTGACAATGACATGGTGGTGGTGTGTTAGTGTGTGTTGTGCTGGTATGAGTGGATAAGATTTTTAAATACCGTGTCCACTCACTGTCCACTCTATTAGACACTCCTACCTAGTTGGTCCATCTTGTAGATGTAAAGTCAGAGATGATCGCTCATCTGTTGCTGCTGTTTGAGTTGGTCATCTTCTAGACCTTCATCAGTGGTCACAGGACGCTGCCCACGGGGCGCTGTTGGCTGGATTTTTTTGGTTGGTGGACCATTCTCAGTCCAGCAGTGACAGTGAGGTGTTTAAAAACTCCATCAGCATTGCTGTGTCTTATCCACTTACACAAGCACAACACACACTAACACACCACCACCACCATGTCAGTGTCACTGCAGTGCTGAGAATCATCATTAAAGAACAGCATGAAAGGGGGCTAACAAAGCATGTAGAGAAACATATGGACTACAGTCAGTAATTGTAGAACTACAAAGTGCTCTTATATGGTAAGTGGAGCTGATAAAATGGACAGTGAGTGTAGAAACAAGGAGGTGGTTTTAATGTTATGGCTGATCGGTGTATATACATGCATTATTTGACCTGATATTAAAAAATAATTATGCTTCATTCATTTAGAATTAATAGAAGTAATATCCAATATTTAATTTGGAATCCCACTGTATCTTACTCTCTCGTTTCACTCTCTAGGAAGCCATGAAGACAGCTGGACGGACAGACAGAAGGTACATGTAGATTTTAGCAACACATTAACTGTGTTTTCTTGAACAAATGTTCCAATTGAACCCACTTTAAAATTCTACTTGTTGAAAAATGGAAAACGAGCGATCCGAACCAGGCCTTTAACTCTTGGTGCAGTCTATAGAACGTTCCCTCGAGGGGATGTGAGGAAATAAACGATGCTTCTGGAGCCGCAATATATCTGTTAGTCACTTGTGATTTGTTCTTGCTCTCTTAGCCATATATTTCTGTAACTGCTGCTATGGTCAGGCAGATAGTGAGTACATGGCATCAATGGAGGCTATCCTTCAACCCTTTACTGGCAGAGCAGGAAGCTAGTTGCCACACTCGCTTCATTGTCTTGGAAAACAAATGTCTCTGAAAAGGACCGAATCTGTTACATTGTGAATTCGGGCAAGAAGAAGCCTGCTAATTAACTGTTAAACAAACAAAAAAAGTGATAAACCTCAGTTTCTTTGTGCTACTGATATCTCCTTGAGGCACTAGTGTACTTGCTAAATTCTCTGATTCTTTTAGGAGACAAAAATCTGTTCTTTGTAAATGTGTAAAGAATATTTTAAGTTCCTTACTGAGAGACTTCCTGTTTAAACATGAACTTTAGTAATTCCTTCTTTTTTAAAGGTTGTACGATTTTGTGCTTTTTGCATTTAGCATGAATTATTCTTCAAGAAGTTTCTGCACTTTTTTTTAAACTCTATTTTTCAAGAATTTGAAAAACAAATGACATCACTTTTCTACATAGTCACCTTCCTTTGTGATGCCCTTTCCCAGCGTCGTACCAACTTTTTAATGCCATCAGCAACAAATGTTTTTGGTTGAGCGTGTAGTCACTGATGCACCGCTGCTTTCACATCATCATCACATGAAAATCTTCTTCCCCTTTAAAGCTTCTTTAAGCATCCAAAAAGGTGGAAATCAGATGGGGCTAAATCCGGACAATAAGCTCTCTCTCAGTCTCCCAGACACGTCCAATTACTACTCCTCCCGCCCTCACCGCTTCCAACAAAAATATAAAAGTGGTCCTCCTTTTGTTGCCAAAACAGACCTGACCTGTCAAGGCATGGAGTCTGACACCTGAACCAACATTAACTACTTCAGCAATTTGTGCTACAGTAGCTCGTCTGTTGACCACACGGGCCAGCCTTGCTCCCCACACGCATCAGTGAGTCTTGGCCGCCCATGACCCTGTCACCCGTTTTACCACTGTTCCTTCCTTGGACCACTTTTGATAGATACTGACCACTGCAGACAGGGAACACCCCACAAGAGCTGCAATTTTAGAGATGCTCTGACCCAGTGGTCTAGCCATCACAATCTGGCCCTTGTCAAACTTGCTCAAATCTTTACGCTTAACCATTTTTCCTGCTTCTAACACATCAACTTTGAGGATAAAAGGTTCACTTGCTGCCTAATATATCCCACCCACTAACAGGTGCCGTGATGAAGAGATAATCAGTGTTATTCACTTCACCTGTCAGTGCTCGTAATGTTATGCCTAGTCGGTGTACATATCTATCTATCTATCTATCTATCTATCTATCTATCTATCTATCTATCTATCTATCTATCTATCTATCTATCTATCTATCTATCTATCTATCTATCTATCTATCTATCTATCTATCTATCTATCTATCTATCTATCTATCTATCTATCTATCTATCTATCTGAAAGAGAAGGTATAACAATGACGTGAGTGCTAGAAATTGAAAGTGATGCCCTGTGACACCCTCTCCACCCAGATAAACTACATGGGTTAATAAAAATTGATATAAATAAATAAATAAAATAATTAAGATGCTGGTCTTTTATGAGGGCGTTTCATGCAATGTGGTAGTCACATTTAGTGAGATGAATTAATAAAGGTGGTCCAGCATATCTCAGAGAACAGACAAGATCTACAAATCAAACCATGGGGAAGAAAAAAACCCTTGAAGATTTATAACTGTCATAAAGCATAAATATTTCTTACTCACTCATGGTTGTATATTCACTTTAATGTACCATAAATAAAAATAATTTATCTTCTAAATTAAAATGTAGGGTTTTTGTGTCAGTTCAGAGAATACAAAGCCTTAAAATAACATAATATTCACTTAATTTTAAAAGTATGTAGACACCATTTCGGAATGGACATTGCTAAAAGGCAGTAGACTTTATAGTCTACTCTTTATAGTCAAATATTGTGAGAAGAATGGGTCATAATGAAGGGCAAAGTTTCTGAGGTGACACTATTGAAGAAATCAATGCCAACACCAATGTTATGGCATTTCTGCCAATAAAGTTGCTACCATCATAATATATAAGTGTTTTAAAATGAAACCATCTGGTAAAGTTGGCTTCACTACAGCTAACCTATAAACATCTGAAGATGCGAGTAAGTCAACGAGTGTCTTATTACTTACAACAAAGAGCAATTTAGAGATGCTAGATCATTCTGAATGTTTAAGAGGTGGGAGGAAATAGAAGTACCCAGAGTTAACATCCCATGGACATGAGAAGTACATACCAAACTCTTTACAGACAGTAGGTTTAAACCCTGGGACCTGGTGCTGAACAGCTTCTACACTACCTGTTGTGCCATTGTGCCACCCATTAGAAATCCAGTGACTGAAGTCTGATTTTAGTTATTATAGTACAGTGGTACCTTGAAACTCAACGTCAATTGGTTCTGGGACTGGCATTTTTTTCCATAAGGATGTTTGGGAAACCTGTTAATGTGTTCCATGGTCCCGTGTACTTTTAGTAAAATAATGGGGTTGTTTTTGACACTTATACACTGACAATAACACAAATATAATTTAAAAACACTGAAATAAAAAGCTGATTCTTAGAATTTCTCAGAACCCTGAGTTGTAACACAAGTTTAAAAGTGAAACAGTGAGGAAAATCCAGCTAAACACAGATACATGTGAACGCTTTCAGAGTGAATCTGAAGGTTATTCCGCACAAATGCTGAACAAAGCGACTGTTCATTGTTAATTTGAAATTAAATAAATACATTTTTTTAAAAACAAACTGAACATGTTGAGTTTAAGGGAAACGTGGAGTTTAAGGGTACAAATTACTTGACAAAGGGTGTTGAGTTTCAAAGACTGACGTTGAGTTACAAGGTACCACTGTATTTACAAATACGCAAAGAAGCCAAAACATTATGACCATCCCCTAACTACGCAAATGGCAAAACCTAGTTCAGGACTATTTCATGTGTCAACGTTTGGGATGTATTAAACTTTAGGTTGATACTGTAGCTACTCATAGCATGTGTTGAATGCAGCACATACTGTATGAGTGAGTTTGATGAGGGTCAAATCTTTATGACCAGATGACCTTGGAGCAATCAATGAAGGTCGGCTGGTCCAATAAACAATGTTTTTGTGCAATATCGTGAATGACTGCGCATGTGTGCATTGTTTCATGGGAAAGAGATGGAACCAGGATGGACGGTGGAACAATCCATAATTTAAAGAACAGGAGCTGAAGGTCTTGCTGGTAACATTCTGGTTTTAGATACCACAGAAGACCTTCAAAGGTCTTTTGGAGACCATGCTTCGACAGGTTAAACGGAAAATCAGGTGCGTGGTGTAATGTTTTGACGATTCAGTTTATATTCCCCCTTCAGATGCATTTGACGTGACTCTTTCTCCACTAAACCTGTCTACTGGTGCAACTCAGTCTTCTTTCTATAGCTGAAAGAAACATACCGTGGGATGGAAAAGCGTACGCTGAAGATAAATGCACAGTATACGCTGATGTACAATAACATTCCTGTATGAATGTCGGCAAATCGGTATATGTGCATGTTATACAGTGCACGGTGTCATTTCCCATGACAGCGCACTCACACACATACATCTAAGAGTAGGGCGACAAATATTTCAGGCGAGCAGAAAAAAAAAATTTTTTTTTCCTTCCCACATTTGAGCAATCAACGCAAGCGCTGTTCCAGGGGCGCATATTGTGAGATGTAGAAAAATTTAAGCAGTAGAGAGCGAAATGGATTTTATGGGCCCACAGTAATGACAGGAACTAATAGGCAGCTAAGAACAAACTTCACAGTTGCAGTGAAAAAAGGAAGCCAAATTGGCATCAAATACGCCACTGTGATTTTTGTTTAGTTTTAAAATGAACATTTCAGTTGGTAATGAAATCTTCAAACCAGGGGTTCTTCTAAAAGTACCATTATCATTTTTTGGCATTTTTCCTTCCAATCTAGTCGTAACCAATTACCCGATTGCATTATGCTTCCTCCCTACTGATGCTGATTGAGAAGAGCGAGACTGACACACGCCCCCTCCGACACGTGTGCAGTACCCGACTGCATCCTTTCACCCGCACGAGGCGAGTTCATATGCGGATCGGCTTTGTGTATGGAGAGCCACACCCTGATCGCACTATCCCTCGACTCTGTGCATGCACCATCAACCAGCCAGCAGAGGTCGTAATTGCATCAGTTATGAGGTCCCTATCCGGCTTCCCGCCCTGTAAGAACAACAAGCCGATCGTTGTTCGTGTTGCCGCCCAGCCCAGCCGGACGGCAGAGCTGAGTTTCAAACCGACGGATCGTGTGCTAGCGTGTTTTAACGAGCAGCGCGTCATGCTATTTTAATGCCATCAGCAATAAATGTTTTTGGTTGAGTGCGTAGCCACTGATGCACCGCTATTTTTACATCATTATCACATGAAAATCTTCTTCCTCTTAAAGCTTCTTTGAGCATCCAAATAGATGGAAATCTGATGGCGCTAAATACGGACTTTAAGCTCTCTCTCAGTCACTCAGACACAACCAGCTACTACTCCTCCCACCCTCACCATTTCCAACAAAATTTTTTTTTTACCTACCTACCTACCTACCTACCTACCTACCTACCTACCTACCTACCTACCTACCTACCTACCAAAAATGTTTAAAACAACATATAATGCTCAGATACTCTTTGAAGGCTGCATGCCACACTGGCTGGACGTGGTAATAGGAAAGCTGCTATTTAAAGTTGTTCTTTGATTTCTACACTGAGGACAACTGGAGGAACTGAGGAGAACAGAGGTGGCTTTTCTTTATAAATAAAAAACACTAAAGTATTTCCTTTTCTTCTGCTATTTTATATGCAGCAGCACAATGCACCGACTGAATTACTATTCAATTCCTTTTCAAAAAAGTTGAGCTTCAATACAGTTTGTGCCCAGGTGGTAATTCTATAACATTACTGCTGACTTTCTCTATAAACAAAACAAAGGCTATGTGAAGCTGAACATTAGCCACAAAATATTTATTTTCTTCCTATTTTCCTTCCTTTCTTCCTTGCTTCTTTCCTTAGTGTCCTTCCTTCCTCCCACCCCTCCTCTCTCGTTTCCTTTCTTCATTCATTCATTCCTCTCTGATTTCCTTTTTTCCTTCCTTCCTTTTGTGTCCTTCCTTCATTCCTTCCTTCCTTCCTATCTTGTTTTCTTCTTTCCTTCCTTCATTCACTACTTCCTCTCTTGTTTCCTTCTTTCTTTACTTCCTCTCTTGGTTTCTTATTTCCTTCCTTTCTCTGTGGTTTCCTTCTTTTTTTCCTTCCTCTCTTGTTTCCTTCCTTCCTTCCTCTCTTCTTTCCTTCCTTCATTCATTCCTTCCTTCCTCTCTTCTTTCCCCCCTTCATTCCTTTCTTCCTTCCTCCCTAGTTTCCTTCTTTCTTTCCTTCCTCCCCCTCTTGTTTCCTTCCTTCCTTGTTTTTTTTCCCTCCTTCCTCTCGTTTCCTTCTTTCTTTCCTTCCTATGTTTTCCTTCTTTCTTTCCTTCCTTCCTCTCTTCTTTCCGTTTTTCCTTCCTCTCTTCTTTCCGTTTTTCCTTCCTTCCTTCCTTTCTTCCTTCCTTCCTTCCTTCCTTCCTTCCTTCCTTGCCCTCGTTTCCTTCCTTCCTTCCTTCCTTCCTTCCTTCCCCTCGTTTCCTTCCTTCCTTCCTTCCTTCCTATCTCCTTTGCTTCTTTCGTTCGTTCATTCCTCTCATTTCCTTCTTTCCTTTTTTCATTCCTTCCTTTCTCTCGTTTGCCTCTTTCTTTCCTTCCTTTCTCTCTTCTTTCCTTCCTTTCTCTCGTTTCCTTGCTTCATTCCTCTCGTTTCCTTCTTTCCTTTTTTCATTCCTTCCTCTCTTCTTTCCTTCCTTCATTCCTTCCATCCTTTCTCTCTTCTTTCCTTCCTTCATTCCTTCCTTCCTTTCTCTCTTCTTTCCTTCCTTCCTTCCTTTCTCTCTTCTTTCCTTCCTTTCTCTCTGCTTTCCTTCCTTCATTCCTTCCTTCCTTTCTCTCTTCTTTCCTTCCTTCATTCCTTCCTTCCTTTCTCTCTTCTTTCCTTCCTTCCTTTCTCTCTTCTTTCCTTCCTTTCTCTCTGCTTTCCTTCCTTCATTCCTTCCTTTCTCTCTTCTTTCCTTCCTTCATTCCTTACTTCCTCTCTCTCTTGTTTCCTTAATTAATTAATTAATTCCTTCCTCTCTTCTTTCCTCCCTCCATAGTGTCATTTTTTAAAATTACATGTACATCAGTAGTGATGTATCAGTATAAACAGGATGAGTCTGTCTGCACCAACATCACCAATAAAGTATGCCATAGTCTGACAGAAAATGCAAACTAGTATTACAACCTAGATATAATTAATCCATGACTGTCAACCAAATTGTATTAATAAAGCTAGGGCTACAGTGTTAAAAAGATATTTATGTCCATTGAAAGGGGAAAACATTTTACAAATATGGCATAAAAATCCATATATGGATGATCCCCAAAGGTGAAGGCACACCGACCTCACACACACAAAATAAATAAATAAATAAATAAAATAAAATAAAATATCCTGCAAGCGTCAAAGGCCAGGACATGCAGGGAGTGATAGGAATTGGAAATAGCCCATGGGTCTATTCCCAATATACTGCCTGAAACCCACTGACCCTATTGCCTTGAATTTGTTTGTGTCTTGCCAGAGGCGGCCACAATCAAACATTAACCAGAAGACCAGCGGATTTAAAATGTGTGTGCAGGTCTATACCCGGCCACTGATGGTCCACCTGGCCAAAGCACAATAAAACTGGAAGCTGCAGTGGATACTCTATGTCATTCAGTTTGAGCTTATTTGAGCTTTTTTTTCCTTCTCTCATAAACCTGTGTCAGTCACATTTCATAGCTGGCATCCCTTACAGCTGTAATGTCAGGACCCATTAGCAAGGCGTGCTGATGGCACAGACAGATAGAAGCTTGGCAGACAAAATGTCAGGGACTTTTGTCATTGTACTTCATGCTCAGGAGCACTGTTTGTTGTCAAAGCCAATTTTGCCATCTCTGTAACAGGTCTGCTCGAAATCTCTACACTCATACTGATAAAGTGTCTTAAAAAAGGGTTCACACTTTTACGAAAAAAATACGGTCACAGCTTTGGATTTGTATAAAATTATGTACTATTTTTGTTCTATTTGAATAGAAATCAGAAATAAAATATTCTCTATAAAAGTAATCGAAAATCAATTAATCACCTGTTTTTAGTAGATTTCCATCATTTAGATGGAACAACCTTAATTAACCTTAAATTAGAACAACCTTCTAATTACTATTCTAGTAGCTTAACCACTGAGCTTCTACTTAGTAGCTGAGCTCTAGTTCTGCTAGTTTAGGTGTGGTGGTATACAGTTTTCTTCCTTGATTTAATTGAATTCTCTATACCATAGTGCTAAACCTCACAAGGGCGGCATGGTGGCTAAGTGGGTAGCACTGTCGCCCCACTAATTTGTCCATGACTGTGTTCGATATAACCTTGTGAACTGATGGACCTTGTGTAATAAATAACTACGTGTCCGTCATGAATGTAACCATGTTACCAAGTGTAAAACATGATGTTAAAATCCTAATAAACAAACAAACAAACAAACAAAACCTCACAAAGACTCTGATTTACAAAAGTTGGCAAAATACTCTGCCAACCCTGCATGAGATCAAGGTAATTAATACATTATAACTTCTATAATTTTATTTTAATTTATTTTTACATTCCTTATTTGACAGGGAGACTGGTAAGAATTGAGGGATAGTGAATGCAGCCAAATACAGGAACATGCTTAAAGTAACCATCCACCAGAACATCACTAAAGTGGCTTTAGCAGAAGTCTCTGAATGTCCTTGAGTGGCCTAGACAAAGCCCAGACTTAAACCCCATCAGATATCTGTAAAGACTCCTGAATAAGGCAGTTCACAGATGCTTACCATCCAATCTTACAGAGATTGAGGGGATCCGCCATTGAGAATAAGATAAACCCACCAAATCCTGGTGTGCAAAGCTTGTAGAGACGTATTCCTGAAAATATATGGGTGTAATTGCTGCCAAGGGGGCTTCTCCAGGGTACTGAATAAACTGTTTAAATACTTTTGGGAAAAATAGATTTTTGCTTTTGACTATCAATTAATCTATATATCAATTATCTATATATCTATATCAGCCATAACATTAAAACCATCTCCATGTTTCCACACAGACTGTCCATTTTTTCTATATGGAAGGCTCCACTTACCATATAGAAGCACTTTGAAGTTCTATAATTACTGACTATAGTCCATCTGTTTCTCTGCATGCTTTGTTAGCCCCCTTTCATGCTGTTCTTCAATGGTCAGGACTCTCCCAGGACCACCACAGAGCAGGTATTATTTGGGTGGTGGATGATTCTCAGCACTGCAGTGACACTGACATGGTGGTCGTGTGTTAGTGTGTGTTGTGCTTGTATGAGTGGATCAGACACAGCAATGCTGCTGGAGTTTTAAAACACCTCACTGTCACTGCTGGACTGAGAATAGTCCACCAACCAAAAATATATCCAGCCAACAGCGCCCTGTGGGCAGCGTCCTGTGACCACTGATGAAGATCTCAAAGATGACCAACTCAAACAGCTGCAACAGATGAACGATCGTCTCTGACTTTACATCTACAGGGTGGACCAACTAGGTAGGAGTGTCTAATAAAGTGGACAGTGAGTGGACACAGTATTTAAAAACTCCAGCAGCGCTGCTGTGTCTGATCCACTCATACCAGCACAACACACACTAACACATCACCACCATGTCAGTGTCACTTCAGCGCTGAGAATCATCCACCACCTAAATAATATCTGCTCTGTGGTGGTCCTGTGGAGGTCCTGACCACTGAAGAACAGGGTAAAAGCAGGTTAAAAAGGTATGTAGAGAAACAGATGGACTACAGTCAGTGCTTCTATATGGTAAGTGGAGCTGATAAAATGGACAAGGAGGTGGTTTTAATGTTATGGCTGATTGGTGTATATAGAATAATCAGAATAATTCCTCAAGCATGACAATGCTAAAAAGAAAGCTGTTGCTACATTACATCCATTATTCCCAGAGATTTGACATTCTGATCAAAGAATGAGAGACCTGAGCTTTAATTTGGAGCTTAGATTAGATTGTACTGGTCAGTGTGCCACAGCCCATGATATTGAAGGTGATCTCATAATTTCTCACTTTCTAGAGCCACGCTTTCCACTCTAATATTTGATAATTAGGTGAAGCCATCAGGTACGCTATTTCATTTTCAATTAAAAGCCCTCTCTCCTCATGACCTTGAAAATAACAAGGGAACGCTCTATATAGACGTAGACGTTTTAGGTGCTATTTAAAAATACATTTTAATTTAAAGCTGAAGCCCTTTCAGCATCTGATCTTAATGCCCGTTCACCTTCATGCAGGATGAAAGGGTTTGGTGAGGTGGACTGAGATAAATCTTAATGTAATTACTAAAACTGACCCAATTAACCTGAAGGATGCGATTGAACGAATGATGTATTTATGACCACATATTTTGGCAGTCGTGCAAAAACAGGTTGTAAATTTTGTCACTCTTAAGACAGTGAAATTCAAGGTTATAAGCTAGCAATGAGCCAAAACAACAATATGCAATTGTTTTATGCATTATATGGTCAAAAGTATGTGGACACCTAACTATGAGCTTATTTGACAATTTGCCAAGCATGGGCAATATAATGATGTCCTCCAACCCTAACACATTACAGCTTTAATAGTCTGTACTTATCTAAGAGTATTTTTTCACAAGATTTTGTTCAGTTTGTTTGTTTATTAGGATTTCAACGTCATGTTTTACACTTTGGATACAGTCATGACAGCACAGGTAGCCACTCATTACACAAGGTTCATCAGTTCACAAGGTTACTGTATATATCGAACACAGTTATGGACAATTTAGTGTCTCCAATTCACCTCACTTGCATGTCTTTGGATTGTGGAAGGAAACCGGAGCACCCGGAGGAAACCCACGCGGACACGGGGAGAACATGCAAACTCCACACAGAAAGGACCCGGACCGCCCCACCTGGGGATCGCACTCAGGACCTTCTTGCTGTGAGGCGACAGTGCTACCCACCGAGCCACTGTGCCGCCCTGGATAGCTTACTATCTAAGTAAACTGTATCCATTTGTGTTCATTAAGTTTGTGTTTTTGTGATGTTGGGCGCTGATGTTCATCATGAGGATCTAGATCACAAGTGAGATTTCGATTCATTACAAGGGTGTTCAGTAAGTTTTAGGTCAGGGTACTAAAAGTCTTCCACTCTATTTTATGGACCCTAGGTTGAGCAAAATGTTGCATATATGTTGGAAACATAAAAAATCAGTTAATATATTTGATTTTAGACACCTACTATCAAACACGGTATAGTTATACACTGCCCGGCCAAAAAAAAGGTCACCACCTGGATTTAACTAAGCAAATAGGTAAGAGCCTCCCATTGGATAATTACTGCATGAGTGATTATGTTTCAGATGGCAACACGTTATTTAACCCTAACTGATGCAGTGAGGAGCTTCTCATTTGTTAAACAACCATGTCGAAAGACACATCCTGTGGTCGTGGAAAAGATGTTAATCTGTTTCAGAAGGGTCAAATTATTGGCATGCATCAAGCAGAGAAAACATCTAAGGAGATTGCTGAAACTACTTAAATCGGGTTAAGAACTGTCCAACGCATTATTAAAAAGTGGAAGGACAGTGGGGAAACATCATCTTCGAGGAAGGAATGTGGTCGGAAAAAAATCTTGAATGATCGTGATCGGTGATCACTTAAACGCTTGGTGAAATCAAATGGTAGAAAAACTACAGTAGAACTCAGGGATATGTTTAATAGTGAGAGTAAGAGCATTTCCACATGCACATGCGAAGGGAACTCAAGGGGTTGGGACTAAACAGCTGTGTAGCCTTAAGAAAACCACTTGTCAGTGAGGCTAACCGGCAAAAACTGCTTCAATTTGCTAGGGAGCATAAAGATTGGACTCTGGAGCAATGGAAGAAGGTCATGTGGTCTGATGAGTCCAGATTTACCCTGTTCCAGAGTGATGGGCGCATCAGGGTAAGAAGAGAGGCGGCTGAAGTGATGCACCCATCATGCCTAGTGCCTACCGTACAAGCCTGTGGGGGCAGTGCTATGATCTGGGGTTGCTGTAGTTGGTCAGGTCTAGGTTCAGCGATGTTATGTGCCCAAAGAATGAGGTCAGCTGACTACCTGAATATACTGAACGACCAGGTTATTCCATCAATGGATTTTTTCTTCCCTGATGGCACGGGCATATTCCAAGATAACAATGCCAGGATTCATCGGGCTCAAACTGTGAAAGAGTGGTTCAGGGAGCATGAGACATCATCATGGATTGGCCACCACAGAGTCCAGACCTGAACCCCATTGAGAATCTTTGGGATGTGCTGGAGAAGACTTTGCGCAGAGGTTCAAATCTCCCATCATCAATACAAGATCTTGGGGAGAAATTAATGCAACTCTGGACAGAAATAAATGTTGTGACATTGAAGAAGCTTGTGGAAACGCTGCCACAGAAAATGCGTGCAGTAATCAAAGCTAAAGACGGTCCAACGGAATATTAGAAGGTGTGACCTTTTTTTTTTGGCCGGGCAGTGTATAACTCTGTATAGTGTTCAATGGAATATTGGTCATATTTAACAGCAATCTGCTTTCAAACATCCGTCTGTAAATTTGAGGCAACATCCAAAATCAGGATTTTTAGTGCAGAAATCATGTAAAAAAAAAAAAAAAAACGGTGGTAAGTGGTTTAAATCTCATCAGGATACAATCCAGACTCAAGACTAAATGATGTCTCACTTAAGCTGCATGTAAACAAAGCAATTCAATCATCATTCTCTAATTCATTCATTCATTATTGGTGGCTCAGCAGTTAAGCTACTGCCATCTGCCACTGTTGGGCCCTTGACCAAGGTCCTTAACTCTCATGTCAAATGTAACATGAGTCAGTACTTATTATCCAGCATCAGTGCCTGAACTCAATAATGCTCATTTAACTAGTTGGGCACACGGGCGGCACAGTGGCTACGTGGGTAGCACTGTTGCCTCACAGCAAGAAGGTCCTGGGTTCGATCCCCAGGTGGGGCGGTCCGGGTCCTTTCTGTGTCTGGGTTCCTCCGGGTGCACCGGTTTCCTCCCACAGTCCAAAGACATGCAAGTGAGGTGAATTGGAGACACTAAATTGTCCATGACTGCGTTCCATATAAACCTGTGAACTGATGAACCTTGTGTAATGAGTAACTATCGTTCCTGTCATGAATGTAACCAAAGTGTGTAAAACATGACGTTAAAATCCTAATTTTGGGCACAAAATCTCATGGGTACACTCCAAACTGTTCGAACAACGTATGGTCAGGTCATTACATATTTTTGGTAATACCAATTGTTAGACACAAGGTGTGAGATGAAAGAGTCTACTGAATGTATTACTGTAAATGTAACTCTTTAATAACATTTTACCCTAATCAGGGTGGTGGTAGCTACAGAGCCAGAGTCTGGTCCATACAACTTTGGTCAGGGGGCAAAATCCATTTATGTCCTACACACATCCATTACACACTACATTTTCCCCAATTTTCAACAGAATCAGTTATTTTTAATTTCTTTATTGCAGTTCCCTTGCTGCTTGCACCTCCCCCTGCCAGTCATGACAGCCACCGATACATGTGCAGTTACCAGCTACTTCTTTTCACCTGTCAGTTGTGGAGCCGAAAAGCCGTATATCATACAAAGAGTCGCATATTTCTGCCAAGGCAATGAAACCTTATCAACCTCCCTCCCCCACTCCCTCAGACATAGCCAACTGTGTGGCTTTCCAGACTTTTTTTCTGGGCAGCATGGTATTCGTTCACCTCACCAAAACATGCTGAGGGTGTGAAAAAATAAGTAAATAGATGATTGTATAATGCCTAATGTTATAGGGTGGCACCTATAACATCTAGATCTACCCTTTATTTATTTTTATTAATTTATTATTAATAGTAGTAATAATAATACTAATAATTAATTTATTATATATATATATATATATATATATATATATATATATATACACATATATATATATATATAATTTAATATAATATATAATTATTATTATTATATATATTTTTTTACCAGGTTAATGTTGAAGTGTATTTTTGGCGAGTTTAGTCAAAATATATATTTAAAGCCACTCAGGTGGCGCAGCGGTAAAGTACGGTAGCGCACCAGAGTTGGGGTTTTGACTACATTGTATCGAATCTCAGCTCTGCCTTTCCGACTGGGCGGCAGCATGAACAACGATTGGCTGTTGTTCAGGGGTAGAGGGTAAGAAAGTCGGATCATAGGTCCTCATAACTGGTGCAACTGCGGCCCCTGCTGACTGACTGATGGCGTCTGCACAGGGCTGAAGAATAATGCTGATGGGGGTGTGGCCCTCCATACACAGTGCCCGTCAAGTGTATTGTTTGTTTGTTTATTAGGATTTTAACGTCATGTTTTACACTTTGGTTACATTCATGACAGGAACGGTAGTTACTCATTACACAAGATTCATTACTGCACAAGGTTATATCACACACAGTCATGGACAATTTTGTATCTCCAATTCACCTCACTTGCATGTCTTTGGACTGTGGAAGGAAACCGGAGCACCCGGAGTAAACCCACGCAGACACAGGGAGAACATGCAAACTCCACACAGAAAGGACCCGGACCGCCCGTCAAGTGTATGAACTCGACTCGTGCTGGTAAAAAATGCAGTCTGTACTGACTGTACGTGCCAGAGGGGGCGTATGTCAGTTTACAGGCGTCCTCAGTCAGCAGTGAAGGGTCGAATCAGTATAGAGGACGCAATCAGGGTAATTGGACACGACTAGATTAGAGGGGAAAATTGGGGGAAAAAAATATATATACATATATTTTAAAAAACAATAAAATAAAAATATAAATTGCTGATTACCGGATGAAACCAACAACAATTTTGCAAGTTCTCAGAAAGTCATAAAAAGTCATTCACAACTCCCAACTCTGTCCTTGTGCTAACCTAAATAATAAACTTTTTATGAGTTCGCTTGTATGACTTCTGACAAAATTGCAATCATGAGACCATGCCGTGGTGCCGCTGAATGTCCTATTACTGAGCCTAGGGTTTCTATTGCAGTGCACAGAAGCACACATCCACTGGGATTTGCTCTTCTATTGCATCCATTGCAAAGAGGCACACCACCACTGGGACCCGAGTTCCTTTTGCAGCTGTACCATCTGTAGCCACGGGTACCCAATTGGCTGTGTTCTCATTAGGAGGGAAGGACAGCAGGGCCCCTGCCAATATTAACGTAACAAACCAACCAATCAGGTGCCTACTTGGTCGTATAACAGAGTGTGTTGATTAGCATTCCCCGAGCAGACTAAGCAGACTAATAGAGCTGTATGGCTACTGGTTTGGAAAGGTGCGGTGGCAGAAGGCATATGCCTTTTACTTCAAATTCAAATCAAACACATGTTGTTTTCTTTTCTTATTTTTTAATTATTTTTTATTATTATTTATTTTTATAGCAACGCAGCTGGTAAAACATTAAATCTGACAAGTCTTTGAGATAAACAGATCAGTGAATAAAAGACACTGAGCCAAAAGAAACATCTCAACATCACAGCTAATGTCCCTAAATCTCAAACGGCTTCTCTTCCGAGGGAAATATGCTCCAAAAATGTATTTCCAAAATTTGCTTTGCATAATATAAAGTGCTCAGAGATACAGCAAGCAGTGCCTTGTTTTATATTTACGCTAAATGTACCAGCAGCACGGCTCTAAAATTTCTTCAAATATAAATAACGTTGGGGTAACGCTGCAGTTTGCTAATATAAAAATGCTGTGCAATCAAAGCGGCCTCCAACAGTGGTGCCAATCAGATGAATGTTTATTCAGCCCTGCTGCTGCTTTTCATTTTGGAAATCAGCAGAGATGATGCAGTGAATCATCAGTCAATAGCTTTGGGGAAAGAAAAAGTTGATTTGTGATGATTCTCTTCACCGGCGTGTGTGGTGTGTGCCAGGACTTGTGCCAGTTGAAAATATATTCACATTCCACTATCAGCCCACATGAAGGGTGTATTCATATTAATATTAAATTCATTTATTTATTTATTCAGTTATTTTTACTAATCACTTCTTGCTGGTTATGGTTAGTTACCACCACATCCTGCTTCTATCTTGTGTGACAGCCTAACTGGTGATGTAAGGCTTGCATGACAGTAAACAGTTTCACACATTTCAGCAAATTCCAAGCTAACACAGGTTGTTTTTTGTTGTTTTTTTGGATTGCTGACAGTTCTTTCTGACCTAGATAAGGCAGCCAGTACTTCCCTGTACATTTTATTGTATGTTGTTAAAGTACTACAGTAAATATCCCAGTGTTGTACACCGATCAGCCATAACATTCAAACCACCTTCATGTTTCTACACTCACTGTCCATTTTATCAGCTCCACTTACTATATAGGAGCACTTTTTAGTTCTACAATTACTGACTGTAGTCCATTTGTTTCTCTGCATGCTTTGTTAGCCCCCTTTCATGCTGTCCTTCAATGGTCAGGACTCTCCCAGGACCACTACAGAGTAGGTATTATTTGGGTGGTGGTGTGTTAGTGTGTGTTGTGCTGGTATGACTTAATAAGACACAGCAATGCTGATTGAGTTTTTAAACACCTCACTGTCACTGCTGGACTGAGAATAGTCCACCAACCAAAAATATCCAGCCGACAGCGCTCCGTGGGCAGCGTCCTGTGACCACTGATGAAGGTCTAGAAGATGACCAACTCAAACAGCAGCAATAGATGAGCGATCGTCTCTGACTTTACATCTACAAGGTGGACCAACTAGGTAGGAGTGTCCAGCAGTGCTGCTTTCTGATCCACTCATACCAGCACAACACACACTAGCACACCACCACCATGTCATTGTCACTGCAGTGCTGAAAATTATCCACTATCTAAATAATACCTGCTCTGTGGTGGTGCTGTAGGGGTCCTGACCATTAAAGAAAAGGGTGCTTCTATATGGTAAGTGGAGCTGATCAAATGGACAGTGAGTGTAGAAAAAAGGAGGTGGTTTAATGTTATGGCTGATCGTTGTATGTGTGTAAGTAAATGAGTAAGGTTGTGACGCTCTTTGATGACTCGGCCCTCTGTTTAGGGTGTGTTACTACCTTGTGCTCAAGATTATGAGTTTAGGGGATGTCGAGTTACAAGGTACGACTGTACTGCGAATGTTGAAAAGTGGCACCTAATTAACAGTTAAAATAACTGCACTTTTTCAGTACAACCCATTTTTCTGACTGTTTCTCTATTGACATTGTTCAGTATTGATAATATGCACTGTCCATTATTTTAATAATTTATAATAGCTGGTTAACAGGGTGTCTTTGTGTTTTAGTGGTTTACACATCCTGCCTACATTGCCTATTCAAAATGGCAATGAATAGTTTAGCCACACACCAAACTGAAATGAAAATAATTGTATAAACTGCTGCATGACAACATCATAGCACTTGTTATTCTACTGTGATTTGAGTGGGCAGATGGAACAAATGGCAAAGGGAAGATTATCTAAATGCAGTAATTGACTATCTGAAAATCCTGACTTCACCAGCTCCAATCGATACAGCTCGCCTAGATAAGAGTCTTCATTTTCAATTCCTCAGTCCAACAGTAATATAAAATGATGTGCTTGCAAACTGATTGTGACTTTATTTTCACCAGGCCTTTCTTTGTGGTCACTGCGTGTGTTCAGATGTGAATTGCAGTTTCTAGTGTCCTCACCAGAATAGTGTACATTTGTAATCCAAAAATTACAAGAACTCCATTTTTGCAAGTATCTGAATAGTTTGTACAATTAAACTTTTGTGTTTCTACTTTCAGTTACTCAAAGAATGTTATTTTTGTTTAGGTAACTGATATATATTATATATTTGTATTGGGTAACATAAAGAACTGCAAACCAAATTTATAAAACAAAAATCTGCCGCTCAGGTGGCACAGCAGTAAAAACACACAACGATTGGCTGTTGTTCATGGGGTGGGATAAGCCTGCTAGGAACTCTCTCATGACTGAGCGAATTACGACCTCTGCTGGTTGATGGCGTCTGCACAGAGACGGGGTAATGTGATCAGGGTGTGTCTCTCCGTACACAAAGCTGATCCGCATATGAACTCGCAGTCGGCTACTGAACACGTGTTGGAGGGGGCGTGTGACAGTCTCGCTCTCCTCACTTGGGACAGGGGTCAGCTCCAGTGGAGAGGAAGCATAGCGCAATTGGGTAGAAATTGGATGCCCTAAGATTGGGAGAAAAAGGGAGAAAATGCATAAAAAAATCTTTTAATAAAAAAGGGAAAATCCTATTTGAGAGCAAAAAAACAAATTAACCCCTAATCCAAAAATTACAAGAACTAAATGAAAGGTTTAGACTTTTACTATGAATATATTGATCAAATTATTGCCAGAGTATATTTTTGAAAGTATCTGAATAGTTTGTACAATTAAATGTAAACTTGTGTTTCACCTATAGGGCGACTTAGTGTCTCCAATTAACCTGACTGCATGTTTTTGGACTGTGGGAGGAAACCAGAGCTCCTGGAGGAAACCCACGCAGACACGGGGAGAACATGCAGACTCGGCACAGAAAGGACCCGCGGACCGCCCCAACTGGGAATTGAACCCAGGACCTTCCTGCTGTGAGGCAACAGTGCTATCCACTTAGCCACTGTGCCGCCCTAACATAAAGAACTGCAAGCCAAAAAAAAAAAAGAACCAAACGAACAAAAGAACAACTTTAGTTTTTTCTAGAAAATAGTTTCTTTCTGACCTTTTTCAAAAGCCAGAAAGGTTTATGGCTTAAGATTATTTTATCAACTTTTTTGGGTTATTCATTTTCTTGTAAGCAAGACTTCAGTTCAACACTTGTGTAGGTTGTACAGGACCTATCTATCTCTCTGGCAACCTAAAAAGTAATTTACTAATTTGCTTGTGAGTGACCTGGGTCATTGTTATTTATGATCCATTAGTGAAATATGTTTTGACATCAAGCCCCCGTGATAAAAGAATGATTAAGAATTATGTGGCCTGAACCTTTAATGATTCACCTGAACTGAAGGAGGAACTCATAATAACTTGGAGGCTTTAAAATGCAGAAATGTGTTTTTTTTTTAATTGTTTTTTTTTACTGGTTGGTGGGTCTGTGGTGGGTCAGTGGCCATTTAGAAACACTGGGAGCAGGGCAATAAGATATCCTTAGTAGGGCACTAATTAATCACATGACGACATGTACAGTATATATACATACATAAATAAATAAATAATAATAATCTCTTACTTATAACTTTTTTTTTTCTCCCCTAAGGGATGTAACGAAATATCAAGCACCCATGTGAACAGAATGGACAAAACTCCTCAGAGACAGCGACTGGAAGCCAGAACTTAGGACCTTACGAAGCATGGTGCTGTGCAGCACTCGCTCTACCATCTCCACTGCCATGCCCCTCAAGTTAAAAGCAGACGATGCATTAATTTATACCCATCTGGCTGGCAGAGGTATGTGGGAGACAAAAATCTCAAAGGTTTATAAACTGGACTTTTAATACAAGGCACAGTGGTGGGACAATTACCATTTAAAGTGGTTGTATGGCCTTTGCTGCACCCCCCCCACCCTTCCCCTCCCTTCCTCACGACTGCCTTTTTCTATGAAAAGTGCTATACATTCTACTATTACCTAACATATCGAGTGAGGTCACGACGGTAGGATAAGCCGTTGGTTATTGAACTTTGCAAATGGGCGCAGATTGCTCCAATGCTTCAACTGTCAACTCCTCATAAAACAAGAGACATGTAAAATGGACTCATTAAAAAAACATCCAACAAGAGTTTTATCTTCATTTAGATCAAAAGCTTATGCTCTGTTTTCTTAAGCGATAGTCATGCTCATAGATACACCATGTTTCTTGCTGATTTATGGAGAATCTGCAAAGACATCAATCACATTACAAATAAAGGAAGAAGAAAGTATTCCAAATTTAAAACCTTTAAAAATATATTGTATGCACTATATAATATTGTATTTTTTTTTATTAAAAGCCTTTTATGATCAAGAAATTACTACAAATTGTATGAGAACAACTCTACACTGTTTCTGTTAAAAATCAAAATGTTACAATATCCCTGAATGTGGAATCTGGAAATGTCCATATTTCCTAATTACATCCCTAATGAACTAGTGTGTGTTTAGCAATGGTAGACATGAGTGAGATTTTAGTATTAAAGTAATTTTCTCATGGATTAGTCAACCTGATGATGCACAGTGGTTTTAGAGATACATGAATCAATGTAACCAACTAACCAACCTCTTCACCTACAGTGGGGCCAAAAAGTATTTAGTCAGCCACTGATTGTGCAAGTTCTCCTACTTAGAAAGATGAGAGAGGTCTGTAATTTTCATCATAGGTACACTTCAACTATGAGAGACAAAATGAGAAAAAAATATCCAGGAAATCACATTGTAGGATTTTTAAAGAATGTATTTGTAAATTATGGTGGAAAATAAGTATTTGGTCACCCACAAACAAGCAAGATTTCTGGCTCTCACAGACCTGTAACTTCTTCTTTAAGAAGCTCTTCTGTCCTCCACTCGTTACCTGTATTAATGGCACCTGTTTGACCTCGTTATCTGTATAAAAGACACCTGTCCACAGCCTCAAACAGTCAGACTCCAAACTCAACCATGGCCAAGACCAAAGAGCTGTCGAAGGACACCAGGAAGAAAATTGTAGACCTGCACCAGGCTGGGAAGAGGCAAGCAGGTTGGTGTGAATAAATCAACTGTGGGAGCAATTGTAAGAAAATGGAAGACATACAAGACCATTGATAATCTCCCTCGATCCCGTGGGGTCAAAATGATCATGAGAACGGTGAGCAAAAATCCCAGAACTACACAGAGGGACCTGATGAATGACCTGCAGAGAGCTGGGACCAAAGTAGCAAAGGCTACCATCAGTAACACACAACGCCGAGAGGGACTCAAATCCTGCAGTGCCAGGCGTGTCCCCCTGCTTAAGCCAGTACATGTCCAGGCCCGTCTGAAGTTTGCCAGAGAGCATATGGATGATCCAGAAGAGGATTGGGAGAATATCATGTGGTCAGATGAAACCAAAATGGAACTTTTTGGTAAAAACTCAACTCGTCGTGTTTGGAGGAAGAAGAATGGCGAGTTGCATCCCAAGAACACCATACCTACTGTGAAGCATGGGGGTGGAACCATCATGCTTTGGGGCTGTTTTTCTGCAAAGGGGACAGGACGACTGATCCGTGTTAAGGGAAGAATGAACTGGGCCATGTATCGTGAGATTTTAAGCCAAAACCTCCTTCCATCAGTGAGAGCATTGAAGATGAAATGTGGCTGGGTCTTCCAGCATGACAATGATCCCAAACACACCGCTCGGGCAACGAAGGAGTGGCTCCGTAAAAAGCATTTCAAGGTCCTGGAGTGGCCTAGCCAGTATCCAGACCTCAACCCATAGAAAATTTGTGGAGGGAGTTGAAAGTCCGTGTTGCCCAGCGACAGCCCCAAAACATCACTGCTCTAGAGGAGATCTGCATGGAGGAATGGGCCAAAATACCAGCTACAGTGTGTGCAAACCTGGTGAAGACTTACAGGAAACGTTTGACCTCTGTCATTGCCAACAAAGGTTATGTTACAAAGTATTGAGTTGAACTTTTGTTATTGACCAAATACTTATTTTCCACCATAATTTACAAATAAATTCTTAAAAAATCCTACAATGTGATTTCCTGTATTTTTTTTTTCTCATTTTGTCTCTCATAGTTGAAGTGTACCTGTGATGAAAATTACAGACCTCTCTCATCTTTCTAAGTAGGAGAACCTGCACAATCAGTGGCTGACAAAATTTTTAGCCCCACTGTACCTTTCCTGTCCTTTCATTTTATTCCCTTATCTTCCCTTTCCTCTTACTGAGTCGCTATTAAGCCTAACAATTAATATAATTATATTTAGATTATTTAGATTTATTAGCAGCACACGAAATTCTCAGACAATCTAAGTTACTTATCTGGTCTGTTCTGACACAGATAAAAAAATGCAAAACTGGCCCACTAAAACTGACATTTCAAACTTGTCGGGTTGCCGGCAGGCTGGGCGGCTACACGAACAACGATTGGCTGTGTTTATACAGTGTGTTTATAACTGATGCAATTACGACCTCTACTGGCTGATTAATGGCGCCTCCACAAAGTCCACGGAGAATGCGTTGATCAGGGTGAGGCTCTCCGCACACAAAGCTGATCCGCATAAGAACTCGCCTCGTGCAGGTGAAAAGATGCAGTCGGCTACTGCACACGTGTCGGAGGGGGCGTGTGTCAGTCTCGCTCTCCTCAATCAGGAGTGGAGATCAGCATCGGTAGAGAGGAAGCGCAATGCAGTCGGGTAATTGGATACAACTAGATTGGGAGAAAAATTGGGAAAAAATGTGCAAAAAAAATGCTAAACCGATGCTGAAATCTTGCATATTTCTACTTGTGACCACTACATGCCAAGATAATTAGCTACTAGCCTGTTTGCCACAGTATTTAATCTACGTACATAAAAGCAGTTATAATAAAATAGTCCTACTTTATTGTGAAGTGGTTAATGTGTGTAAATTAGCACATGGTAGTCACAGGTATACATGAATGAGATCTGTTAGATCTCTTATTGTAGTCCTTTATTATAGTCTAAATACAACATAATACTAAAAAACTATGAATATCTGTAGCACATACCATACATGTATGCACCTAATATTATTATATTATTTATTAGGATTTTAACATCATGTTTTACACTTTGGTTACATTCATGACAGGAACAGTAGTTACTCATTACACAAGGTTTATCAGTTCACACAAGGTTATATCAAACACAGTCATGGACAATTTAGTACCTCCATTTTACCTTGCTTGCATGTCTTTGGACTGTGGGAGGAAACCGGAGCTTCCAGAGTAAACCCACGCAGACAACCCATACAGAAAGGACCTGGAACGCCCCACCTGGGGATCGAACCCCGGGACCTTCTTGTTGTGAGGCGACAGCGCTACCCACCGAACCACCGTGCCGCCCCGTTTCAATATGTACTTGTATATAGCTGAAATGACAATAAATACATTTTGAACTTGAACTCTTATAAATTAAACTTAAAGGGAAAATGCAAGGTTGAACTGAATGATTAACCAAACAATTATTTATCTGACTAACTAACTAACTAAATAAATAAATAAATAAACCAAACAAAGAGAACACAACATGCTAACAGCAGTTAATGTCAGAGCCAGGAAGATTTCAAATGTTTTGGTATATTTGTCTTTAGCTCATCCTTTGAGAGCTGAAGAATTCTCTGAGGTGGATAATTCTTCATTCCGAGAGAAAAAATTCTTCTTAATGCATCTTCCGCTGAGGTGTGCCTCGCTGTCTGCTCTACTCTGATAAGTGTATTGAGAATGAATGGTAATTCACCAGAGAAGTGCGCATACACAAATTTGCTTCATATTGTAAATTCGTGTCCTTCTCAATGCACCTTTGATGTTTTCTTTTCTTCTCAACCCAAAATGGGATGAACAATAGAAAAGGATGCTGTCTGCAAATTTGGGAAGCAAGCATAAATAATTGAAGTGAAGTAAAGGAAGAAAAATGTCCCTTATAGATAAATGAAAGAGTCTTTGCTGCACTTAAGACAGTCAAAGTCAGAAAGAACTGAAGTAAAGACACACTTGCATTTGATTTAATATAAGGATGAACAATAAACGAATGTGCCCTAGCGCTTGTTTACTGAAGCTCACTCATATAAAGACCCGTGTATTTTGCAAAGGTGGGCAGAGTAGACAAATCCAGACTAAGTAAAATACTGTAATTAAGTATTAAAGGGAATTACACAGATCAGGCATAACGTTAGGACCATCTTCCTAATATTGTGTTGGTCCCCCTTTTGCTGCCAAAACAGCCCAGAACCGTCGAGGCATGGACTCCACTAGACCCCTGAAGGTGTGCTGTGGTATCTGGCACCAAGATGTTAGCAGCAGATCCTTTTAACTCCTGTAAGTTGTGAGGTAGGGCCTCCATGGATCAGACTTGTCTGTCCAGCACATCCCACAGATGCTCGGTTTGATTGAGATCTGGAGGAATTTGGAGGCCAAGTCAAAACCTCAAACTCGTTGTTGTGCTCCTCAAACCATTCCTGAACCATATTTGCTTTGTGGCAGGGTGCATTATCCTGTTGAAAGAGGCCACAGTGTATACTGGGAAGAAAAACCACTTTTTTAGGTATTTAATATTCATACAAGGTGCTCGGGTGGTGCAGGGGTAAATTATGCTTGCCCAGTTCTGTTGGGATCCAGGGTTTGAATCCCGAGCGGCACTATTGTTTTGTTGGGCATCTACTGTATATATACTGTATATATATTTTAGGGTTGGGCGGTATGACGGTATTGCGGTATACCGCGGTATTTAAAAATGTTGACGGTATTTAAAAATGGTGACGGTATTTTAAAAATGTGAAGTGCCAAATTTCTGCTTCCAGTCTACCTTGAAAACGGAGACTTTAAGACCTTCGCGCATCCACAGTAAGGGAGGGGTGGGAGTGGTAGGCGGTTGGAGCTAACCGATTGGTTGTGGGGGTGCTCACTGTTTGAGGTGATAACACAAAAGAATGACAAAAAAATTTTCAAACACCTAGGGAGCTGCCTTGCTGTCTTACTGCCTACATAGGCAGCTGCCTCAGTAGAGAGGATTCTAATAAGTCAATGACTTATTATAAGGCAGGTTATTCGAACGCGCTACGTAGACAGCGATTACATCGGGTTTTGCTTGCTAAGCTAACAATTAGCATCTTGCCATTCAAAACCATGGGATGGGGTGACACAATGCACTAGCATGCCACTATAACATCTCCGTGTACCGAATACGGTTACATTCACTGACAAGCCCGAACTTGCAAAAAAACACACTTGTGCAAGTTTATACAATATAATATTATCTCTGTGTGTGTGTGTGTGTCGCGGTCACTCCTCGTGATACTAAAAGTGTTTCGGATTTGAATTCCGACAATAAACAGTTTTTATTATGACTGCTTAATTCCCCGTACTGATGTGAAGCAGAATGGGTGCAAAAGAACGCCGCAAAAATGAAAACCTATAAAACATATATATAATGGCTCCCAGAGATGCAACTCGGTTCATTGGAACGGCTCTGTTCAATAGAATCGGATCCCTCGCGAACGACACCTTACTAACAGAGAGACGTCCGCAACCAGCCCCCCCCCCGGTAATACCGTATACCGCTGTATTTTCTGAAGACGGTATGACGGTATGAAAATCGGCAATATCGCCCAACCCTAATATACAGTATATATATATATATATATATACACATGCAGTCAGGACAATCAATGCCTTAGAAATTGTGTGTGTTTGTGCATGAGTGTGTGTTGCGGTGATATGTCTAAGGTGTTTCCTGCCTTTCGCCCTGTGAATCAGACTCACCGTGACCCTGATCAGGATAAAGTGGTGATAAAGCAGACAATGAATGAATAACATTTCGATTCTGTTTTATTTAAGCATATACTATTCACAGTTGTGTATAAAGTATTACCAATGAATTTAAAGAAGAAAAAAATCGTGAGGGCCTGTGAATTAGCATTGGTGCATGCTGTCAGACAAACTGTCAAAAAGGGGGCGTGAGTACACACTCCTCCCTGCAGTCTGGAAAGGCATGTGAAGCTCTTTGATCAGCACCGAGCTACTCCTCCTGCTGAGCCCTTCCATCCTGTTCTTAGTTTGATCAATGAAGATGAGCTTCTTTTTTTAATGAAATCTGCACTGGATCATGGGTTCGTCAATGACCACCAGAGGCTGTTTTTTGGGCTAATGAGTTTACGTTACTTTACTAGAGGCATGATGCAAGCCATTCTATGAACTGTTATGCCTCCAGTTTTAATTGGGTCAATAACTTGATATGGGCAGACAGCCTGGGTTAGGAAATCGCTGGAGTAATTTACCTCGACTCATGAACTAATCAAATCATTAACACCTGTGTCAAAATAAAGTGAGGCTCTGGAAAATGAGATGGTATTTGTCTGATACAGAGCATTTAGGGTCAGTTGAGAGAGATAAGTGGAAGAATATAATTGCAGACATTTTTTGTCATTAGTAGCCATTAGTTTTCTGTGTAAGGATTTGTTCAGCTGCCATATGAATGTGATGTATGATATATTAATGCTGGACAAAAAGGTTTGCCCTGCAATTGAAGTGTTCGGTAGCACTGAGGTTAGGGCTTTATGTAAGCCACATAAGTTCCTTCACATCAAACTAATGTTTTTAGTAACTTTGCTTTAAGGTTAGCACAGGAACACCATAATTTGAAGCAGGATAGGGCCTTCCTCAAACTCTTGCCACAAAGGCAAAAAAATATTTTAATTATACACCTATTATCAATTATACACTTACTATTAAGAAGATGAGTTTCACCCATTCACCTATCTAGTCAAAAGAACATCTGCGATGTCAGGCACAGATATTGATTAAGTTTTACATAAGTAAAAACATACTGTATGTTCTTTTTTTTATAAAAAAATCACACACACACATACACACACATGTATGTTTATGTGGGAGCGCCGCATCATGGGAATACAGCACCAGTGGTGTATAAAGTATAAAAGTGCAAGTATCTTACCAGAAATTTACTTTGATAGAAGTAAAAGTCACCTTTTAGAATATTACTTGTGTAAAAGTCTTAACGTATCTGATGTTTAATGTACTTAGGTATCAAAAGTAATTTTCTGATATTAAATGTACTTAAGTATTGAAAGTAGTTGTACAGTTGTACCTTGTAACTCAACGATTTAATTTCAAATAAACAATGAACAGTCGCTTTGTTCAGCGCTTGGCATGAGTGGTGCAGTAAAACGTCATCAAAGTGCGAATATGAGACAAATCTGAATTTGTGTGGAATAACCATCAGATTCACTCTGAAAGCATCCACATGTATCTGTGTTTATCTGAATTGTCCTCACTGTTTCACTTTTAAACTTGTGTTACAGCTCGAGGTTCAGAATCATCTTTTTATTCCAGTGTTTTTGTATTTTCAGTGTATAAGTGTCAAAAACAACCCCGTTATTTTACATTAACCTAAAATATGTGCAAGTCCACTGGACCATGGAACGCATTAACAGGTTTCCCATACAGTAGCTGGAATATTAACTCAAATTATTACTCAGTCATCTTAAAACATTAAGTAAGTTGAAAAGAAGAAGCTTAGTTTTACTAACTGGAGAAACACGTTTTTTTTTAATGTAAAGACAGAGAAGTGAAAATCAGATTTTTTAGTACTAAAAATTTTTAGTAAAAATGACTTAAAATCTTAAATAGAGTATACACAAAAATAAGCATGCAAAAATGTTGCACTATATTTTTAAGTAAAATTAACATTATTTTGTACAGTGCATCCTTAAGGGAAAAAGTATTTTAAAACTCAACGCATTTTAAACTCAACGCCACTCCCAGAACCAACTGACGTTGAGTTTCAAGGTACCACTGTACAAGTAAATGCTGTTAATAAAAACGTACACGGTCGACATTTTAAATAAAGATGGTTCTTTAAGCATGTAAACCACCTTAACAATGGAGCTTAAATCATGATTACAATCACCTGTTGACATAACCTGTTTGAAATAGTTTTTTTTTTTTTTACCTTATTACCAGCTCTAAATTGCCCTGTCCCAACATTTTGGAATGTGATTGTAATCATGATTTGGCACAAATCATGTTAAGAGGGACGAAAGAAAATGTATTTTGTTCTGTGATAGAAATGAATATGAGTAAGGGGCTTCTTATAAAATCATATAACGTATTTTCACATATTTAGTAATCATAAAGTGTAAGATGGTTTTCACATTTTCAGCAGTAAGGTTAATAAGAGTACTGTGACAGGTCACAGAAAAGAACAATCAGATAGAACGTGCGAACATAACAAGGATGTAAAAACAAAAGATACCTAAGAAGGACAGATTATCGCATCACAAGACCAGAATTATTTAGAACATAGCAGACTCTGTGGCGCCAATATGTATCTTCTTATTTTTGAATATGTTTCATAGCATCTTACTGATTCTCTTTGTGTGTGCGACTCCGAGGAGGAGGAAGGGTTAGCGATGGAGAGGGCTATAGGGTATAAAAAGATCTATGTAAAACGACTTAGTTGTTCTTACTGCAATATGCTTCTATGCTGTATGAAAGGAAAAGTTCCACCACATCTGTAAATTATTATGTTATGAAGATCTTGTTATTCTGTAGGTATAGGATAGACTTCATTGTTAAGGTGGTTTACATGTTTAATGAACACTCTTGATATTTTTTATTAGCAGCATTTACTTGTACTTCTACTTTCAGGGCGGCACGGTGGCTTAGTGGGTAGCACTGTCGCCTCACAGCAAGAAGGTCCTGGGTTCGATCCCCAGGTGGAGCGGTCCGGGTCCTTTCTGTGCGGAGTTTGCATGTTCTCCCAGTGTCCACGTGGGTTTCCTCCGGGTGCTCTGGTTTCCTCCCGCAGTCCAAAAACATGCCACCAGGCTAATTGGAAACACTGAATTGTCCTATAAGATACCTAGCCGCTAGATGCACAAACCAGTGCATTGTAGTGCCGGTCCCAAGCCCGGGTAAAATAGGGAGGGTTGTGTCAGGAAGGGCATCCGGCGTAAAAATTGTGCCAAATCAATGCGGATCATGATCCGCCGAGAGCCGACCCCGCAACCGAACGGGACAAAGGCCGAGGAAGAAGAAGACTTGTACTTCTACTTTCAATACTTAAGTACATTTAATATCAGAAAATTGCTTTTACCCAAGTCATATTCTAAGAGGTTACTTCTATCAAAGTAAATTTCTGGTAAGATACTTGTACTTTTATACTTTATACACCACTGGTGCTGTATTCCCATGATGCAGTGCGCCCATGGCCGAAACAGAATTATGAGTTAATATAGGATTAATGGTTAATATAATGTGTTCAAAGTGATGTAGCAAATACCATGATTTGTTTTTCGTGTTGTGATTAGTTTATGAAGTTACCATTGTCATGTTCAAGAAGTGTGTTCATTTTCGCTTGTTCGTTAAGTAGGAGGGATCTGCCGAATATCAGATCTGGCCCCTTTTTTCACACCCTTGTAATTCACAAGCTATTTTTTATAATAAAAGGCTTAGTCTCTCAATGCATTGATGTAAAACTTGACACTCCTCCATAATATTAAAGTCAGACCTTCTTGTTTAATATGTGTCTGACCTCACAAATGTTCTTTTGACTGAAAAGGTGAATGTGCAAAAATTCCCACAGAGCCTGTTAGAATAAAATATTTTAATAATACATATGAGAGGGGAACCTATTGGCATCAAAAATGCAGCAGACAAATGAGAAAAGTACATGTGGATATAGGCAGCACACTACATAATAGGAAAAGTTCTAAAAGCTATGAGAAAAGTACCTGTGGGTGCATTTAGGACAGGGGTTTTAACCAATATTTGATTAGTCTCGCTGACCACACACACACACGCATGTCGAATGTTATTCAGCTCAGACCGTTGGCTAACAAAACTTCAAAATAGGCCTAACAGTGAAGACAAATCAGTGACAAAAACAATGACTGCGTGGTTTCGGCCGAGGCCATCTATTCCGATAGCAACGATGCCGATAAGCAATCTACATCAATAGTTTGGGCTGTCACTAATATCACTAATGATATACGACTAGCTGTAACTAGGGATGTCCCGATCATGTTATTTTGTTCCCAATCCCGATCATTAATTTTGATCCCGATCCGATACTGAGTTTCAAACTGATACTTGAATTTTCTAGATATTGTCTAGATAAGAACTAGATAATACTGTTCACACAGTGCACACTTCAAGTACATTACAGTTATTCAAATTAATCCAATGTATATGTTTAACAACTGAATAGCTCTGCAGTGCTGTAGGAAAAAAATTGCCTGCATCCAAGCTATTGCTTAATGTTCTTTTATTTTTACAAAATAAAAGTAAACAAACTTAGTGCAGCATTGTAGTAGTAAAACTAGAACACTCAAAATGAAGTGAAGGTTCTTTTTGAGGAAAATCAGCATCTCTGCCGTGTTAGCGGACAGTCGGTTCCTCTTCTCATCATATAATAATAAACTCAATGTATTCGGCTGAGTGTTTATTTTTTAGGTGCCGTATCAAATTGGTAGTAATTGTAGATCGTTTGGTTAAATGATATCTGGTTTGTTTCTTATGAGCCACCGTACTTGTATGCGTGTTGTAACTGTAACAAACTTTTCTGTGGTTGTATTGTGACAATGGTTTGATGGACGTTTCTACGCGAAGTGAGAGTGTTTTGACCCTTTGGGGCTTCCATAGTGCATGGAATAGCGTGCTTGGCTAATGTGATGACTCTAGCTGTCCGCTATTCGGTACCATAACAGAAGAAGTTAATAAAGTGTTATGCTCCCGATGATTTGTGAATATACCGTGTATTTATTTCTTTATTAAGCAAGTGCATCACTACGTTGTTTTGTAAACCGGTGTGATCCTTGACTCACACACCATATAAATAGTAAAATTCTACAGTAATGAACGCAGCTCTGCTCCTACCGCCTCGTGAAACGCTCGCATTGCAGACATTACACTTCACTGTTGGACTTGTTTCACTTTCCAATTTAAAGTATTTTCACACAGATGACATGCTGACGTAAAACAAAGGATCAGGTTTAGGATCGGCCTTAGTAAAGCCGATACTGATCAGTTAAAAAATGCCTTGATCGGCCCCGATTCCGATCTTTGAGATCGGATCGGGACATCCCTAGCTGTAACTGATATTGAACACCAAATTTCTATGATGTGAAGAAACAGACTCAGCCGGCACACTGAATAAGGTAGGGTTGTATTATCATTGTAAAGTAAATATTTAAATCAGCAAAATTGCAGCGTATGTACAGTATGACGTGCACAACGTTAATTATATTGTTTTAGCTTGTCAAGAGCTTTCGCAATGGTTTCTGGGCGAAGGTTGGTGCTGGAGCTTATCCCAGCTTTTCAATGGGAACAAAGCACACAGTAACACCCTGGACGGGGCGCCAGTCCATCGCAGGGCAGACACACACACACACACACACCAATTCACCTATAGGGCAAATAAGTATCTCCAATTAACCTTGACTGCATGTTTTTGGACTGTGGGAGGAAACCGGAGCACCCGGAGAAAACCCACTCAGACACGGGGAGAACATGCAAACTCTGCACAGAAAGGACCCAGACCGCCCCCGTCTGGGGATCGAACCCAGGACCTTCTTGCTGTGAGGCGACAGTGCTACCCACCGAGCCACTGTGCCGCCCTGGATAGCTTACTATCTAAGTAAACTGTATTCTAAGTGTATAAGAATATATAGGTCTACAACCTGTCAGTGCCTGGGACAGAGTTAGCTGTGAACTGAAAGTCTACTGGCAGGGCCGACACACTGTGTGAGGTAGGAAGGTTATTGAACCTGTTATCGAATTGAGATCCTGTGGACAAAGGTAGGGTGTCTACGACTTGCTTAGGACTGTATTTTTAAAGGATTTGAGGATTGTTTGTACTGCCCATGCCTCCACTCGTAAGCTGGTGTTATTACAGACATGGAAATATACAACCCCAAATCAGAAAAAGTTGGGACAGTATGGGAAATGCAAATAATAAAAAAGACAGAGTTTCTTACATTTATTCTGACTTGTATTTAATTGCAGACGGGCTAAACCTGAGATATTTCATGTTTTGTCTGGTCAGTTTCATTTGATTTATTAGTAAACATCCATTCCTGCATTTCAGGCCTGCAGCGTTCACCACTTTATAATGTTGCCATTCCTTTTCACCACGCTTAAAAGACGTTTTGGCACCGTGGATACAAAGTGAGCAAATACGTCTTAAGATGTGCAACAGTACGGGGTCGTCATTGTCGCATTTTTCGTTTCAAAATACTTCACACATTCTGCATTGGGGACAGGTCAGGACTGCAGGCAGGTCAGTCCAGTACCCGTACCCTCTTCTTCCACAGCCATGCCTTTTAATGTGTGCAGCAGGTGGTTTTGTATTGTCTTATTGAAAAATGCATGGACGTCTCTCGAAGGCAGCATATGTTGCTCTAAGATCTCAATGTACTTTTATGCATTAATGCTGCCATCACAGAAGTGTAAATTACATTTGCCAAGGGCACTGACACAGCCCCATACCATGACAGACCCTGGCTTTTGGACTTGTTGCTGATAACAGTCTGGATGGTCCTTTTCATCTTTGTTCTGGAGCACACGGGTTCCACTTTTTCCAAAAAAAAGACTTGGAATGCTCAATGCTTGGAATATTCATCTGACCACAATACATGTTTCCACTGTGTGATGGTCCATTCTAGATGCCTCTGAGCCCAGAGAAGTTGATGCCACTTCTGGACATGGTTAACATAATGCTACTTTTTTGCACAGTAAAGATTAAAGTGGCATTTGTGCATGTAACTCTGTATTGTAGTGCTTGACAAAGGTTTGCCAAAGTAATCCCTCACCCATGTGGTTATATCAGCTATTGCGGAGTGGTGGTTCTTGATGCAGTGCCGTCTGAAGGATCAAAGATCATGAGCGTTCAGCTTAAGCTTGCGCCCTTAACCTTTACGCACTGGGAGGCCTTTACCTCCCGATTCCTTGAATGGTTTAATGATATTATGCACTGTAGAGGGAGAAATATGCAAATCCCTTCCGATCATTCTTTGAGGTACATTGTTTTTAAATATTTTAATCATTTTCTCTTGCATTTGTTGACAAACTGGAGATCCTCTGATCATCTTTGCTCATCAAACTCAGCCTTTCCTGGATGCTGCTTTTGTACCAAATCATGATTACAATCACCTGTTGACATAATCTGTTTGGAATCACATGATTATTTAGTTTTTTCACTTTATTACCAGCTGTATATTGCTCATTATTAGCCCAACTTTTTTTGATATGTGTTGCAGGCCTGAAATGCAGGAATGGAGGTATATTAATAAATGAAATGAAACTGAGCATACAAAACATGAAATATCTTGGGTTCAAACTGTCTGCAATCAAATAAAAGTCAAAGTAAATGTAAGGAACACTGCATTTTGGTGTTATTTGCATTTTTCCATACTGTCCCTGATTCCATACTTTTCTGATTTGGGGTTGTATATTTAGAGAGAGAGAGAGAGAGAGAGAGAGAGAGAGAGAGAGAGAGAGAGAGAGAGGCTGAAAGTGCTGCTGAGGAGAATCCTGGCATTTTTTATCCCCCGTCATTAACAGATGAATTGCAGTATGAAAGAAATATTACAATACAGAATGAACAATAGAGAACAGAATCTCTTTTACCACAGGACCATATACGTTTTCAATCCAGCAGCAGTCTGCACAATGGCAGCACGTCACGGTTAATTTTCTCACCCTTCTTCCTGCTATCTGATGCAATGCTCATCCTTCACAGCAAGACAGCCCCTACATCTTACATGTAACACCTGGCGAGTTGTCTTACGGCTCAATCTGCACTATATAAGGAGAATCTCGAACCGTAAACTCACTGATCCCGCTATGCATACTTGAAAGACTTAGATCGAGGCTTTTTCAGCAGTGAATCTTATGACCTTGAATATGATTTCAGAAGCCTGTGCATTTTAGACCATAATAAGGTCCCAATTGTATAATGCACACATGGTGGCTAAACAGAAGGCTTATTGTGCAGGAGATGCTTCAAGAACGAAACCCAGAGACACAGACACGGCCTCCCATTGATGAAACCCAATTCCTCCGATCAATGGCGGGACGTCTCGCTGTACAGTAAACAAGAATTATTCTTCATCATCCAGTCTTCAATCCTGATAGCCCGGATCACTATTCAGTCGCAGCACAGTGCTTCATTTTACTGGCGTTTAAGAGCTGGAGGGACTGGATGCAGCACTGATCTGATGGAGGACGTTTGCAGAATGGGTTTGACTTTTTAATGGCCAGTAGAGGGCAGATGGTACCCTTCAAGCAGCCTTCTCGCTGCCATTTAATATTTATGCCAAACACACACTTTTTATACATGCATCTGTTACACCCTGGCAGTAGAATGTTTCCTACTGGGTCCTGATAATGTGGAACTATCACAGGAGGTTTTATTCCAACCAGTCAAGATTTAAAGTTTCTGCCAGACTAGTTCTGTTTACTGAAATGAACAAATCAAAATGTGGAACAGCTCCTTACAAAAAAAGCTTACATAACACGACTGACATGTAGTGAAGTGAGTACCGTGTTAACACTACTTAGATGCTGCACTTACTACTGGCACGGAAAGGAATACTAGCCTAAAGTTTATATATCTATATACACCGATCAGCCATAACATTAAAACCACCTCCTTGTTTCTACACACATTGTCCAGTTTATTGGCCTCACTTGCCATATAGGAGCACTTTGTAGTTCTACAATTACTGACTGTAGTCCATCTATTTCTCTGCATGCTTTGTTAGCCCATTTTCATGCTGTTCTTCAGTGGTCAGGACTCTCACAGGGCCACTACAGAGCAGGTATTATTTGGGTGGTGGATCATTCTCAGCACTGCAGTGACACTGACATGGTGGTGGTGTGTTAGTGTGTGTTGTACTAGTATGAGTGGATAAGACACAGCAATGCTGATGTCACTGCTGGACTGAGAATAGTCCACCAACCAAAAATATCCAGCCAACAGCGCCAAATGGGCAGCGTCCTGTGACCACTGATGAAGGTCTAAAAGATGACCAACTTAAACAGCAGCAATAGATGAGCGATCGTCTCTGACTTTACATCTACAAGGTGGACCAACTAGGTAGGAGTGTCTAATAGAGTGGACAGTGAGTGGACGCGGTATATAAAATCTCCAGCAGCGCTACTGTGTCTGATCCACTCATACCAGCACAACACACACTAACACACCACCACCATGTCAGTGACACTACAGTGCTGAGAATCATTCACCACCTAAATAATACCTGCTCTGTGGGGGTCCTGACCATAGAAGAACAGGGTGAAAGCAGGCTAAAAAAGCATGCAGAGAAACAGATGGACTACAGTCCGTAATTGTGCTCATATATCAAAGTGCTCATATATGGTAAGTGGAGCTGATAAAATGGACAGTGAGTGTAGAAACAAGGAGGTGGTTTTAATGTTATGGCTGATCGGTGTGTGTGTGTGTGTGTGTGTTTGTGTATAGTATATATATATAAGGGAAGCGTGAGTTGAAACTTGCTGGTTGGACAGTTGTACCATGACTTCCCCATTCCCAGCACATCACTTTGAAATCCATATCAAGCACTCATGACTTGGATCAGGTGTGTTTTAGAAGTTTTGAATCTGGATGTCAGTGGGCGTCCAGAACTTAAGTTGACAAACCATGTTTTCAAACAGACTATTAGTGGACTCTGAAGAATTAAAGAAATAAATCAGTCTTCATTTGGCTATTTGGCAGATGCCAGGAAACTGAACACTTAGTGCATTTACTCCTTTATTTAGACCTAGGATTAGGGGTTATTTCAAAATTTCAATCCACCATTTGTCCTGTTTTTTTGAAGGTAGAAGAACACTGAAGTACCTGGAGGGCACCAATGCAGACCTGAAGAGAAAATTCAAAACTTCTCAGACACTGAACAAAGACTGAGATTAAAACTCAAGCCCCCAGCAACTTCTTTCTGTCTGTCATCCTCACTACGTGGTGCACCGTTATACACATCTGTGTGTAGGTGTCAGTATTTACCTGAGGCCCGTTAGCTCACAAAACAGGTGAGTTACCAAAAAGAAGTCAGGGTGCTGAAGAATGCAGCGTTAATAACAGTAGGATTAAAGCATTGTGAACCTGTGAGATTGAACGCCACCTACTCGAGATGTATTCCAGGATATAATAAACCGTGCGCATGTGTTTGTGAATGTAGGATCGCTGTATGCACGGATCGTCCATGTTCCTTTGCTGGACGTGACAGCGTGGCCCACAGACGGACTTGGATTAACAACTTCTGACAGTCTCAGGAGCGATGATATGAAGTGACATCCCGCTGCCATTATGTAAATAGAAACAGCTGTTATTTCTGAAAAGGCTACGGCTGGGTAAGGTCCTCAGCGGACAGGACGAAAAAAAACTCATTCATTTTTTTCTAACACACACAAATGGAAAATGACCCAGATACAAACAGAACAATATATTCTACAGTGGAGAGGTGTTGACCGAAGAGGTGTTGGGATTTTTAAACAACTTAGTGTCAGAGCTTGATGGGAATTGGTGCTTCAACCACAAATATAAAGCCAAGGGGGAAAAAGTAAAAGATTGTGTTAAGAACTACACCCACAGTGAGTGTGAAAAGGATGGGTTTCTAATAAAGAGGCCAGTAAGTTACTCTGATACCAGAACACTAAATGCTACCATGTTATTATCATGTTAGTGTCACTGCACTGCTGAGAACGGTCCATCACCCAACCACTGTCTAGACAGATCCGGTCCTATGGTGGTCCCTTTTGCGACAGTCAGTTAAAACTCTATGGTTGGTACACCGATTAAGCATAACATTATGACCACCTTCCTAATATTGTGTTGGTCCCCTTTTTGCTGCCAAAACAGCCCTGACCTATCGAGGTATGGAGTCTGACACCTTTCTATCAGAACCAGCATTAACTTCTTCAGCAATTTGAGCTACAGTAGATCGTCTGTTGGATCGGACCACACGGGCCAGCCTTCGCTCCCCACGTGCATCAGTGAGCCCTGGCCGCCCATGACCCTGTCGCTGGTTTACCACTGTTCCTTCCTTGGACCACTTTTGATAGATACTGACCACTGCAGACCGGGAACACCACACAAGAGCTGCAGTTTTGGAGATGCTCTGACCCAGTCGTCTAGACATGTTCCTTCCTTGGACCACTGTTGATAGATACTGACCACTGCAGACCGGGAACAACCACACAAGAGCTGCAGTTTTGGAGATGCTCTGACCCAGTCGTCTAGACATGTTCCTTCCTTGGACCACTTTTGATAGATACTGACCACTGCAGACCGGGAACACCACACAAGAGCTGCAGTTTTGGAGATGCTCTGACCCTCTAGCCATCACAATTTGGCCCTTGTCAAACTCGCTCAAATCCTTACTCTTGGCCATTTTTCCTGCTTCTAACACATCAACTTTGAGGATAAAATGTTCACCTGCTGCCTAATATATCCCACCCACTAACAGGTGCCGTGATGAAGAGATAATCAGTGTTATTCACTTCACCTGTCAGTGGTCATAATGTTATGCCTAGTTGGTGTATGTATACACACGTCTCTCCTACTAGTGTATAGAGGGCGGCACGGTGGCTCAGTGGGTAGCACTGTCGCCTCACAGCAAGAAGGTCCTGAGTTCTCCCCGTGTCTGCGTGGGTTTCCTCCGGGTGCTCTGGTTTCCTCACACAGTCCAAAGACATGCAAGTGAGGTGAATTAGAGATGCAAGATTGTCCATGACTGTGTTTGACATTAAACTTGTAGACTGGTAAATCTTGTGTATCGAGGATACAAAACAAAATGCCAGGATAATGAGGTTTTACTCATTGCTCACATGTTTTGCTTGATGCTGTTAATTACTTTATCTTGAGTAAAAATCACGTCTACATTTGGATACAGTGTCCTTGCTTTTAGTTTTTCAGATGATGAAGGTTGTCATGCATCTATAATCTCCCTTTGGCCTGTAATTCAGCGGTGACAATGTTCTATGGACCCTAAAGGCTGGCCATCTGCTTATTTTTCCCTTTCCTGAGGTAAAAGCGGCAGACCTTTGAAAGCCCAAACTGTGTGAAAACACACAAATGCATAAACACACACACACACACACACACACACCATGGATGGTACATCAATACCGAAATCTGTAGTGAGATTCTGGTGTGTGCTACAGAGAGCTTAGAGTCAGTGTGAAATGACAGGAGTTCTGTTATGTTTGGACCAGATTAATTACACCAATTGAGGAAATAGCGGCACACTAAATAGCCATTAGTCCCTACAAGAAACACTTAGAGTAAAACAGAAACAACAATCAACACCCTGCCAAGCCCTGATCAGATTGACAGGGGGTGAAAGGAAAGGGGGCAATGACAGAGAAAGGAAATATCACTTAGCTGGCTGAAGGGCTGAGTTCGAGCTAAGGATAAAAATCGATTATGCTAACTCACTAACCAGGCTAAACAACAAAGAAAGAGGAACAGAAGGGCATCGTTCTTCTCTCTTTTTCACCTGCCTTCTTTCCTCATTGGCAGCAAGACTTATCTGAACTATCAGTCACTGTCTGCTGATCCTCCCCTTCTTTTCATCCATGATCTCAAGAAGGATTTGTCATGGCAGTCACTGCAGCAGTTTCTTTCAAGCATGCTCTATAATGCAGGCTGGATTTTTAAAGTTAACAGCCAATGGAAGATGTGATTCAGCGGTTTGACCAGTAATGCAATTTTGTCTAGTGTTTTATTTTAAAAAGCCAATTTTGCCATTATTAGATTCTGACCATGATGGGTCTTCCCAGAATTCCAGGCAATCTGTAAATGCTGGCTAATCTTGACAATCTTAACAATCCCATCATGCAGGAACATAATCGAGTTACTCTGAACATTTAGAAAAATAGAATCCAGATGCAACCCATTACAACAAATATGAAAATGTAAGACAATGTATTACAAATAACAGTTGGTGGGGCACTGTTGGCTGGATATTTTTGGTTGGTGGACTATTCTCAGTCCAGCAGTGACAGTGAGGTGTTTAAAAACTCCATCAGCACTGCTGTGTCTTATCCACTCATACCAGCACAACACACACTAACACACCACCACCATGTCAGTGTCACTGCAGTGCTGAGAATGATCCACCACCCAAATAATACCAGGTGGTCCTGGGAGAGTCCTGACCATTGAAGAACAGCATGAAAGGGGGCTAACAAAGCATGCAGAGAAACAGATGGACTACAGTCAGTAATTGTAAAAGTGCTTCTATATGGTAAGTGGAGCTGATAAAATGGACAGTGAGTGTAGAAACAAGGAGGTGGCTTTAATGTTATGGCTGATCGGTATATACTGTATATATATATTTTGCCAAAAGTATTCGCTCGCCTGCTTTCACACGCATATGAACTTGAGTGACGTCCCATTCTTAATCCATAAGGTTTAATATCATGTTGGCCCACCCTTTGCAGCTATAACAGCTTCAACTCTTCGGAGAAGGCTTTCCACAAGGTTTAGGAGTGTGTTTATGGGAATTTTTGACCATTCTTCCAGAAGCGCATTTGTGAGGTCAGACACTGATGTTGGACGAGAAGGCCTGGCTCGCAGTCTCCGCTCTAATTCATCCCCAAGGTGTTCTATCGGGTTAATGCAGGCCAGTTAAGTTCTTCCACACCAAACTCGACCGGACTTGTTGCACAGGTGGCATCCTATCACGGTACCATGCTGGAATTCACTGAGCTCCTGAGAATGACCCATTCTTTCACAAATGTGTGTAGAAGCAGTCTGCATGCCTAGGTGCTTGGTTTTATACACCTGTGGCCATGGAAGTGATTGGAACACCTGAATTCAATTATTTGGATGGGCAAGTGAATACTTTTGGCAACATATAAATGGTTTGTGTTATGTTCATGACACAAACCCTGAAGCACTGTCATAAGCATGGTCGATAAATACATATGGTTTACTGAGTTTGGTGTGAAAGTACAGTAACCTGCACAATGCCTTAATCAAGGGGTGTCTTACGCCTGTGGGATACATAAACATTTTTTATTGTGAGCTAGGCCTTCTCACCCAAGGTCATTGCCTGACCACATGCTTGCTCTTTTTACAAAATGGGCACAAAATTCAAGAGACACTAGAAAGTCTTGTGTAAAGCCTTTCCAGAAGGCTGTTACAGTCAACTCTGTAATAATGCCCATGAATCTAGAATATGATTTTTAACAGGCTCATGCTCAAGTGTCCACATACTTTGTCACTGTCCATAGTAAATTAAGCTTTATAATGTCAAACCCAGAATGAACTTATAAAAGAACTTTGCGCTTTCTCAAGGCATAACTGATCTCTGGATACCAGTGCTCACAATCATAGTCAATTAAACCTTAATCAAAAACGAGGATGTATCTACATTTAAATGTTATCGTTTGCTTTACTTGTGTGTTTAGATGATCAAAACTCCTGTCTCACATAGAATTCACAAACATGAACTGACAGGTTAGAAGCTGCCTAGGCTTGTTTTCATCTTAAAGACTGACAGTGACATTTACCAGGAAGAAAAGCACTTTGGCTTTAAAAAGGACCATAAGAAAAGACTAGTCTGGATGATATTTGGATGAAGATATGACCTTGCATGACATTTACTAAATAATAAGGGAACTTACTATTGTTAGTGCTCTTCTTTTTATAGTTTAATATGTCAAAGGTAAATGAGGTACAACAAAAAGTCCAGACCACATAATGGATTCAGAACGTCATAATTTCAGTGATAATAAAATTCCGTGATACACCGGTGTCTGTCATTTACCCTCAACCTAGCATGTAGCCTAGAGAAGCTTCAGCAATCATTGGAAGATTGACATTCAAAATAATATAATTACCTGTGTGATCCTTAGTACTGTTGGTCAGAAGGGTACTGGTGGAATCTGCTGTTGTTGGGCCAGAAAGAAGAAGGAGAAGTATTGTTCTCAAGCAGAGAGAAATAGAGAGGCGGAGGGGTAGACATGAGAGTAGGAATGTCGAACGTATGCACTATGATTGATAAAGGAAATGAGCTAGCTGATATGATAGAGACATGAGGGTTGACATACTATGCGTGCAAGAGACCAAGTGTAAGGGAAGTAAGGCAAGGAGCAGCTGAGGTGGCTTTAAACTGTTCTAACAGCAAGTATATGAAAAGAGAAATAGGGTAGGGGTAATCTTGAAAGAAACGTACATCAAGAATGTAGGGGAGGTGAACAGAGTGTCTTATAGAATGATGAGTGTGGAGCTTAAAACTGATGGAGTGCTGATGAATGTCGTCAGTGCATATGCCCCACAAGTGGGTTGTGAGATAAAGGAAAAGGAAGATTTCTGGAGTGAGTTTGATAAAGTTGTGGAGAGGGTACCAAAAGCAGAGAGATTTATGATTGGAGCTGAGCATGCTGGTGAAGGGAATAGAGGTGATGAGGGGGTGTGTTAGGATACAGTGTTAAGGTCAATAAGGACGAGCAGATAGTGGTAGATTTGGATGGAAATGGCTGTATTACATGCACAATTAAAGAATACGGTGAAATATACACCAATCAACCACCTCCACTTACCATACAGAAGCACTTTGTAGTTCTACAATTACTGACTATAGTCCATCTGTTTCTCTGCATGCTTTGTTAGCCCCCTTCATGCTGTTCTTCAATGGTCAGGACTCTCCCAGGACCACTACAGAGTAAATATTATTTGGGTGGTGGATGATTCTCAGCACTGCAGTGACACTGACGTAGTGGTGGTGTGTTAGTGTGTGTTGTGCTGGTATGAGTGGATCAGACACAGCAATGCTGGTGGAGTTTTTTAACACCTCAGTGTCACTGCTGGACTGATAGTAGTCCACCAACCAAAAACATCCAGCCAACAGCACCCTGTGGGCAGCATCTTGTGACCACTGATGAAGGTCTAGAAGATGACCAACTCAAACAGCAGCAATAGATGAGCGATCGTCTCTGTCTTCACATCTACAAGGTGGACCAACTAGGTAGGAGTATCTAATAGAGTGGAAAATGAGTGGACAATTTCCAAAACTCCAGCAGCGCTGCTGTGTCTGATCCACTCATACCAGCACAACACACACTAACACACCACCACCATGTCAGTGTCACTGCAGTGCTGAGAATGATCCACCACCTCAATAATACCTGCTCTGTGGGGGTCCTGACCACTGAAGAACAGCATGAAAGGAGGTAACAAAGCATGCAGAGAAACAGATGGACTACAGTCAGTAATTGTAGAACTACAAAAGTGCTTCTATATGGTAAGTGGAGCTGATAAAATGGACTGAGTGTAGAAACAAGGAGGTGGTTTTAATGTTATGGCTGATCGGTGTGAAAGTGGGGGATGATGCACATAGGTAGACTATGCCCTATGTAATAGATGCAACCTGAAAGAAACTGAAGACTGTAAGGTGGTAGCGGGTGGTGGAGATGAAGAGAAGAGAAGGAAGTGAATGAGGGTGAAACCAAGGACTAGATGGTGGAGGTTAAAGGAAGAAGTCTGTGTTGTGAAATTTAGCAAAGAGGTAGGATAGGCACTGGTGGTGGTGAAGGGGAGCTAGAAAACTGGGCAATGACAGCAAAAGTAGTGAGGGTATCAGCCAGGACTGTATGGTGTGACATCTGGGCAGAGGAAGGAAGAAAATGACACTTAAAGAAAGTTTAAGAAGCAAGAACTGGAATCTCCAGAGAGACAAAGAGAGTCGACAGGATTACAATGAGATGTGGCATAAGGCAAACAGAGAAGTAGCAAAGGTTAAGGATAAGATGTATGGCAACTGTACGAGAAGTCGGACACTAAGAAAGGTTAAAAAGACTTGTACTAATTGGCCAGACAGTGAAAGAGAACTGGGTTAGAATAATAACGAATGCAGATGGCAATGTGCTGACAAATGAGGAGATGAGGGTATACTGAGAAGGTAGAAAGTGTACTTTGAGGAGCTGATGAATAAAGTAAATGAGAATGACAGAGAGAAAGAGAGAGAGAGGAGAGAGAGAGAAGGTTGAATGGCATAGAGACGGTCAGCCAGGGAGGGCCTCAGATTAGCAAGGAGGAAGCGAGGGTAGCTATAAAGAGAATGGAGAGTGAGTGAAAAGGCAGTTGAACCAGATGACATACCAGTGGAGGAATGGAAATGTTTAGTAAAGATGGCAGTAGAACTAGAAGAAGATATACTTTATTTGTCATATATACATATACAGTTGTACAATACAATTAAATTCTTTCTTCGCATATCCCAGCTTGTTTGGAAGCTGGGGTCAGAGCGCAGGGTCAGCCATCGTACGGCGGCCCTGGAGCAGACAGGGTTAAGGGCCTTGCTCGAGGACCCAACAGTGGCTGCATAGCAGAGCCTGGATTTGAACCGCCAATCTTCCGGTTGATAGCGTAAAGCTCTACCCACTAGGCTACCACTGTTTTTTTTTTTTTTTTTTAGAAGAAAAAATAGTTTAACAAAATCTTGGAATGTGAGATGATGCCCAAGGGATTGAGAAGAGGCGTAATGGTTTTGATTTTTAAGAATAAAAGTGACATGCAGAGCTGATGCAGATGATGAAGATCTGAGAAAGTGCGCCAAAAAATGCAATGTTTGCTTTGAGAATGTTCATTGAGAAGAGTAAGAAGAGCAAGAGAAGTGTTTGTAGATCTAGAAAAAGCTTAAAATAGTTTGCCAAGAGAGGAGCTGTGGTATTGTATGAGGAAATTGAGAATGGCAAAGAAGTATATGAGGGTGCTGCAAGATTCATATAAGGACAGTGTGAGAGCGATGATATGTGCTGTAGGAATGACAGACAGGTTTAAAGTGGAAGTGAGGCTGCATCAAGAATCAGCTTTCTTGTTTGAATTGGTAATGGCTGACGGACAAGGTTAGGCAGGAGTCTCCATGGGATATGATGTTTGCGCAGGACACTGCAGAAATCGGTCTGAAACGGTTTAAAGAACATAAGATCAAGGTGTTGACCTGGTCTTTAAATTGCCCAGACATCTTACTGATCCAGCATATCGTTGCTGTGCGATGAAAAACACGTATCTCCACTTTTAGCGGTTTTCACTTTTTTTTTTTTACATGTGTTGATTGTGGGTATAAATCTCTGTCTGTCCATAGTAGCGGATATCAAAACGACCAATGAAAAGACAAAAAAAAAATCACGAAATCTCTTTAATGAGTATCTCCATTGGCTGATAGATCTGTCTATCAAAACCACTTATCTCCTTCTTCCTTCCCCTCCGGTACTGTTTGAGAAATGCGTAATGTTTGATCTATGTAATGATTGTAAACATGATTAATGTTTGTACACGTAAGTCCATTTTACATATGAAACCGGCGGAAATGCCGACCCCGTAATCGAAAAACGGGACAAAGGCTGAGGAACAAGAAGAAGAAGAAGTGTAGCTCATAAAATGGCTAATAAATGTCATGTTCCTAATAAAGTGCACCTGTATATACTGTACATATTTACATATTGGGCCAATCTAGGACTATTTCCATGTCTTCCTGGCAACACATGGCATTAAACCATTTTTACCTAGACCTAGAAGGCAAGAGTATTATGAATCATGTACACGTGAAGATTTAACATTCATGGACACATGACCTGAGGAATTGTGAGGTTGCATTCATTTGCCCATCAACCTGGCTTCTGTCTTAATGGGTAAATAGCCCACCATTAAGGCAAGCAGTTGCCACAGCAACATGTCTGCTATGAATATCTTAGGACACTTTTAGAAAATGAGCAAAGCTTTTTTTTTTCTTCTTACAAGAGACAAACCAACAAAAAAAGAAACTTTTTTTTCTTTATACGGCTAAAGTATTTGGACACCTGATCATAAGCTTGTTGGACATCTCAATTCAAAATTAAATGGTATTTCAATAGAGTGACCTGTATGTGATCTTTGCAGCTACAACAGTATCTGCTGTGAGAAGGCTTCTCACAAGACTTTTAAGTATGTGGATATTTGTGCCCAGTCGGTCAAAAGAGCATGAAGGCTGATCTGGACTGTAATATGACTGTACATGGGCAGTGATAATGGTCAAAAAAGCCTCAACTGATGTTCCAATTGCTGATTTAGTAAAGATTTGGATGTATTAAACCTGCAATTGGCATCTGCATGTGACTATTTTTTACTTTTATACTTTTATAAGTATAACACCTGCTATACTTATATCAGTAGGACAATCACTACCATGTCATTATTCTGTTGGTGTCAATGCAGTGCTAAGAATAATCCACTACCAAGGGGTGTCTTTCAACCGATGAATGTAGTAAAGAGGGAGAGGGATAGAAAAGTGTACAAAATAACAGATGGACTACTTTCAGTAATTGTATACCAACAAAGAGCATCTATATCGTGTCAGACTCACATCATTTTATGTGGCCCATGAGAGCCTAAAAGACGTATGATTGTCTTAAAATACACTAAAATCGTACATAAACTGCATCTCCCACAATGCATGACGATTTTGTGACCCAAAAAGTAACCGCATCCTGCCACTAGATGGCAGTGTTTTCACATGGGTGTTTAACTGAGGCGGTTTTCCAACAAGTGATGTTGAGTAATATTTACAAATAATCCCAAAATGTACAAAAACAGAGAATTGAAGCAGAAGGAGGTAATTTAATGAAAGATGGGAAAGTGAATACAAGTTTGTGCTTCATGAAGGCCGTGTCCGTGGTAAAGGAGTACAATATAAGTGTAGATATACATTATAAATATGCAGTATAAATTTTGACACCAAACACAGAATTTAGCCTCCAAGAAAAACAACAAATCGTCCAGGAATTAAAAGGCAGACTGCAATCACAGCAGGATACGTAACAATCGGCCCTTTGAGGGCCACCATAATGCAGATGTGGCCCTCGGTGAAAATGAGTTTGACACCCCTGATCTATATGGAATGTGTAGCTCATAAAATGGTAAATAAATGCATGTTTAGGACAGATGTTCTGTATAGGAACTGTACACTGTACATATTTTAGAAATCCTAAGAATAAAAACACTCATTGCTCAATTTATTAGGTACAGTAGCTTATTTATGCTATTATATCATCATACAGATTATGGTAAATTGATCAAATTTATGCTTTAATTAAACAACTGAATAAAGAAATATTGTGATCTGAGTAGCTTTGAACATGGCAAATTTGTAGGGACCAGATGGGTTGGTTTTAGAAGGTCCAAAACAACCAATCAAAAACAAACAACAGAAACACTACTGTGGGAGGTAATACCTAATGAGAGGTAAAAGAGGAATGGAATGGTCACACTGACTCAAATAACTATGCTGAGCAGATAAGCATCTGAGAGCTCTTCCAACATTCAGGCCATTCTGCTATATCAGCAAAAGACCATATTGGGTTCCAATACTTGAGGTCAGGAATCTGAAGCTACAGTGAGCACAGACCTAAGGTTTCTGCTAGACTAAGTTGTAAGGATGGGCTTTACTGCTTTAAGTGATCAGTACATTTGTAGAAGGTAAATGCTGTATAAGACAGAACTAAACAGGCAGCCAAGGTTCTCACTGATGGATTTAGTACCCAATATATAAGTTTTATCAAAAGTTAAGAGAACAAGAAACTCCAATAATTTACACCAAAATCCATTATCTAACTACACTTTATGGCCAAAAGTTTGACCCCTTTTTAACGTAAAAGGCTCTATCCTGTTCTAGCGTGGTTATGTCTCTGTGAACAAAGACAGGTCCATAAAGACATGGTTTGACAAGTTTGTTGTGAACTCCAATAACCTGCATAGAGCCCTGAACTCAATCTTAATGAAGTTTAATTGAATCTGATAATTAATTACTAGATTGCTTTGACTTTCATACCTATTAATTTATGAATAAAATAATAACAAATAAACTGCATATCTTAATGGATAAAAAAGCTTATTATATACCTATATAATAGTGTTCCTCCTCCAGAGCCAGCACAATCTTAACCATGGATACATGCCATGCCACTACTGCTAAAATCCAAAGATCCAGGGTTTCGCCAGATTTGGGCCGGTAGGGCGTGTCCACAGAGATGATAGGCTAATGTCCTTGATGGCCATTGGAAGGTGCACTTGTCAATGCACTCTCAGTGCCTCCCCAAGCCTGGATAAATATAGAAGGTTGTGTCAAGAAGAGCATTTGAAGTAAAATGTGCCACGCCTGATATGAGGACCAGGAGACTCCTATATAAAATGTTTACGTGTAGTTGATGTGCTTAATTTCATCTGCATGAATTCATTCAATCACTGTCTGTTTTGCCACCACAGTGGGTATCCAGTGGGTCACGGTGGCGTGGGTCTGATTTATTAGATGAAAGGTATGAAACACCCAGGATATGTTGACAGTTTACACAAACACAGGGCAATTTTTAGTAGCTCCAATTGACATGACTGGATGTACTGTATTTAGACTCACGGAAAACGGATCTCCTAGAAGTAACCCATGGGAACACGGGGAGATCATGCAAACTCCACTCAGGAAGGACCCTGAAATTTAACACAGGTACTTTTTGCTGCGAGTCGACAGCGCTACTCATTGCGCCTCTGTGCCACCCTATCTGCATAAATTTAATGATTAATTAACAGGCCATAGGGAGAGAATTGAGAAATTACTTGTATAATGATTAAGGCCCATTATTATAAATGAAGCCCCTGGTTTAGGACATTCTCTACACATAATGATCATGAATTCCAATCACAGCTCGTCTTTTCTTCCTATTTTCCTTCAATAAGTATAATGGCAGGAATAAAAGACAGATTTTGCAGGTAGAAAACAAAGTCAGTAAGCCCCATCGGACGCTGCAAGGCATGTAGCGTAATTCTTGGTTATTAAGAATTCACTGAAGTACTATCATTAGTCGCTGAATGACAACAGTCAATTCACGGAGCTCTAATGCAATCAGAGAGTTGTAAAAGCAGCACAACGCCTGGTCTATACACACAAAACTGTTATAAACAATCTTTTCATTACAAGTTATTACTTGTAGGAAATCTGAATAATACCTCTGAGACACTTTATAGGTTTGATTAGTTTAGCAGCTCTGTTAAAGCAATTAAGAACTAATGACGGAATACCAGTGGCTACGCGTAAATGCAATTGCTTATTACGAGTAACAAGACAACAGAGAGAATGCATTCGTGTGTAAGTGTGAAAAGCTTATATTATAATCAGAGCTAATTTTCTGGTTTTGTGTATCGTGTCTTATGATTTGTACAGGGACTATGTGGCTTTTAGCCAGGTAAAGTGTATTTGCTTCTTCTGCTTTGGGATTGTATGTGGCTGATTAGACAGAAACCAATTCAGAAGGCGTCCAACAAAGGGTGTGTTCCAAAAGCTAGGGAGCTGTCTACATAGACAGCATTTTACATCATCCTGTGTGCGCTCCCGAGAAGGAGGCTGTTCGAAATCCTAGATGCCTTAATATCCTCACTTCTGAGGCATCTTAATATTTCAATGTTATTTTGGCTCAAGAACGAGTGAGCATCCGACGCTGCCTTAGTGATCAAGGCAATCCCAGCATTCATTGCGGGTCGGGCGCTCTTCTCTCACAGAAAAATAAACATGGCTGACGGGGCGGAGAAACGAGTTATTTTCAAACGTAAATAAAATATTACTGATTTTTAACCTGTATAAACTTGTACCGAGTGTTTTTATTTGCAAGTTCGGGCTTGTCAGGAAATTTAACCGTTATCGGTACATGAAGGTAGATGTTATATTGACGTTAGTGTGCTGTGCTACCTCAGTTTATTGGTTTTAATGGCAAGATGCTAAATGCTAAATGCTAAACGCGAAACCCGATGGAATCGCTATCTAAGTAGTGCATTCGAATAACCTGCCTTATAAGTCATTGACTTATTAAAATCCTCTCTACTAAGTCAGCTGCCTATGTAGACAGTAAGACAGCAAGGCAGCTCCCTAGGTTTTCGAACACACCCAAAGAGTTCTTGTGTTAAAGTTGCTTCCAGAGACAGTTTGGCACTCAGTAGTAGGTGTAGTAAGCATAGAAAGACATTTACAAGTTTATATGTCTATGTGTATACTGTGTTTGTCAGCTGAGTTGTTGTAGCGCCTTGATGTTTCCAGTATATGTGTCAAAACATGGGAACAGCTATAGTATACCAAAAAATTTATTTGTATAGAAGGCATCCCACAACACTGCTAAATGGAACGTCACTAAGTCAATTTTCAGTCTGACCCATTCTACTTCGAGTGTAGTCTGTAAAAACTTGTGTGGGGGATTTTGCTTCAAAGTACGTAAAGACAAAAGACCAAAGTCAATTAAAATTTAAGAACTCAGTGTATGCCTCAAAAATCCAGTAGGAAAAATATCACTTGATCCAAAAAAAAAAAAAAAAAAACCTCGTAAGTTGCGAGGTGGGGCCTCCATGGATCGGACTTGTTTGTCCAGCACATCCCACAGATGCTCGATTGGATTGAGATCTGGGGAGTTTGAAGGCCAAGTCAACACCTCAAACTCTTTGTTGTGCTCCTCAAACCATTCCTGAACCATTTTTGCTTCATGGCAGGGCGCATTATCCTGCTGAAAGAGGCCACAGCCATCAGGGAATACCGTTTCCATGAAAGGGTGTACATGGTCTGCAACAATGCTTAGGTAGATGGTACGTGTCAAAGTAACATCCACATGGATGGAAGGCTTCTTCCATTGCTCCATGGTCCAGTTCTGATGCTCACATGCCCATTGTTGGCACTTTCGGCGGTGGACAGGGGTCAGCATGGGCACTAGGGGTGGGCGATATATTATCGTTCACGATAATACCGGTATAGTTGTAAACTCGAAATGATTTTTGCCATATCGCGATACTGTTAGCAAACTCGCGTCACTCGCTCTCAAGTGCATAACAGTGAAATAATGGCGACCAATGCAGAGAGTAGTACCGGAGTTAGCACTGAGGATGAACTAGTCCCTAAAAGCGGAGCTACATCACTAGTGTGGAAGTGTTTCGGATACAGATGGTCAGACTCCAAACAACGACTGTAATTTGCAAAACGTACAAAAATACGATGACGACAAACGGTGGCAACATAACATTTATTTCAGCACCTAAAGCAAAAGCACCGGCGTGAGTACGAGGAGCGTCGGTCACTGCGTGAGTCTGAGAATGATGTGAGAACCAAAACTGTCAGTGAACAAACAGAATACACAGGTTACCACACAGGTTACCACACAGGTTCTTCTACCTTCTGAGAACGTTTAGACCAGAGCAAATCATGATCAAATATTAAACGTTTTCGGGATTTTTTCATGCTCATTTATTTGAAGTAAAACGGACAGTATAAATGTGATTGTGAGATTCTGCTGGTTTGTTTAATATAAATGTTGTCAATATTAATACACATACAGCCTTATAATAATACAAAATATAAACACTGTAATTAGTCAGAATGTATCAGAAGTACAATGTTTTGTGTTTTTAAGAGAACTTATATAAACAATATAAGGTAAAATACGAGCAGTGACCTGCCATTGTACTTTAAGTTTACATTATATCGTATCGTATATCGCCACTTCTCAAAAGCATATGGAGATATAAAGTTTTTTAGCCATAGCGCACAGCCCTACTGGAAGTGATGCTTAATTTAATGTACATTTAGTAACATTTGTACCTTAGATTTCCTGAGTGTCTGCAAAACAAAGGTGTTTTTAAAATAAACTTTTTAAAAAAGTGTTCTTATATATCGCGAGTGAATATTGTTATCGCAAAAATATCCCAAAATATCGTGATATTATTTAAAGGCCATATCGCCCACCCCTAATGGGCACCCTGACAGGTCTGCGGCTATGCAGACCCAAATGCAACAAACTGCGATGCACAGTGTATTCTGCCACCTTTCTATCAAAACCAGCATTAACTTCTTCAGCAATTTGAGCTACAGTAGCTCGTCTGTTGGATCGGACCACACTGACCAGCCTTCGCTCCTCACGTGCATCAGTGAGCCTTGGCCGCGCCATGACCCTGTTGCCGGTTTACCACTGTTCCCTCCTTGGAGCACTTTTGATTTCAGACTGGGAACACCAGTGTGTGTTTAATAATTATTATCATAAATAATAATAATAAAATGAAGAAATTATTATTATTATTATTACTCTTATCAATAATCATTGCTGTGTCGTGTAGCAAAAACAATAAATGCAGTAAATATACACAAATAAAATAATAATAAACAATAGTAATAATAATGGTAATAATAATAAAAATAATAATAATAATGGTAATAATAATAATAGTAGTAGTAATAATAATAATAATAGTAATAATAATAATGGTAATAATAAAAATAATAATAAAAATAATAATAATGGTAATAATAATAATAATAGTAATAATAATGGTAATAATAATAATAATAAAAGGTCACAGCTAAACACAAAAAAGCTGATAATAAATTTTTAAGGTGTTAATGTGTGTTAATACAATGATTTTTTTCCCCCTCATCCGTTCTTGTAGGTCACAAGTTAAAATTCCTGATAAAGACATTGCAAGTGCTTAAGAAATACAGTCATAATTATTCCACCCGTTGCTGCCAACAGTTCTGACACCACGGTGTCAAAAATAACCCAGTAATACATTAGTTGGTAATGCACAGCAGCACCTTGAGGGTTGAACACTGTTTTTGTTCAGCTGCATGATGCAATCAGATAATGCAGCAATACATCACTGACATCATAGCTATCAAAGCTATACTGTACATTTGGCAAGTTATACTCCAATCAATCATGTCAGGGCGCTTTCGGAATGCCCTCCGCGAAGTGTAAGTGTGGGGGAGAACATTACTAAAGGCTAGGATTAATGTGTGCATAAGCCCAGTAACAGGCACATCTTGGCTGCCCTGTGGTAACAGCTAAGGTCACGGAAAAACAGCCTAGCAATTTTGATGATGGGCTTTTAAAGCTGTCTGGGATCTGGAAAATAGCTGAAAATGTCTCTAATGTAACCTGAAGTAAATTGTTGCTAAACAGCAATAAACGTGTGGCCTGCATATGTTAAAATTCCAGCCCACTACAACTTGGTCAGGGTCATGGTGGGTCTGGAGCCTCCAGAAAACAACAATTCCTGTAGGGTAGGACACATTTTATTCCCTATTTATGGGCAATTTAGAGCACAAAATTCATCTTCTGCATTTTTGGGAGAGTGGATGGAGGATGAACCTTAAAAGTGACCAGAGGCAAGAACCAAACCCAGGTATTCATTTTACATGGTTACAAGTTTGGACCAAATAACTTGCACAAATTCTCAAGCTATTAGGAAGACCTGCATGAAGACTGATATTTCCACAATGAAGTAGGGAATCAAATTCATATTAGTGGCCATGGTTTGAAATAGATAGTCCATCAAGCTGTGTCTACTCACTTTTGGCTATGTAGTGTAGCTCACCTGTTGATATTTGTGGGCCATCTACTTTAACATTGAATAGCTTTTATAACTGGGGCTTAAATTTAATCAATCAATCAATCAATCAATCTATCTATCTATCTATCTATCTATCTATCTATCTATCTATCTATCTATCTATCTATCTATCTATCTATCTAAATACTTCTACTACTAGTACTTCTACTACTAAAAGTAGTAGTAGTAATAATGATAACAATAATAATAATAATAATAATTATTATTATTATTACTATTATTATTATTTTGTCTTTCCAGGGTGTTACTGTGTGCCTTGCGCCCATTAAAAAGCTGGGATGAGTGTTTTAGGTGTTGGCGGCATGGTGTGTCACACAGCAAGAAGGTCCTGGGTTCACAATTCACAAGTGGAGCAGTCTGGGTCCTTTCTAAGTGTAGTTTGCACGTTCTCCCCGTGTCTCTGTGGGTTTCCTCCTACAGTTCAAAGGCATGCAGTCAGGTTGAAGATCTGAAGATACAAAATTGGTAGGCGTGTATGTGTGAAAACGTTTGCCCTGTGATGGACTGGCAACCTGTCCGGGATGTTTCCAACCTTTCGTCCAGTGAATTGTACCCACTGTGAATCTGAATAGGATAAAGCTGTGGTAAAACAGACAATGAATGAATGGATGATTTGGGTGTGTGGCGGACAGCTCATGTGTGGTTAAGGATTATGACAAACCAATCGTTCATATAGCAGCCAGATGGCAGAGCTGAGTTTCGAATAGACAAGTTTGAAATGTCAGCTCTGGTGAGCTTGCGTGTTTTATCGCCGCGCCACCTGAGCGGCACTATTATGTCTTATATTATAAAAGGGTGGTCCTGGGTTCGATCGCCAGGTGGGGCGGTCCGGGTCCTCTCTGAGTGAAGTTTGCATGTTCTCCCTGTGTCTGTGTCGGTTTCCTCCCACAGTCCAAAGTTGTGCAAGAGAGGTGAACTGGAGATACAAAATTGTACATGACTCTTGAGCAATGAGTAACCACCGTTTCTGTCATGAATGTAAGCAAAGTGCGTAAAACATGACGTTAAAATCCTAATAAAAAACTAAATATATTATAAAAACTAAATACTGAACAAGCTTATTGCAAATTTAATTGGTGTAATTTTAAATATTATTTTGGCTGTCTGCTCAGTATGGAAAGGAATCTGACTTCAAAAAGATTAGAACCTCAGCTCATTCCAATGGAGCAACAATGAGATGGCATATAGTCGAGTCTTTCAGTAATTAAATTACATTCTATTGCTGAGATCATTATAACATCATTACTGGTATTAAATGTGATGAGATAAATGTTCAGGTAACGACATGCAGTTGTAAATCTGTAAAAATGATAACAGATAAAAATAGTTTGTGTGGCTATAAACATCACTGTGTCATTAGTACATGTCTCAGCAGGAAGGAGAACACAGTGAAGCAAACCTTGATATAATGTGCTGAAACTGTTGCAGCAGAATTTGCAACTCCAAATGCACACCTGAGTCCCTGGTCTGGCACAACCCCACACTGAACTCTGAGCTTGTTAAAGAGGCCCAGTCATGTGATGTGTTATTTCAACGGCCGTTCCCCTAGATTGGTCTCTGTGGCATCATGAAGGCTCATAAAGGCTGATTCATCACCTGTGTTGTTCGCGGAGGGCACGACTAGCTCGAGACAAGCTCCTCGCAGGTATATTAAAGTCAGTCCCAATAGAATATGTTAACTCAAGACAACTGCTTTCCAGCTCGGGTGCCCCGGGGGACACGGGCTCGGTCTATTCGGCTCCGGTGGTTCTCAAAAATGACCGGCAAACTATGCCACTTGATATGCATTGTCCACGTTGGCCGTCCCCATAACCTCAGCCTAATCAATGTGATTGATGTTATCAATATTGCTGTGATACATACCGGCAATATAAAGTGACAGGCCACTGTACGGCTCTTTTAGTGTGGGATTTACTATTCATTTTATCAGCTTCCACAACTATGAGCAGGTCATTAGCATTTGGCTGGTGTGTGATGTGCTGAGCCGGTCACCCCTGGGATTTAAGGACACTTTTTTTCCACCATTTGTGACTTTTTTTTCCAGACACAGCAGAAAGCACATACCAAGGGTGCATAAGGGCGTCAGGAAATCACTCCTGAGCTGATATCACAGGGTGATTGACGAATTATTAAAAATGTCATCTGTTTATTTATTTATTTTCTCCAGCAGGTGACTGGGCATCCTGCGAGGCATTCAAATTATCATGCCTCTTAGTTACATCTGTAATACCAGATTTGCTTTCAATTCTTTATTAACTCAACACTCAAATACTTTTCATTTGCATGTGCAGCCTAATAAAGTGTGTGTATGTGTGTTTTTTAACAGTTTATTGTATTTTGTATTAATATAATTACATTTTGAATTTGATGCCTGCAGCACACTCACAAAACATTAAACATAATATTTATGTTACACAGTTTTGAAACATTACATTACAAGCAGGTGAATTAGTAACAGGTGAAGGAATCATGATTGGGTATTAAAGGAAGATCCACCAAAGGCTCACACTTTGCAAGCAAAAATTAGTTGGGGTTCACCACTACATGACAATGTTGGTGAAAGAATGATTCATTAATTTAAATAGAATATTACTTAATACCAGATTCCAACAAACTACCGTGCTGATCAGCCATAACATTAAAACCACCTCCATTTTATCAGCTCCACTTATCATATAGAAGCACTTTGTAGTTCTACAAGGACTCTGTTTCTCTGCATACTTTTTTAGCCCCCTTTCATGCTGTTCTTCAATGGTCAGGACCCCCAACAGGACCACCACAGAGCAGGTATTATTTGGGTGATGGATCATTCTCAGCACTGCAGTGACACTGACATGGTGGTGGTGTGTTAGTGTGTGTTGTGCTGGTATGAGTGGATAAGACACAGCAGTGCTGCTGGAGTTTTTTAAATATTGTGTCCACTCACTGTCCACTCTATTAGACACTCCTACCTAGTTGGTCCACCTTGTAGATGTAAAGTAAAAGACGATTGTTCATCTTTTGCTGCTGTTTGAGTTGGTCATCTTCTAAACCTAAATCAGTGGTCACAGGATGCTGCCCACGGGGCGCTGTTGGCTGGATATATTTTTGGTTGGTGGACTATTCTCAGTCCAGCAGGGACAGTGAGGTATTTAAAAACTCTATCAGCGCTGCTGTGTCTGATCCACTCATACCAGCACAACACACACTAACACACCACCACCATTTCAGTGTCACTGCAGTGCTGAGAATGATACACCACCCAAATAATGGGGTCCTGACCATTGAAGAACAGGGTGAAAGGGGGCAAAAAAAGTATGCAGAGAAACAGATGGACTACAGTCAGTAATTGTAGAACTACAAAGTGCTTCTATAAGGTAAGTGGAGCTGATAAAATGGACAGTGAGTGTGGTTTTAATGGTATGGCTGATGAGTGTATATAAACAATATAGAATAATCAGTTAGTTGAAAAACTGGATTGACAGACTTTTAGACAGCCAGACAGGCAGGCAGGCAGACAGACAGACAAACTTGCAGTATATACACTCAGTATGAGTGATGGATAAGACATATTATGACTAACATAATAATTTAATGTTAGAGTTTTGGTGTATTTGTTTTAGTGTATCATATAAAATGAAATGTTAATATAAGCGGAAGCTGTTATAGAAATTATTTTAAGCAGCTAGACAATGAAAAACAAAAGCCTATAAAACAAACAATAGAAATGGAAAATCTCAATCTGATACGTTTATAGGAAAACTGACCAGTGTTCATACATAGTAATGTATAGGTCATGTATTTAAACTTAAAACAAAAAAATAACACTGCTAGAATGTCTTGATGCTGTAACTCATAAGTGCCGCACAGCAATATGAGTCTTGTGATCCAGCTTTAATTCAGTCATTGTGTGTGAATAAAGACCAAATGATGCACCATGTAATAATCTTCATTTTTACATTTCACATTCATACAGTCAATAGCATCTGAATAATACAAATGGCATTTATAAAAAATTAAGTCCTTTTCATTATTGTTCTTCAGATTGCCTTATCAAAGGCTAGTGCGGAATATACGTGAGAACTTAAGATTCCCAGCTTGACAGGTGAAGGCTCCAGAAAATGGATTGAGTATGGATTTAGATAGGAGGGTGCGTCAGCCTGTCTCAGGCTATTTTTCCCCCCTTAACGCTACACCACTTTTATATTGATGAGCACAGCAGCAACATTCACACATCTTCTTAAAACAATTATCTGGATAAAAGAGTGATCACACTGAATGCTAATCCTAGTGCTATAAAAGACCGTAATAATATGTCCTAACAGTGTTTCTTTAAATATGGTAGGCATATGGTAGACACTTTCTGTTCTAAATGTTTAAAATGGATTTCTATGAACTATTCAATATATTATCAATAACATCTAGTGGCGTGTGGATTGTCAGCACCTTGTATTTTTACTAAAGAAATGTATCAGCTCCACTTACCATATAAAAGCACTTTGTAGTTCTACAATTACTAACTGTAGTCCATCTGTTTCTTTAATACTTTTTTAGCCTGCTTTCACCCTGTTCTTCAATGGTCAGGACCCCCACAGGACCACTACAGAGCAGGTATTATTTGGCAGGTGGATCATTCTCAGCCCTGCAGTGACACTGACATGGTGGTGGTGTGTTTGTGTGTGTTGTGCTGGTATGAGTGAATAAGACAGCAGCGCTGATGGAGTTTTTAAACACCTCACTGTCACTGCTGGACTGAGAATAGTCCACCAACCAAAAACATCCAGCCAACAGCGCCCCGTGGGCAGCGTCCTGTGACCACTGATGAAGGTCTAGAAGATGACCAACTCAAACAGCAGCAACAGATGAGCGATCGTCTCTGACTTTACATCTACAAGGTGGACCAACTAGGTAGGAGTGTCTAAAAGAGTGGACAGTGAGTGGGCACGGTATTTAAAAACTCCAGCAGCACTGCTGTGTCTAATCCACTCATACCAGCACAACACACACTAACACACCACCACCATGTCAGTGTCACTGCAGTGCTGAGAATGATCCACCACCTAAACAACACCTACTCTGTAGTGGTCCTGTGGGGGTCCTGACCATTTAGGAATGGCATGAAAGGGGGCTAACAAAGCATGCAGAGAAACAGATGGACTACAGTCAGTAATTGTAGAACTACAAATTGCTCCTATATGGTAAGTGGGGCTGATAAAATTTACAATGTGTGAAGAAACAATGAGATGGTTTTAATGTTATGGCTGATCGGTGTACAACAAGCTGTGTCCTACAACAAATGTCCAAATACCTTTGGCCATACAGTGTATATAATTTATTCAGTGGTGGCTCAGTGGTTACACATGTCTACCGAATCAGTGAATATTCTACATACGTTTAGGAGTTAGTAAACTGAATCTATGAATTGTTTATAATATAGGTGACACAAACAGTAGAGTGAACACAGCATCATGGGTTTTAAGAGACTTGAATTCAGTGCTGGCCTACAACAACCACACTGCTGTGAACATACAGAATGAGGCCTGGCATTACCTTGCTGAAATAATCATGGACTTCCCCTTGATAGCAGCATGTGTCCTTTTGTGTCAAGGGTACTTTAACACATATGCAAGTCAATCATGTCATGTGTACTGATGCACCCCCATATCATGACAGATGGTGGCTTTTGCACCTTTCAATAATAACAGTCTGGATGGTCCTTTTCATCCTTGACACAGAGAACTTAATTTGCATTGTCCATATTGTCCTAACTTTTTCTGATGTGGGGTTGTATTTTAGCGGGGGAAAAAATTAAGTTTTCTGTGTGAAATAATTAAAATGTCAAATAAATAAAATAAAGAACCACCAAAGTGTGTCTGTGGCCCAAAGCTTACCTCAAAAGCTAAAAGCATATAGTTTCCTTTTTTCCATCCAGAAAACTGGATAAATGTATTAGCCTCAGAAAGTTTAACCAAAAGAATGTGATTATCAGCAGTAATAAATCCTAATCATATTAAAAGAGTCTCTTTAATCGTTAACAGTCACCCTTAGCATTTGTGTTTCCAGGGGAAAAGAGAGGTTGCTTTAATTAGCAATGGAAATCATTGGGATATGACCTAGCGCTGCAGCTCCTCTAAACCCACTGTGAATAATTTGAGTGTAAATCACGCCCTTGCTTCTAAAATATTTAATTACTCTTTTATCTAAATTAGGCTGAGAGGGGAAAAGGGAAACGTATGAAGAAAAAAAAAAAAGTGTTTCATAATGTGATTATATATACTATACTACTATAGGTGCTTATAAAAAGAAGCATTGGTCCCAAGCTGGAGCCTTGGGGTACTAATAAATAACGCACCACATGTGCAATTCCTGTGCTAATATGAGGCAATAAATTTCAAAAGGTCCTAGTGTCATATAGTTCACATTATGTCCTAACTTTCCACTTTGGCAATGTTTATTTAGGTGACTGTGAGGGTTTGCTGCCATGTGTGGGTGCCAGCCTCTTTCAAGGACCACTTCTCATCTAGCAAATATGTCAATTTGTCTGGTGATTTATGTTGTTGACTAACTGACTTGGTATCATGTATCTCTTTTGGTGAGAGGCAGAGCAGGATGCTTGGCGGCCGTCCATTTTGTACTAAAAAAAAAAAAATAAATAAACAAAATAAAAGCAGTCGGCAAGCCAAACTCTCTTGAGGGAAGAAGGAAAGATGAGAAAATAAGTGGGTCAAGCAGCAGGCGCTAGGGCACAGGCTGGAGATGAGGGCCCCCGAAAATCAATGCCGCCTTCTTCAAGGCTTGCTTTTTGAGGGATATTGAACACTGTAAAATGTGCATCACAGTGGCAAGTGACAGAAAAAGGAGCAATAACTTTTATATCTGGCTTTGATTAGTCTGTCCTCTTGTGCTAGCGAGCCATTTAAACACATAACAGGTGACAAGGATCATATTGTTTCCCCTACTGCGCTATTCTTTTGCTGGCCTGCTACGTGCAGGGTAATCATCAAAGCTTGCTGTGTATAAGCTTGCATTGAACACACTGCAACAATCCAGCCACGCGCCGAAACATCTCCAGCACTACTTAACCGACCCCATGCACAATTTGTTCTGAATTTATTGGGTTTTGTGAGGAGAAATTTATATGAGATCCATTTTATGTGGCTTTAATATGCCCCTTAACTTAAAAATACACTTGCTAAGAGTTTAATTCTAAACACTGGTGACTTACATCAGCAAAACAAAACAATGAGGATTATTGATAAATTATGGACTCTGATCCAGAAATTCCTCTTATTTGTACCGAATATGATTATTGCAAAGCTAGGTTAACTAGCTGTTAGCTCAGGCCTGTTTAGTCTCGGCTTGTCTTGCTGGTCTGGTTGAATGTATTTAAAGGGGTTTTGGATGCTAGATTTGAGCTGGTCAGGTTAGGGGACTAAATGGACAACAAGCTAAACATTATATATATACACACCGACCAGCCATAAGATTAAAATCACCTCCTTGTTTCTACACTCACAGTCCACTTTATCAGCTCCACTTACCATATAGAAGCACTTTGTAGTTCTACAATTACTGACTGTAGTCCATCTGTTTCTCTGCATGCTTTGTTAGCCCCCTTTCATGCTGTTCTTCAATGGTCAGGACTCACACAGGACCACCATAGAGCAGGTATTATTAGAGTGGTGGATCATTCTCAGCACTGCAGTGACACTGACATGGTGGTTGTGTGTTAGTGTGTGTTGCGCTGGTATGAGTGTATGAGACACAGCAATGCTGCTGGAGTTTTTAAACACCTCACTGTCACTGCTGAACTGAGAATAGTCCACCAACCAAAAATATCCAGCCAACAGTGCCCCGTGAGCAGCGTCCTGTGACCACTGATGAAGGTCTAGAAGATGACCAACTCAAACAGCAGCAATAGATGAGCGATCGTCTCTGACTTTACATCTACAAAGTGGACCAACTAGGTAGGAGTGTCTAATAGAGTGGACAGTGAGTGGACATGGTATTTAAACTCCAGCAGCACTGCTGTGTCTTATTCACTCATACCAGCACAACACACACTAACACACCACCACCATGTCAGTGTCACTGCAGTGCTGAGAATGATCCACCACCTAAATAATGCCTGCTCTGTGGTGGTCCTGTGGGTGTCCTGACCATTGAGGACAGGGTGAAAGCAGGCTAAAAAAGTATGTAGAGAAACTGATGAACTACAGTCAGTAATTGTTGAACTACAAAGTGCTTCTATGTGGTAAGTGGAGCTGATAAAATGGGCAGTGAGTGTAGAAACACTTAGAACACATTATGAATTTAAATAGACACTCTGAATGCTGAAATTTTGCTTATTACCACTAGGTGGGAGCAGCATCTCGTTTCAGCGTATAAAACTTAGGATTCACATTGATTTTCCATTCTATAGTTAGTCTATTTTAAATCCTCCCGCCCCGCCAGTCCGTGAAATTATATCTTATATAAAACCGGTCCGTGGTGCAAAAAAGGTTGGGGACCACTGTGTTACTGGTTTGAAAACTGCGGTGACCTAATCGTTATAATCGCTGTCAAAGTAGTGCGTCTAAATAACCTGTTGATGTGTTATTAGAATCCTCTCCACATAGGCAGCTGCCTAGGTAGGCAGTAGGCAGCTCACTGGGTTTTCAGACAGACCCATAATAATAAGATATAATATTTTCATGACTTTATGAAAAGATTATAGAACGGCACAAACATTATTCTGCAAGGTTATTTGTAATGGTTTATATTTTCTAGTTCAGATGTGCTTTAAAACAGGTAGAACATTTTGCATAAATTTACTAAAAAATCTGAGACCTTATTTGCTGCAGTGATATTCTGTTAGGCAGTAAAACGTGCACCCAGCATGACGCTTCTCTCTCGCTACATTAATTTGACTTCCACCGCTAAGTTTCCCGGGTCTGTGTCATGTGCCAGCAAATGCTCTTAGGACCTACGTTATAACTTCTGAATGAAGCTGGAAATTTGCAATAAAAAACCTGTTGTTTTGAGGCAAATGAGTAATGAGGTAATATCACCTTACTTTATAGTGAAATGTGTTTTCAGTCATGTTACCGTATTCAGAAAAAAGCCTGGCACTAAAGTAAGGTAGAGAAAAAAATGAAAACACCACTAGTGGAAGATCAAACCTTGAAGAGACTCATTATATTTAAATAAATAATAAAAAATATGTAAATACAACAATAGCTTTTTCTAAGGTTTGAGGAGTGACGAGTTAGATAAGCATTATTAATGTCTAAATGTTAGCATTCCTTCTTCTTAATATTAATAGAGTCCAGAGTCCCACAGGGTGCTGTTGGCAGGATATATTTGCTTGGTGGACTATTCTCAGTCCTGCAGTGACAGTGAGCTGTTTAAAAACTCGATGAGCATTGCTGTGTTTTATCCACTCATACCAGCACAACACACACTAACACACCACCACCATGTCAGTGTCACTGCAGTGCAGAGAATGACCAACCATCCAAATAATACCTGCTCTGTGGTGGTCCTGGGAGAGTCCTGACCATTGAAGAACAGCATGAAAGGGGGCTAACAAAGCATGCAGAGAAACAGATGGACTACAGTCAGTAATTGTAGAACTTGCTCCTATATGGTAAGTGGAGCTGATAAAATGGGCAGTGAGTGTAGAAACAAGGAGGAGGTTTTATGTTATGGCTGATCGGTGTGTGTATATATACAGTATATATTATATTATATATTATATGTGTTACTTGTTACTCTCTGCATTATTTAAATTCACATATATAATTTGACAATTTGTGATTTGGTATTATAAATGCAGGCAAAGTGCCTTATGTTATGTCTCAATTGTTTCTGATCTTATAATGTTGAGTATGGGTTTAAACACTATCTTCTTGATATCATGGCATGAGCCACAGTTTTTATCCCAGCATAAAAAGTAGATCAGGAAATGCCCTTTCTGAATAAATGAGTCAAGCTGAGTCAAGGGAATAACATAGTCAAGGTTCATTAAATGAAGAACGAGGCGACCCAGGTCAGAGCATTCGACCAGTGGGTTTGACCTGGACCTGGCTAGTTGATTTTTGAACACACCCAATGGAATAGAGAAGAAAAAAAAACCTCTATTAACCTCTAAGTATTTTTGTTGTGAATCTAAGTAAAAGTCATAGACTTTGTTAAGTGGCAGCTATTGAGTGGAAGTATCAGATGGTTACAGTAATGTATTAAGTGGTGTGCAACAGTTTTATTTTTTATTAGGGTTTTAATGTCATGTTTTACACACTTTGGTTACATTCATGACAGGACAGATAATTACTGGTTACACAAGATTCATCAGTTCAAGTTTAATGTCAAACACAGTCATGGACAATTTTGTATCTCCAATTCACCTCACTTGCATGTTTTTGGACTGTGGAAGAAAACCAGAGGAATTGCACACAGACACAAGAAGAACATGCAAACCTAACACAGAAAGGACCCGGACCGCTCCACCTGGGAATCAAACCCAGGACCTTCTTGCTGTGAGGCAAGAGTGCTACCCACCAAGCCACCGAACCACCATGCCACCTAACAGTTGTACAGATTGAAATGATTGCAGGCTAGAGAAAAAAAGGTTTTAAAATGAGTTATGCAGAAGCTATTTGTTACTTAAAAAAAGTCGCCGCTCAGGTGGCGCAGCGGTAAAATACGCTAGCACACCAGAGCTGGGCTTTCGAATACATCGTATATGAACAACGTTTGGCTGTTGTTGATCCAGGGAGGGAGCCGAAGAGGGACCTCAAAACTGATGCAGTTATGACCTCTGGTTGGTGGCTGGTTGATGGCGTGTGCACAGAGTCGAGGAATAATGCTGATCAGGGTGTGGCTCTCTGTACACAAGGCTGGTGTACATATGAACTCGCCTCGTGCAGGTGTAAAGATGCAGTCGGTTACTGCTCACGTGTCGGAGGGGGCGTGTGTCAGTTCGCTCTCCACAATCAAGGTGGAGGTTAGCAACAGTAGTGAGGAAGCATAACGCAACTGGGTAAAAATTGGACTGACACAGTTACAAAGGTTAGGTAAAGAAAAAAAAAAAATCACACCACTGGAGGAAGATCTGAGAAAGTGGGTACATTGTTAGCAGAGAGGACATATGTTTATTATCCTTACAATTTTACAATCATACAATCATAAACCTGCTTAGTATTGTTGTAGCGCATAGACAATTTTACCTTTAATACAATTATAAAAGTGCCACCCAAGAAAAGACCAGCTCTAATGCCGAAGAACCTGATGATATGTACCGCCTGTACATATCCAGATCAGACACACAGCCCAACCCAACCAACAGCCGGAATGATTTATTTAATGCATCCTGGATAAATGCATTTTGCCACCGGTGCTCTCAGCCCTAAACAGACCCGTAGCACTGCTCTAAACATCTATCTGCTCTGGACAGGTGTGAGCCGATAAGCCGTTTTGCTCCGGGTTAACCTTGTTATCTACCGTACAGACCATAGTTAGGGTTTATCATTTAGCACTTCCTTTGCTGCCTCAAGGTTTCCTACAGGCAGAAAGAACAACATTTCTGGTTCATCAAGCGTTTACTCATTACATTTCTTTTTTAGTAAATGCACAATTTTGCACTTGGTATGGGCTGCGAAGACTAGGGCTGGAATTGTATGAACAAATTAGAAAACTGTGACACTGGGTGGTGCAGCACTCTGAAGAGTGGCTATGTCCAAGAGGGGGAGTCAGATATGGTTTCTTCTTATTCCTCCTGCAACAGCAACTCCTGCTGCCTGGTTGAGTAATGGAAAAACAAATAAAGCATAGCATAATCATTCATACTGTATGGTTCTCTATGAGAATCCACTGCTGGATGGTGTAAAGAAGCTGACCAGAATCACCACGTGTGTCGGAGGGAGCCAGGTGCTAGTCTGCAGCCCTTCTCAGCCAGAGAAATTGTAATATAGTATTGGTTTTTGATTTAAGATTTAGTCATTCATTTATTCATTGTCTGTTTTACCACCACTTTCTCCTGGTAAGGGTCGCAGTGGGTGCAATTCACCCAAAATTGGGCGAAAGGTAGGAAACACCCTGGACCGGCTGCCAGTTCATCACAGGGCAAACACACTCTCTCTCTCTCACACACACATACACACACAGTTACACCTAGTGCAATTTTGTATCTCCAGTTAGCCTGACGGTATGTCTTTGGACTGAGAGGAAACCAGAGCTCCTAGAGGAAATCCACACAGACACGTGGAGAACATGCAAACTCCACACAGAAAGGACCCAGACCGCTCCACCTGGACATTGACCCCCAAGACCTTCTTGCTGTATACTTTACTTTATACTCATAATACACAGACTGTGTACATGTAAATACATACAGTACAATGAATTTGTTGGTAATTTACCACATTAATATAATAAAAAAAAACAGGAAGCCCACCCACAAGAAATACCAGCTGCTCTGTGCTCTATTTTTTCTTTCTTTTAATTGTAAAATTTTTAATTGTTGTTTTGGTGGTGGCTTTGTACACAATACAGGGTTGGACATATTTTGGCTGAGCAGGTGCTAGTGTAATTAGATGCTAAGTGCTAGTCTATTGTTATGCACAATGAAAACAAAACAAGCAGTCACACTAAGGTAATGTTGTGTGACATTAAACTGACAGATAGTTTTGATTAATAGCCACACATGATTAAATTTTAGTGTGTTTGTTTAAAAAAAGGCTGAATATACTGATGTATGTCCTGATAAAAACAAACATCATTTATAGGGATAAATGAGAGTCTTTCTGGTTGGTCGGTCAGTCGGTCGGTTGGTCGGTCGGTCGGTCGGTCGGTCGGTCGGTAGGTAAAAAAAAAATAAAATAATAATAATAATAATAATAATAAAAAAAATAAATAAATAAATAAATAAAATAAATAAATAAATAAATATTTATTTATTTATTTCAATTTATTTATTTATTTATTTTTATGTATGTATTTATTTATTTTATATTTATTACAATATTCATTCATTTATTTACTGGGAATGTTGTGTGACGTTAAACTGAAAAATGGTTTTGATTAATAGCCACAAATGATTACATTTTAGTTTAGATAAAAAAGTAAATAAATAAATAAGTAAACAAATAAATAAACATGTATTTATTTTATTTATTTCAATTTGTTATTTATTTATGCATTTATTTATTTATTTAATATTGATTACAATATTCATTCATTTATTGATTTATTTACTGTGAAGATTCACAGTTACAGTACAGTTTGATTGTTAAATTTTATATATCCCTATGAATTACATTTATTTATTCATTCATTCCAACCCTAAAACTAACTCTTTGGGGGGGAAATGCTGGAACCCCCATTTTCTGCCGACCCCTAAAACATGACATGATACCAAAATTATGAACCAGACAGCAGAGTTCAGTACTGCAGTGGCAATGAAAAGAAACCCTAGAGGACCTTCCTTTGCTTAGACATGACCAATTATGCCTGTTTAGCGCACGTTTTCCTCAAAAATTTGGATGTACTTAAATGATACATACAGCTTGGACTTTACTTTAAAAAGTTCAATCCTGGTCTAATCTAAAAACCTTTTGCCACATGCCATTAGAATCCTCTAAGTCTTTAAGTATGACACATTAAGAGCAATGTCTTTCCTAACACCCGGCCTTACAGGCCTACTTTGTCTAAACCTTTTTACATGTACAGATTAACCAATCTCAATCTCAGCCATATAGACTTTAAGTACTTTTAAATTGCCATTGGCCTCCAAGTAGCTGATCAATAGTTTTGAGGAACAGTCCAATCTTGGCAAGGTCTTGGTGGTGCCATACACATTTCCCTTACTGATAACGCTCTGAATGATACTTAGAGGGTTGGTTAAAGAAGCTAAAATCTTTTTTGAGGGTGGCACTGTGGCCTGACAGCAAGAAGGTCCTGGGTTCGATCCCCAGGTGGGGCGGTCCGGGTCCTGTCTGTGTGGAGTTTGCATGTTTTCCCCGTGTCTCCACTGGTTTCCAGTTTCTTCCCACAATTGTCCATGACATTGTTTGACATTAAAACTTGTGAATTGATGAATCTTGTCTAACGAGTAATTACCGTTTCTGTCATGAATGTAACCAAAGTGTGTAAAACATGATGTTAAAATCCTAATAAATGAATAAAATCTGTTTTATATCCTTTTCCTATCTTGTTCCTTTCCACAACTTTATCACAGAGCGCTTTTGAAAGCACCATTTTAACCCTGGTGAATTTTGGTGTTTCCATGCATTCCTAGAATTGGAATTCTTATTGAACAGCTGATGTCAGTTGGCCACCTGGCCTGGTGTGTGAACTGGAAGGTGATTGCTTGTACCTGAGTTTAGAATGGTTACTGTAGGGGGCTGGCTACTTATCCCAATTAGGTATTTTACTAATTCAATTATAATTTAATTAAATTACAATAAAAATGTAGGGCCGTTGTAGCTTAGCTGTTAGAGTACTGGACTAGTAATCAAAGGGTTGCTGGTTCAAGCCCCGCCACTGCCAGTTTGCTGCTGTTGGGCTCTTGAGCAAGGCCCTTACCCCTTAATTGCTCAGACTGTAAACTGTCACACTACTGTAAGTCGATTTGGATAAAGGTGTCTGATAAATGCTGAAGATGTAATCATTTACCAGATATTTTAAAAGTGTATTTTTATGATGCAAGCTATAATATTTGTATAAAAACAGCTAGACAAAGTTCAACTTTTAATCTAATTACTTCATACTTTTTTATGAGATAATGTGACAAAAGGCAAGGATTTTAATAGGGTATGATATTTTCTATAGGTACTGTAACACAAAGCTCTTCAGCTGCATAGAAACTACAGTAGTACTGCTGAGTTAATTATGAGCAGTGTTGTTTTGGCAAGCCACCGACAATTTTCTCATTTTAAAACAATGGTTATTTGGCAAGCCACCTAATTCACCCCAATCAGTATTAAGAAGGAACAAAAGCAACATTAAAAAGCTGTACAATAACAGTTACGTGGTATGTTCATTTGGCAGTAAGAATAAAACAAATATATATTTATAGAAGTTGACTATTTTGTGCTGTATGTGATATAAATTATGTTGATTGTGACTGTAATGGAGAGAAGAGCATCATGCAGGTCTAATTAGACACACAAAAGCATAAAATCTTACTATCTCAGATGCTGCAAAATTAAAGCCATATCTCTTGTGTTTCAACGCAACCTAGCAACTCTCACAACTATAAAACTTAATAATACACTAAAATATTATCAAGCATATGGGAAGATGACAGGACTGATGGAATTCTTGGCATCATTTCAGCTCACTGTTACATTCTGTTCATTTATGATATTACACTGATCATAGTTATCATAAATGAGGGTATCTGTGAAGTGCCGTCCGATGAACAGCATCACATAAGACTGGTGACAGGTAGAAATAAAAGATGACAGCAATAAAAGCATCAATTTTACTTGTACTGGACTAGCTCAGATCAAAATGTGCTAGCACATACTACAAGATATTAAATTACCACATACAAAAACTATAAGAGGCTGACGTTCAAACGCAGTTGGTACAGCACACACATAACATGGTTCCCAGGATGGTTTGATTGTGAGGCTTAAAGACAAAGCGACACCAATTGAGCTTACACAAAGTGATAAGTGGGCTGGCATTGCACGCCAGTGGAAAACCTTAGCAGACTGGCAGTATAGTATCACAATTTCAAACGAAAAAGCAGGTTTGAGCTGGCAAGTCTGAGATGGAGAAACTGTGATATATAGAAAACCTTCCATATGGAGCGAATGAACCCTCATGTGGTGCATTAATGTCTTGTGGCACCCATATGGAGCGAATTAACCCTCATTAAGGTGCATTAACGCTTCGTGCCACGTATGCCATCCAATATGGCAACACAGAAATGACTCATTCAGCTTTAGCCAACGTAGCAGCCTGGTATCACGGTTTCAAAGAAAAGCAGGTTTGAGCTGGCAAGTCTGAGAGGGAGAAACCGTGATATATATGAAAACTTCCATATGGAGCAAATTAACCCTCATTGAGATGCATTTACACCTTATGCCATCTATGCCGTCCAATATGCCAACACAGAAATGACTCATTCAGCCTCAGCTGAGGTAGCCGCCTGGTATCACTATTTCAAAGACAGGCAGGTTTGAACTGTCAAGTCTGTGAGGGAGAAACCATGATAAATATAATAAAACTTCCATATGAAGCTAAATAACTCTCATGAGAAGCATTAATGCCTTATGGCATCCATATGCATTAACACCTAATACCATCTATGCCGTCCAATATGGCAGCACAAAAATGATTCATTCAGCCTTAGCAGACTGGTATCTTGGTTTAAAAGAAAAAGCAGGTTTGAGCTGGCAAGTCTAAGAGGGAGAAACTGTAATATATAGAAAAACTCCCATATGGAGTGAATAAACCCTTATAAGGTGCATTAAAGCCTTATGTCACCTATGCCACAAAATATGGCAACACAGAAATGACTCATTTATCCTTAGCAGACGTAGCAGCCTGGAATCATGATTTCAAAGAACAGTAGGTTTGGCAAGTCTGAGAGGGAGAAACCGTGATATATAGGAAAAACTCCCACATGGAGTGAATTAACTTTCATAAGGTGCATTTATGCCTTATGCCACGGTGCATTAACGCTTTGTGCCACCTATGCTATCTAATACAGTATGTGAACACAGAAACGCCTGGCATCCTGGTTTCAAAAAAGAAGCATGTTTAAGCTGGCAAATCTGAGGGGGAGAAACCAAGATATATAGAAAAACTCTTTATGAGGTGCATTAACATTACCTGCCACCTCTCCCATCCACTATGGCAACATATAAATGATTTATTTAGCAGCATATGAACATGTGTTTTATTTACATTTTTGTATTGAACTGTCCCAACTTTTTTTTGGAATTGGGTTTGTATTAAGGGATTCATCTAAGAAGGTATTTTATTTATTTATTTATTTATTTATTTATTATTTAAGGTGAACAAAAGAATGAAATTGTGAATAAGTAGGTGATTGTTAGTTGTTCTGCAATGAACCAGCAAAGTGTCGAAAATGTGTTACTGCCGGGCGCCCAGTGTTTCCAGATGTCTATGAACCCACCGTGAACCTGACCAGGGTGAAGCAGTTACTGAAGATAGATGATAGAAATAGAAAATAATAAAGCTAAAATAAAGCAATCCTACTTGTGATTGACTGTGTGCTGCAAAGGACCAGGGTTAATAGAATATTGGAAAGTTTGTGGTTGGCATAGTGGTTCGGTGGGTAGCACTGTCGCTTCACAGCTAGAAGAACCTGGGTTTGATTCCCAGTTGGAGTGGTCCGGGTGCTTTCTGTGTGTAGTGTGCATGTGTGTTAGGGTGTGAATGTGTTTGTGTGTCTGCCCAGCAATGCCCTGTCTAGGGTGTTTCTGTGTGCCTTACGCCCACTGAGAGCTGGGATAGGCTCCAGCACCCCCCAACCCCCCATCTCAGCGACCCTGATTAGGATAAGCGGTTTAGAAAGTGAGTGAGTGAGTGAGGTAAGTTTGTCATCTTCTACTAAGGCCTGCATGGGCTACCTACAATGCCCCAAATATCCTATAATCCACTGTGATGAATTGCCACCTTGCCAAGGGTGCAGTTCTGCCTTACACCCAGTGACATACACTGATCATCCATAACATTATGACCACCTCGTTGTTTCTACACTCACTGTCTATTTAATCAGCTCCACTTACCATGTAGAAGCACTTTGTAGTTCTACAATTACTGACTGTAGTCAATCTGTTTCTCTACATACCTTTGAGCAGGTATTATTTAGATGGTGGCTCATTCTCAGCACTGCAGTGACACTGACATGGTGGTGGTGTGTTAGTGTGTGTTGTGCTGGTATGAGTATATCAGACAGAGCAGTGCTGCTGGAGTTTTTAAATACCGTGTCCACTCACTGTCCACTCTATTAGACACTCCTATCTAGTTGGTCCACCTTGTAGATGTAAAGTCAGAGACGATCGCTCATCTATTTCTGCTGTTTGAGTTGGTCATCTTCTAGACCTTCATCAGTGGTCACAGGACGCTGCCCACGGGGTGCTGTTGGCTGGATATTTTTGGTTGGTGGACTATTCTCAGTCCAGCAGTACAGTAATGTGTTTATAAACTCCATCAGCGCTGCTGTGTCTTATCCACTCATACAGCACAACACACACTAACACACCACCACCATGTCAGTGTCACTGCAGTGCTGAGAATGACCCACCACCCAAATAATACCTCCTCTGTAGTGGTCCTGTGGGGGTCCTGACCATTGAAAGTGGTTTTATATGGTAAGTGGAGCTGATAAAATGGACAGTGAGTGTAGAAACAAGGAGGTGGTTTTAATGTTGTGGCTAATCGATGTAAATCACTGGCCCTGCGACCCTGATCAGGATGAAGTTGTTACTATAAATGAATGAATAAATGAAGGAGTAGTGTTCTGACATAGGTAATATATTTCCGCTCTTTGTTTATGGCTAATATTATCAAGCTGCTCGTGCAAAGAAGAAAAAACAGGCTGCTGCAAGCAGTCTCATGATTTTAGTAAATGCTTTAATTTGATATAAATCATCTTTGGGCGAGATGGGAAAATATCTCATTTACAAATTGTGTCCTCGTTTGTTAGTGGCACGGCACCTCAATTACCCGCCAAGCAGCTTTTTATTTATTCATGCACACAAAGTCATGTATTCATGAGGATTAAGCAGCTCCTCTGACTGAGAGTGGCAGCCACATACAGCATATTTTACCAGAGGGGAAAAAATCTGATGCAGATTAAATCCCGTAGATAGAAGGAAAAAAAAAAACCAGACACATATGGGCTTGTCCATTTCTAGGTCAGGACGTGGTCAAAAAGACTAATTCTAGGAAATTATCTCCAGAAAGGAAGAAATGAAGCTGGTGTGTGTAGATCTAGTGCGGCTAAATGAGTTCAAGCCATGGAGTGATATACTAGCAACGAGCATTTGGTGACAGTTATATATGATAATGTATGCACCATCATAATGGGTAGGTGTCAAAGCAAATCTAATAAATTCCTTCGTGCAAGGTGTCCTCTAATCTCGTATGTATTTCATGCAAAAAAAGGGAAGAAAATGAAATGAGACTATAGTGCTGAAAATGAATTGTTTTGATAGCTATTCATGTGACTGATAGTTGTAATAAACTATGTTAACATGCTGAAATGCACACCGCCTTTTCAGTCATACCAAAAGATTACAAAGTTTCATTGTTCTTCCTAAAAAAGAAAGGGAAGAGAATCGTCGAGTGCTTAATTTATCTTAATGTCTGAGCTTCTCGCGGCCACGTTACACGCCGAACACATTTATCAGGATCCGGCGGCGCTGTTATGACGAGCCTTATCAAATTATCTGTGCGCCGAGTGGCTCTGAGAGAGGAATTAGAAACACCAACTTCACTGAAGAATGCAATTTGCCTAGATCTAGCGTGGCGAATGTTTACGAGTATGCATCGATCGGTCTGGCGGAGCATGGACGTCACCACAGCGCTCTGATAATCCGTGTGTGGGGACAGATGTTCATGTTTCTCTCAGACTGAAAATGTAGGCATCCATGCAAGTCAAGACAGAAAGTAACTTTAGAACTATAGGCATTAAAGCTGGGAAATTGGACATTCTATGAAGTGTTGATAAAAATAAATTAAGCAGAGATGTTAAGATAAATGCTGACAGTAATAAATATATTATATCAAAGTATAATTGTGGTGGGTCATTCTCAGCACTGCAGTGACACTAACATGGTGGTCTTGGTGTGTTAGTGTGTGTTATGCTGGTATGAGTGGATAAGACACAGCAGTGCTGCTGGAGTTTTTAAACACCTCACTGTCACTGCTGGACTGAGAATAGTCCACCAACCAAAAATATATCCAGCCAACAGCGCCCCGTAGGCAGCATCCTGTGACCACTGATAAAGGTCTAGAAGATGACCAACTCAAACAGCAGCAATAGATGAGCGATCGTCTCTGACTTTACATCTACAAGGTGAACCAACTAGATAGGAGTGTCTAATAGAGTGAACAGTGAGTAGACACAGTCCTGCGGGGGTCCTGACCATTGAAGAACAGCATGAAAGGGGGCTAACAAAGCAGTGTAATGGCTGATATGTGTGTATATATATATATATATATATATATATATATATATATATATATATATATATATATATATACATACTGTATATACATACACATATATACATATACATATATACATACAGTACATATACAGTGTATCACAAAAGTGAGTACACCCCTCACATTTCTGCAAATATTTCATTATATCTTTTCATGGGACAACACTATAGACATGAAACTTGGATATAACTTAGAGTAGTCAGTGTACAGCTTGTATAGCAGTGTAGATTTACTGTCTTCTGAAAATAACTCAACACACAGCCATTAATGTCTAAATAGCTGGCAACATAAGTGAGTACACCCCACAGTGAACATGTCCAAATTGTGCCCAAATGTGTCGTTGTCCCTCCCTGGTGTCATGTGTCAAGGTCCCAGGTGTAAATGGGGAGCAGGGCTGTTAAATTTGGTGTTTTGGGTACAATTCTCTCATACTGGTCACTGGATATTCAACATGGCACCTCATGGCAAAGAACTCTCTGAGGATGTGAGAAATAGAATTGTTGCTCTCCACAAAGATGGCCTGGGCTATAAGAAGATTGCTAACACCCTGAAACTGAGCTACAGCATGGTGGCCAAGGTCATACAGCGGTTTTCCAGGACAGGTTCCACTCAGAACAGGCTTCGCCAGGGTCGACCAAAGAAGTTGAGTCCACGTGTTCGGCGTCATATCCAGAGGTTGGCTTTAAAAAATAGACACATGAGTGCTGCCAGCATTGCTGCAGAGGTTGAAGACGTGGGAGGTCAGCCTGTCAGTGCTCAGACCATACGCCGCACACTGCATCAACTCGGTCTGCATGGTCGTCATCCCAGAAGGAAGCTGACGCACAAGAAAGCCAGCAAACAGTTTGCTGAAGACAAGCAGTCCAAGAACATGGATTACTGGAATGCCCTGTGGTCTGACGAGACCAAGATAAACTTGTTTGGCTCAGATGGTGTCCAGCATGTGTGGCGGCGCCCTGGTGAGAAGTACCAAGACAACTGTATCTTGCCTACAGTCAAGCATGGTGGTGGTAGCATCATGGTATTGGGCTGTATGAGTGTTGCTGGCACTGGGGAGCTGCAGTTCATTGAGGGAAACATGAATTCCAACATGTACTGTGACATTCTGAAACAGAGCATGATCCCCTCCCTTCGAAAACTGGGCCTCATGGCAGTTTTCCAACAGGATAACGACCCCAAACACAACCTCCAAGATGACAACTGCCTTGCTGAGGAAGCTGAAGGTAAAGGTGATAGACTAAACCCAATTGAGCACCTGTGGCGCATCCTCAAGTGGAAGGTGGAGGAGTTCAAGGTGTCTAACATCCACCAGCTCCGTGATGTCATCATGGAGGAGTGGAAGAGGATTCCAGTAGCAACCTGTGCAGCTCTGGTGAATTCCATGCCCAGGAGGGTTAAGGCAGTGCTGGATAATAATGGTGGTCACACAAAATATTGACACTTTGGGCACAATTTGGACATGTTCACTGTGGGGTGTACTCACTTATGTTGCCAGCTATTTAGACATTAATGGCTGTGTGTTGAGTTATTTTCAGAAGACAGTAAATCTACACTGCTATACAAGCTGTACACTGACTACTCTAAGTTATATCCAAGTTTCATGTCTATAGTGTTGTCCCATGAAAAGATATAATGAAATATTTGCAGAAATGTAAGGGGTGTACTCACTTTTGTGATACACTGTATATATATACTGTATATATATATACATACATACACACACAGTGAGCAAAATAAGTATTTGATCCCCTGCTGACTTTGTAAGTTTACCCCCTTACAAAGACTTGAACAGTCTATAATTTTTATGGAAGGTTTATTTTAACAGAGAGAGACAGAATATCAACAAAAAATCCAGAATAAATTAAATAAAAGTTATAAATTAATTTGTATTTAATTAAGGGAAATAAGTATTTGATCCCCTACCAACCAGCAAGAATTCAGGTCTACAATCTTGTCCCTGACGTCCTTTGATAGCTCTTTGGTCTTGCCCATGGTGGTCGAGAGATTTGAACAGAAGAAACTGATTCTGTGACATGAGTCTTTTATACAGGGACAGGACTAATTTGTGTGCCTTTTGTGCACATAACCGGTCTGTGGGGGTCCGAATTCTTGCTGGTTGGTAGGGGATCAAATACTTATTTCCCTTAAGTAAATACAAATTAATTTATAACTTTTATTTAATGTTTTTTTCTGGATTTTTTGTTGATATTCTGTCTCTCTCTGTTAAAATAAACCTTCCATAAAAATTATAGACTGTTCAAGTCTTTGTAAGGGGTTAAACTTACAAAATCAGCAGGGGATCAAATACTTATTTTCCTCACTGTATATACAGTATATAGTATATGTGTGTGTAGTGTGTGTATATATATATATATATATATATATATATATATATATATATATGTGTGTGTGTAGTGTGTGTATATATATATATATATATATATATATATATATATATATATATATATATATATATACACAGTATATATACTGTAGATTTATATGTATAGAGATAGACAGACAGACGGACAAACAGAAAGAAAGACAGACAGATAGATACTGTATTAATCCCAAAGGAAATTAGGGCCTCAGTAGCTTTTAACGTACATCAAAAGTGACAGTACACAATACAAACATTCACAGTAGACAAACAAGTACCTGTATAATAACATACTACAACAACAAGCGCCTGTGGGTACATATGGAGATGCAAATTGGTATATAATATAAACTGGTGGTCTACAGTTCAAATGGATGTGCAAAGTGGTGCATATGTATCCGTCTGTTCACATGTGCACACCCCCATGGGCTGGAAAATTCTGGAAGACACACTATGAATTTAAAAAGCAATGGTGGCTCAATGGTTATGGTACTAGACTACCAATCGAAATGTCCCATGCTCAAGACCCATGACTGCCAGGTTGACAGTTCGATAGTGTGAGGTCACAACTATAAGTATCTAAATAAAAGGTTCCATTAAATGGCAACAAGGTATCTAAAATGTGGATCTTTCTGTCCCTCATTCCTCATTGTTCAAAAGTAAATGTGGAAAACCATTTAAGACTTTTGTCATCATTAAATTTTGACTATCAAGAAGGATTAAAGGGATAGTAGAAGCAAATGCTACTGTTAATAAGGTGTTTAAATATGCTAGCCTTTAATTTTGCTCACCCACTTTAATGGAACTTTAAGTGAATTGCGCTGAATAATAGGAATAATCATTGAAATCTAATAATAATAATAATAATAATAATAATAACAACAATGTTATTATTAAAATGATTAATATTATTAATAATAAATTAATATGGTAATTATTTTACATAATAATATGTAACTACTATTATATCAATGATTAATAATAAATAATAAATTATTTAAATATTTAAAAGAATATTTTTTAATTTACAAAAATACTTTTTGTAAAAAAAAAATATATATATATATATATTATTGTAATATAAATGTAATAATAATTCATAATTTAATAATAATAATAACAATAATATTTATTATTACTATTATTACTATTATTATTATTGTTGTTGTTGTTGTTGTTATTGTTATTATTATTATTATCATAAATAATAATAATGAAAAAACAATGGCAAATTGGTCCTGGTGTTGCTAAAAATTAGGATTACGTTCGATTTACACAGGATCTACTTTGCTACTCCGTTCTTTTTAAATAGTGAAAAAGAAAACAGGTGTGTAGGATCACTTTCACATCACGGAACGCAATCCTGTTACAGCGCTCCAGTGTTTACTCTTACTGTGATGAAATGGAGTGTAAAATGCCTAATTAGATACACCTTGTACAACATATTTGCTCAGAATTAGGAATTCACAATACTTGAGCATAATGAAATGGCTAATCCGAAACCTAATAGAATAATTAACCATGGGACGAGCTAAAGCAAGTAAACAAACTCAAGCTTTGATTTACTGCACAAGATGGGAAAAAGGATGTGATCCTAAAAACGGAACGGAGCATCACGACTGAATGTCAGCGGGGTTGTGTTTATTTCCTTTCAAGTCCCTTTATAATTAAGTTATGAGACCATCTCACAGCAGTGTTTAAAGAAGCTCCGGCATTATCGAGGAAGAACGTTCCCCTAAAAGAATGAACCGGGGTGAATCAAGCGTTCATACTGATGTTCCCCATAGGTTGCCATTGGCGACACTGTGTCACTTCACAGAAATGCATAATTAACTGGAACTTGAGCACGAGGAGGTGGAGTGCAGATCGACGGGCTGAAACACATCAAGGCGTCTCTATCACCACAAGAGCTTTGCACATCATTAGAATGCAAATCTGGCATTTGAAGGACAAAACGCTCATCCGCCACAACAATGAGCCTCCCTATGTTTACACCGTCGCACTGTAATACCTGAGCCATGCGGCAAAAGACGGAGCGTCCGCAAACGTTTACCAATGCGGCTTTTACTGTGTGGACCAGTGAGTTCTTACCCTGACAGCAGGACTAATCATCAATTATTATAGCTCACTGCTTCTAATGGACATCACCCCCCTCCACACCAACTACTCTCACAGCTCAGGCTGCTGAACCATGTGGCGCAGTGCACCTGTAAGTATTCAGCAAGACAACATCTGCCTCTTGTGGAGCCCACGAGTTAAGCCAGATGCACACGCAAGGACGAACTGAAAGGCAACCAGGCAAACATCATCCGAATGGAACCAGCAAGACATACACTTATAAGATAAACATATACTATAACACTTAATTATTAGGTTCAATATGTAAGTGTAAAAATTAATTTTATAAACCTAATGCTTTTAACTTTGAGACTACATGACTGAAATGACTATTACTAATTCTGATTGTTTCGGGCACAGTGTAACAACCAATGTAAATATAATTTAAGTAGCTTGTAGCTTGCACAGAGACATGACCTCAACTCCATTAAACACATGTGAAATAAATAAAAACACCCACTAACGGCTGTTATAGTCACAAAGAAAGCAGGACTGCATTCTTATGCATATGGATTTGAAATAAGATATCCAACCAGCTCAGTCAGTCTATTCTAAAGCTTTAATTACACCAGCCCTTCGTTAATACATTATTGATTCTTCTTCATCACCACTTTACCCTGATCAGTTGTGATATGTTGGCCAAAGCCCACCAACTGGGTGACAAAGGGGGAATGAATCTTGGACACTGACCTATTCAGTTATGGACAATAAAACCAAAAGAACTACTGGATAAATTGTGTAAGTTAAAAAGAGGAGTAAGTACATAGAGAGAAGGGGGGGGGGGGGGGGGCAGTAAGAACAAGCCATACATTCTAGATAGATTCTGACTTTGACTGGAGGCAAGGTTTAAACCCCAGATTCCCAGGATCCCAGACATGTACAGCACCCACATTGTGCAGCAAAGTGAAAATGTAGATGCTTTTATGATTTCTAGTAAGTAACTAAATGCATAAGTTCTTTTTTCGACATTTAAGTCTTTTGCTATCATGAGATTAATTTGACCCTTTTTTAGTAAATTATTTATGCTAATGCACATGACCCAAATAAGATCTGGTAAAATAAATGAATAAATAAACTGCTGGAGCAGCTTGTTTGTTTAGATCTGTTCTTTTTCTTTCTTTTTTTCTTTATTCATTACTTTTTAATTGTCTATTTGCGGTAAATACTTGCCTAACATCAGTTTTACTTTTTAAAGTAACTTTAAAAATAATTGTTACTATTATTTTTTAAATTAGTCTAGAATTTTTTTGTATTTGTTTATTTGTTTTTAACGTTAATTTGTTGTGTAGTGACTTTAAAATGGCCTGCATTATCACATTCCTAGAAATCAGCCGGTTCCCTTAATATACATCCACATTAAGCAAATATGGCTTACTAAAACATATACATATTAATCAATATTAATTAATTAATTAATGTATTTATTATTATTTTGTTTCTCCCGACTTTAGTGTATCCAATTACTTAATTGCATTACGCTTTCTTTCTACTGATGTTGATCTCCACCCTGGTTGAGGAAAGCCTAGACTGACACACTCATTTTTAGTCTAAACCATGATATATTAATATTTTAATATGTATAGCCAATTTAAAAATTAAAAATCTCAAATGTATAATATGTAGATATTTTAAGTTATCAAATCAGGTGTCTACATGCAACCTATAGTTCTACAGATAAGCATTCATATAAACAATATGAGAGCAGCACTGTGGTGGAGTGTAGCACTGTCACCTCACAGCAAGAAAAGTCCGGGCTCTGGAGTTTGCATGTTCTATCTGTGTTTGAATGGGTTTCCGCCGGGGGCTCCGGTTTCCTCCCAAGTGTTCAAACACAAGCAGTCAGGCCAACTCTGACACCAGATAATAAAAACTGAAGTGTAAGTGTTTGAGTGAATGTGTTTGTCTGTGTGCCTATGGATTGGTGACCTGTCTGGGGTGATTCCTGCCTATCGCCCAAATAATTGGATTCACAGTGACTCTGACCAAGACAAAGTGGTGATGAAGACAAGGAATAAATGAATGAATGAATGAATAAATTAACAAATGAATAAGTGAATGGACAATATGACTGGACTCAGTCATTTGCATGTTCTTCCTCCCACCTCCTAAAAACATGCAAAATGGTTCATTCTTCTCAAATACGCCTAGGTGTGAGTAAATGAATGTGAGGGTTTGATGCTCTGTCCTGAGTGTATTTCTGACTTGATTTCAGGTGACACCCCCCAAATAGAAAATTCACTACTGAACAACCTCCAATAAAATAAATAGTGGCTCATGCTAATCTTTCTCTGTGCTCTTACGTTTACAGTAGATGTGTTGAGTGTACTGTAACGTTTTGATTAGCATTTGTTTTGACATAAAGGAGACATGCACAATTGTATGTAGATCTTGATAAACACTGCAAATTAATATTACAGTATTTTAATTATAGACAAACTAATCAAATATATCTGCTTGTGTCTAATGAACACATTCAGACTGTAATAGCATTGTAAACAAAGATGTACACCCAACAAGCAATAATTAGCAATTTATTCATCTGTGTATATTCACTCACTACTTTATAAGCTACACCTACCATACAGATGAACTTTGTGAGTTTGCAGTTACTGTCTGTGGTTCATTTCTTGCACTGTCCAAATCGTCATGCCCTGTTCCCATTTACTAGTCAAAAGAGACCTCCAATGACCAGATGTTCCAAAGTGGTGGAACATTCTTAGCAATGCAATGACACTACGACTGTAATAAAGATGAGGATAATCTAGGGCAGATGGAACCCCTTTATTTGTCATATATACACACAGTACAACGAAATTGGTAAATTGCATATCCCAGCTTCTTTAGAGTCTAAAGTCAGAGTGCAGGGGCAGCTATTGTACAGCGGCCCCTGGAGCCGAGGGGGTTAAGGGCCCAACAGTGGCTGCATGACGGAGCCACAACCTTCTTGTACTGCTATCAGGTGCATCAGTGCATTAATATTAATAATAAAAATACAGATGGAATCTGGTGTCATAGTGCAGGGGCAGCCACTGTACGGTGCCCCTGGAGCTTAGAGGGTTAGGGGCCTTGCTCAAGGGCCCAAGAGTGGCTGCATGGAAGCGCCACGATTTGAACTGACAACCTTATTGTACTGGTATCAGGTGCATCAGAGTTGTTGTAGACCTGTAGATCTATAACAAGTGCTTAAAAAATAATAATATATATATATATATATATATATATACAGTATATATATATATATATATATATATATATATATAGTACATAAAAAATTAATAAATATAAAGTACATTAAAAAATAATATAAAATATATAATACTTTTAAAAAAATAATAAGCCGCTCAGGTGGCGCAGCGGTAAAAAGAAACGCGCTGCAACCAGGGCTGGATTCTGAGAACGTGGTATCGAATCCAGCCTTGCTTTACCGATTCGAAGCTGAGTGGCTATATGAGCAACGATTGGCCGGTTGCTCATATGGGGGGTGGGACAAAGAACCGGATGTGGGTCTCTCTCTGTCAGAATGCGATTGCGTTCTCTGCCGGCTGATTGGAGGCGCTTACACAGAGATGGGAGAGGGTGCCCTTAGGGTGTGTCTCTCCGCATGCAACGCTAGGTGGCGCCAAACTCGTCAATGTGTGGGTGGCAAAGATGCATCTGGCTGCTGCTCGTGTTTCGGAGGGGATACGGGTTAGCTTCAATCACCTCCGTCAGGGCAGGGTTCGGCATAGACAGAGAGGAAGCACGATGCTAATTGAACAATTGGATGCGCTAAAAGGGGAGAAAAAGGGGTAAAAAAAAATAAATAAAAAAAATAAAAATAAATAAATAAATAAAAATAAATAATAATAATGCATGTTAGTGCCATTACAGTTGTATCTGTCCTACCAAGGCCACTTTTTGATTAATATTAAGGGTATGGGGGTTAAGCAACAAACCAGCTACAATCAGTAATTGTATAGCTACAAATTCTTCTGTATGGCAGGTTAGCTTATAAAATAATAAGTGAATGTCCGTAACAAATAGATATACCTTATAAAGCACTCAGTGAGGGTGTACGCAGCAGTGTGCAAATGCAGAGATTCTAATCTGACAGATGTTCGACAGCCGTTAGCCTAGGGATTTATGCTCGAGCAGAACAAGAAAGAAAAAAACGCAGCCAGGCAGGTGTGAAGAGTGCAGAGTTAGCGGGGCAAAAGGGACCAAATGGCCAGTCAGGGTGGCTGATGGCATTTCGCACTGGTGGCCTGATCCTGATCCAGCCTGGAGGTCTTGCAGATGTTCAGCGGTGGTCAACTTGACCATGGCAAATTTGATGAATGCCCTGCTTCATTTTCTTTCTGCACCCACTGCTTGCCAGTTCTCTGTGTTCCATGTCAAGCCCTCAAAAGCTTTCTGTCATACTCAGTTAGGCCGAACATTTCCTGCAAGGGCGAGCATAATCCATCCTTGCCGTGTCCCAAATGGAATCCTTTTTTCTTTCACTCAGCAAAGCTCCCCTTTTCTGCACACACTCCATCCGTCTGCGTTAGTCAGCCCCGGAGCTCTTTCCAAACTCGTCCATTTATCTAAGAATGCCAATTTATCAACGCATCAGACCGCACATCGATCACTGGACTATGGGGTGCCACCGAGTAATCCAGCTCTTGCATGCGCACTCACATGCTGAGATTAAATCTTGGCAAGTAACCTGTGCAATAAAGGATACAAAGGACTGCCAGGTGAAATGAAAAATTATCTATATTTACTCACATTCCACTGATGATATAGGAGCAAGGCCAGGATTTTTACTGTTTTTTAATTAACTTGGCAAAATGTTAAAAAAGTATTATTAGTTTTGTTCACCCAACCTTTTGTTTGACATTCAGACACCATAAAAGTATAAGAAGACTAATACCACATTTATAGCCACATTTATTTTACTGATAGTAAAAATAATGCCTATTAGTTCCATTAGAAAGAGTAAACGGTTCACAGCTATAGTGGATGATTTTCAGTCTGACTCCTCTTTGGTTTGATCTATGTGCAATGTTTTAATGAATAAAAATGGAGTAAACACAGCCACTTGAAATACAAAGTCACTACATAGTAACACCCCCTGCATGTATTTACGGGTCACTGGAAATCACAGAGTCCGTTCTGTGTGGAGTTTGCATGTTCTCCCTGTGTATGTGTGGGTTTCCTCTGGAGGCTCCGGTTGCCTCCAACAAATCCAAAGACATGCAGTCAGACTAAGTGGAGATATTAAATTGCCCATAGATGTGACTGTGTCCATATGTGTGTGTGTGTGCGTTTGTGCGTGTGTGCGTGTGTGGGGCAGTTGTAGCCTAGTGGTTAAGGTACTGGACTAGTAATCAGAAGGTTGCCGGTTCAAGCCCCACCTCTGCCATTTGCTTAGACAATATACTGTCCCAGTACTGTAAGTCACTTTTGATAAAAGCATCTGCTAAATGCAGAGAATGTAAGTGTGTGTGTGTGTGTGTGTGTGTGTGTGTGTGTGTGTGTGTGTGTGTGTGTGTGTGTGTGTGTGTGAATTAGATCCAACGAGACCCTGACCAGGATAAAGAGGTGGTAAAATAGACAATGAATGAATGAATGAATCAATGAATGATCATTGCTGTAAATTGAACACACACTTACATATTTAAAAATGATATATTAATATTAGTTCATTTTAGTTCAAAATAATACAAAAAATTATTTTTATGTACTCATCTTATTTATTTATTTTTCATTCTATTCTTGCATGTTTCCATTTCTCCTCCCAGTTTGGTCATATCCAGTTTTTCCTAATATCCGTATCCAAAACCCCGTCTCCAGCTTCAGACCTTTACCCTAAATAAAATGAGCCACAGACAACCACACGCCCCCATTAACATGTACTCAGTCACCAACCCCTTTCTTTTCACCTTCCAGAGAGGAAGTCACAGAGAGCCTGGTCACATCTATAGAGTCACACAATACTATCCATAAATCAACCTTCTCTTGTACTTTGACCAGCCAGCAGATGTTGTAATTATACCAGCAATAAGGAACCCAGCCAAATGTGCCTGTTTGAGCACCTGGATGATCAATAAAACCGATGGCATTCAAACTTGAGAGCTTGAAATCTCGGCAGTTGTGAGCTAGGACATTTTTTATTGATAATATAATAAAACATTTACCATTTTTAATTAACTTGGCAAAATGTAAAAAAAAAAGTATTATTAGCTTTGTTGACCCAATCCTGAGTTCTTGATTCAACTTGATTCAAACTTCAGAGCTTGAAATCTCAGCAATTGAGAGCTAATAATATAATAAAAAATAATAATAGATGAGCAAGACCAGGATATTAACCATTTGTTAATTAACTTAAATTAACTCTAGTAGAATTCTTTTCCCCCTAATAAATATTCATTTAGAATAAACCGTGGTGTGTCAGTGCCATTTGTCACACATTTGTGACTAACATAAGCCTTTGTAGCTCATAATCGGGCAGGTCTTAACTGGTGCTTAAAAGTCTATAGATTTGGTGGATATTTTACTAGCACACCAGCACCAAGATTCTGAACTCCTTGGTACAAAACTCGCTGTTGCCACCGGTCGACTGGGCGCCATCTAGCGGTCATAATTGGCAGTGCCTGCAGCAGACACGGTTCTGCTAGGGCGGGACGACCGGTCTATGTGGGTGGGGTCTTCAAACGCTGTGCGAGGACCCTGATTGGCAGATAGAGAAGCGCCTGTGCAGAGCGCATAGGTGAAAAAGGGTTCCGCTAAGGGCTGCGCGAGCGTCGGAGAAGGCGTGAGCAGCAGTATACCCACCTCGTCTGCAATCAGGGAAGACAAATTAACTACGCTAAATTGGGAGAAAATGCATAAATAAAATTAATCGATTAAATGATTATTTTGTAATTTGCTTGCAATTACACACATCCAACAGAGAGGTCCCCAAATTCCTTAAATTTGTATTTTATAGCTTTAAATAAATAAATAAATAAAAGTTATGACCAACTAGATGTAAATGAAACCCTTAGATTGAAAGCCCTTGTGGAGTTTTTCCAATGAGAACCCACCTAAGCCAAACCATTTTAAGTCACTGTGTGATAGCTGAGCCTGTTCTGTCCAGTGAAGACAAAATTTGGAATTTAGAAAAACAATTCTAAAATAAATAAATAAATACATACAAAAACACACTGTGTGATTCTCCAGTCAGGCAGCCAGAGTCCGTTCTGTGTGGAGTACGCATGTTCTCCCTGTGTATGTGTGGGTTTCCTCTGGAGGCTCCAGTTGCCTCCAACAAATCCAAAGACATGCAGTCAGGCTAATTGGAGATACAAAATTGCCCTAGGTCTGACTGTGTGTGTGTGTGTGTGTGCCAGCAACCTGTTTTCTCTTTGACCTTTATGGCTAGTTTGGTACACCACACGTCCAGCCAAATTCTGGCCCAGTGGTAGATTTATGCATTAACTTCGAAATTGCTATTATATTCTCAAAACACAGCAAACATTCCTAAAATGGCAGCAGCATATGTTGAAAATGATAGCTGATCTAAGTACGACAGAGGTCGATAGCGCTCTGGTTTGTCACCACTGAAAATACCAACTACCCCACTCCATATGTCGTGTCTTTCCAGCCTTCAGAGGACATATTGATGCTTAGTTATTTTGGTCAATAAGACCTTCTGAGCAGACCCATCTTTATCCTTGATACTGCCTGCATGTGAAAAATGGGAGCAGGGCAAGACCGTGCATTTTAATCAGTTCAAGATGGCACATGGTAGAGAAGAAGGCACACTCCTCCCGGTAGCGCGACCTGTCCTCCGGTCTGCTGTTGATCATAAATTAGCTATAATTCCTCAAAGATCAATGACCTTTAAGATTCACTGGCGCTGAAAACAGAGCAGGAGGAAAACCGCCCTTTCCCTTTGATGTCAGAGTAGAACATTTTCTAGGAATAATTTGTGGGTAATAACACCCGCGTTAAGTGCAGATGGTCTGGCTTTTTGTTGGGTAGCTGCTTTAAAAAGCCGCTTCTGTCCAAAATGACAGCAAATCTGAAATGGGTGCTTTCTGCTGGCAATTGCATGGGCTAAGCAATTTTACTCTCATCTGATGGAGCCATAGTTTTAAGCTGTCTAAACTCAATTACACTAAAACCAACAGTTGACCTATTTCTCAAATGCAATGAAAGTCGTCGGGCTAAATCTTATTGCAGAATCTGTTACGAAGAATAATACAAGCCAGACTTTATGATAACATTTTGCTTCACATCACCACTGTTAAGATTGGCATGATGGTATTATGTTTCCCTAGCACCTGATAGGTATCATCAGTTCTTGACATTTCAACATAGACACATCTTTGTTTGGAGACTGCCACTATGACACAGTCAGTCATGATTTATACTTTTAAGGCACAGACTACAGTGACCAGCGTTTACAGGCTGACCACATATCAGGAGGATCCGAACATCCCATGACGGCCAGGAAGAGTCACAAGAAAGACAAAGAGATACCACATAATTTCCTTAAAATAGTCCAAAAACAAAAACAGAGACATACGGGGCATAGCTTAGTGGCTACTGCTCTGGGCTATCAATCTGAAGGGTGATGGCTTGAATCCTGGCTCAGAAAAGCAGCCACCATAAAGCCATCCAGCCTAGAGCAAGGCCAATAACCCTCTCAGCTCTGGGAGTACAGTATAATGAAGGGCAGTGTGTTCTGACCCCAGCTTCCAAACAAGCTGGAATATGAAAAGTAAGGAATGTTCTTTTCATTGTACATGTGTATCTACACTGATCAGCCATAACATTAAAACCACCTCTTTGTTTCTACACTCACTGTCCATTTTATCGGCTTCGCTTACCACATAGGAGCACTTTGTAGTTCTACAATTACTGACTGTAGTCCATCTGTTTCTCTGCTTGCTTTGTTAGCCGCCTTTGTGAACCTGCTGTTCTTCAATGATCAGGACTCTCCCAGGACCACTACAGAGTAGGTATTATATAAATGTTGGGTCATTATCAGCACTGCAGTGACACTGACATGGTGGTGGTGTGTTAGTGTGTGTTGTGCTGGTATGAGTGGATAAGACACAGCAGTGCTGCTGGAGTTTTTACTGAGAACAGCCCACAAACCAAAAATATCCAGCCAACAGCCCCCCGTAGGCAGTGTCCTGTGACCACTGATGAAGGTCTAGAAGATGACCAACTCAAACAGCAGCAATAGATGAGAGATCGTCTCTAACTTCACATCTACAAGGTGGACCAACTAGGTAGGAGTGTCTAACAGAGTGGACAGTGAAGGGACACAGTATTTAAGAACTCCAGCAGCACTGCTGTGTCTGATCCACTCATACCAGCACAACACACACTAACACACCACCACCATGTCATTGTCACTGCAGTGCTGAGAATCATCCACCACCTAAATAATACCTGCTCTGTGGTGGTCCTGTGGGGGTCCTGACCATTGAAGAACAGGGTGAAAGGGTAACAAAGCATGCAGAGAAACATATGGACTACAGTCAGTAATTGTCGAACTACAAAGTGCTTCGATATGGTAAGTGGAGCTAATAAAATGAACAGTAAGTGTAGAAACAAGAAGGTGGTTTTAACGTTATGGCTGATCAGTGTATATTTGTACTGTACGTAAAGGCATCTTTACACTGCATTAAAACATTTACATTGCATTTATATCAAACGTTGGTGTGCATGTGAGTTTAGGCCAAATAAAGCTGAATTTATTGAGCTGTAAATATATTTAATTACTTAAACATATATACATGATTTTCTATTAGCTATTTTGTGAAAATTACAAAACAATTTTACTGACTTTAAAATTACATCTGACCATACAGACGATTTCCTCTTGTCATAACATGACACTTTGGGTTTTCTTCTCAAACTTGGCAAAGAGAACACAGTTTCTGCATTGGTGCATTCAAACTAGCCTTATTTAGAAGGGCACAGAGAAGTCACCAGCTAAAGTCAATCATTTTTTTAGCTCTTAAGATGAGAAAGAAGAAGAAAAATAAAACTGTATTGCTATTCACACCTTTCACATCTTTTCTGAGGTATGTGGGTTTTAAAATGAAATTATGCATACAAGAAAAACTAGACAGGTGCATTTCCTGAAGAAAATGCAAGTGTGATTGCATCTCGGCAATGGTAAAGTATGTGGTGGATTGAATTCCTTTGGTGAGAGATGTGAATGTATGAGGCTGGGGTGATTACTTTTGCCTTAGGTGATTGTGTGTGTGCAAGCATGTGTTTGGTGGGGGTGTGAATACTTTTACGCAGATAGGTACAACAACCTATAGAACAACAACAATAATAATAATAATAATAATAACAGGATGAAGAAGTAGTGCTCCCAAAAATAAATAAATAAAAGAAGTTCTAATTAAAATTAACATGGAGCTAATATAACACATCCACCTGCAATCTAATGCTCTTCATCAAGCAAAGCATGCGCATAAAATATCAATGCTTTATCCAAGCTATAAACCCTGCATTTAAATGCTCGTGTAATGAGCTGTACATGTACTTTTGGCAGTGATGCATGAATGTTGTCAGTGAAATCATGCCAGTTGGAATGGAGGTAAATCAAATTGGCTCTTTGTTAATGAAACCTCAAACATAAGTGGTTTTGGCAGCTTTTTTTTTTTAACTGGCAAATTGCTCACATAGAAGTTGCCCACATTAAGTCTCATAACCTTACTGTAAAATGTATGAGCATCGGATGGCGTGTTGACTGTTTATAATTTCCATATGGCAGCAGTTTCGTATTCCAAAATGATTTTTGTGCCCAAAAGCAATGTTTGTATCTTGTGGATGGAAACATAGGACTATCTATTTACAAAATACTGTACATAGTTTTAACTTTAAATGGTATGTAAGCATCTATAAATGTGATAAATAAATCACTTAAAGATAAACTTAAATTATATATTAAAAAAATTTGTGCAAACATGACAAAGGAAAAATTATCCTAAAGCTTAATTTTCTTAACAATAATAACTTAACTTGCCTTTTTATTTCATTTATTTTATTATTAACCAGATGGAATAGTTTTAAACTCAACTCAAACTCAAAAGAAGATTTATTGGCATGACAAATAAGGACATTCGTATTTGCCAAAGCTCATTTACAGAGAAAAATAAAAATAACGATAAGAAAAAATATATACACCAACAGTTACAGGTGCAAAAATATAAAATAGAATAAAATAATAATAAAAACAGTGCAAATAATAACAATAAAAATTATAACATTTACATTTATGAGATAAAAATTAGATTGTGTGCGTGTGTGTGTATGAGACATGGTCACCCATTGTCCCTCACCTGGTGGCAGGTGTGTGTATAGAGTGCTGCCAGTGTTCTGCTCTCCCTGTGCTCCCCCAGTAGGTGGGGCAGTTTGTCGGGGTCTGGGAGGGAGTTGAAGTTGGGGATGACTGTGTTAAAGTTGGGGAAGAAATGGGACCGCATTTAAACACCTATAGTAATGCATGCTTATGAACAGTACACTCTTAGAAACTGAAATTAACCCCTTCTGTGGCTGGGGTGGCACCCTTACGGGTAAATATGTTGCATCTTTAGTTTATGTACTATGTATGTAAGCTACTACTGTAGCTAAAATAAGCATCTAACCACTTTTTCTGACATTAATCCGCTTTAATTACTACTTTAAGTATATACACAAAAGGACTTCACTGCCTTTGTTTAAATAAAGTGAATGAAGTTCTAGGTGTTAATTTTACAAATTCAAAATGAACATTAATGCTGCTCAGATGGCGCAGCGGTAAAATACGCTAGCGCACCGGAGTGCGCTACAGTAACAATGATTGGCTGTTGTTTACATTGATGGCACCTGCACAAAGTTGAGGAATAATGCTGATCAGGGTGTGGCTCTCTGTGCAAAGACTGATCCGCATATGAACTCGCCTCATGCAGGAAAAAGATGCAGTCAGTACTGAGCACGTGTTGGAGGGGGGGGTGTCAGTTGCAAAGCTCCTCGTTCACCGGTGAAGGAATGTATTGGTAGAGGTGAAGTGTAACACAATCAGGCTAATTGGATACGACTAGATCAGGGGAGAAATTTTTTTATTGGGGGGGGGGGGGGGGGGGGGGGGTGAATAAAGAAATAAATAAACTTTAAAAGTCCTCTTGCAATTCGCGCCTGGTTTTAATGTGAAGGATGTTGCTGTTGGTTAGGAAGACGTTACACTGTGAGTAGCAACCATAGTGAAGGTAAATGAGCTTTCCTAAGTTTCTAAAAGACTAAAACTGAGAAATAAAATAAAAATAAATAAGTGTAAGAAAGATGCTAGCAGTCATCCGAAAAATTCATGACCTGAAAACAGCAGGAACAACAGTTACGCCATAAACAATAAGCAGTTAAACTCTAGAACACCATGCAAAGCTTTATTACTTGAATGAAGCTGCTTGAAAACTGACAATAAAAATGCAAAAACCCTTAACTTAAATCCAAAATAACTAAAGAACATGAATGTTTTTATAAATACCAAGCAAATCCCACTTAGGGGGTATAGTGGATTTTTAAAACTGTGCATGCATTAGAGGACCCACATGAGCTTGTTGAACCACAATGCTCCAAAAAGCTAATGCTGTTTTACCACAGACATCTCAAAGTAGTAATTGCCAACAACAGCTTTGCTACAAAATGCTACTAATATTGTAGACTTTGTGGTGTCTTTAAACCACAATACAAATCTCTAATATAATCTTTTTGTTTAAAACAAAGTCAACAAATAAAATGTGATTAAATCTTACTGTATAATACAGATGTTGGCCCTTCTATTCATGGCGTTTCAAGCCAGGTGATTTAGATTTTCTGAATCTCACAACATGCCAGAAAAATAAGGCTCACAGACTTGATAGACAGTGGTTATCCTGAGCCTGCGTGCAGTGTATTTGAAGTTCTCCCACAGAGTTCACAGTACTTTGGCCAGAGAGGCAATCAAATGTGGCAGCTATTGATCCTGCACCAAACCAGATGCTAGACTTACTGAACATGCTAACAAGTTGACAATGGATAGTTTCATTGTAAAAGTTTTTAGCATCAATCACATTAAGTAAATGGTATAAAATGGTAAATGGTGAAAATGGTTTCACTAAAGGTGTTAATGACCCTTTAAAATAACACACCAAGCTCACATGATTTAGAACAGTACTTTTAGAAAGTCTTAGGCCACCATTGATTTTTTTGTTTGAGCAATGGTATAATGACCATTTATAATTATTTATCAGTCCCTTTATTAAAATAATAAATGGATAATCAAGATGTTGCATCAGCAATGCCACTTTTAAAGACAAATGAGCAAACAAACTGGATACTCAAGATCTGATCAAGCTGTTATAAAGAAATTTAAAGAATCAAGAGAGATCAAGGATAAAAAAGGACTGGATAGCCAAGAAAACTCACTCACTCACTCACTCACTCACTTTCTTAACCGCTTATCCAATCAGGGTCGTGCCTCAGGAGCCTATCCCAGCTTTTCAATGGGCGCAAGGAACACAGTCACACCCTGGACAGGGTGCCAGTCCATCGCAGGGCAGACAAAAATACACACACTCATTCACCTATAGGGCAACTCAGTGTCTCCAATTAACCGGAGTTCCTGGAGGAAAACCACGCAGACACTGGGAGAACATGCAAACTCCACACAGAAAGAACCCAGGACCTTCTTGCTGTGAGGCGACAGTGCTACCTACCGAGCCACTGTGCCACCGCCAAAGTTTTTTCTTTGAGAGACCAACAGAAGTCAGCAACTGGCAGCTTAATCAGGATGCCAGGTTGACCCTTCTACAGTCCAAAAAAGCTTGAATGATCTTTTTGGAAGTGTAGAGGCGAAAAAACATTGTTACAAAAGGAGGGCAGGGTGACGAGATTAAGATATGTGAAAGCTTACAAAGATTGGAAAGAAACTCAGCGAAAAGTGAAAAATCCAAGTTTGAAATTTTTGGGCCAATTGTCGACAATACGTGAGAAGAAAGAATATGTGAGGCAAAGAGAGACAACAGAATGAGTGCCTGCAGCCTTAAATGAAACAGTGGTGTTGGCATTATTGTTGTACAGACAGGGTTTAATTCATCATGACATTTCTTCTGGAAAGCATCTAATTGGGAATGGTTTTACTTATCAGCATGATAACAATCTAAAGCACACTGCTAATTCAATGGAATTATTTTTGGAGAAAACACTGATAGTCATGGACTGTCCCGCAGAGTCCAGACCTGAATATTATAGAGGCAGTGTGTTTAGTGGACTGAGAAAGAAATAAGACAGCCTAAATCTAAAGAGGAACTCTGGGAAGTGCAGAAAGAAGCCTTTAAAAAACTTCAGGACAGCCTCCACAAAAGAGTTCAAGATGTGCTAAGTGCCATGGGAGGCCACACTTAATACTGACTATTACCAACAGTAGATGTAATGCACAACATCTATTCTGGTCGAGCAGCACCCAAGACTTGTACCCCTACATTTCTCATCATGGTGGAAGCAGTGCAATAAATACTGGAGAATGTAAGTACTCTATTAAAATTGCCTTTACATTTATCAGTTTTCAAGCTGATCGTTTAGCAGATTATCTTAAATAGCTATGTCACGCTTCTTTCATTCTGTCGCTCTCTTTCTGTCTTTTATGCTCATCATGTACTTCATTCCTCAGGGATGCTTAATGCACCCTACACGAGCTGTCTTACATGACACTCCCCAGTCTCTTTCAGGGAAATTTCAGAGCTTTGACTCAGCTCTACTAATCAATAGCCTGTCTCCTCCAGATGACTATCAATGGCATTTGATCCAGACAAAACACAGGTGCCCCTCTCGATCACCTCAAAAGCATCAATGTTTTTCTAAAACCCCAGCAGCTAAGATGGATACACACATGAATCCATTTAAATCCCATCTGGCACAGCCAGGGACTATAAGGAATCAAAAGCTGAGAGAAGAAAGAGTAAATGTTAGGAAAAGAAAGATCCTGACACGGTATTTGGGTTAATACCGTTGGTACATCATTTAAGACAGAGTAGCTGCTGGGAAAAGTTTTGGCTGCAAATTATTATTATTATTAATTATTATTAATTATTATTATTATTATTATTATTATTATTATTATTATTATTATTATTATTATTATTATTATTATTATTATTATTATTATTATTATTATTATTATTATTATTATTATTATTATTATTATTATTATTATTAATTATTAATTATTATTATTACACTGCATAAATAATTTAGAACAGGAGTTGCCTGGAAAGATTCTGAGTACTAAAAGCAAAATATTCTATAATAATAATTATAATAATTATTATAGAATTATTATTATTATTATTATTACATTAATAATGTAGAACAGGAGTTGCTGGAAAAGGTTCTGAGTAATAAAAGCAAAATATTTTACAATAATAATAATAATAATTATTATTATTATTATTATTATTAGTAGTAGTAGTAGTAGTAGTAGTATTATATTATACAGTAGAATTATTATTATATATTATATATTATTTTTTATTATTATTATTATAGAATATTATAAAATATTTTAATAATAGTATATTATTACAATACTACTACTACTACTACTACTACTAATAATAATAATAATAATAATGATGTTATTATTATTTATAATAATTATATATATATATATATATATATATATATATATATATATATATATATATATATATATATATATATATTATTATATCAGTATAACCATATATTATATATATATATATATATATATATATATATATATATATATATATATATATATATATATATATATATATATATATATATATATATATATATAGACAGAGCAGTTGCTGGGAACGGTTCTGACTACTATTCTATTATTATTTATATTATTATTTTATTTTATTATTATTGTTATTATTTTTTATTATTATTATTATCATTATTTTATGTTATTTATTATTATTATTATTATTATTAATTATTATTTTTTTTTTTATTGTTATTAATTATTATTATTATTACATTGCTTAAATAATTTAAGACAGAGCAGTTGCTGGGAAAGGTTCTTACTACTTAAAGCAAACTATTCTATTATTATTATTATTATTATTATTATTATTATTATATGGCATAAACAGCGATGTAAAAGGTGTGCCAAGACGATTGAAAAGGTTGTTTCACAAAAAAATTGCTTTTTAAACTCTTTCCAAGTTAAAACATTACCATTGTTTTTTAAAATCAATATGAACCTTCTATGTATTGCTCAAGATCTGAAAACACTGCATCTTTTATTACTTTCTGCTGTTATTACTGGGATTGACAATATTTAAAGTATTGTCAGCAGTTCATAAAATAAAACAAAATAGAAATATCTATGAATAAAATAAATAGTTTAAAAAATAATAAAATCAGAGTATCTAAAGAAGTCAGATCTAGGGAACCCGGAGGGCAAGTCAACGCTTTAAACTCTGTCATGGTTCTTAATTCATTCCTGAATAATTTTAGCAGTGGGGCAGGGTGCATTATCCTGCTAAAAGAGAACACTTTCATTAGGGAACACCACTGCCATAAAGCGGTGAAGACGCCTTCATCCAAAAACTTATAAGACTTACAATACAGTGCAAGCAACTGAGGGTTAAGGGCCTTGCTTAAAGGCCCAATAGTGATAAGTTGTAGTGGTGGATCTTTTACCAGTGACCTTCTGAGTACTAGACCACTCCCTTAATTGTTGAGCTAATACCACCCCACAATGTTTAGGTAGATGCCATTTGTCAAAGGTTTACCAGAATATTGCCCAGAGAACTGACTCAGTACTTAGATATTGAAACTGGACATGAAGCAATGGAAGATCAACTGGTCAGACAAACCTTGTTATCACATGGACGACTGGGCAATGTAATAACAGAGCAACTGGTAATAATCTGGTATCAGAATACCACAGGACTTCATAGCAATGTAAAACCAGGTTTAGACATTTTATTAATTTTTTTATTTATTTTTGCCTTTTCCTCTGGCATTTCTGCTTCAAGTTGGCACCAACAGAATACTGAAATTATGTTTCAGGCTGGTGGCTGACATATTAGGGCCATAAAATCCTTAATTGTGAACATCTGGGGGAGCGGAATGACAGCCAAATGACTGAGTGCTGCTTTGGGAGCAGATATGATGCCGCTGATGATGAAATAAGACAACACAATAGCCGTTATAATTGACCAAGCAAATGCAATGCAACATTACCACAACTGCTAATTCTGTCCTTGTAAAGAGCGACTGCTCCCCTGATGTTCACAGCACTCCATCGCTAATTAGTATTGTCTTTGTTTTTGGACACATTTCCAGTCATGAAATGCCATCATTCTGTGTCAAAATGTTTCCAGAGAGAAATTTGGTGAGTAATAGAGATTTACACAGCTCAGTGTAATTAAGCACCACATTCATTAATGCTAATTGCATAAAAAATGAGGCTGGGCTTAATGAAAATGTATTTTACAGAGGGCGAATAACTTGATTCTGTGTGGGCACCACAGCCTTACTGGTTTTGTTTAATTATTAGCACTGGCCCAGTAACTGATTTGATCATTAGCATTAAGCAGATCTGTACTCAAATATAATATGTGGTTATAAAGAGAGAGCATTATTGGCATGCCCCCACCTTTTTGCTACTGCTGGAAGTTTCTATTTAGCCCCAGCACACACACCCAAATGGTATAGATTCCATCATAGCTTTTTCTCTCAAATTAATTGTAGTTACTTAAAAAGAAAATATTAAAATCATCATTTTTTATAGTTTTGCATTTGCATATTAAATTACAAACATCTCAACATGTGTATGAAATCAATTACATTAAATAAATGTACTGGTTATAACGTTGTGGCAACAAATTGGGGAAGGTCCCTGTCTTGTGCGCTTGTGCAAAAAGCAAGGTTTAAAAGGATTCAATTGCGACTTTAATTGCAAGCCAGGCTTTCTCATCCAACATCAGTGGCTGATCTCACAAATGCTCTTTTGGCTAAATGGAACCAAATTCCCACAGACACTGTGTGTTTGACTCTTTATGTTTTGGTTATGGAACCTTATTATAAATATGTATGTACACTGAATTACTGACTGTAGTCCATCTGTTTTTCTACATACTTTTTTAGCCTGCTTTCACCCTGTTCTTCAATGGTCAGGACTCTCCCAGGACCACTACAGAGCAGGTATTATTTGGGTGGTGGGTCATTCTCAGCACTGCAGTGACACTGACATGGTGGTGGTGTGTTAGTGTGTGTTGTGCTGGTATGAGTGGATCAGACACAGCAGTGCTGATGGAGTTTTTAAGCACCTCACTGTCACTGCTGGACTGAGAATAATCCACCAAACAACAATATCCAGCCAACAGCACCCCATGGGCAGCATCCTGTGACCACTACTAAAGGTCTAGAAGATGACCAACTCAAACAGCAGCAATAGATGATCGATCGTCTCTGACTTTACATCTACAAGGTGGACCAACTAGGTAGGAGTGTCTAATAGAGTGGACAGTGAGTGGAGACAGTATTTACAAACTCTAGCAGCGCTGCTGTGTCTGATCCACTCATACCAGCACAACACACACTAACACACCACCACCATGTCATTATCCTTGCAGTGTTGAGAATGATCCACCACCTAAATAATACCTGCTCTGTTGTGGGCCCTGTGGGGGTCCTGACCATTAAAGAACAGGGTGAAAGCAGGCAAAAAAAGTATGCAGAGAAACAGATGGACTACAGTCAGTAATTGTAGAACTACAAAGTGCTTCTATATGGTAAGTGGGCTGATAAAATGGACAGTAAGTGTAGAAACAAGGAGGTGGTTTTATATTATGGCTGATCGGTGTATAATAAATGTTATGTACCAGTTAACAATGGGGTTGACCTAGTAGGAGGGGTTCACATATTTTTGGCCAAAAAGTGCATACCATATGTAATAATTTAAATCCAATATTGTGTTTGTTTGCTCAGTAAAACAGAAAAAAATGACATTGGAGCAGAAGGGCAGAAATCTGAAGAGGAGGAGGACGACGACATACACACATCACCATGGTGACAGCTATAGGCAAGATCCACTTTTATGCATTATACTGTTTGATGTTAAGTACAAAGGTTTGGCGACAGCCTGAAGGGACATTCTGAATTAAAAGTGCTAATTGTTTGAGACATGCATCTCCCCCTCTGCCAGCTGTTTGGGGAACGAAAAGGGAGGTGGAGAAGCGGAGTGCAATAAGACAACAAGAGCCATGCTAATTCTGCCACAGCAAATCGGGGCTGTTAGCCAATCGGCCAGAGGCCATGGCACATCCAAGCAAAGTGTGCATGTGCAGCACATGTGGAGCAAAAACCACTGCAGATAAAGCGATCCAAGCCAGCCCATGGGAGAAGATGCAAAAAAAATAAAAAAGGGTCATAAACCGAACGACCTCCTGTCTCATAAATAACAGCAACATAAATGTCATATGAACTTTATTTCAGGAGCGACTGGTGTAATAAAGACGCTGTTTTAAAGAGGAGTGAAGAAATTCATCGTCATAAGAAAGCCACATCCCCTTGCTTTGTAGCTTTTCCGCTGCTTAGTACATAGTTGATATGCCAGACCTCGCCACAGACATAAAGCCAGCAGGTTGGTCACTTTGTTCTTTTCCTTGTGCCCTGGGGTCCCACTTTTCTCGCTCCCTGCTATTCCTCCGTTATTATACGATCACCCACTTTGCCTTCTTCTTTCTCGTTTTAAATTGAGACAACAAGATAAGCGATTGCCACAGCTCAGACGGCCTGCCGCTCATTGATAAAACCATGTCTAATCCCTCTCTGGCTTGCAACGCCACAGATGCACTCGTCTCCCAGTCTGTCAACACGGCGCAAATCTATCTCTCTATTTGAACTCTCAACCACACAGTCAGGTTTTATCTGTGAACTTTGGCACAGGAAAACGCAACAGCTAGTGATTGAATTATCAACAGGGGCAGACTTGAGTGAATTTGCTATATTAAAAACTTCCAAATGTGTCCGATCACCCAAAACCTGACCTCAATATATATTTTTTGTCCTTCATGGTGCTCCACTTGATGGATTTCCACAGATTTTAAAGTTTGACTACAAACAGAAAACAGTAAGCACACACTTTTGCATTTGATGCAGTTTGAAGTACAGCTAGAAAGATATGTCCAATTATTTTGAGATTCCTTAGAGCTCAGTTTTGTACAGTTAGTTTTATTATAAATAATTGGGGTAAATGCAGCCTCTCTACCGAGGTCAGTCTGTGCTTTTAAACCTAATTATGTACAACCCCAAATCAGAAAAAGTTGGGACGGTATGGAAAATGCAAATAAAATAAAAATGTAGTATTCCTTACATTTACTTTGACTTTTACTTGATTGGTGACGACTTCTCTGGGCTCGGAGGCATCTAGGATGGACCATCACACAGTGGAAGCGTGTATTGTGGTCAGATGAATCAGCAAGTCTTTTTTTGGAAAAATTGATGCTGTGAGCTCCAGACCAAAGACAAAAAAGACCATCCAGACTGTTATCAGCAACAAGTCCAAAAGCCAGGTTCTGTCATGGTATGGGGCTGTGTCGGTGCCCTTGGCAAAGGTCATTTACACTTCTGTGATGGCAGCATTAATGCAGAAAAGAACATTGAGATCTTAGAGCAACATATGCTGCCTTCAAGACGTCATCTTTTCCAGGGACGTCCAGCATTTTTCAACAAGACAATGCAAAACCACATGCTGCACACATTACAAAGGCATGGCTGCGGAAGAAGAGGGTACGGGTACTAAACTGGCCTGCCTGCAGTCCTGACCTCTCCCCAATAAAGAATGAGTGGAGAATTTTGAAATAAAAAAATGGGACAACAATGACCCCGTACTGTTGCACATCTTAAGACGTGTTTACAGGAATAATGGGACAAAATAAATGCCAAAACACTAAATCACTTGATATCCTCGGTGCCAAAACGTGTTTTAAGTGTGGTGAAAAGGAATGGCAACATTACAAAGTGATAAATGCTTTACCGTCCCAAAATTTTTTGAAATGTGTTACAGGCCTGAAATGAAGGAATGGATGTTTATTAATAAATGAAATGAAGTTGAAGCAGAAAGAACATGAAATACCTCAGGTTCATCCTGTCTGCAATCAAATAAAAGTCAAAGTAAATGTAAGAAACTCTTTGTTTTTTTATTATTTGCATTCTTCATCCTGTCTCAACCTTTTCTGATTTGGGGTTGTAGAAATGCCATAAGCCACTAATTATCTTATTACATCAATAATTGGAAATCAGTGGCTGTTCCACCAAAAGCCAGAGAGACAAAACCTGAATGTTGTTTTACTGGTTGATGGACAATCAATTGAAATGAATTAATGAACTAATTTCAGCTATTTTTAATAGAACAAACCACAAAGCAGTTCATACAACTCTTAGTGGGTTTCCTTACAATTAACAACTAATACAGTTTGACTGATTCATACAGTTGGATGATTCATTGAGTCCTTTTTTAGCAGGACTGCCCCTGTCAAAAGACCATAAAGACATTGTTTGATGAATTTGGTGTGGAGGAACTCCAGTTGCCTGGAGCCCTGACCTCAAAACCACTAATCATTCTACCAAAGGGGAATTTTTTAAGGACCACCCTAGAAGAAACCTCTCTGTCCATCTCTGGGATGATTGTATATAATTTGAGATGGCTCTTGGGAATTGCTTTCCAGTTCTTTACAAGTTTAATCATGGTTGATACTTAAGACATTTAATTCATAGATTCAGTTAAATGTGTCAGCCATAACATTAAAACCACCTCATTGTTTCTACACTCACTGTCCATTTTATCAGCTCCACTTACCATATAGAAGCTCTTTGTAGTTCTACAATTACTGACTGTAGTCCATCTGTTTATCTACATATCTTTTCAGCCTGCTTTCACCCTGTTCTTTAATGATCAGGACCCCCACAGGACCACCACAGAGCAGGTATTATTTAGGTGGTGGATCATTCTCAGCACTGCAGTGACACTGACATGGTGGTGGTGTGTTAGTGTGTGTTGTGCTGGTATGAGTGGATCAGACACAGCAGCGCTGCTGGAATTTTTAAATATTGCGTCCACTCGCTGTCCACTCTATTAGACACTCCTACCACCTTGTAGATGTAAAGTCAGAGACGATCGCTCATCTATTGCTGCTGTTTGAGTTGGTCATCTTCTAGACCTTCATCAGTGGTCACAGGACGCTGCCCACGGGGCGGATATTTTTGGTTGGTGGACTATTTTCAGTCCAGCAGGGACAGTGAGGTGTTTAAAAACTCCATCAGCGCTGCTGTGTCTGATCCACTCATACCAGCACAACACACACTAACACACCACCACCATGTCAGTGTCACTGCAGTGCTGAGAATGATCCACCACCTAAATAATACCTGCTCTGTAGTGGTCCTGTGGGGATCCTGACCATTGAAGAACAGGGTGAAAGCAGGCTAAAAAAGGTATGTAGAGAAAGAGATGGACTACAGTCAGTAATTGTAGAACTACAAAGTGCTTCTATATGTTAATTGCAGCTGATAAACAAGGAGGTGGTTTTAATGTTATGACTGATCGGTGTATATATTTATCTATCTTTTGTATTTGAATGAGATCAGCATTGCATTGGCTTGACTTGAACTAGCCCGAATTCTCTAGTTTTACAAAAACGATTTCTTCAAGAATCGGACATCACAAAAGTTGGTCAATTTTCTAAACTGCAGTCAGCACACAACCCCAATCCCCATTATACATACATAGCAAATCTTTCCTTTTCCCATTTATAACTGCAGCACAATGGCAGATCATTTCTGAGATAAAACAAACGCATGATGTGTTTTTCATTTTCAAGCAGTGCTGGATTGCTCATGTTTATTCATGAGGCTGTCAGTTGGGAAGCATTTGGTTTTGGTTTCTAAAAACGCACAGTGGGCTCTCACACGTTACTTTGACAATACAATCAATGATACATTTTCTGTACAAAAGACCAGCATGCTCAACTGTATGAATTAGAAATTAAAGAGGTGGTTATGGTTACAAGAAAAATTCGACTGGTAGCATTTCTCTTCATGTTTTCAACTCAGTTTGACATTATTTGTAAATGAATTACATGAACAACAAAGGGAGGATTGCACATACAGTCTGCAGACAAAGTCTAAATTAATTAATCAAGAATAATAAGTGCAGATACTTCCACTCTTTAAGGACCATCCTCCTATAATCAGTGGTGTATCCAGTACAAGTAATCCTTAGCAGACCTTAAACGGGACAGCAGGAAGAAAATACCTTAGTGACTTTAAAAGAAGGTTTATTACTGGGGCACAGATGGCAGGAGCTTTTTAAATGCATTGTAACCTGTGGTACAGTACTTTTCGAATCCATGATGCCACTTTTATGGGTTGTTTTCATTGACCCATATCCTACTTAAGTACCTGTTTGGTTACCTATGTTGACGAGGGACAGACATACCAAAGCAGGCTATATGGAAGGAGCTAAAACAGTGCAGACCTTTGATTAGTCAAATAGAATTGACAATGAAATGAAACAATAGACATTAGGAGCTCGGTTTTTAAGGTACTGGTCCAGCTATCAGAAGGTCGTTGATTCTAGTCCCACATGTGCCAGGTTGTCACTGTCGGGCTTTTGAGCAAAGCCCTTAACCCTCAATTATGAGAAATATTTATGCTCATTATTGTGAGTCACTTTGAATAAACATGCTGTAAATACAGCTTCTTACAGAGAATGCCATCACAGCCTCACCTACTTAACTTATATTTTTCCTACTTTTACTGCTACTTTTCTACTACTCCTACTACCATATTGTATTATAGGGTACCATATCATGGAAAGGGGTTCCACCGATCAGTCATAACATTAAAACCACCTCCTGTCAATTTTATCAGCTCCACTTACCATATAGAAGCACTTTGTAGTTCTACAATTACTGACTGTAGTCCATCTGTTTCTCTGCCTGCTTTGTTTGCCCCCTTTCATGCTGTCTTTAATGGTCAGGACCCCCACAGGACCACTACATAGTAGGTATTATTTGGGTGGTGGATCATTTTCAGCACTGCAGTGATACTGACATGGTGGTGGTGTGTTAGTGTGTGTTGTGCTGGTATGAGTGAATCAGAAACACCAACGCTGCTGGAGTTTTTAAATACCTGACTATCACTGCTGGACTGAGAATAATCCACCAAACAAAAATATCCAGCCAACAGCACCCTGTGGGCAGTGTCTTGTGACCACTGATGAAGGTCTAGAAGATGACCAACTCAAACAGCAGCAATAGATGAGCGATCGTCTCTGACTTTACATCTACAAGATGGACCAACTAGGTAGGAGTGTCTAATAAAGTGGACAGTGAGTGGACACGGTATTTAAAAATTCCAGCAGCGCTGCTGTGTCTGATCCACTCATACCAGCACAACACACACTAACACACCACCACCATGTCGGTGTCACTGCAATGCTGAGAATGATCCACCACCTAAATAACACCTACTCTGTGGTGGTCCTGTGGGGGTCCTGACCATTAAAGAACAGAGTAAAAGCAGGCTAAAAAAGTTTGTAGATAAATAGATGGACTACAGTCAGTAATTGTAGAACTACAAAGTGCTTCTATATGGTAAGTGGAGCTGATAAACAAGGAGGTGGTTTTAATGTTATGGCTGATCGGTGTATATAGATATCTAGAACAGTTTCATAGACTAACATCACCCAGCTTTCATCCGTCCTTAATGTGCTATTTTAAATTAATATGTTCTGCACAGAGAAAAATGATTTTTGGTGCTGAACTGGGCCATTTTGGATAATAACAAAAACATAACAGTTTTCTTATCTTCTACTAATGTAAATAAAGACATCTCTGTGTCTGCTTAGCTGACAAATAACTGCCAAGGTGAATTACAGCAAAATTGTATAAAAGCACATTTTACAAACAGCAAGGCATAATTTCATTGTGTGGTCACATGTTGCATATCAGCCAGTGTATTGATTTATTTTGGACAGATGCTCAAAAGTTTTCATAAGTGCAGCCTCATGGCAGTCAGATGTGAAACATAAGCAAATCTGTCAAACGTAACCAAAACACAGTGGAAGGGTTAATTCCTAAAATGTTTACAGCACATGAACAGTGTCGATGCTGCACATTTTGTTGTGTACACTGCAGACCTGATTATGCACCGGCAGCCTGGCAATATGCTGCAAAAGGTCATTATCATAGAACACAGGCTGGTGGGACAACAGCTAATCTGAGGGAATAGATTGGTGATCATGTGTATGGATATAGGCAGGCAGGAAGAACTGCACAAATCCATTCATCCTCACAGCGACTCCGCGGCTTCTGTCAGAGCTTTACTGCAATGCAGAGAGGGAAGACGAGCTCGCGGCCAGAGACGGTGTTGTCTCATTTACAGCCCGGGCTGAAAGGAAATCTGCAGGTATACGCAGGGCAATTTATTCCTCCCCTGTCCTGTGTTTAAAAAAAGAGCCGGTGTCGCCTTTGACAACCAGAGCAACGCTATGGTAATTCACCCGTATCATCATGGCGTAGGCTGGAGCAGGATGAAGAGATCTGTACTGATCAGAGTTGGCCCACTGGCTTCCTGATTATGGCAGGAAAGCGGTGCCAGAAATCAAAGTATCCGCCAGTTGCTTCCGACAGTCTCACCGTGTGATTTCAGTGGCTTTACGTGGCCAGGTTTTACAAAGCCTAGCAGATAACTACAAGGTGTTGGAGATATAGCATGCTACGTGCACATGCTGTGACTTTTCCAGTCAGTCACATTAATGGCTATCCAAAATATCTACAGCCTCTCAGTTGCACACATGCAAACCGGTCCTTTCGCGCCTCATTAAACCATAACGACTTGAGCAAATAAACAGCCTCCTCCAATCAAGCGCTATTTGCTCGCTGCTATTACGATGAACCATGCAGTGTTCGGCGGGCACACCGAACTGTCTGTCAATAGCTAGCGAAACCATGTCTGTAGGCTGGAGTGGGAGGATTACCTAGGATACATTATTAATAGATGAATACTAAATACACTGTCCTAATTCTATTCGGTATTGTAATTAAATAAAGAAAAATCAGAGGTGTAGCAGCCATATAAAATGCGAAGCAAAGAAAAGGTCTTTAGTCTTTTTTTTTTTTTTTTCCTTTTTCTCCCCCTTTAGCGCATCCAATTGTTCAGTTTGCATCGTGCTTCCTTTCTGTCTATGCCGAACCCTGTCCTGACAGAGGAGATCGAAGCTAACCCATATCCCCTCCGAAACATGAGCAGCAGCCGGATGCATTTTTGCCACCCACACATTGATGAGTTTGGCGCCACCTAGTGTTGCATGCGGAGAGACACACTCTAAGGGCACTCTTCCTCATCTCTTGTGCAGGCGCCTCTAATCAGCCGGCAGAGGTCGCATTCTGACAGAGAGAGACCCACATCCGGTTCTTTGTCCCACCCCCCAACTGAGCAACCGGCCAATCGTTGCTCATACAGCCGCCCAGCCTCGAACCGGGGAGGCAGAGCTGGATTCGAAACGATGTACTCAGAATCCAGCTCTGGTTGCAGCGTGTCTTTTTACCGCTGCGCCACCTGAGCGGCATGTCTTCAGTCTTTCCGACACCCCAGAGGTTCCCTTTTCAGGACCCAACCTATTCCCCAATCAGTCAAGCTTTTACACATTACACCTACGTATAACCGTGCATTTATATTTTTATATATAGACTGGCTTCATAAATGCATAGTCTGTCTATGGTGGAGGCTTCATGACAAAACCAAACCTCCCCAAAAGCACCCCAAAAAATGTAAGTGAATATATCCTTAGTCAGGGAGCTGATAGAAGATCCAAATTTGATTACCTCCTAAGCTCAAAATGATACAAATGTCTTGCATCTTTGGTAATCCCACATCGTGTCCTGACCCCAAGGTGTATGTGTGTGTGTGAGAGTGTGTGTGAGAGAGTGTGTGTGTGTGTGTGTGTGTGTGTGTGATGGAATCAAAGTGATGCAGGATAAAACACTGGCACTTACTGGACTCCGGGTCAGAGTTCCCATCGCCCTCAGTACGGCTGTTCGGCGAGGTTTGCTCGTAGTACTCATCCTGTGGAAAGCCCAGAGGCAGTGACTGGGTGGTGTTGGCACCGCTGTTCATCTCCTGCTCCACTGGTCCAGTGGCACTACAGGTTTCCTGAGAACCGTCAGGAAGGTGAAAGGTCACGCGCCGTTGCGTCTGCTAAACACACAAACACACAGGAACATGATTTAGTCTAAATATATGACTTTGTTCCTGTTGGCATGACCACCACAGCTGTAAGTACTGCATACACATTGCATGTTCAATATACTATATGATAATTAAGTCCAAGTATAATACAAATCTAAATTTACCGCCACACCTACAGCTTTATGGTCACAATAATCTTCAGTAATGAATTTAAGACATATCTTCCCATAACATTCTTTAACTAATCCTTTAAAAAGTAAATGTCATCTTAATCAGACAGCAAAAAGTCAAGTCTTGTCAAACCATTATTATTATGTTCAAGTCAGAATTTAACCATGCTTCTTATTATTATAATTTTGTACCTTAAATTTTCTTCAAGAACTTGTCCAAGTACTGGCAAAGCAAAGCACCCCAATGCCACCATCAAATAATTTCTAGTTTCATGTCAAAAAGTTTTAATTGGTCTCTCCTTAAAATGTCATCCTAGAATGTTTATAGATTTTATTTTTTTCAAACATTACTCTGTGGTTTTCTTTTTGCTGTCCTTTACAAAAGGCCATTCAAGAAATTTAGAGAGGCATCCACCCATCTACCCATCCATCCATCCATCCATCCATCCATCCATCCATCCAGCCATCCATCCATCCATCCATCCAGCCAGCCATCCATCCATCCATCAATCCATCCAGCCAGTCAGCCATCCATCCATCCATCCTATATCTACCTATCTATCCATCCATCCTATATCTACCTATTTATCCATCCATCCTATATCTACCTATCCATCCATCCATCCATCCATCCATCCATCCATCCTATATCTCCCTATCTATCCATCCATCCTATATCTACCTATCTATCCATCCATCCTATATCTACCTATCTATCCATCCATCCTATATCTACCTATTTATCCATCCATCCTATATCTACCTATCCATCCATCCATCCATCCATCCATCCTATATCCATCCATCCATCCATCCATCCTATATCTACCTATCTATCCATCCATCCTATATCTACCTATCTATCCATCCATCCATCCATCCATCCTATATCTACCTATCTATCCATCCATCCTATATCTACCTATCTATCCATCCATCCATCCATCCATCCTATATCTACCTATCTATCCATCCATCCTATATCTACCTATCCATCCATCCATCCATCCATCCATCCTATATCTACCTATCTATCCATCCATCCTATATCTACCTATTTATCCATCCATCCTATATCTACCTATTTATCCATCCATCCTATATCTACCTATCCATCCATCCATCCATCCATCCATCCTATATCTACCTATCTATCTATCCATCCATCCTATATCTACCTATCTATCCATCCATCCTATATCTACCTATCTATCCATCCATCCTATATCTACCTATTTATCCATCCATCCTATATCTACCTATCCATCCATCCATCCATCCATCCATCCATCCTATATCTACCTATCTATCCATCCATCCTATATCTACCTATCTATCCATCCATCCATCCATCCATCCTATATCTACCTATCTGTCCATCCATCCTATATCTACCTATCTATCCATCCATCCATCCATCCATCCTATATCTACCTATCTGTCCATCCATCCTATATCTACCTATCTATCCATCCATCCATCCATCCTATATCTACCTATCTGTCCATCTATCCTATATCTACCTATCTATCCATCCATCCATCCATCCTATATCTACCTATCTGTCCATCCATCCTATATCTACCTATCTATCCATCCATCCTATATCTACCTATCTATCCATCCATCCTATATCTACCTATCCATCCATCCATCCATCCATCCTATATCTACCTATCTATCCATCCATCCTATATCTACCTATCTATCCATCCATCCATCCAACTGGTTGATTAAATAACCTGAGGAATATAAATAGTTCAGAATGGTAAAGTGTGTTCGATAACTTTGCTCCCTATTTGAGTTGCATATTTACATCATATGTTTTGTTCTCACGCAAGTCTATTCATAAAATGTTTTAGTTAATGATCTGAAATCCATCAGTGTGAAAACTAATTAATAATAGAGAGAATTGGAGAAGGGGCAATTCTTTGTTCACACTAGTAAATACAGTGGCTCGGTGGTAGCACTCTCCGGAGTTTGATTCCCAGGTGGAACGGTTCGGGTCCTTCCTGTGTGGAGTTTGATGGTCTCCGCATGTCTGCATGGCTTTCGTCCCACAGTCCAAAAACATGAGTGAGGTGAATTGGAAATATAAAAATTCTCATGATGAAGTTGGACATTAAACTTGAACTGATGAATTATGTGTAACTACCTGTCCTGTCATGAATATAACAAAAAGTGTAAAACATGACGTTAAAATAAAATCCTAATAAAATCCTAATAATAGCTGGCAAAATTTAGTACTATACTTTAACTCCTTATGTAATCATGCAAGGTCTTCCATGCACATGCGCATGTGTCTGTAAGCTTCACTGCTTCCAACCCTGTGGCCTAATTTAGGAAGGGGAGAAGGATGTGGATCAAGTGGCCTTAACCAAGTGGGTTCAGAAGCGTTATGAGGATTTTTCCTGTTCAAATGAGGAACAGTCTCCCCTCTCAGGAGACCTAGCTGCTGTGGTTTGAATATGTGACCTTTTACCAGTCAGTCAATTTGTTAGAAGTAAGAAAACAGCCAAAGGCAAGCACAGCTTTTGTTCAATTCTTTGTGAAACGGAACAGACTGCATGTTATTTTTTACTTATAAGCATTAGGCAACTTATAAGCATTAGGCAGGATGCAGAAAACACCCATTTGTTTCCCTTTTCATTTGCAGCCCTTGGATGACTTCCTGTAACATTGTTATGATGGGAATAAAAGTGACAAAGTACATCCTCGTATCTGCTAGCCTGAATTTGTGGCGGTGGAAACACAATGATACTGAGAAATGTGTGTTTACTTTTATGAACCATTATTTTGTGCGACAGGAAAACAAGGCCTGGGTCTGAAAGCAGTGGCGTTCGAGGGTGCTGTATTTTTGCAGAGATAAAAAGCATTAATAAACAAAAAATAAAAATGTGGCAGTTGGTGGGAAATCATTATAACTTTAATTAGAACAATAAGGCATTGGAGGAAAAAAAGCTATTATCTTCATAATAATACAGGCTGTGAATGTATTTATTTATTTTAATGTACAGCATGTTTAATAAGTAGTTACATAAATTAATTGTAGCAAACTTTAATCTGATAGCAGTAACACTAAGTTTTCCAATAGATGTTTATTTAGCTGTAAATCATGCTAGCCCATTACCACTGGGATCCATGGTTCGAATCCCCAGCTGTGTTATGGGACAGTTTAGTATCTACATCTACATGCAGACATGATTGGATATCTCTTGGCCGAGGGCCTGCGAATTGAATTGGCATCCTGTCCAGGGTGATTCTGGGAAAACCAGACCCACTGCAACTTTAACCAGGATAAAGTAGTGGTAAAATCATGAAAATGAAATGCAACGTTGCATTTTAGGGTTTTGTCTCAGAATTTGGCCAAGTAAACATAAAGGTCACCTATTACCTGAATTTAAAACAACCACAGTGTTGCTTCAGGTCACTTCAGGTCACTGTCTTGCTAAAAGACAAACATTCTTTTTAGTTTAAAATTCCTGTCAAAAGGAATAAAGGGTTTTCTATTTTTTTTATCTGTCCTGTGCAATCCCCAAAAGTAACTAGTACTTCCACCATATTTTGCAATAAGAAAGGTGTTACCTGGCTGATAAGTGTTTAGGATTCCAGCAGAAAAATTTCCACTTGAGTCGCATCAACAATTTTCTTAATCTTAGACTTATAAGTTATATCTAGCACCCATGCTGGCCAAAGGGGGGGCTCAGGCTAACACACCCCTATGGCAAGTGGTGGATTCTTATAGAGACCAGCACATGTAGATGACAAGCTGTAACCTAGTGGTTAAGGTACTGGACTAGTAATCAGAAGGTTGCTGGTTCAGGCCCCACCACTGCCACGTTGCTGCTGTTGGGCCCTTGAGCAAGGCCCTTAACACTAAGCCCTCAATTGCTCAGACTGTATAATGTAACAGCAATGTAAGTCACTTTGGATAAAGGCGTCAGCTATGGAAGGATAGATGGATGGATGGAAGGATTAGATTAGATTACATTAGATTAGATTAGATTAGATTAGATTAGATAGATAGATAGATAGATAGATAGATAGATAGATAGATAGATAGATAGATAGATAGATAGATAGATAGATAGATAGATAGATAGATAGATAGATAGATCACTTTATTAATCCCAAAGCATTGGAAAAAAATTATTAAGTAAGCAAGTGAAAGTCATGTTTTACACTTTGGTTACATTCATGACAGGAATGGTAGTTACTCATTACACAAGGTTCATCAGTTCACAAGCTTATATCAAACACAGTCATGGACAATTTTGTATCTCCAATTCGCCTCACTTGCATGTCTTTGGACTGTGGGAGGAAACCAAAGCACCCGGAGTAAACCCACGCAGACACGGGGGAGAACATGCAAACTCCACACAGAAAGGACCCGGACCGCCGCAACTGGGGATCAAACCCAGGACCTTCTTCATAAACAAAGTGGCAGATCATGCTTCATGAGTCTGTCCTGATAGTCCTGGTAATGACCAGTGTGCTATGATGTCCAGGCACAGTGGAGACGAGTTATACAGTGAGATCGCTGTTGGTACAAACAATTGTACTAACAAAAATGCCAAAAATTTTAATGTAGAAGACCACGTCACTATACTTTAATGCCAGTCTACATCAACCAGACAAAAGAAATCACATTATAAATGAAGTGTCTTATAAGGTACATTGATATATAAGAAATAATTTATAAGAGCTGATGAATAAGCTCGACTATTACAATTAATAAGCTGGCAAAGTGTAGTGTTGCATTATTGAAGAAATGAATATCTTTCTTTTAAATGTGACATAATGTACACTGTTCTGTAGATCGACAGGGGGGGAATATATCCCACCAGGGTTTGAAATGTACAATTTAAGGCAATGAATAATACAAATAGTTCAGGGAGATTAATAATGTCTGTAGGTAAATTAAAAAAGAAAAAGAAATACATTGCATTACATTACATTATTATGTCCATGGCCCCTCTAGGGAAATTATGCAAGCTTTGTTAAAATGATGTGTGTGTGTGTGTGTCACCGTGGTACACAGATTGACGTTATTATTGTTTTTCATGGGTAATGGAAAAAATCTTGGCATAGACACTGGTTTTCGGCAGCCAAAAACAAAAATCAGCTTACCAGTTCATTTAAAAACTATTGGTGGATTGACTGAAGTAAATCCTCACAATTAACAGGCCGAATGCTGAGTTTCACTATCGGGTACGCTATAGACTGTGATATTGCCACCTAGGAAATCCATTCAGAAGTCAAGAGACAGACTGGGAAAGAAATCTTCCACTGTAATCATGGATTATACTTTAAAGTGATCATAGATAGACTTATCTGCTGAGATTGCCTCCACTCTGCAGCTTCATTTCAATTCATTTCATTCAAGTGATAATGATACTGTCTCATTCTGACAATATCATAAACACTAATCTCATTTAGCATTTAGAAACTGCTGGGGTGGGGGAAATGTAATGAGATGGGAATTAAAATTCAAAAAAGAAAAAAAAAAAAAGCAAGCTGCACTGCGTTTCCACACCATCTAGCCTGGTACATTTCCTCAAAAGACCCCACAGAACTCAGCCGTGCTGTCGAGACACGCATTGCCGTTTTCATGACCTGAGAGCTCAGTGCTCTTGTGACTGTTTTATATTTGATCTGCGCTGACAGAACAACAGGATGCTGCCATGGAATTATGCTGTCTATAATTTAGAGCCTATGCAGCGACACTCCACCAGCTGTGGTGTCATTTATTCAGGGGCCTGTCAAGGGAACAAAGTCGAAGATAAACAAAGATCTTCTGGGAACTTTTTAAATGTGGCCTGGGCATGAAAATAAAGCATCTTAGATCATTCCAAATGAGCAATAAACAAGTGGCACATTGGGCCTTGGTTTAATGATCAAAACGTTAAAAAGGTTCTGTTCGAAGATTTTATTGTCATTTGCTTTAAATGTGGCTTTTTTCAAAGAAATATGTAGCTTTGCTATAGCTTCCATAAAAGCTTTCAAAACAAATGTATTTATTTATTTACTAGGATTTTAATGTCATGTTTTACACACTTTGGTTAAATTCATGACTAGGGACTCTACCTACTGTACACTTTACCCACTATGCAATGCGATTCACGATACTGGGTTCCCGATTTTTTAAACAAAATTAAATTGAAGACAAATGATGTCATTATGAAGTTTCCTTTTATTATTTCTCTTTAAAAAAAATTATAAAATACTGTATTTGTACTTATCTTTTATTTATCTAAATAATGAATGCCCTTTCATTTCTAAGGTAGGTACAAACTATGCAAAACAAGGCTGCACATTTCCCTTTTTGTGTAAAAAAAAAAACAAATGAAATTTTAAAACAAATCCCACATTTAATAAATAAATGAATAATACAAATAAAGTAAGTATCCTCACATTAATAAATTTGGCTGGAAAACTCTGAACCTGGCAACTCTGTGTAGTGATGTCAACAAGGCAAGGTGAATAGCGCCAGTGCCCTCTGTTGTTTAACCGATTTGAATCGTGCCTCATGTGAATTAATTTTTAACTGTCTTGTGGTGCATTGTTACATCCCTATTCATGACAGAAACGATAGTTACTTATTACACAAGATTCATCAGTTCAAGTCTTTTAATGTCAAACACAGTCATGGACAATTTTGTATCTCCAATTCACCTCACTTGCATGTCTTTGGACTGTGGAGGGAAACCGGAGCTCCAGGAGGAAACCCACGCAGACATGGGGAGAACATGCAAACTCCATACAGAAACAACCCGGACCTCTCCACCTGGGACTCGAACCATCTTGCTGTGAGGCGACAGTGCTACCCACCAAGCCGCCCCTTTAAAGACACATATTATAGTGTATATTTGTATATGTCCAAAACAGTTATGACATCATGATATAGATTCTACAAGAACATCTTGGTCCAAACTTAAATCCAAATGGGCTTGAGATTTGGTGAATGTCAAGGTCATAGCATACAATTATGATTTTAAGTATTTGACAGCACAAAAAAAAGGGTTGTGTGTGAGCTGAATACATTTCTACAGAGTTAATGCTTATTCACATCTGCAAGGTACAATGGTGTTATGCTTTACATACTTGAGTCAGACCTGGTGTCAATTTAATAACAGGTAAAAGAGTAGGTAGCACTCTCGCCCCACAGCAAGAAGGTCCTGGGTTCAATTACAGTACCAGGTGGAGCGGTCCAGGTTGTTTCTGTGTGGAGTTTGCATGCGTGGGTTTCCTCCAGGAGCTCCCGTTTCCTCCCACAGTCCAAAGACATGCAAGTGAGGTGAACTGGAGATACAAAATTGTTCACGACCGTGTTTGACATTAAAGACTTAAACTGATGAAGCTTGTGTAACCAGTAATTACTTGTCCTGTCATGTATGTAACCAAAGTGTGTAAAACAAGACTTTAAAATCCTAATAAATAAATAATATCAATTAAAATGAAAGCATAGTGTTCTAATGACATAAGTATGTAGAAAATGATGGGTAGAAACAATCAGGTCAGCTGGCTGATTAACAACATAACTTACTCATGGTCCTGGATAAACAGTCAAACAGTTTCTGTTATTTTGAGATGCGTTTAAACCTTGTGTAGTGCCGGTATAAATGAATCATTTTAGTTTCCAAGCCACACTCTACATTCAATAACCCTTCCACTACATCATGTCATTAATACACATTGCCCTGTTGCCTTTGAGGAAATTACAATCATGCAAATACTGTGGTGACTGCAAAACTGGTAATGCATTTAACTAGAAGTCCTGTCATTTTTATCAATCGCTTTATTTAGGTCTGGGTCATGGCAGGTCAGATTTCACTGGGAAAAATTGGGTGCAAGGCAAGACAGGGATACCCTAGACTGGACGGCAATCCATCGCAGTAGTTCGGACAATCAGACTGTCTTTGTAGACTCCTGGCTGGTCATTAGCAACTCTTAGATTTGAACCAGAATCTGATCAGTGGTGGGCTAGCGTAATCAGTGCCACCCGAGCACCTTAATGTGTGTGTTTTCCATCTCTCACCCAGCATTCCTTATAAGCCCTGCAAATAAAACAATATATTACACTTTCTGGTGAGCTTTAAAATCCTCCTGTCTTATCTTTGCACTCCAAGTCTTGTGCGTCCTGGAGTTTACATAATATAGCACTACCTACCCTAAGAGGGGTAAAGCATTATCCCTTGTTTAAAGAACATGCCAGAAATCCATACAGCAAACACAAACTGCTCAAGAAGATATCAAGACCAAACAAAGTCTGTCAAACCAGATAAAACAGTGCCATGAAAACTATGTGCACTGAGATAACAGTGAAGAGTGGGCCAAGTTTTGTACTGAATCAGGCTCTGCCAAAAGCTCCTCGCTGGTGGCGACCCAGGCACGGTGCAGATGGAGTCAGATTGGTCTGTGAGAGGATTATATGGCCTTTATATTAATGTGGAGAGAGGAGAAAAGAACATCAGCCACCTGCACCAGAGGGAAGTCTCGGATCAGTGCATCGCCGTTGTACATTCTCTATTTTTAGCAAAGTCAGAACATCAGTGTTGTTCAAAAAAAAAAAAAAATCCACTTTTTCTATGTGAGCTGGCAAGTGCAGCCTGTCCAGAATCATCCCGAGTGACAAACAGCAGCCGCTTATGCGTACATCACCAGAGACTGACTGGCTTGCTAGCTGGAGAGCCATCTTTGGGGCTGAATTGAGCTGTGAAAAATCTGTTTAACTGAAAAAGGTAATTTAGTTTCAATAGCTCATAAGGGTAAAAAAAGGAGAGAGCTGTGAATACAAGACACGGTGATGCAGTAGGTAGTGCAGTCGCCTCACGGGAAGAAATTTAACGGGTTTAAATCCATGGTTGGCCGGCCAGGGTTCTTACTTTGTGGAGTCTGGCGAACAGTCCGGGGTGTTTCCTGCCTTTTGACCAATTAATCTGACCCACTGTGACCTCAACCAGGACAAAGCAGTGATAAAATTGACATTGAATTAAAGAATGAATGTTGTTTAGTAAAGTATTGGGTCACCAGGGAACAATTTTATAACAACGGACATTTGGTGTTTTGATAGTGGCAGTAGACAGCACTAACACCTTGGTCCAGAACACTCATGTGTCCAACTGGGTTAACATCTGGTGAATGTCAAGGTCACAGCATATGCTTACATCATTTATTTTATTGATCTGTTTTAGCCTAGTGGTTAAGGTACTGGACTAGTAGGGCTGCCACTAACGACTATTTTTCTGTCAATTAATCAATAGACTATTTTATTGATTAGTCGAATAATCTAAACGATTAATTTTTCTCCATAAAATTGAATTTAGAATCTCATTTTAGCTTCTTTTACTTTAACAGCAAACTGTATGGCATGATAATATGGCACAAAATTAAATGTAAACAGGGTTTATGTCCACATTATCAAATTCTCAAGTGCTCCATATTAAATAAAGTGCAATATGTGTTTATGGCATTCCATACACAAAGCAACGTGCTTAAACTCATAGCAGAAATAAAATAGTTAGAGGTAGGCACGTCTCATTAAGTCCAATGTACAGAAAAGACAGGATGAGCCTACACATTCACTCAAAAATTACTTGACATTCTAAGCAATGTAAGCAAAGTGGTAAGTGTTTCACATGAGAAGCTTTTTGCCCTAACTGAACTCACTAAGAAATACGGTATTCTAAGATTTTCGGTTAAAGTGGTTAAAGTGGCACAACCAACTAGTATGCCCGATAAGATCTGCCTCTGTGTACCAAAAACAGTTAAATTGTCACTGACAAGCCAGAATTTGCAAATAAACTACACATTAAAAATCACTGACAATTTATTACCTTTAAAAAGAACTCCGTTTGTTGCTCCGCATTCGTCTGCCAGATTTGTAATTTTTTGTGAAAAGTTGTGTCGCACTGAATGCTGGGATTGCCTTCACCGCTAAGGAAGCATTGGATGCTCCCTTGTTATCTAGTCAGATTAGTGTTTAGAAATAAGGCACCTAATTAGGCAGCATTTTAATGCCTCTAAGAATTTAGACAGCCTCTCGGGAGCGTATAGGATGACGTAAAATGCGTCTATGTAGAGAGCTCACTAGGTTTTCAGACAGACCCATGGTGTATGTTACATGTAAACTGCCCACTAGTCAAAACTATGGTGAAGGATGACTAACAGGATGCCCCAGTAATTAACTTTTCTTCAAGATCGTTTACATTTTGCCATCTTCATCTGTAATCAAGGTCATCTGGGTTTGATCGGTAGATCTCAGTTTGCACTCAGACACCCTCTGTAGACTGCATCACACATTTGCTGGCCAAGGAGCATCAGCAGGCCTGCACATGCCTCCTCCGACATGGCTGAAGGCCTATTCTTGACCTCAGCCAGCAGTGGATGATAAAAGCCAGCTATACCGTTTACAAAAGATCAATTCAATAGATTTAAGAGGCATTATTGTCATTTCAGCTACATACAAGCTCATATTAAATACAAAACAGTGTTCTTCCAGGACCATAGTGCAACACAGAACACAAGGTCTTTTGTGTAGTCTCTGGTCTTTTGTCCCTTAGATATGGCCAATAGTGTTTGTCGAGCACAGGAGTGGTCTAGCACATTATCACTGTTAATTAGTAGCTAAAATGGCCCTAAAAACCCTATAATGAAAAAGCTAAATACAAGTTAAACCAGTAACATAATTTATCATTAATTCTGTATCATGTGGAGGAAAAGTCAACACCCAAGAACCAACAAGGTAACAAACCATAATGTGAATGATTTCGCAGCAAAAAGGCATGCTGGGAAATCTAATTCATTCTGTTTTGTCTTCATAAGTGGCACAGCGTTTTCTGAACTTGTGCAATGCAGAACACAATATTTTTTTTTTTAAATTTCCTTTTTTATGCATTTTCTCCCCTTTTTCTCCCTTTTAAGCGTGTTCAATTGCCCGATTGAGTCATGCTTCCTCTCCACCAATGCCGATCCCTGCTCTAACTGAGGAGAACAAAGCTAACCCACGCCCCCCTCCGACATGTGGGCAGCATGCCGTATGCATCTTATCACCTACACTTTGACGAGTGCAGTGCAGCTCAGCGTTGTGTACGGAGGGACACACCCTAAGAGCAGGCGCCACCAATCAGCCAGCAGAGGTCGTAATTGCACCATTCATGGGAGAGAGACCTTATCTGGCTTAGTCCCGCCCATCTGAACCACAGGCCGCTCATTCTCAGCCGACAGGCAGAGCTGAGATTCGATACGATGTATTTGAGATCACAGCTCTGGTTCCAGCGTGTGTTTTTACCGCTGCGCCACCTGAGCGGCCTGCAGAACACAATATTGACGCCTAACTATTTATTTACTCACTCACGTTTAAAGTGACCGATGAACCTTTTGCATGTTTTGGGAGGTGAGACCAATTTAAAAATGTGCACAGACATACAGAAAACATGATAAAACTCTCACAAAGGTTTGATCCAAGGTTTCCAAAAGGAATTACCTGATTCTACAGCTCAACACGGGCACATTTTACTTTCGGTGTAGATCCTGTGTTCCTGTATTTGTAAGTAATGTTTTATTCATTCTAATACTGCGCTGCTGTATAACAATAATACAAAAATGCAATTTCCCATTCTTTGCCGTCGTCATCTATTCTTCTGCATTGCAAAAGTGATAATGTGAGAGGGGAAAAAAGGAGGACTGCTTAAGTTTAAACCTGGCTGAGTTTGAAATATTTGAATTATTCATTGCTACCTTACAACTGTTTTTAAGCCCTTTAACCTCATAGAAGACGCAAGAATATGGTTTTACACCTCATCTCGATTTTTTCCATTTAAAAGTGTCTGAGCAAAAAATAAAAAAAGTAATTCACTTACTCGGTGCTGCACAGATTTAGGTCCTATAAAGTTGTGGAAGTAAACTGTTAATACAGCAGAAACGCTACACTGAGAGAGCCAGATAAAGCATTCCTCAGCTTCTCTAATTTAGCCAAGCTTCTTTTTAATATGGAATTCCTATCAGTGTAATTGTGTTGTATAGCTTTTAAAGTGTCTCTGTGACTACAGAATGAGAGATTAACTAGTAAGGGAGTGGTCATGCAGATTGACTCTCAGTGCTGCTCTTGTTCCGTTCCCAATTAAAAGCAGTCAGGGCCGATTTCCAACTGTGGTTCATTTTCTCATTTGACACTATTGGTGTGTTCGAAACCTAGTGAGCTCTCTACATAGACAGCAGTTTACGTCATCCTACGTACGCTCCCGAGAAGTAGGCTGTTCGAAATCCTAGATGCCTTAATATGCTCACTAGTAGGGTATCTTAAAATTTCAACAGTATTTTGACTCAAGAAGGAGGGAGCATCCGATACTGCCTTAGCGGTGGAGGCAATCCCAGCATTCAGTGCGGCACTTGTGTGCTTTTTGTGCGGAACTTTTCTCATAGAAAAATTTAAAAAAAACATAGCGGACGATGCAGAGAACAGAGTTTTTTTTTTATGTAAATAAATTATTATTGATTTTTAATTTTTATAAACGGTTTTCGGTACACGGAGGGAGATGTTAGTTGACATGCTTACACGTTGTGCCACCCCATCCCATTGGTTTGAATGACATGAGGCTAACTGTGTTAGCTTAGTTAGCAAAAACTGATGGAATCGCTGTCTAAATAGCGTGTTCGAATAACCTGCCTTATAAGTCAATGACTTATTAGAATCCTCTCTACTTAGGCAGCTGCCTATGTAGGCAGTAAGACAGCAAGGCAGCTCACTAGGTTTTCAAACACATCCTATTTGAACACCAGCAAGCCACCAAAAGTTTTTTTAGGTCAGACCTGGGCGTTGTACGGTCTACAGACTGGAGCCATCCCCAGCCAGTCCGCATGAGGTCAGTGGCAATTACGTAAATAAATGTACATCACACATGCCATATAACAGGATTGTTTTTATTTTGACAGGAGCGCTATTTCTTTACATTTCCGCAAGTTTTGATTTACGTGTGTGCGAGACGAGTGTATCCAGCATCACAGTAATGTGTCAGCGAACAGAACCGATCAGAAGATAGAGTTTTTAACAAGACATGAACTTCAAAAGTCAGATGTAAGGATCACAATTTAAATCTAGGGTTTATCTCGCCGTTACGGTACTAAACACAGAGACATGCAAGAATTTGAACGATGCAGAGCGTCACACCTGAAGCTTCACTAACTAAACTGCAAACCAAGACGGACTTTTTATAAAGTTTTACACATCCAGGACAGGAGCAGTTCAGATCAGCTTTGTGATATCCAAATAGCAACAGCACTGTGTAAAGTCAATGCACATTTTGTTCACATTTGTTTTCAAGAAAGTTGATTAAATAGTGAAATAATGTTGTTTTTACTCTGCCTGCTTTTCATTTTCTGATTGTAACATCTACTCTTAACAGTAACAGCTTATCAGAACTGTAAAATGTAGGCAATAAAAAGAAATCTTATTAATACTGAGCAGAATGAAGTTTGGTCCGGCCCTCCACAACAGTAACAGCTTCTCATGTGGCCCCTTGGAAAATTTAATTTAATTTGCTTTAGGTCAAAGCTTCTCAGGAAAAAAATAACCCTAAACAACCAAACCCCAAATGTCTATAGAAACATATACATATTGTTCCTGAGCAGTTGATATTTTATGTACTTGGCATACACTGAACTTTATCTTTTTCTAGCTTGTGAACAATCTCCTGACTCAGCAATCTTTGAACAAAATGCAATAGTGTTGTATGGCCACTGGCATAAAGAGAAATATATATGCTAACAAGTCTTCAAACAGTATTGCGTCAAAGCAAAGGATCTGCAGAAACAAAAGATCAGATGATGGCAATGGCCTTGTCGGTAGGAGGCTTATTTTGTAACTATAAAAATAACTTGCTTCTCCTCTTTTGTAAAAAAGACAGAATGAAAAAAGAAAGATAGTACATGCAGCTATTTACAACATTATTTTACATCATATAGCAGTAAGTATCCAGCATATTTTACCCCTGAAATACAATCCGCTCTTATTAATTTGTTTAGAAACTAGGGACTTAAAGGACAATGCTTTTATTTAAAGGGAATAACTAGCATCCTATTCTACAAACTCATATTTTGAGAACTCCACCTAAGAGGAAAAACCTGAAAACCTCAAAGATGTAAATTGTAAACAAATTATTTCTATTGAAATGCGCCACCCTGAAAACAGGTATACCCGATTACTAATCTAACTTGATCTCCACCCTAACTGAGGAGAGCCAAGACTAGCACATTCCCCCTCCCATACATGTGCAGTAGCCGACTGCATCGTTTCACCTGCACGAGGCGAGTTCATATGCGGATCATCTTTCTGTACGCACCCTGATCCTTATTATCCCTCGACTCAGGCAGGTGCTATCAATCAGCCAGCAAAGGTCGTAATTGCATCGGTTATGAGGAATCCCTTCTGGCATTCAACCCTGACAAACAAGCCAATCATTGTCTGTCTAGGTGCCCAGCCTACCGGTAGCAAAGCTGAGATCCAACTGCACGAGTTTGAGATGTCAGCTCTGCTGCGCCCATTGAGCGCCCACAGATATGATTTTTAATGCTACATTTTGCAGAATTAAATAAAATTACTTTTCCAATATGTATATTATAACTGTCATGCTTATTTTTTAATTAATTTTTTTATGATGTTTATGCATTTTCTCCCCTTTTTCTCCATTTAGTGCGTCCAGTTGCCCAATTGTGACATGCTTCCTCTCCACCAATGCCGATCCCCGCTCTGATTGAGGAGAACGAAGCTAACCCACACCCCCCCTCCGACATGTGGGCAGCAGCAGTATGCATTTTGTCACCTACACTTTGGCGAGTGCAATGCGGATCAGCACTGTGTACGGAGACACACACCCTGACAGCACTCTTTTCCCGTCTCTGTGCAGGCACCATCAATCAGCCAGCAGAGGTCGTAATTACACCAGTTATGAGAAATCCCTTCTGGCATTCAACCCTGACGAACAAGTCAATCATTGGTAGCAGAGTTAAGATTCAAACGCATAAGTTTGAGATGTCAGCTCTGGTGTGCTAGCGTGTTTTACTGCTGCGCCACCTGAGCGCCCCATAGATATGATTTTTATAATACTTGTCCAATATGTGTATTGTAATTGTCTTGTTTAATGCTAATAGTTTTTTCTTTTAAAATGCAAATGAAGGTTGCCATAACTAAATACAGAATGGGTTAAAATACACTTTAACATTTTAAGGTAACACAAACTGAACACTAAGCAACCGCATAACTAAATAAATGCCCAATGTTACAGATGGCTCTAATCAGAACTTAGAGAAATGACTGACACCAAGTTAGTGGTTCGTGATAATAAAAAGATTACCCTGTCTCTGCTGGAACAGGCACTTCAGAAGCTGAAAAAAAAGTCTGAATAGTGCTTAAGGCCTCTTGCAAGTGATGAAGCACACGAAGTCACAAGACATTAGGATGTGAAATTTGCTTAAAGTGAATGCTTTTTGATGGAACAGAAATCAGAAAATTACACGTTAAAGCCAGGATATGTTCTTTGGTCTCACATCAAAGGAATAAAAGAAATAAAGAAAATTGTCACTTCATTATGCATCAGTAAGCAGATCTAAGTCATTACCCAGTAAGGTTAATGCTGCATTCACTGTTCTAAACTGACTGTGAAAAGATGGGAACTGGACTGATGAGAAAAGGTAGTTGACCACAAGAACTCAGAGCTGGCAAAAGATGAATACAGTAAATTACATTAAAGCTAGTTAACGAGAAAGGTCAGGATAGGCTGTTGTAATTAATTTCTTTTACAGACAGTTATTACAAAAGGCTTGATTAAGCATTGTTCATTAGACCTGATAGAACATATGGCCTGACGACAGCACATGAGCTAGACAAAAAAGTTTGTGGACACACCAAGACAAGTATACATACACACACACACACACACACACAATGACCCATTGACATAGCCACTCTCATTACCTGAAAGGTTAATGACAGTATATATACAGTACTTTATAAGTTAAATGATGCAGGAAATGAACAAACGATTGATGCAGTATTTAAGAGTAGCGTGATATTTTGTTAATTATGCCATGTCTCATCTGTTTAACTATATGACCTAAAGTTGGGTTACAGTATGACTGAACCATTAGAAACTCAATGAAGTGGTACCCTGAAACTCGATGTCAATTGGTTCTGGGAGTGGCATCGAGTTTAAAAGACATGGAGTTTCAAGGTATTTTTTCCCATAAGGATGTATGGAAAACCTGTTAATGCGTTCCATGGTCCTGTGGAACTGCATATATTTTAGGTTAATGTAAAATAATGGGGTTGTTTTTGACACTTATACACAAATATGAAATAAAAACAGTTAAATACAATAAAAACTGGCACTTTACCTTTACTTCTTTATTGTTTCCTTATGCTTCTTAATGGTGGAGATGTTTGATCTTGGAATACTGTATTCCGTTTAGTAAAGGCGCATTCACATGAGAAGCGGCACAATAGCTTTTGCACTGGCTGTGCCGTTACTTCCTATGGAGTCTATTTGACTTATTGTACTAAAACGAGCGAGAAATTTTAAACAGTGGAGAGAACTTATGAGCAGTAATAATTAAGAGAGGTTTTGTGTTTGTGTCGTTCTTTTAATAGATTGTCACCTAAAGTTTTTTTTTATTGATAAGCGCTTTAGACCCGGAAAAGCTGATTCTCACAATTTCTCAGAACCCTGAGCTGTAACACAAGTTTAAAAGTGAAACAGGAGGAAAATCCAGATAAACACAGATACATGCGGATGCTTTCAGAGTGAATTTGACAGTTATTCCACACAAATGCAGATTCGTCTCATATGCGCACTTTGATGACGTTTTACTGCACCGCACAAGCCAAGAGCTGAACAAAGCGGCTGCTGATAGTTAATTTTAACTTTAAATAAATAAATAAAAAAGGTGAACATGTTTAAGGGAAATGTCAAGTTTAAGTGTACACATTTCTCCACAAAGGGCGTCGAGTTTCAAAGACTTCGAGTTTAGGGGACGTCAAGTTACAAGGTACCCCTATAGTGACAATTTGCTTTAGCTGTGGTGTGTTATATAAACACCATACAGAGTTGTGTTCAAAGTGTGTTGCAAGCATGGTGAAAACTGAAAAAAGCTGCTACAAAAGCTGTAAGAAGAAATACTTTCTTTGAACCAAAAGGGCAATGGGTATAAGTGGACATAAGAAGGCCTTGAACAAATCTAAAGACACATTATTGAGAGTATTGTCCAAAAGTTCTAAACTTATGGAACAGCAGCAAACCTGTCTGGCCTTGGAAGAAAGGTCTTCATCCAAAGACCTTAACAATCTTAATAAAGAAAAGCTCATATGTTGCTGCAAAAAGACAGGATGACCTGATGAAGGCTGGGACCAATGACTCAGAGGCAGCCAGAAGATCACAACTAAAGACTTATTTGCTGGATATCATGACGCACACCACTCTTGACCAAGAAGTGCAGAAATGGTCGAGTGGTCGAGTGATACATTAGAAGGAAGTTAGATAGACCTACAGAATTTTGGGATACTATAAAGTGTGGCAAGTCAAAATTAAAACTGTTTGGCCATATTGGTTTGTCTGGGGCAAAAAGGTGAGGCTTATGACCTGACCGGAGAAATACTATCCGCATGGTCAAGCACTGAGGTGGGTCAGTGATAATGTAGAGATGTTGCTGCAAGAACTGGCAAGCTTGACTGTGTGACTGGGATCATAGATGCATAAAAATGCCAAGGAATTTTAAGGAGGAATGATACTTGGACTTTCCAGTAAGACAATAATCCCAAGCACACCTCCAAGTCAACCAAAGATTGATTAAGGAAACAGTCCTGAAATATCCTGAAGTGACCTTAAAAGTCTCCAGATTTAAAGCCTATAGAAAATCTGTGATAAGACAAAGAAAGCAGTTGCCGCACACACACACCATCTAAACATAATGAGCTGAAAACCTTTGCATGAGTAGAATGAACAAAGATTCTACAAGAGAGATGTCAGAACCTTGTTAGCACTTACTGAAATCACTTATTGGATGTTATCAAAGTAAAAGGATGTTCCACCAAGTCCTCGTGAGAGAGCTCAGCCTCGAAAATTACTGTTAGGATGAATTGGTGGGAATCTCTTGCATGCAGGGATTACTGGCCAACATGGATGCCCAATACTAATGTTGTTGTGGCTGGATGGAAATCCAAGAATCCATTTTAAAATCCAATGGATTTTTTTTTACAGAAAATGAGAAGCTGTTGTAACAGCAAAGAGCAACCAGTTCCAAATTACATTTTACTTCCATTAATACTTACACATGTAATCATATAGTCTTGCCAGTAAAAGATGCCCTGTAGACGGATCAACAGTATAAAACATAAAAATACCTTTGCATTGACTTTGACTCGATGTGTAGGATTACATATTGATTTCAGTGATGAGTTGGCAGCCAGGTGTGATTATACACCGATCAGCCATAACAATAAAACCACCTTCTTGTTTCTACACTCACTGTCCATTTTATCAGCTCCACTTACCATATAGAAGCACTTTGTAGTTCTACAATTACTGACTGTAGTCCATCTGTTTCTCTACGTACTGTTTTAACCTGCTTTCACCCTGTTCTTCTATGGTCAGGACCACCACAGAGCAGGTATTATTTAGGTGGTGGATCATTCTCAGCACTGCAGTGACACCGACATGGTGGTGGCGTGTTAGTGTGTGTTGTGCTGGTATGAGTGGATCAGACACAGCAGCGTTGCTGGAGCTTTAAAATGCCATGTCCACTCACCGTCCACTCTATTAGATGCTCCTACCTAGGTGGTTCACCTTGTACATGTAAAGTCAGAGACGATCACTCATCTATTGCTGCTGTTTGATTTGGTCATCTTCTAGACCTTCATCAATGGTCACAGGACACTGCCCACAGGGCGCTGTTGGCTGGATATATATTTGGTTGGTGGACTATTCTCAGTCCAGCAGTGACAGTGAGGTGTTTGAAAACTCCATCAGCATTGCTGTGTCTTATCCACTCTTACCTGCACAACTCACACTAACACACCACCACCATGTCAGTGTCACTGCAGTGCTGAGAATGACCTACCACCCAAATAATACCTCCTCTGTAGTGGTCCTGGGAGAGTCCTGACCATTGAAGAACAGCCTGAAAGGGGGCTAACAAAGCATGCAGAGAAACAGATGGACCACAGTCAGTAATTGTAGAACTACAAAGTGCTGCTATATGGTAAGTGAAGCTGATAAAAATGGACAGTGTGTAGAAACAAGAAGGTACCCTTTGAAACCTGACAATGTGGCTTGATATGCAGCCTTTGACACTCTGATGAAGATATCAGCAAACAGTACATACTGTATGTAGGAGATTATAAATTAAATAAATAAATAAAAACCAACAATAATGTGTGTTATGTATTAGGGCTGGGCGATATGGATCAAAAATAATATCTCGATATTTTTTAGCTGAATGGCGATATACGATATATATCTCGATATTTTTTCATCCCATACGGTAATAACAAAAAGACACTTCTGAGACAAAGCTACATGTTCCAAATGTTATACAGGCACTTTTATTAACATTCAGCTGTAGATAAACATGAGAAATTCCTCAAAAATAAACTATTGGCATATATTAAATCAGGGGTCACCAACCTTTTTGAAACAGAGGGCTGCCTTAAGGGTACTGAGTAAGCCACTGGGCTACTTGTAGGATACAAACTTCCTGAATAACATAAGGTTGCATGGTTCACCTTTAATGATAATATTATGATTAATAATAATAATAATAATAAATATTCATATATGTGAAGAGAATAATTATTAACAATGATTTACCATGGCAGGAAACACAGACATATTTAAACACGTAACATTATTTATTTCTGAAAGTCAGAGCAATCACATCTCTGATATTTTTGTAAATATTGTTCCTGACGGTTTTGTATGAATGAGCACATCTGTAGCATTTCGATCAAAATCACACAATTTTTTTAATTAATTAATTTATAAATTTTTTTACAAATGATGACTTCTGTAGCATTTTTTTAGGAAATCATTAACAGTCCCATCTTCAAATAATGTCCCGTTTGTACTGATCACTACTTTTGTTTTAGAACAAATCGTGAATCGTTTGTACAAAATGATCAGTTAAATAAGATTTTTTAAAAGCTACGATTCAAATGGACGTTTCTGTGACACGTACTGAAGCCTCTCTCCCACATTGTGCCGCTCTCTGTCGTCGTCCCGCGAATGAAACACACACTTTTCCTCCCAATCATTGTGAAAATATTAAGTTCTCTTTTGCTTTTCTTGTGTGTTTTTTCATTATTATTTTTTCGGGGTAAAACCCGCATCTCGCTCCCCATGGTAGCTGCGCTCGCTCGCTCGTCTCAGCGTTCTGCGCCCGATATAAAACTCTGCACCCAGCCCAGATCAAAGCTCATATAAACATCAAACAGTTTTGTTCTTGAAATGTTATATTCAGTATTGTCATTTTCAAATCTACATCAATGCAAGTGTTATTGATCCAAAGAGAAACTGGGAGAAGGGAACGACGAACTGTCGGATCTAACTGGAACGCAACATCTATATCGATATAAGCGATATTGTCTTATCTTATATCGCATATGAAAATATATCGATATATTTTTAAAACTCGATATATCGCCCAGCCCTATTATGTCTTTGGTTTTGGAAAAAAAAGATAATTATTGGGTAGAATTAGCTTCCTCTCTTGAAGGACTTTGTAATTTCTCAGAAGACGCAGCTGGATTTAATTTTAAACACTGATTTTGCTGTACTTGGTCTGTGCACAATTACACAACAACATGTTATTCAAATAGATAAGGTTTTATGGTGCAGCTACTGTGGCAGGTTTTATCATTTGGCTACTATAAAATACATGGTTAATTTCAATTAAGAGTTCAAAAAAGTGACTTCTTACATTTACTTTGTCTTTTATTTCTTTGCAAACAGTATGAAGCCAAGATATTTCATGTTTTATCTGGTCAACTTCATTTTATTTGTTAATATTTATTTATTCCTGCATTTCAGACCTGCAATGGTAAAGCATTTACCCCTTTGTAATGTTGCTATTTCCTCTCACAACACATAAAAGATGATTTGGCACCCAGGATACCAACTGATGAAGTGTGTAGGTGTTATTTTGTCCCATTCTTTCTGTAAACACGTCTAAACGTGTGAGACAGTATAGGATGTCACTGTCGCATTTTTTATTCCAAAATTCTCCACACATTCTTTATCGGGGACAGGTCAGGACTGCAGGCAGGCCAGTCCAGTACCCGTACCCTCTTATTCTGCAGCCATGTCTTTGTAATGTGTGCAGCATGTGGTTTTGCAGTGTCTTGTTAAAAATGCATACATGTCTTTGGAAAAGATGACGTCTTGAAGGCAGCATATGTTGCTCTAAAATCTCAATATACTTTTCTGCATTAATGCTGCCATCACAAAAGTGTAAATTACTTTTGCCAAGGGCACTGACACAGCCACATACCATGACAGACCCTGGCTTTTGGACTTTGGACTTATAAGAGTTGAGCTGACGCTCACACCAAAAAATAATAAGTAGTAATAATAAAATGAAAAGAAATTAAAAAATAGTTTAAAATAAATAAATAATAAATCAATCAATAAAATAAATATTAAATAAATAAAATTAATATTCATAATAAATTAATAACAACAATAATAATAATCATTAGTTAAACCTGAAGTATATCCAAAGCCCCAAACTATAATATGCATTTTATTACTGTTTTTAAATCTTGACCCTTGATTTTTTTTTTTTTTTTTTTTTTTTAAGCTTATTGTGCTGAAAACTGGATATTTTGAAGCCAGGATAACAGTACAATGTTTAGTATTGGAGTATTAGAGCCAGGATTTAGAACCTCTGGTGTAAGGCACACCATCGTTAGACTCTAAAGCATTGGAAACTTTGGGAATTGGAAGCATTGGAAATGTTATGGCTTGATCTGCCATGATCACGCCCCAGCCTCTAAACAGACATGGCAGGGAACATTTAACCAATCCAAACAAGGAGGTATTTTACTTGCCAGATGATCTTTTTTGAATATGTTTGATTGAGACGAGGGCTTTGGAGGGAAAACTAAAGGGAGGAGAGTATGTAAAAGCAGTGGCAAACAGAATGAGGACAATTTCTGTTTCTATAACTGTATCTTAAGAATATCTGTCACTATGAATGCTAGTCTGCCAAATGCCATACATGATGCCACATATAAGCAAGCAGTGCATATTCAGTAAAGGATAAAAACATTAAAAGTCTGACATGCTTTTAAATCGGAAACATGAATGACTATTTGCATCAGGCCGAAATAGAGACGCTTTCTCCAGAGGGACTCTGTAATTACGCAGGAAGCTTGAGAGAGGAAATGCTATTTAATTTTTAATCACTGATTTTGTTGTCTTTGCTCTGTGTATAATCCCCTAACATCTCGGTATTCAAATAGAGAGGAAGGGATGTGATGTAATGCCTAGGCTTGTGGAAGAGAAGAGTGACGCTTGAAGGTTTTGATGTGTGAAAAGGAACATATTCATGTCAACAAATCAACAAATCTAAAAGCTTAGATGTCATTTGCGGGGATGTAGGAAAGCAAGACGTTTTAAGTGTACTGAATGCACTGACTGATGTGACCTGTCAGGTCTACAAGGATACAGATGTCGCTGCTTCCAGTGCAGCAAAGCTTCCAGTCATGTCGGACAATAAAGAGCAGTCCATCACATGCCACCCACATAACCACATCTGTCACGGAAAACAGCAGAGATTCATCAGGTTGATCAAATATTTAAACGCAGACCTCTGGTCTGTCGATTTATAAAAGGCATAGATCTCGGTGGGCATGATTGAAGTAAGCGCCTCTGGCGAAGCACACTGGATGGTAAATGGTTCAACTAAACTTTCATATGCGATGAACTGTGAAACATTACGGTTTAAAGTGGCTTATATGTGACTTTAACTACACTGAATACAAAACAAGATTTTTAAATTATTTCCAGCACTTCGATAGCCACTATCGATAGATCAGAATATGTTTTTGAATAAACCTTTTTACACCTATTTATGGCCTTTATATTTAAATGTTTTAACTTCACCAATTTAAATCATGCAATATTCACAGTTTTAAAAGATTTCCTGTTAGTTTATTTAAAACATTATCTTGGTCTGCTAGCTAACATTACTCGCATAAAGTCATAATCTTATTTATTTATTAGGATTTTAACATCATGTTTTACACACTTTGGTTACATTCATGGCAGAAAAGGTAGTTAGTTACTCATTACACAAGATTCATCAGATTCACAAGTTTAATGTCAAACACAGTCATGGACAATTTTTGTATCTCCAATTCACCTCACTTGCATGTCTTTGGACTGTAGAAGGAAACCGGAGCAGACACAGAGAGAACATGCAAATTCCACACAGAAAGGACCCAGACCCAAGTGGGGATCGAACCCAGGACCTTCTTGCAATGACGCGACAGTGCTACCCACTGAGCCACCAAGCCACCCGTCATGATCTTGTTGTACAGTATATATGGTTATTTTGCTACTGTCATTTAGATAGTTAAAATAAAATACAATATATTGTCTAAAATGGTAAGGCTGTTACAAATTCCTTACAATCGTGCATTTTGAAACATTGTTCGTAAACTGTTGGGACTTGGTCTATCCTTTCTTGTTACTGATCCTTTTGCTAATTTTCCTTTTATACTGGAATGTTTGCATGTATTAAAATAGCAATTACCAAAAATAAATTGTACTGTTTTCAATTAAATACATGTAAAGACATTTTATAGGGTTTGTATGATATTTGCAGTTTGGAATAGGTTCCTTGAATTGTTCAAGGATAATATGCACTGTAGAGGGAGAAATATGCGAATATCCCTTTCAATCTTTATTTGAGGAACATTGTTTTTAAGCATTTTAATTATTGCTCCTGTCCCAACTCTTTTGAAATGTGTATGTATGTAGGAATGAATGTAGAGTAAAAAAATATTTATACAGCATTTAAACAGATGTGGTAAGGACAATTTAATCAATTCAAACAAGAAGGTATTTACTTGCCTAATAAACACGTTTACATATGTTTAGTTGGGACAAGGGCTTTGGAGGGAAAAATAAAGGGAGGCGTACATTGCCCCTCTCCTGACGTTTTGGAATGTTTAACATGTATTAAAATAGGAATTTGCATAAATACATTGTACTTCTTTCAATTAAAAATCTGTAAAATACATTTTATTGTGTTTGTAGGACATTTGAATGCAGTTTGGAACAGATTCCTTGAATTGGAATTGTTTAATTATATTATGCACAGTAGAGGGAGAAATATGCAAATATCCCTTCCAATCTTTAAGAAACATTGTTTTTAAACATTTTAATAATTACTCCTGTCCCAACTCTTTTGATGTGTTGCAGGCCTGACATGGAATGGATAGGAATGGATGTATAGTAATACAATAAATTTCGACCAGAAAAAAACCATAAAATATACCGTATTAGGTTCATTGGAAATAGAGCAATTGAAACTTTGGTTAGGGCTGGGCGATATGACGGTACATTTGGTATACCGCCTTTGATTCCTCATACTGTATGCATTTTTCAAATACCGCCATATCATAGCACAGTTAATACAACAGCTGTAGGCCTCAGTAGGCCGCAAATCATATAATATTCCTCTATAGACAGTCGAGAAAGGAGCTTTCAGAGCAATAATTAAAATTGTGGATATCAGATATGTCTTACACGGCAAAAATACTTCAGGTCAGTTGCTAAACCTACGTTATAAGCAAACTGGAAGCTGAGATATACTGTATATATAAAGTTGTGTACTTTTCTACAACAGACCAGTGGTCAAGTTGTACAGTGGTTTGCAAACGTCGTTTTATTTGTTAAAGGGAGAGCTAAGGGTAATTGTTTAATAGTTAAGTATTAAATAAACAATAAAAAGTGTCTTTATTGCAACTGTTTCATTGCGTACTGATTCCATCACATATTGTGTCATTGTGTGGGGCCAAGCAAACCTTATAGTACTTAAAACCTTCATTATATACATGGTGAAATTAAAACTTTTGATATTCTATGTACTTATGACAGTAGAATACACCACAGACCCTGTAATACAAAAAAAAAAAAAACATACTGTGATGTACCGTGAAACAGTCAGAAATACCATAATACAAATTTTTGGTCATACCACCCAGCCCTTGGAGCACTGGAAATTCTATGGTGTAATCTACTGTATTACACATGCAAAAGATGGATACATGCCCAACTGCCCCTGCATTTAAACAGATGTGGTAAAGAAAATTTAACCAATCCAATTTAACCAAACCATGTTTCAATATGTTTGATTAGGATAAAGACTTTGGAGGGAAAACTAAAGGAAGGCTTACATTGCCCCTCTCCTGATGTTTTGAAATGTTTTACATATATTAAATTTGTATAAAAGAATTAGCATAACGTTACATTGTGCTGTTTTCAATCAAATATCTATCAAATGCAGTGGTACCTTTGAAGCTCGACGCCCTTCGTCCAGAACTTTGTACCCTTAAACTCAAAGTGTGTGCGACCGTTGCTTTGTAAAACGTCCAAGTATTAATATTGACAATATTTATATCAAACAAACCAGCAAATAATGCTTTGCTATCACTGCAAATTAAAATAACAGGGTAAACAGCAGCACCGGCGACCCATATCTACCACACAGCAGCATACAATCATAACAGCAGCTTACCTGTGCTTCTCCTCACCAAATATATCAGTGTGTTGTTCCATTAGGGATATGATCCACTTGTTGTTCTTCTTGGCGGCCATCTTGTATGTTTCCAGAATATTCCAGAACATATAAATCCCTACCCAACTGTGTTTATCCACCTAACTAACAAAAACTGTCTAAGTGGGATAATTTATTCTCTCTGCTTTCGCGGTTAAAAGCTGAAACTGGTAATTTGATAACCAAACTGTTATTTATACCTTTACTGCCACCTAAATGACGCACATTGAAGAAACCAAAGTAATTAGCGTATATTGCTTTGGATTAGAGCAGGGGTGTCAAACTCACGGCCCGCGGGCCAGATCCGGCCCGCCACGTCGTCTGATGTGGCCCGCGAGAGGTTAAACGACTGTACGATTGTTGTGATGGTTCGAGTCGTTACAGAGACGCGCTTATAATTTAACGGGACTCCTGCGCCTTTAAACGGCAACTGGTGACATCGTAGTCATGGCAACTAACTTTGACCTCGCTGAGTAGCCATGTGACTTTTACTGCAAAAGAACGCGGGGTAGCGTAGTCAGTAATGTAAACAATAATAACTAAATACAGATAATTATCTTGCAGTATAATACCAAAGCATCGTCTGTAAGTAGTGGCGTTTATATTCTCAGTTGTTTGTAAATGTTTAGTGAGTATATCACAGCGTTTTAGTTACAAATTTACCGTAATTAAATACAATTGTTACTGTTACTATAGCAATTAGTATCTTTACACAGAATGCTCGTTAGCGTTATTTTATGTTTGGTTAAATCTCATATTGTACCAGATGTAACACTTGACTACAGCTGTGTGCTTGTACTGTATTAAGTTCTTTATTGTTTTTATTGTTTGTATTTTTACTTCATTTTGATGCACACAGTGTATCACACAGCTGGGAAGCAAATAAAACCGACTGTATTCTGAAGAGAGCTGTCTGTCTGTCTGTCTGTCTGTCTGTCTGTCTAGCTGCGAAAGGGGGATAAACTATTAGTGAGGGCAGAATGATTGTCTTAAAATACACTGTAAAATCCTAAACAAACTGCATCTTTCAAAATGCAGGCTGATTTTGTGACCTGCAAAGTGACACATCCCGCCAGTAGATGATGTTACACATATATTTACACATGATCCTAAAATCTACAAGAAGATAAGTAAGAAAATTAAGCATAAGGAGGAAATTTAATGAAAATGAAAACAAGTTTGTGCTTCAGGAAGAGAAAACGGTGCGTCTCTTGTGTTATGAGGCTGTGTCTGTGGTAAAGTAGAACAATATAAATGCAGAATTCAGCCTCCAAGAAAAACAACAGACTGCAATCACAGCAGAATACGTTACAATCGGCCCTTTGAGGGCCACAATAATGCTGATGTGGCCCTCGGTGAAAATGAGTTTGACACCCCTGGATTAGAGGAACAACAAAAATCCCGCCCCTGAATTCTAAAGGTCTGATTGGTTTAAACAGCTGTTTATCAAAGCCTGAAACACGAATGAATCTCTGAATCAAAAGCACTGATTCATGAGTTGTTTACGCATGACACCATAAAGTAAGTAAACAAAACAAATCAATCTTTGCAATAGATACGAGCACAGCTTCCTGATTCGATTCCACTGAATGATTCGTTTGAGAAGAGTCGTTTCTTACTCGTTTTACTCAATGATTCAGTTTGCTTTTGCACAGACTGATGTGAAGAAATGGGGGAAGGGTCAATTGCATGTGTATGGACAGTCTGACAGAGCCAAAAAGGAACAAACGTATTGAATAATGACACTATAAAGTACAAATAATTAATCTTACATATTTTTCAGCAATATAATTAGTTAGAAGATAGAAAATTTGGTATGGTGATTGTACGCAACATATAATATTGTAATTTAATATTTATATAATGAAATTTATGCTGTTCCGCAGGACCATGGAACGCATTAACAGTTTTCCCATACATTCTTATGAGAAAAAATATCTTGAACCCCACACATTTTAAACTCAACACCACTCCAAGAACCAATTGACACTGAGTTTCAAGGTACCATTGTACATTTTATTAGGTTTGGAAAATATTTGGATGCAGTTTGGAATACTGTTTGACTACTATTCAGTTATTTGTTAATGTATATTAAAAAAAAACTAAACTCAGAAGTCACAAAAAAAGAGCTAAGGAAATTAAATAGCAATTAGCCAACTGTGAAGCAACTGGCATCAGCTCCACTTACGATATAGGAGCACTTTGAAGTTTTACAATTACTGACTGTAGTCCATCTGTTTCTCTACATACCTTTTTAGCCTGCTTTAACCCTGTTCTTCAATGGTCAGGACCCCCACAGGACCACTACAGAGTAGGTATTATTTAGGTGGTGGATCATTCTCAGCACTGCAGTGACAATGACATGGTGGTGGTGTGTTAGTGTGTGTTGTGCTGGTATGAGTGGATCAGACACAGCAGCACTGCTGGAGTTTTTAAATACCATGTCCACTCACTGTCCACTCTATTAGACACTCCTACCTAGTTGGTTCACCTTGTAGATGTAAAGTTAGAGACAATCTCTCATCTATTTCTGCTGTTTGAGTTTGTCATCTTCTAGACCTTCATCAGGGGTCACAGGACGCTGCCCACGGGGCGCTGTTGGCTGGATAGTGTTGGTTGGTGGACTCATTCTCGGTCCAGCAGTGACAGTGAGGTGTTTAAGAACTCCAGCAGCGCTGCTGTGTGTTATCCACTCATACCAGCACAACACACACTAACACACCACCACCATGTCAGTGTCACTGCAGTGCTGAGAATGACCAACCACCTAAATAATACCTACTCTGTAGTGGTCCTGGGAGAGTCCTGGCCATTGAAGAACAGCATGAAAGGGGGCTAACAAAGCATGCAGAGAAACAGATGGACTACAGTCAGTAATTATAGAACTACAAAGTGCTTCTATATGGTAAGTGAAGCCGATAAAATGGACAGTGAGTGTAGAAACAAGGAGGTGGTTTTAATGTTATGGCTGATCGGTGTATATTTTATAGTTATACTCATTGGGTCTGGTTTACAGCAAGTTAACACAGACTAACAGCATAACCTTTTTATTACAAATTTAAATATGCACTGATTTGCCACTTGGTACCGGGTGTAAATGAGTCACATTTGATCCTTTTTTACAGCAGAAGATTGACTTAATAATCACCATAAACAACCGATTTTTCTCAAAAAATAAAACCGCCTCATTTAACCACATCCATTTAACCATTACCTGAAATCATTCAGTAAAGTGCTCCAAACCGCAATGGATGCAATCTACTGACATGTATTAATCTAAAACAGGGTTGAAAAATACAAGCTATTTGTTTTACAATTAATTCGAGACATTCGGTGAAAGCCTGGTTTAGTGTGTCCAGAGGGAAAATATAATCCTGTGTAAATGCACAGCATCAATAAACTGTCAGCAGGGCAGAGAAGCTTTCTCCAACACCTCTTCACTCTGACACAGATTGGATTGGCTCATCAGCAGCCACTAAGCCATCTTTGCTTGTGGATTTATTGCCCTCGGATGACGCGGCAGCCCGAGAAGACAAACAGTCCTGCTTGACAAGCCGTCTCCGAGCAGAAAATAATAATCAACAAATTAATTAGCTCATTAGCCTAAAATCATAAATGGAACTGTGCTTGAATCATTTATACAGAGGACACAAAATGCTGAAAATGCTTTAAAAAATGTGCATCATTTCCCCCCATTGTTTGTTACTGTCATAAATATACTGTATATAGGCTTTATTTTTGTATCATTCATTCATTCATTCTGTGTCTGGTTCACCACCGCTTTATACTGGTCAAGGTCACAATGGGTCTGATTCAAGGTAGGAAACACACTAAACAGGTCGCCAGTCGATCACGGTGCACACACACATCCATATTCACAGACTTCCTCCTATTAACCTGACTGCTAGTCTTTAGACTATGGGAGGTAACCAGAGTGTCTGGAGGAAACCCACACGTACACAGGGTCAACACTGCAAACTCAGCAGCCTTCTTGCTGTGAGAGCTACTATTTTGGTCTGCTAACTAACATCACTTAGTAAGTACAGTGGTAGCCTAGTGAGTAGAGCTTTGGGCTATCAGTTGCCCTGTTACACCTTTGAGCAAGGCCCTTAACCCTGTCTGCTGCCTGTACGTACAACCCTCCACTCTGATATGTGGAAAAGACATTTAATTGTACTGCACACGTGTATATGTATATATGACAAATATATGGGACGGTGGTCCCATATATAGTGTTTTTTTTAGCCAAATATGATCACAATAATGCTTTATTTATAACCGATCGTGATCACATCATCTGTTACCTATTCATATGTTTAAATTGGCCCAAATGGGTTCATTGGGCGAAAGATATGAAACACAGCAGGTAGTTTGCCAACAATGCAAACTCGTCCTTATTGTTAAGTGCTACCATCAAGCCACCTGTTTTTATATTAATAATACAATATTATTGTTTGTTTATTAGGATTTTAACATTATATTTTACACTTTTGGTTACATTCATGACAGGGACGGTAGTTACTCATTACACAAGGTTCATCAGTTCACAAGGTTATATTAATTACAGTCTTGGACAATTCAGTGTCTCCAATTCACCTCACTTGCATGTCTTTGGACTGTTGGAGGAAACCGGAGCACCCGGAGGAAACCTACACGGACTCCACACAGAAGGGACCCGGACCGCCCCACCTGGGGATTGAACCCAGGACCTTCTTGCTGTGAGGCGACAGTGATACCCACTTATCCACCATGCCGCCCCAATACAATATTATAATAGCATTAATAATAACTGTAACCATGTATATACAGTATATACAGTATATAAATATATGGTGCTTGGGCTGCTTAGTTCAGTCATTCTGAGTTTGGCCCACTTTGCATGTTTTTCACATTTCTCTGAGTGCATCATCCAAACAGTGCTGTTTTCTTCCACCTCCAAAATATGTCAGCAGTTGAACTGCCTACCTAAATTGCCTCTGGCTGTGAGTGGATGAGTAAATGGGTGAATGTGTAAAGCCATGCAATTACCTGGAACTCAGTCTAGGGTTTTTGCCCACCTTGCCCCTAGTGTTACCAAGGCTAGGCATCAGCTCACTGCACCCCTATTTAAAATAAAGTGAATCCTAAAGATGAATAGTTGAATAGTTGATTAGGGTTGCAGTGGGAGAAAATGTCAATCCATGGCAGGATGGTACCTACACTTACACATCTATTTACACAATCACATCTAGGAACATGTTAAAGTAACCAATCTATTTTATACATCATGTGGCCAAAGGTATGTGGACACTTCTACATAAAGAAATGGGTTGACAAGTTTGATATGGAAGAACTCTAGCAGCCCTCAGAGCCCTGAACTCAACATTATTGAACACCACCTTCATGTCCTTGAATGCACTTCTGACAGAATTCTAAAAACTTGAGGAAAGCCTTCCCACATGAGTGGAGCTTGTTACATAGTTGTGTAAACGATGGGTTTGTCTGAAAACTTAGTGAGCTCTCTACACAGAGTATCGGGAGGAAACTCCACAAAGACCATAACTGAGGAGAGGACCGAACCTAAACTCTGTAGATTTTCAGATGCTGTGTCATGAGGCACAAAGATAAAGAATGAATAAATGAATTGCTTATGAATTACTCAGTGTTTTAAAACTGAAGTTTAAATTCATTGAGCAAGCAAACACACACACACACACACACCGGATGCACAGCACTCTCCTATATGGTTAATCCAGCGAGAGGCAATAGAAAGAAAATGAATGATGAATTAATCAGAACTCTCAGCAGTGGGCAAAGTTACACTGATGTAAAGATGTAGTTGCCTCTTAGCTGCATATCAGATCCGTGTTTAAACAATGGGTCATCGACCCTGGCCTATCTGCAGTCCCTGACCAGCCCAGCTCGGTCAAAGCCAAGAGCATTTGTTGGCGGGGTACATCAAAGGGCCTCAGCGCATTTCGGTGAGCCCCTGTACAGAGGCATGAACCAGACCTTTGATCATACTGAGCTTTCTGATCATTAAACTATTGGATGAATAATTGATTACAACACCAGGGCTCATCGTGTTGTGTCTCTAGATTCCAATTTATTTCAACCTTGAGAACAATTTTTGGTCTACTAAATGAATAATAACAGAATAAAAATTGTGGTCAGTGGGAGCTTGAGTGGTGCCCTTGGTGGAATGAGGCACTGCATTGTTGGGTAAGATTAGTGTTTCGCATGACATCACGTTAACCTTACGCATTAATAGCCTATTAAAACAGCAGGCAGAGTGGGTTCATTTGCTGCATATCAAAATGATAATAATGAAGCTTTGTTATCATTATTGTTATTATTTTTCTGGGAAATCACAAAGAGTAGAGAGAACGGGGCTAACAGGTCATTTCTCACCGTGGATTCTCATGTAAAGAGAGTTGCACACATGCAAATAGATGTCAGATTTCATTATTCCTGGAGCTTGGTCTTAGCCTTGAAGGGTCATAGCTTGGTCCTGAGTTTTTATGCCTTGTTGCATGAAATTAATAGCAAATTTGAATCACTGAAATTCCGAAGGTACAAATTATTCTGGCTACATTAGGCAATTTTATACAGAATTACACTGGAGCACAACTGGCGTGACCCATGCTGTCCATACCCACATCCTGTACATTTAATACAGATTGTGTTAAATTTCACATAGCCAAAAGTATGTGGACACCTGAGTTTATTCCACATCCTATTCCAAACTACGGGGATTAATGTGTAATTTTTTCTGGCTATTTGTAGCTGACAGTCTCCACTATCAAGGGAAGACTTTGGAAGTAGGTAACCTAGTGGGTAGAATTGTGGGTTACCAACTTGAAGGTTGTGGGTTCGAAACCCGGCTCTTCCATGAAGCCACTGTTGAGCCCTTAAGCAAGGCCCTTTAACCCTCTTAGCTCCAGGGCCGCCATACAATAGCTGCCGCTGCGCTCTGACCCCAACTTCCAAAAAAGCTGAAGTATGCAGAAAAAGGATTTAATTGTATTGTATTTGTGTATTTGACAAATAAAATAATCAAAAGGTCGCTGGTTCAAGCCCCACCACTGCCAGGTTGCCACTGTTGGGCCCTTGAGCAAGGCCCTTAACCTTCAATTGCTTAGACAATGTACTGTCACAGTACTGTAAGTCACGTTGGATAAAAAGTGTCTGCTAAATGCTGAAAATATAAGTGTAAATGTAAATAAAGGCATTATATCATTCATACAGTATATATATATAGTTAGCAGAAGGTTGCTGGTTTAAACCCCACCACTGCCAGGTTGCTACTGTTGGCCCTTAACCCTCAATTGCTTAGACACTATACTGTCACAGTATTGTAAGTCACTTTGAATTAAAAGCGTCTGCTAAATGCCTAAAATGTAAATGTATATGCACTATATGGGCAAAAGTATTTGGACACCTGACCATGAGCTTGCTGGAAATCCCATTTCAAAAACAAAAAGAGTGACCTATGTGTGATATTCTCAGCTATAACTACAGCCACTCTTATGAGGAGGATTCTCACAAGACTTTAAAGTATGTCTATAAGAGTTTATGACCATTCAGTCAAAAGCAGTTCAGTGTGGCTGAGGTCAGGGCTCTGTCCAGGCCACAGGAGTTTCTTTAAACCAGGCTTTTCATGTCTTTAAAGACCATGCTTTGTACACAGGGGTAGACTTACATTTACATGAGAGCCTTCCCTAAGGTGTTGCTGCAAAGTTGGAAGCATATTGTTTTTATATAACTGATTGTTACACCTGTTAGCAATAGTTGTGGCCAAAACACATTAATTCAAAAATTAGAAGGGTGTCCTAACACTTTGGTTTACATAGTGTATATGTATCAATTTATTTATGAATTTTCTATTCCGGTCAAGGTCACAGTGGGTTCAAAAGATATTCTAGAAAGATGTTAAAAGAATTAACCCTTAGTAAACTGAACAGGGCCATAAAGAAATCCCATAATGAATTCATTAAATCATCAGTTACTTATTTGTTCAAATTAGGGTCACAGTGGGTCAGAGCAGCAGGTAATTAATTAACTAATTTATGTATTAATTCAATTCTTTGTTCATCAACAGTGAGTGTTTAGGTCTCATCAGGGACACAGTGAGTATATGAAACTTTCTAGGTGGAAATACACACTGGACAGAAAGCCAGTTTATTGCATGCCATTATTTACACAAAGATATGTGGGTGACACTTCCAACTGTGGCAGGGATCAAACTTAAGAGCTGTGCTGCAACAATACTATCTGCTGTCTTAAATTTCAGGACTGTACCAGCTGCACCACCATGCCACCTGACTGAGCATATAACACGCCTAATATCCTAAGATTAGAAAAACAAAAATATGACCCAACCAATATGCAGTGTCAATTGGCTGAAAATAAATTGTGTAAATTGTGATAGACTTCTACCTGTGGTATCTGTGGTTCAAATTTGGCTAGAAGGGCATCTACAGATCGTGTATGTACAGACATGATTGAATACGTATGGAGGACTGGGGTGGTTGTCTGTGTGGGTTTCCTTTGGGAGGTTTGGTTTCCTCCCACAGTCCAAAGACATGCAGCCAGGCTAATTGACGCTACTAAAATTGCCCTAAGTGTTTGTAGTTGTGTGTGTGTGTGTGTGTGTGTTTGCCCTGTGATGAACTGGCGACCTGTCCAGGGTGTTTCCTACCTTTCGCCCAGTGAATTGCCCCCACCACAACTCTAACCAGGAGACAGCAGTGGTAAAACAATGAATGTTATTAAATTTAATTCATTTTTTCTAACCTCTTAATACTGGTCAGGGACGCAGCTCATCCTGCTCCACAGAAACACTGAGCTCTCACTATTTGCTTGTTTTTAGTAGAGGAGACTTCATTTGGACAGGAAGAGCACAAAATACTCAGACAGTGACATAAGCAAGGATTAAATCCAGGTTCCCAGGACCCACGATGCTACACACCACCCACTCTACCAGTTTTATTTGACTATACTCTATTTAAATTGTATAGCTTGAATTCACTATGCATTTAAGCACTATTTACCATGTACCATCACTGACCAAAATAAATAAATAATAAATAAGGTAATTTTATATAGTATATACAATAAGTCCTCGGGTTACGGCGGACTCGGCGTTTCGTGGTTACGTCGCCATCTCCCGTCTTGTTCCGTCATTCCGATGTACGCCATTTGCGACATAAAAACAAAGTTCGTGCAGGAACTAGTTGGCGAGCGGAGCGGACGAATACGTCGTCACGCGGCTCTATACGAGGAAGACGGCGTTGTATGTGCTCCATGTGAGTGATGTAGGTGCTTATGTAGGTGTGTTCCGACTTACGGCGAAAATCGCGTTACGTCGCGTGCGTAGGAACGGATCTCCGACGTAAGTCGAGGACCTACTGTACATATAATAAGCTAATGCAAACATGTGCTGTGCTGACAGTTGTTAAATCTGTGCACTGTACAGTTTGGGCCTCTGATTTTATTGAATTCCACTCATTTCACCCTCAGCAATGCACAACAACTGTGTTATTATAGCTTGTGCTGATTACACACTTCGAGCAATCAGCAATCACCAGCTTCTGCTTTTATCACATAAAGGCCAAACAACGTGGGCTTCCAATAAGAGAATTTATCAGAGATGTAATTTAACATTGGGACATGTCCTTATAACATTTATAAAGAGAATTTGTGATTCTTTGATTTTTATTACAATAGCTTGCAGCAAAATATTGATGCTTTCTAAAAATCAGGTCTAGTCCTGTGCATAAAAATGTGGTTGGTTAGTACCGTGTACATAACATTAGAATTAGGTAGGAAAGACAGCAAACTTCTTAAACATTTTAAACTTGTGAGTTTGAATTTCAGCTCTGCAACCGGCAGGCCAGGCATCTATACAGACAATGATTGAATCGTCTGTGGGTGGTGTTGGTGGTGAGGGTTTCTCAATTACAGCCTCAGCTGGCTGATTGATGGCGCCTGCACAGTGACACGGGGGATAATAGAGATCAGTGTGTGACTCTCCATATGTGGTACTGAGTGCCATATGAGCTTGTCTAGTGCAGGTGAAAAGAAACAATCTGTATTGAACGTGTCGGAAGGGGAGTGTGACAGTTGCGGCTCTCCTAGATCAAGAGTGGAGCAGTAGAGGTAATAGTACAAAGTGGGTAGTTGGATATGACTAGATTGGGAGAAAAATTGGAAGAATATGCATGAATAGAAAAAAATAGGTAGGCTGACATACTAAATCTATAATTTTAAGGTGTTCAAGTGGTGAAGCATCTAAAGCACTATCCCAACCCACCCCACAGGCTTTATCTAAGAAGGGGGAGGCTGGATTGAAATTTACCATATTGCCAAAGCAACAGTAATGCCAAACATCTGGTTAATAGTGTGTTCTTTGCGTGTTGAAGCTACTTGTAGAAATATGCTTTTGGCCATAAAAAAGAAGCAACCCTTCAAGTGCACTGTGGGTGTCATGCTTGCAATGGAGTCTGCATGTGCACTGGGATGTTGAAAATGAAAATGGGGGAAGGGGGGGGGGGGGGGGGGGGTTACAATAGAGCAGCAAATATGGTGTCTCTGTTTTGGTTTTTACCAGTGTTAGAAGTGGGGCGATACTTTCAGGTATGCCATACCGCTACTTCTACATTTTACTCTTTGATGTACCGTGACATTTTTTGTATACTGGCTCTTCTCACAAGTTGCCGTCCTCCTTTGTGCCCTCCCCAAATCAGTTCCTGGGTGAGTCATAATGACTGTGTATAAACTGCATTACCCATGGAGGCACAACGTGACGCTCATCTGTTCATATTCTCTCAGCAAGTCCAGTACAAGACAAGTAACATTAACGCTATTTGAAGTAACAAAAATGCTAATAACGACGTTGGTTTGGCTCCAAAAGAGAACAAAGACAACACTTGAGTCAGACAATGACAGAATAGAGTTTCAACCAGAACTGGTACTAATGCAGGGTGGGAGCAGCAAGCTAGCAGTGAGGAGCCTGTTGATGTAGCATCAGCAAAAACCTGCAGCTACTGGAGCCAACTCTGACGTTAACACCATCAGTAAAGATAAATGGCCTTACTGATGTTCAAAGGATTAAATGAGGATGTATTATTGCTCCTAGTACAATTGGCTCATTGTCAAAGACCAAAAGTTTGGGTGCAAAGTATGTAGATGTCTATTGGTAAATGCTCTGGTTTTCTTTCTGGCTAAATCCCTCTATTCATATCTGTATCAGTTATGTGTAAGGACAATTTTAGAGTAAATAAATGTTGTGAACATCAGTAACGTCTTCTAGTATCTTTTATTCACTGTAAAAATTCAGAATGTAATACGTAATGATTTGTTGATGCTGGCTGACACAAGGCAACATGTAAATAAGGGGAATACCTGCACTTTTCCCTCCACTTGGACTAGATAAAATAAAACATTGTAAATAATTTGTTTATTTTGTTGTTCTGAGAAGTATAAGGACCAAGTTAAACATGCACAATTCTTCTAAACCAGATGACTAACTAATAGCCTGCCAAATAACAAATGTGACCTCTGGAAAGATTGTGTTCAGTTTCAAGTTTTGAATTCGAGGAGTTAGAGGGCACCCAGGTGGTGCAGTGGTAAAACATGCTAGCACACCAGAGCTGACATCTCGCACTTGTGAGTTAGAATCTCAGCTCTGCTACCGGCAGTCTGGGCGCCTGCACTGACAATGATTGGCTCATTCGTAGTTAGGGTGCCAGAGGATTTTTACGACATCTGCTGACTGATTGATGCTGCCTGCATAGAGATGAGGGATAATGAAGATCAGTGCGTGATTCTGCATGCTCGAAACTAAGCCCCATGAAGTAGCAGAAATCAGCATCAGTGGAAGTGGAAGTGGGGGAAAATTTGGGAAAGAATTTGAGTTAAAAGCTCTTTCCCAAATATTGTTTCCCTATAGAGCATTTAAAGACAAAACTGTCAGTGTTTGGTTGGTTCCAAGTACCAGTACCAAGTACCAAGTGCCAGTACTAAGCATGCAAGACTCTTTACCCTAGTCAGAGTCATGGTTTGTCCAGCTTTCCTGGAATCACTTGGCTGAATGCAGTGAAATATTCCAGACAGGGCGCCAAAGGCCTCAATGGACTGCAGGGCCTCAGCCACCCCATTCCTCCAGATGTAGCCAATCGTGTCTGTATTAAGACGCTCAACTGGCCAAATTTAAACCATGGATCGCGGTGGTAGTGGTCTATCCCAATTAACCGTGCATGCAAGTCTAATACTGGAAATATTTTTAGCCAAATAACACTGTATATTAGTTTTCAAGGTATTTTAGTGTATTGTATGTTCAGTCAGCTCTTAAAAATTGGCTTTGAGGACGTCCATTATAGACTTCTGCATGGAAACCCATTTCACTTTGAGTTTCTCTAGGTACTGGGCTGTTCTACTACTTTCCAAACAGTGAATTTGCTGCCTTCAATTACCCTTCGGTATGACAAAATAAGTGAACATGCGAGTGTGTTGCTGTAAACAGTGGGACAGTGGTAGCCTAGCAGGTAGAGCTTTGGGTTATCAACTGAAAGGCTGAGAGTTCAAATCCCAGCTCTGCCATGGAGCCACTGTTGGGCCCTTGAGTAAGGTCCTTAACCCTGTCTGCTGTGAAGAAAGCATTTAGTTGTACTGTATATGTATATATGACAAATAAAGGCATTCTACTCTTTCTTTTATTAACATGTCCAGTAGTGTGTTTCTTTCTTGCTTGGCACCCAGTGATTCCGGTGGTTAATCAATCCTACAGCAAACCTGACCATATTAAATTCACTAGATTACAAGCCACAACTGCAATTACAAAGTATACAGTACTTGGTAAACTGAAGTAAAATGTTCTCCACTGATCAGAGTCAAGTGCGCTTTACACTTTGCATTAGCTTTATGGATTAAGATGGTGGGAGGTAGGAAAGAAGCCCCTGGCACCCGCTGTACTTTTGGTGCCACCATGCCGACCATACAGCTTGATTTTTTAGCCATTTACCCCCATAAAAATCTGCCCAGTTGCGAACACAGCTGCTAGCTGGATATTTTTGGTTGCCAGACTATTCTCAACCTAGCACTGACATTGAAAAACCCCATCAACACTGCTGTTATGCTTCGCAGATGCTTAGTTTGTTTGGCACCAACATCTTGGCTTTAACACAACCCTGTAATTCAGCAGTGAGGAAGCGATCTTTGAAATCAGTAGGCATGATAATCTATTTCCAGCTATGTTTATAGCTCAGTCTATTATCCTGATGAATAGAGCATGGGTGAGGTGTCTTAGCACCTTCATAAAACTCTGCCATCTCAGCTAGTTTACAATCAAAGGCATCTGCCATTATCTTTTAAGTTTTATTCCCATTAACTGACTGTAATTCTATTACAGATTAGCATTGCGTGCTCCTTTTTTCTTCCATCTTTTTTCCCCCTTTTTTTTCCTGCACACATGAATAAACATGGGTGTTGTGCTCGGTAGGCAGCCATATGGCTGAGGTGTTTTCAGCATGTGTGTATGCTTGTGTAGTGCTGTAGTTTAAGACGTCCTTGCAGGTGTCATGGCCCTCTCGTGACAACCGCAATGCCAAAGAAACGTTCACTTTTTTTTTTTTTTTGCACACATGGGACTACTTTTGTAGCGTCGCCCTTCAACCGAGCTGCTCCCAGATCCGTCTCTCTCTAGACGTAGAAATTTATGGACCAATTCCAATGTCGTATCCAGCTCCTACTGTGAGCCTAGATCAGCACTGCTGATGGCTTGGCTTAGTTCTAAGCGCTGGGACCCCAAATCCCAGCTGCGATTTACAGATTACGTCCCTATAAAGCTGAGCACTTTGGTCAAATGGAATTCGTATTTATCTCAAAGTGGTCGTGAATGTAGGACGAGGCCTATAATGAACCTAACCTTCTTCAATAACAGTCGCTGAGAACTGCCACCCTGATGAATGATGTTCTGTGGTACAACCTTTCTACAGAAACAATGTTTTTTACAGCCAAACTCTCACTCATAAAATAAATTACAGGCTTTGCTTTGTTCGAACTGTGTAGCAATAATTTAGGAAAGGCCTTTTCCTGTTTCAGTATGACCTTGTACATTAAGCAAGGTTCATAAAGACATTTCATTGAGTTTGGTGTACAGGGATTCCAGTAACCTACACAGAGCCCTGATCTCATCCACAATAAACAACTTTGGGATGAATTAGAATGATCATTGTCAGGCCAGGTCTTCTTGTCCAACAACACTGTCGGCATCTTAAATAGGCAGAAATCCCACCCCTGAATGCTATAAGTATACATTAACACCCATAGTTATGGAATAGGATGCCCTTAGAATTCATGGTCAGTTTCCACATATTTTGATATATACTGTACAGTGTATTTAATAATAAATACAGCAATAGTTATAGCAATAGCTAAAGCCAGAAAAATATTGTAAAATACAGCTGTTTGCATTATGAAGCCTTCTAGGTTGCCATATTTTTCTTAAGTGGCACATGAGTTTTACTTATTGTACTGAATTTACTTTCAAAAACGAACTACTATAAAACTTTCACTCACACTGCAGTGAAACCAAACAATTGTTACCTTTGACAGTTCTTTACACTATACGGCTGAAAGTATGTACTGTAGAATACTGCCCTAATTACTGAGTTTACGTGTTTCGGAGACAACCATTGCTAAAAGATGTATAGTGTCAATTATATAAAATAAATTACAAAAAAATAAGCCAAAGTCTATAAAAACATTTGATTAAGCTTGGTATACAGGAACTCCAGTAACCTACACAGAACCCTGATCCTGTTTACAATAAACAACATTGGGATGAATCAGAATGATGATTGACAAGCCAAGCCTTCTTGTCCATCAACAATGTCCTAATCTTTAACTGAAAAGACAAAACTCCCACTACAACTGTAAAAAGCCTTGCCAAAAGGCTGTAAGTCCATATTAACAACCATAGTTTTAAAATAGGGTGTCATAAAAATGCAATCAAAACCACATAGTGTTTTGGTCTATAAAGTGTATTTATTGAACTGTTTGCATTATGAAGCCTCTTAGGTTGCCAGATTTTTTTGTGAGGGGCACACATGAGTTTCATTTATTGAATTAAGTTCACTTTTAAAAACATTACTTAAAAAAAAACTCTTCTGAAAGTAAATGAATAACAGACAGAATAATAATAATATTAATAATAATAATTCTGTATATGCATAATAATAATAATTCAGTATATGCATATTAATAATAATAATAACAATAATATTAATTATTATTAATTATTATTAATATTATTATTGTTACTATAATATTCTTATTCTTATTATTATTATTATGCATATACAGAATTATTATTATTATTATTATTATTATTATTATTATTATTATTATTATTATTATTATCATTGCAGCACTTGAATAAAATACACTAGCCCATTGCTGATGAGATCCAGGGTTCAAATCTCAGCAGTGCTATCAGCCGGTTTGGTGTCTACACAGACATGATTGGCTTTTCTGAGCAAAAGGGATATGACCAAACAGCCTAGCCATGAGGAAGTGCACTTGTCAGAGCTCCTCAAGCCTGGCTATAAATAAGGAGGGCTGTGTCAGAAAGGGTATCCGGCATAAAAACTGTGTCAAATCAGGTACTCTGCAAACCAGAATAATCCACTGTGGCTGCCAAAAGATTATTATTATAATTATTATTATTGGAAATATTATTATACATATTATTATTGGTATGAATAATAATATGAGTTCTACAACTGCTAAAAGTTGTATAAAATGAATTATGAAAATGATACACTTTTAATTTTCAGTTTGTGGAAGGTCATTTCCTGTTCCAGCATGACTGCACACACACACACAGGGTTCATTAAGACCTGGTTTGATGAGTTTACTGTGGAGGAACTTCTGCGGCCTGCACAGATCCCTGACCTCAAGCTTATTAAAGAGCTCGGGGATAAATTAAAACATCAGTTGCTTGATTTATAAAAGTAAACAGACTTGAAGCTAAACCGATTTAGTATGCATACCTTTCTCTTTTTTTGTTGTTGAGAAATAACTAAGGGAATTTGTCCTGTCACCTCATATCTATATCTTAGTAAAACCTGAAGTCATGGATAACCATGTGAGCATACTAAACACTAAAGCAAACCTTAAACATATACAAAGTAGTTTTTTTGTATTTTTTCACTGGTCAACTTGATTTTATTTTGTAAATATCAACACATTTAGAATTTGATGCCTTCACACTCTGTTGATTGAAGATATAGTGTTTTTATAATTCCACAATAAGCAAGTGAATTGCTAACAGGTGAGGGAATCATGATTAGGTATAAGAGGAGGATCGACCAAAGGATCAGTCAGTACAAACAATGATGGGTCATGGCTCACCACTGTGTTCCAAAATTCATGAGAGAATTCTCAATTAGTTCTCAATGCTCAAACTTTGCAAATAATTATCTACTGTTTATAATATTGTAAAAAGATTCAGGAAATCTGGGGAGATCTCAAGCCATGTAGGCCAAGAACAGAAACAACTACTGCATGTGCCGCCCAGCCCAGGGGCCTGGCTGTTGTATTCGAAATCCCAGCTCTGGTGTGCTAGCGTGTTTTAGCGCTGTGCCACCTGATCGGCAAATAAAAAAAATACTATAAAGGTATAATACATTGTTTCAATAATAATAAAAAAAAATACATTATTGTTGTTGTTTAAAATCAAATGAATTAAACAAGCACACATATGGATCTAAAGGCTCGTATAATCCCTTTTGTGATTCACTGGTCTTTGTCTAAATTGCACCCCCAGTTCATTAGTCGCCCCAGAAGTGAAACTAAAAGAAACCTCTTATTATCTGCAGTAGCCTCGGAGATGCAGCTAACTGAGCTTACAGGCAGCAGCTCTTTGGCAGCGAGAGCAGCAGGAGCTCGGTGTGTTAAAGCAGCGAAATGACGGTTGAGAACAAGCTGTCGTAGCGGCTCAGCCTTGCAGAACGGCATGGCAGGTCCTGGACTTCCACCTCAGCTGTTAAGTGGAGGTGGAGGAATCCTGTGGCCTGCTATCAGACAGTTACCCGCCGAGCCTTGTTTATGTGCCCGCATTTGCTGATGTGAAATATGGGCACAGCTTTCAGAGTGCAATAACTCGCTGCACCTTGTGCCAAGGAGGCACGCACCACCGCCCACGCACTCGGGCTCAGATAGACGGAGCATATGCGGAAGCACACGCTCTTCACACGCTATTATAAATATTCATTTCAGACATGAAAGCTAATTTAGAGACCAGGTTCAATGAAACCTTTAGACAAGGTTTGGTGTCATGCTCTCTAATTACTACACAATTAATGGTGATGATTTTTCAGTGGGCATGTTTTTGATTTCTCTGGAGGAGAAGGTCAATTTCAAGAAACCGTGATAAAAACTGTTAATGGAAAAAGTTTTGCTGCACACCTTGCATTGGATCCTTGCTCAATGAGCTCTTTTACTTTGTCTATCAGTTTCAAGTGTGTATCATTTCTCGCACTCATCGTGGTTAAGCACTTCTAAAGGTCAACTTTTTTTTTTAAGCTTTGCTAAGAATGTTTTGGCACATAGCCACTCCACATTTTCATTTACGCAGGTTCTGAAATTGCTTTTCTCTCCTGCATTATTGCAAATTGTATATATATACCACCTCCTTGTTTCTACACTCACTGTCCATTTTATCAGCTCCACTTACCATATAGAAGCACTTTGTAGTTCTACAAGATTACTGACTGTAGTCCATTTGTTTACATACATATATTTTTAGCCTGTTTTCACCCTGTTCTTCAATTGTCAGGACCCCCACAGAGCAGGTATTATTTAGGTGGTGGATCATTCTCAGCACTGCAGTGACACTGACATGGTGGTGTGTTAGTGTGTGTTGAGCTGGTATGAGTGGATCAGACACAGCAGTGCTGCTGGAGTTTTTAAATACCATGTTCAGTCACTGTCCACTCTATTGGACACTCCTACCTAGTTGGTCCACCTTGTAGATGTAAAATCAGAGACGATCGCTCATCTATTGCTGCTGTTTGAGTTGGTCATCTTCTAGACCTTCATCAGTGGTTACAGGACGCTGCCAACAAGGCGCTGTTGGCTGAATATATTTTTGGTTGGTGGACTTATTCTCAGTCCAGCAGTGACAGTGAGGTGTAGCATTGCTGTGTCTTATCCACTCATACAAGCACAACACACACTAACACACCACCACCATGTCAGTGTCACTGCAGTGCTGAGAATGACCCACCACCCAAATAATACCTACTCTGTAGTGGTCCTGGGAGAGTCCTGGCCATTGAAGAACAGCATGAAAGGGGGCTAACAAAGCATGTAGGGAAACAGATGGACTACAGTCAGTAATTATAGAACTGCAAAGTGCTTCTATATGGTAAGTGGAGCTGATAAAATAGACAGTGAGTGTAGAAACAAGGAGGTGGTTTTAATGTTATGGCTGATTGGTGTATATATATATATATATATATATATATAATAATAATAATAATAATAATACATTTTATTTATATAGCGCTTTTCAAGATACTCAAAGACGCTTTACATAAGACAATACGTATATACGTATATATATATATACAGTGTATCACAGAAGTGAGTACACCTCTCACATTTCTGCAGATATTTAAGTATATCTTTTCATGGGACAACACTGACAAAATGACACTTTGACACAATGAAAAGTAGTCTGTGTGCAGCTTATATAACAGTGTAAATTTATTCTTCCCTCAAAATAACTCAATATACAGCCATTAATGTCTAAACCACCGGCAACAAAAGTGAGTACACCCCTAAGAGACTACACCCCTAAATGTCCAAATTGAGCACTGCTTGTCATTTTCCCTCCAAAATGTCATGTGATTTGTTAGTGTTACTAGGTCTCAGGTGTGCATAGGGAGCAGGTGTGTTCAATTTAGTAGTACAGCTCTCACACTCTCTCATACTGGTCACTGAAAGTTCCAACATGGCACCTCATGGCAAAGAACTCTCTGAGGATCTTAAAAGACGAATTGTTGCACTACATGAAGATGGCCAAGGCTTCAAGAAGATTGCCAACACCCTGAAACTGAGCTGCAGCACAGTGGCCAAGATCATCCAGCGTTTTAAAAGAGCAGGGTCCACTCAGAACAGACCTCGCGTTGGTCGTCCAAAGAAGCTGAGTGCACGTGCTCAGCGTCACATCCAACTGCTGTCTTTGAAAGATAGGCGCAGGAGTGCTGTCAGCATTGCTGCAGAGATTGAAAAGGTGGGGGGTCAGCCTGTCAGTGCTCAGACCATACGCCGCACACTACATCAAATTGGTCTGCATGGCTGTCACCCCAGAAGGAAGCCTCTTCTGAAGTCTCTACACAAGAAAGCCCGCAACAGTTTGCTGAAGACATGTCAACAAAGGACATGGATTACTGGAACCATGTCCTATGGTCTGATGAGACCAAGATTAATTTGTTTGGTTCAGATGGTCTCAAGCATGTGTGGCGGCAATCAGGTGAGGAGTACAAAGATAAGTGTGTCATGCCTACAGTCAAGCATGGTGGTGGGAATGCCATGGTCTGGGGCTGCATGAGTGCAGCAGGTGTTGGGGGGTTACATTTCATTGAGGGACACATGAACTCCAATATGTACTGTGAAATACTGAAGCAGAGCATGATCCCCTCCCTCCGGAAACTGGGTCGCAGGGCAGTGTTCCAGCATGATAATGACCCCAAACACACCTCTAAGACGACCACTGCTTTATTGAAGAGGCTGAGGGTAAAGGTGATGGACTGGCCAAGCATGTCTCCAGACCTAAACCCAATAGAACATCTTTGGGGCATCCTCAAGCGGAAGGTGGAGGAGCGCAAAAAGTCTCGAATATCCGCTAGCTTCGTGATGTCGTCATGGAGGAGTGGAAAAGCATTCCAGTGGCAACCTGTGAAGCTCTGGTAAACTCCATGCCCAGGAGAGTTAAGGCAGTTCTGGGAAATAATGGTGGCCACACAAAATATTGACACTTCAGGAACTTTCACTAAGGGGTGTACTCACTTTTGTTGCCAGTGGTTTAGACATTAATGGCTGTATATTGAGTTATTTTGAGGGAAGAATAAATTTACACTGTTATATAAGCTGCACACAGACTACTTTTCATTGTGTCAAAGTGTCATTTTGTCAGTGTTGTCCCATGAAAAGATATACTTAAATATCTGCAGAAATGTGAGGGGTGTACTCACTTTTGTGATACACTGTATATATATATATATATATATATATATATATATATATATATATATATTCAATATATAATTTTGAATAGTCCTGTTCTTTATTATTATTTTTTATTATTGTTGTTGTTGTATGTAATAATTGGATGTAATAATAATAATAATAATAATAATAATAATAATAATAATAATATTTATTATTATTTTATTGCTATTATAATTCTTCTTACTATTATTATTATTATTATTATTATTGTTGTTAAATTGTTGTTTTTGTTGTTGAATGTAATAATTGGATGTATTAATAATAATGATAATATTTACTTTATTATTTATTATTATTATTATTATTGTTGTTGTTGGATGTAATAATTGGATGTAATAATAATAATATTAATATTTTATTATTCTTTTATTACTATTTTCTTTAAGCAATACTAAAAACAATAACCAAAACAATGACAATAATAATAACAAAAATAATGATAATAATAAATATTATTTTTATTTATAATAACATTATTATTTTTAGAGGATGTAATCATTTTGAAGAACTGTACGTGTGGTGGACGATATCTGCTATTACTTTTGATAAGATTTATATAGTCCACAGTGTGCACACATATTTATATACAGTATAATCAGATATGGCACTTAGTTATCAAGCTCAACATATCTGGTGGACTGTTACCACAGGACTCCTTCAAAAGTCCTTCAGATAATACAAATGAGTATTAGATACTGGATCATTACCAGCGACTCTTTCAACTTCTATATGTTGCAAGTGGATCGTCCAACATTATACAACAGTTAGTTCCGACCTTACAATCTGATTGGTTGAGAAGCGTTCTAACCGTGCTGATATTTGTGATAACAGCACGGCCTTTTCACACCACAACTGTATTACTCCGCTGATGCATTGCCAGTAACGACAAGCTTCATGCACACAAGCCGGACTGTTTGATGCTGATGCACATCCTACAGAGCAGCCTTTTTTTTTTTTACTGCTCAATGAACGGAAGTGTGCAGATTAACATATACAAATAACGCAATAACTCTAATAAATAACTAAATTCTATCTTTTAATTCTTAATTTATTTATTTTTAGCTTTTTCTCCTTTTCCTTTCATCTTCGCTTATTCATATTCGCTTATTGTTTTTATTACAAACTAGCGTTACTTTGTAGTGTTAAACTATATGCCTTTTTTAGCCTACTGTGTTAAGGCAGGGTAGGGGATTTTTACCGTTGCATAGCAGCGACTCATTCATTGTGGAACTACTTTTTGGCGGAAGGTATTGTCAATATTAAAGCATATTCAATATGAAATTCAGAGTTTCTTTGATTTATTTTCTTTCTTTATTTTGTAAAAGCTGTTGTATAAAAGCAATAGAACACTTGAGGTTGTGTGTTATGGCGAATAACATCACGGCTGTGATGATCTACGGCACTCGCCTTCGACTTGTGCCTGTGACCAAATCACAGCCGTGATGTTATTCGCGATAACACACTCCCTCTCGTGTTCTATTGCTTAAATGAAATCTGGTGCCATGTCTTCCATGGGTAAAACAGTACCAGTCAGACCTATCAACCTAAATCTGTAGCTTCAATGTTCAGTTGCAATGCTTTTGTGGTCATTGTGGGTGCTTTCAAAAATGGACAGGAGTTGGCATGGTTACTTTTACTGCAGCTACGCAGCCTCATACACAGAAGGGTTCAGTGTATTGTGTATTGCAATACATTCACTTCATCATCAGTATTAAAATAATCTGCAATTTGTGCCATGGTAGACCTTCTGGTAGCCCCCAAACCTTCATGTCCTCTGGCATCAATGAGTCTTCGTTGCCCTACAACCTAGTGACTTGTCTCTGTACAGACCCTTGCCGACTGGTACTCACTTTGGCTGGTTTGTGAGCACTTATTGCTGTTTCAGAGATAACCCAGTAGTCTGTCCATAACGATTCGGCCCTTATCAAAGGCACTCAGATCTTAAAGCTGATCATATCTACTGCAGTTAAAACATTGCTATCAGTAAATAGCATCTTCTCTGACCGTGAAATGCACAACTGCTATGGAAAAAGGAATTGTGTTAAATAAATAGATATTTTCACTGTAAGGTATTTTCTGTTAAATAATTGACTCTTTAGGCTGGAATCAATGCCGTTAAGTGAGTGCTCCGACTTGTCTGTGGACATGCTAATTTCCCTTCGTATGCTAGCACACTGAAGTGACATGTCATTTAGGAGACATGGACCTGGTTTATCAGGCTACTACTATTAATTGTCTTGTGTATTTTACTGAACGCTTTCTAGCCAGGCCACACTTAAAGACCCATATTGATCCTCCTGGTACACACCATCCCCTCATTTCATTAGGCCCCAGTGCTGTTAATTACTCCACACTCCAACCTTGCACTGTTTCATTTGGACCAACAAATTAGGTGAATTAAAAAAAGAGTTGAAAAAACAGTGAAAAGCCTGACGGTGTAGATCCCTATACCGCCGATGTCAAATTCCCAAGCGGCATAATAATTAAAAAAGTTCATCAATGTTCCCTTTGCTCATCCCATTATGCAGCGGTTGTGCTCGCCTGTAATAGTTTTAGAGAATTCATTTAGGAAATGAAACCAGTTTGATCTGGTTCTTCATCAAGAGAACGCTTGCATGCATGCTGGGAGTTTTGATGGGTAAACTGCAGCCTTCGCATGCCAAAATAGAAGAAGACAGCGTACCTATTATGTTTACTTAATTATTGTATTGACACAAACATTACAGGGTTGCAGAAAGCCCTGACCTTAACCTCATTAAACACCTTTGGGATGACTGGTAATTGCTAGGCCAGACCTTTTCATCCAACATCTTTTGATCGAATGGGCACAGTTTCTCAAAGGCACACTTAAAATCTTGTGTGTCTTTCCATAAGGGTGGAGGCTGTTGTAGCTATACCTACATATTAATGCTCATGTTTTTAGAATAATATCTCCAACAAGCTTACAGTCATATGTCAACATGCTTTTTGATTTTTAACATCATGTTTTACACACTTTGGTTACATTCATGACACATTACTTCAAGTCTTTAATTTCAAACACAGTCATGGACAATCTCCACTTCACCTCACTTGCACATATTTGGACTGTGGGAGGAAACCAGAGCTCCTGGTGAAAAACCACACAGACATGGGGAGAACATGCAAACTCCACACAAAAAGGACCCGGACTGCTCCACCTGGGAATTCACGCAAGATTTGAATTTGGCGCCATTTGTGCGGTAAAGTGTTGCCAACGAAAAAAAAGACAGCGTGACAGCTCACAGTTCAGGGTTATTAAAAATAGAGCGCTACACGAAAAAACAACGCATTTTCATTGTTGAGCAATATTTTAAAAATAATGAAGGTTTGGCAGCTACAGTTCGCAATTTTCGTACAAAATATGGTCAGAATAGTGATTTAACTTCATCAACTGTGAAGAGATTAATTAAAAAATTCAGGCAGACTGGATCAATTAGTGATCTTAGACACTCTGGCCGTCCTTCAACAAGTCGTTCAACACAAAACATTGAAGCAGTTCGTGTTGCTGAGAGTCCAGGAACATCAATTCGGCATTGAATTGAACTGAACAAGAATTGAACATTTCCAGAAGCTCTCTACAGCATATTCTCACGAAAGATTTGCATCCTCATGCTTACAAAGTTCAATTGAGTCAAGAACTGAAGCCTACTGACCACGCACAGTGAAGAGAGTTCGTTGAATAGATTTTGGAACAACAACAAGTGGATGCCGATTTTTCGAACAAAGTCATCTTTAGCAATGAGGCTCATTTTCATCTTGATGGCTTCATTAATCATCAAAATTGTCGCAATTGGGGTTCAGAAAATCCCCGAGTGATTGTTGAGAAACAAATGCATCCACAACGTGTCACTGTTTGGTGCAGATTTTGGGCTGGAGGCATCATCGGACCATTCTTCTTCGAAAATGCGGCTGGTCAGGCAATAACAGTTAATGGTGCTCGCTAGCGCAACATGATAATCCAGCTTTTTGTGCCTAAATTGCAAGATATGGATGTGGACGACATGTGGCTTCAACAAGACGGTGCCACATGCCATACAGCCCGAGAAACAATTCAATTACTGCATGAGTCATTTCCTGGTCGTGTAATTTCCCGTTTTGGTGATCAGAATTGGTCGCCCAGATCATGCGATTTAATGCCGTTGGACTTTTTTCTTTGGGGTTTTTTGAAGTCTAAGGTTTATGCCATCAAGCCCACGACCACCCACGCCTTGAAGGAGGAAATTGAGCGCTGTATCAACGAAATTCAGCCACATTTATGCAAAACGGTCATGGAAAATTTCGACAAAAGAGTGCGTATGTGCCAGCAAAGCCGTGGAGGCCATTTACCCGATATGCTACTCCATACATAACCCTATACTGTATACTTTATGAATCAATTAAAAATTTACAATTGTTAATTAAAAACCTGTGTTCTCTATCAAAATTACTTCTTGCCTGAATTTTGGGACACCCTTATCTATCTATCTATCTATCTATCTATCTATCTATCTATCTATCTATCTATCTATCTATCTATCTATCTATCTATCTATCTATCTATCAATCATCTATCTATCTATCTATCTATCTATCTATCTATCTATCTATCTATCTATCTATCTATCTATCTATCTATCTATCTATCTATCTATCAATCATCTATCTATTTGTCTGTCCGTCCGTCCGTGTCTGTCTGTCTTTATGTCTGTCCATCTGTCTATCCAATCTATCTATCTATCTGTCTGTCTGTCTGTGTTCGTCCGTCCGTCCGTCCGTGTCTGTCTGTCTTTATGTCTGTCTATCTATCTATCTATCTATCTATCTATCTATCTATCTATCTATCTATCTGTCTGTCTGTCTGTCTGTCTGTCTGTCTGTCTGTCTGTCTGTCTGTCTGTCTGCCTGATCTACTACGAGTGAAATATCTCTGGTTAGACCTTAACATTGCTAAACTAATTTGGCACAACCAAACACCAAACACAGAATTAGCCAACATTGGTTTCATACTGTGCAAATTTAATTAAGACAATTGCTTGCATTGTGTTTGGTTTAAATGTGGTCGATTTGGATAATAGTGTGTGCTTAATGTTGTTTTTGTAAATAGTGGTGCATCTGTAAGAGTGGGTACAAGCAGACCTGGGTTTAATCCTTGCCTTCATACTATAAAGTAGCATTTATAATTTTTAGATATGTTGAGATCATGAAACCTTATTGGTTTTGCACCCCGTTTTTCAGCTCAGGTTCTCTCCCAGATTCTTTTGTCTTCTTAAAAAAATGATGAATGAATGAAATTCATCCTGTGTTTGTGTCTGTGATAAATTTTTGAAGGAAGCTGTGAATATTGGAATATGATTGGCTAAATGCATTGTGTTACTGTCTATATCAGGTTTGTGGTGCAGTAGTGCTGTGTTCAGCAAATACAACACAGAGACCATGTAAACAGTGGGTAATATTTGTTTTTTGTCTATATAAATCAGTATGACTTCTGATACATATGGATTGAGGAATAAATAAAACCCAAGTAGCTACATCTCTTTCTCCTCTTTCCCTCTCTCTCTCTCTTTCTCAAAAAAAAAACCTTAACTGAAGGGCTTCACCTAATATTTTAATGTAAAATGGCACTAGGTAAACACACAATGCATCAATTAAGCTGACAATAATAGATAATAATACAGATTTACTCATTTCTCATTTGCAAAGTATCCCTGCTTCCCTGCTTATAGGACAACAGCCAAAAAACATCTAAATGACTATAAAGATATAAGAACCTTATAGCTGGCATATAGCTGACACTGCATTTTACCGTAAGAACATAATACCAACAGTGTAGTCCATAGTGTGATAGTCTGGGGCTGCTTGCTTTTTTTTTTTTTTTCAATTATGCAAAGAAGAGTAACTTTAAAACTTAAACTTACTGCTAGTCTGTATGACCTAAAGTTGGGTTCCAACAAACCATTGGGAACTCAATAACCCTTTATTTGCTTCAGCTGTGATGTGTTATATAAACACTATTCAGAAAGCATTCAGGATGTGCTGCAATCATGGTGAAAACTAAGGAGGTGTAACAAAAGATGCAAAGAAGCGTGGGCTACAATTCCTCCAGTGAAGTAAAAGACTCATTGCAAGTTCTCAATGCTTGATTACGGTTGTAGACACTAAGGGGGGCACAACCAGTTACAGTGGTACCTTGTAACTTAATGTCCCCTAAACTAGAAATCTTTGAAAGTCGATACCCTTTCCCGGAAAATTTGTACCCTTAAACTCGTCATGTGTGCGACCGCTTTGTTCAGCGTTTGGCTGGTCATCAAAGTGCGAATATCAGACGAATCTGCATTTGTGTGGAATAACAGTCAAATCCACTCTGAAAGCTGCACATGTCTCTGTGTTTAGCTGGATTTTCCTCCTGTTTCACTTTTAAACTTGTGTTATAGTTATAGGGGTTCTGAGAAAATACAAGAATCAGCTTTTCCGAGAGAGTCTAAAATGCTTATCATTAAAGAAGCATAATGTGTCTTAACCCTTTGATGCACAACCTGGGTCAAAAGTGACCCGACTGAGTTTTTATTTTCTATATCTTTGCAATAAATTAATTTCGTCATTCAAGCTTCCATGAATTTTTCAATTAACTTGTTTTTGATCATCACAAATCCTTATTTCAGTTTTATATTTTTTGCTTTTTTAATAAAAATCATTTTTGTATCACTACCCTTCTAATGCACAACATGGGTCAAAAATGACCCTTATGTATTTACTATGGAATTTGACAGAAACTACTGACATTTGTAAGTGTTTGTAGTCAAAAACATATTTACTGATCTTTTGAAAGACAACCAAAGATTAGGCTCTTGAATCTTGAATATGTCCAATACTATTTGCTTGCTAGCTGTTTATATATTCTAGTATAGATAGCTTTTATTAGCTAAGACAGCAAATACATGAATAACTGACAAATGTGCATATGAAAATATTCTTGAATGGATGAATATGGGTCATTTTTGACCCATGTTGTGCATTAGAAGGGGTTTGCTTAGCTTGTGCATCAAAGGGTTAATGTATTGAAAGAACAACATAGGAACACTAAACCTCTCTTTTAAAAAAAATTTATTTTCTTTATGCATTTTCTCTCTTTCTTCTCCCTTTTTAACGTGTCCAATTGCCCGATTGCATCATGCTTCCTCTCCACCAATGCCGATCCCTGCTCTGATTGAGAAGAACGAAGCTAACCCATGCCCCCTCCGACACGTGGGCAGCATGCCGTATGCATCTTATCACCTACACTTTGACGAGTGCAGTGCAGCTCAATGTTGTGTACGGAGAGACACACTCTAAGAGCACTCTTTTTCTCATCTCTTTGACGGCGCCATCAGTCAGCCAGCAGAGGTCATAATTGCACCAGTTATGAGAGAGAGACCGCATCCGGCTTAGTCCCGCCCATTTCTGAACAACAGGCCAATCGTTGTTCATGTGACCGCTCAGCCTTAGCCGGCAGGCAGAGCTGAGATCCGATACGATGCATTCGAGATCCCAGCTCTGGTTCCAGCGTGTGTTTTTACCGCTGCACCACCTGAGCGGCCACACTAAACCTCTCTTAATTATTACTGCTCATAAGTTCTCTCCACTAATAAAATTCCTTACTTGTTTTAGTACAATAAGTCTACGTTAAGCTTCATACACTGCCACAGTCCACAGGAAATAATGGCACAGCCAGCGCAAAGAATATTTTGCCGCTTCTCATGTGAATGCACCTTTGCTGAACGGAATACGGTATTCCAAGATCAAGCATCTCCATGATTAAGAAGCATAAGGAAACAATAAAGAAGTAAAGGTAAAGTGCAGGTTTAATTGTATTGCCCCTTTTAAAATTGTATTTCAGTGTTTTTATATTATATTTGTGTTATTTTCAGTGTATAAGTGTCAAAAACAACCTCATTATTTTACATTAGCCTAAAATATATGCAGTTCCAGACCATGGAACGCATTAACAGGTTTCCCATACATCCTTATGAAAAAAAATACCTTAAAAACTCAACTCCTTTTAAACCCGATGACACTCCCAGAACCAGCTGACGTTGAGTTTCAAGATACTTCTAGGTTTAGAAGAAAGAAATAGTTATGAGGCTGACTACGTTTAAGAAAACGTACAAAGTAAAACTTCAAATGGATTGCTGTAGGTGCCCTCTAAACCATCTCTCCATGGTTATCCAGACATTTGGTGCCATCACATAGATTCTGATAATAACTTCATCATAATTGGTTTGAAATACCCAGGAGTGTTAAATAGTCAGTTTCAGAGGGAGATGAACTGATTTATTACTTGATTTAATTATGTATTAAAATTCAATTAGATGTGCTTTCAACTAAATTCAAAGTGAGCTTTGTCAGGCTGTCCCCTGGAAGCAGAAATTGAAGTATATCCCTAATTATGTTGCATATACTTTGATATTAAAATAAGTGAAATGAGAATGGAAGAAATATAAAGATGCATTATACATAGCGATCTCGACATTCAGTGTTTTAGTATTAGTAGTTGATTGGATGAGCCAATCAAAAAACATTTCCAGAAGAACGTGAATGCTGCTTGAAGTGGCATGCTAATTAACAAGAACGACATGTAATGTAAACCTTTTACGAAGTTACCAGACTGCTAAGGTTATTGCTATGCCTCCTGAACTCCTGTGCCCCACATGCTTCTCTGAACACCTCATCAAACTAAAGTCACACCTTGTTCTACACGTGGCACTGATTTGTCCCACTGAACACCTGGCTGATGTCATTTCTGCACAATAGCTAAAGAGAGAGCTTGGAGGTCACGAACCATGCAGGTTTGACTCGCGGCGAGGAGGGAGAAAGAATGGAAGGGGGAGGCTCGGTCCTACCTCAACCTTCAGCTCGTTTCTTCTGCATGACATTTAAATTGTTAATGGGTAAGATCGTCCCCCTATCGAGTGACCTGACACTTTTGTTCAGTGAGAGTGGCACTGGCATTGTCTTCACTTGATAACACGAAAAGCCCGCTGTATTAGAGCTCATGTCGGAACAAGAAGAGGATCACTTATCACTGTCACTTAGACCTCATCTGGCAAACAGGCCACCTGATGGGGACACTGATTAATGGGGCCGGGTAACTTTGTGAACGCAGCAAGAACACCTTACAGGTTCAGTTTGATTCTGATTTAAGCATATGGGCTCCATATGGACGTGGCCATTTCACATAAATACATTAGAGGTGTTAGACACTATTTAGTCAGCAGGTGTCAAATATATAGAAGCTCATTTGAATACTTCACCCAGGAATGTGGGTGGTAATTTTAATTAAACAGTTCAGGGTTGTGTTTTCTCATAAGCAGTGACATTTTACATGTAAACTCTGCAGATAATATAATTTTTTTATATTGTTTAATTAAATACATTAAAATTCAGTTACTAATTTTAATTAATATGTATAGTAAAGGGTAAAAAATGTCAATCAAAACCATTCAAGTCAAACCCATAACACAGAACATTCCAGTATGAAGTATGAAGATTCCACCCACACATAGTCTGGCCCCTACCCTGCAGATACGATAGCCAAGTAAAATGTGCAAAAAGTCAAGGGGTCTGAATACTTTCAGAATCCAGTGCATATACAGTGTATCACAAAAGTGAGTACACCCCTCACATTTCTGCAAATATTTTATTATATCTTTTCATGGGACAACACTATAGACATGAAACTTGGATATAACTTAGAGTAGTCAGTGTACAGCTTGTATAGCAGTGTAGATTTACTGTCTTCTGAAAATAACTCAACACACAGCCATTAATGTCTAAATAGCTGGCAACATAAGTGAGTACACCCCACAGTGAACATGTCCAAATTGTGCCCAAATGTGTCGTTGTCCCTCCCTGGTGTCATGTGTCAAGGTCCCAGGTGTAAATGGGGAGCAGGGCTGTTAAATTTGGTGTTTTGGGTACAATTCTCTCCTACTGCCACTGGATATTCAACATGGCACCTCATGGCAAAGAACTCTCTGAGGATGTGAGAAATAGAATTGTTGCTCTCCACAAAGATGGCCTGGGCTATAAGAAGATTGCTAACACCCTGAAACTGAGCTACAGCATGGTGGCCAAGGTCATACAGCGGTTTTCCAGGACAGGTTCCACTCGGAACAGGCTTCGCCAGGGTCGACCAAAGAAGTTGAGTCCACGTGTTCGGCGTCATATCCAGAGGTTGGCTTTAAAAAATAGACACATGAGTGCTGCCAGCATTGCTGCAGAGGTTGAAGACGTGGGAGGTCAGCCTGTCAGTGCTCAGACCATACGCCGCACACTGCATCAACTCGGTCTGCATGGTCGTCATCCCAGAAGGAAGCTGACGCACAAGAAAGCCCGCAAACAGTTTGCTGAAGACAAGCAGTCCAAGAACATGGATTACTGGAATGCCCTGTGGTCTGACGAGACCAAGATAAACTTGTTTGGCTCAGATGGTGTCCAGCATGTGCGGCGGCGCCCTGGTGAGAAGTACCAAGACAACTGTATCTTGCCTACAGTCAAGCATGGTGGTGGTAGCATCATGGTCTTGGGCTGCATGAGTGTTGCTGGCACTGGGGAGCTGAAGTTCATTGAGGGAAACATGAATTCCAACATGTACTGTGACATTCTGAAACAGAGCATGATCCCCTCCCTTGGAAAACTGGATAACGACCCCAAACACAACCTCCAAGATGACAACTGCCTTGCTGAGGAAGCTGAAGGTAAAGGTGATGGACTAAACCCAATTGAGCACCTGTGGCGCATCCTCAAGTGGAAGGTGGAGGAGTTCAAGGTGTCTAACATCCACCAGCTCTGTGATGTCATCATGGAGGAGTGGAAGAGGATTCCAGTAGCAACCTGTGCAGCTCTGGTGAATTCCATGCCCAGGAGGGTTAAGGCAGTGCTGGATAATAATGGTGGTCACACAAAATATTGACACTTTGGGCACAATTTGGACATGTTCACTGTGGGGTGTACTCACTTATGTTGCCAGCTATTTAGACATTAATGGCTGTGTGTTGAGTTATTTTCAGAAGACAGTAAATCTACACTGCTATACAAGCTGTACACTGACTACTCTAAGTTATATCCAAGTTTTATTTCTATAGTGTTGTCCCATGAAAAGATATAATAAAATATTTGCAGAAATGTGAGGGGTGTACTCACTTTTGTGATACACTGTACATATATATATTTGATGGCCAAGTTAAATTTGTCTTCCGCTGCTGAGGGATACCCGATTGCATCCGAGGAGAGCACAACTCTGAGTTTCGAACCAACGAGTTCAGAAACTCAGACCTGGTGTGATGGCGGAATATCCCCCTGCGCCACCTGGGCCCCCCAATGCAGTATTTTAGAGTAGCAGGATATTTTGTTAATACTGCAATGTCACAATTATTTAAATCCAACATATTGCTGATCTTAAAATCTACTCTTTTTGACTCAAGCTTGGGTAGCAACATGTTTAAACCATTGGAAATTAATAACCACCCTTAATTTTCTTCAGCTGTCTATCTATCTATCTATCTATCTATCTATCTATCTATCTATCTATCTATCTATCTATCTATCTATCTATCTATCTATCTATCTATCTATCTTTCTTCATTTCTGTTTGTCTGTCTGTCGATCTGTCTGTTTGTCTGTCTATCTATTCATCTATCAGAAATGCACACCTTTTTTATGCAGTGAAAACATAAAATAGTATATGTGTATTATTATTGCTACTTTTATCCAGGTGAAATATATAAATTGAAAAATGTTTTGTCTGAAAAATAAATAAAAAACAATAAATCAATAAATAATAATGTGTAAATAATACTAATAAACTATACTCGAGTAAAAGTAGTAAAATAAATATGTAAAATAAAATATAATTGCATATTCATGAAAGAATTGCAAATTCATATTAATTATTATTTTCATCATAAAACATATAACTGTATAGTATTTGTACCTGATAAAAATATAATGCAATAATATGTATTGTACTTGTTTCTATGTTAAAGCAGAAATGTTTCTGACCACAGAACTTTGATAGCTGAGTAACTGTAGTTGGGTAACTGTTTTCCACTCAGCAACAACATTAAAGCTTAAATAATCTGAGCTATGCTGCTGTACATTTACATTTTCAGCATTTAGCAGGTGCGTTTATCCAATGAAACTTACAGTACTGTGACAGTATATTGTCTAAGCAATTAAGGGTTAAGGGCCCAACAGTGGTGGTGGCTTGAACATGCCAGTGGTGGGGCTTGAACCAGCCACCTTTTGGTTACTAGTTTAGTACCTTTACCACTAGGCTACAACTGCCCCCAACTGTATCTAATGAATTGCTTTTTTCTTTAAGTACAACAGTGAAACTGATATGGTAGCAATATGGTTTACTTTACATAGAGAATGGTTAGCAATATACAGTATACAAATGCGCTACAATAAAAAAAGTGCATTTGTATGTACCTAACTGTTAACTTAGTGTATCACCACTCTATTTATAATTTAAAGCATGTCCTGAAGAAATAATAATGAAATATTTAATTGTAAAGTAGACATGAAGTGCTTAGTTTTGATCAGCATGAGTAGCTGATATAAACCTCTCGAGTGTTTATTTATATTTCTGATACACTAAGAGGTATTGACGTGGCTCTTGGACCTCCAGCATTTATAGCAGGAGTTAGATTGTGAAAATTGATTTTGAGCTGATGGAAAGAGATGCATAGTAGGATAAGTAATTTACACACAGAGAAAGAAAGCATGGAGGGAAGATCTTAATAAGCCCAGTCTAATTAACACGACAACAACCACGGACAGCATCTCAAGTATTCACGGGCCTCTTTAAACATAAGCATTTTTGCTTATTATATTAGACACATTTTGGAGGGTTGTAATTGCAGTTGGCAAATAAAAGACAGCCATCAAGGGGCTTCTTAATATAATAAATAACAATCTAATGTCCTTCAATTTGGCTTCTTTTCTCATGTTTGTCTCATTAAAGAGGAAAAAAGCAAGCTGAAGGAAAGCTGAAGGGGTCATGCACTTATAATCTCTAACAGAATACTAAAATGAAAATAATACACAGAAAAAGACAATAGGCTTGATTATGCAAGTACGGGATCTGAGGGTGAGAAAGAAAACGTGCAAATCTATGCAATTTAGGCAGGTGTCGTGCCGTGCCAAGCTGCCTGTGCATGTAGTTATTTGTGAATACTCAGGATAAAAAAATTGTAAAGCATACAATGACTTAACAAAAGCAGCATGCAGAAAAGCCCTCATAAAACAGGCATCTGGTGCTAAAGCACTTTACAAAGAGGTAATCAAACCACGCTTGTACCATGGATTTTGCACCCAGACCCAGAGAACACTAGACACATGTCTAGTGACGGTATTACAAATAGCATCTGATATACTGTATATATAAGGGCATATGCACTAGGCTGGGCACACTGGGTTTCTGCTTGCCTGGCACTCGTTGTTGTGATGTAGTTGTGGCTTTGCTGAATATCCCTTTAGATCCCCAAGAGCCGAGTGGAATCAGCATCCTACTCCTGTGTGCAGAATGTGTCCAATGAAAAGCATTAAGCCACACACTACATCCTGCCCTACAGAAGTCATAACAGTAACAAAGAGGAAAATGAAGTGCTGGTCTATGAACCCTGTATTTTGGACTGGTGGTCAGGTGAAGTATAACCCCAAATCTGAAAAAGTTGGGACAGTATGGAAAAATAAATAAAAAATGCAGTGTTTCTTACATTTACTTTGACTTTTATTTGATTGCAGACAGTTTGAACCCAAGATAGTTCATGTTTTGTCTGTTAAAGTTCATTTAATTTGTTAATATACCTCCATTCCTGCATTTTAGGCCTGCAAAACATGCCAAAAAAGTTGGGACGGGGGCAATTTAGGGCTAGTAATGAGGTGAATAAACTAAATAATGGCATGATTCCAAACAGGTGATGTCAACAGGTGATTGTGATTATGGTTTGGTACAAAAGCAGCATCAAGTTTGTCAACAAATGTGTGAGAAAATTATTGAAATGTTTAAAAACAATGTACCTCAAAGCAAGACTGAACAGGATTTGCATATTTAGCCCTCTACAGTGCATAATATCATTAAACAATTCAAGGAATCTGGAGGAATTTCAGTGCGTAAAGGCCAAGGGAGCAAGCTTAAGCTGAACGCCTGCATCAAGAACCACCACTCAACAACAGCTGATATAACCACATGGGTGAGGGATTACTTTGGCAAACCTTTGTCAAGCACTACAATACAGAGTTACATGCACAAATGCCACTTAAAACTTTACTTTGCAAAAAAAAAGCCTTATGCTGGTCTACTTATTTAAAAACAACAGAAAATACAGAATATGTACAAAAAATGGCTTCTACAGGCAAAAGTCAGGATTTAGTGTGACCCTCCTTGGGGCACTGTCTGGCATTTTATACCAACTGTCTTTCAGTACTTCAGTTCTTCTTTAGAATTACAATGTCTTTTATTTAATTCTCTGTCTATGTGAACTCTGTGCAGGTCAGTCCATGATCGTCAGTGTTTCACAAGCTGTATTCTCTTTAAATATGATTTTAATGCATTAGCCGTGTGCTTGGGATCGTTATCATGGTGAAAAACAAAACCATTTTTAATCAGGTGCTTTCCAGAAGGAATGGCATGATAAATTAAAACCTGTCTGTACTTTTTTAGAATTCATGATGCTATCAATTTAAACACTGGTAAAAAAGCAGCCCCAAACTCTTCCCACTAATTTTCATTCCAATCTTAGTAAGCTTTAGCATCTTGTTCATATTGTTCACGTCTTGTACTATGAAGTAGATTTTTATTTGGTGGCCAAGCAAAGCAATCAGTTTCACCCTGTTCCACTTACATTAGAGTGATTTCTTGGCTCCAGAAAGACTAAAAAGCTGTTTTGTTTATATTTTATTTTACAACCCCAAATAAAAAAAGTTGGGACAGAATGGAAAATGCAAATAATAAAATTTCTTACATTTACTTTGACTTTTATTTGATTGCAGACAGGATGAACCTGAGATATTTCATGTTTTATCTGCTCAACTTCATTTAATTTATTAACAATTAATAAATTTCAGGCCTGCAGAACATTCCAAAAAAGTTGGGACAGAAGCATTTACCACTTTGTAATGTTGCCATTCCTTTTCACCACACTTAAAAGACATTTTGACACAGAGGATACCAAGCGATTTAGTGTTTCAGGTTTTATTGTGTCCCATTCTTCCTGCAAACACGTCTTAATATGTGCAACAGTACGGGGTCGTCGTTGTCGCATGTTTCAAAATTAAAAATTCTCCACACATTCTCTATTGGGGACAGGTCAGGACTGCAGGCAGGTCAGTCCAGTACTCGTACCCTCTTTTTCCGCAGCCATGCCTTTGTAATGTGTGCAGCATGTGGTTTTGCATTGGCTTGTTGAAAAATGCATGGACGTCCCTGGAAAAGATGACGTCAAAACAAATCATTATACCTTAATAGAACATTCTGGAGTGCCGAATGTAGATCTTGACTAATTTCATCCCAAAAGATCTGGATGCTTTTCTTTTCGAGGGCTACACCAACACCCCAAAGCATGTATGATTTGCATGACAGCATTTTAGAGTTCCAGAAATTAGCTACATTTACTGTCCCAATGTGTTAAGAAAGGAAGTACATCTGAATTTATCAAGCCGATTCTTTTAAACTGTCTGCCTTAAATAATTAAACAGTTCAGATTTAACTGATTCCAAGGAGGGTTATATAAACCCCCCAAATACTGACCTCTTTTTTTATATATAAATATATATTTAAAAACCAGCAGGAAATGTATTTAAAAAATAATAATAAATAATTGATATGAAATCATATATTCCAGTATTTTGGTTTTGGTTGGAGTGAAAGAACAGTCACAGCAATCATTTAAATCCCGAGACTGCCATGCCACACATGTACACTTTTAACCGTGTTTAATAAATTGACTGACTGACTAATAATATAACACGCATGAAAGACACTGACTGTATACAAGATGCTAAATGTGGCCTACATGGTATAAGCACATGCAGCAGAGAAGCCGCACCATGCTTTCTAGTCCAGACCTCATGCTGTTTTCTGGCTGCCACTATCCGCATCAACATATGTTGTTTGCAGTGCAGCGTGTTAAAATCCATTTGACTACATCCAATCTGAAATGTTCTCAAGCTTGGCCATAATCAGCGCTGTTTCTTCTCAGAGCAGTAAAGCTTGATCCCACAGGAACATTTAGAGCTGTAAGTGAATGTCTTCGCTCTTTATTATCAACCATATGCACAAATTTGCAGTTTCTTTTTCTTCTTCTTTTTTAACTGCAAAACTAATGCAATATCCGTTCCTGATTGGAGGCGCAAAGTCCGACAAGGTGATCTAGCAGTTGTTTCATTCTATCTTTAATTCCTGTCACCACTTTTAAAAGCCCCAGAAGAAAAATCATGCTGAAATATTTAATGCAAAGAAAAGAATTGCAGGCCAGTGCCATGCCATTAACAGCTTTTGCACCTAACACTTACACATGACTAATGATCATACAAATGCAATTTTCCTCCTATTTTTCTTGAGCAAATTTTTCTCTGGAGGGCTCGTGAGCCCTCCAAATGTCATAAATCCTTGCTAATAAACTGTACCAAAGCATTTATGCCACTCCAATTGGAATTAAATACAGTGCAAAGAAGGGCGTGCTATCTGTTTAAAAATAGTATATACATTTTAAACTTGGCAGCAGGGGGGTTTTGAATAAAGGTAAGCAAAGCAAAGGTTGTTTGAAAGTGAGATTCTAGACACTAGCCACATTCCACCACCTGCTGGAAGATCCAGAAAGCCATAGCAGGTGTCCGAGTCAGTTTCATTAGCATTTTAGGTGCTTTTGGGAGGGGGGGGGCACATTGAAAAATGTGTAATGGATCATTACACTGTTAAGAAAAGCCTTACACACAAGGCACAAGGATTATTCAGGTTGTTTGTTTCCAGCTATGGGAATGGCCATATGATTTACAACAAAGAAACAGGATAAATAATAGCAAAGTCTGAGAATTGACAGCCAGCTGTGCATTCAGGGCCTGTAAAATTGCTAGAAATACGGGGGTGTAAAAGTGATAGAAACAGTGGCGCAGGTGGGCACTACTACATTTATTGCCAGTTAACAATACGCATCAGCCACAGCCCCCATTTCCGAAAAAACTTTAGTAAAACATGTAAAATAAAATAAAAAAACAAGAATCTGTGATTTGTCAGTTTAAAAAAAGCTCGATAGGCGCTCAGGTGGCACAGCGGGATATTCCGCTAGCACACCAGCGCAGAGATTCTGAACTCCTCTGTTCGAGACTAAGCATTGCCACCGCAATTGGCAGTGCCTGCAGCAGACACGGTTCTGCTAGGGCAGGATGACCGGACTATGTGAGTAATAGGTAATAGGTGAAGAAATCATGATTGGGTATAAAAGGAGGATTGACTAAAGGATCAGTCTTTACAAGCAATCATGGGTTGTGGCTCACAACTTTGCTCCCAACGTCAAGAGAGAATTGCCAGTCAGTTAAAAAAAGAACACTATTCAATGCAAGACTGCAAATAGTTTTGTATTTTGTATATACCATCTACTGTTCATAATATTGTAAAAAGATTCATGGAATCTGGAGAGATCTCAGTCAGTGTAGGGCAAAGCCGGAAACCACTGTTGAACATGCCTTGTTGAACCTTTGAGCTCTTAGATGGTATGGCATGAGAAACCGTCATGCTACTGTGACAAACATAGCCACATGGGCTTTGTTTGACATGTTTAAAGAATATTCAAGTTACAGCATTCAACAATAAGCAGGTAAATTGGTAACAGGTGAAGGAATCATGATTGGGTATAAAAGGAGGATTGACTAAAGAATAATTCTTTACAAGCAATCATGGGTTGTGGCTCACAACTTTGTGCCAAACTTCAAGAGAGAATTACCAGGCAGTTAAATAAAAAAACACTTCTTAATGCAAGATTCAGTTAAAAAAAGAACACTATTCAATGCAAGACTGCAAATAGTTTTGTATTTTGTATATACCATCTACTGTTCATAATATTGTAAAAAGATTCATGGAATCTGGAGAGATCTCAGTCAGTGTAGGGCAAAGCCGGAAACCACTGTTGAACATGCCTTGTTGAACCTTTGAGCTCTTAGATGGTATGGCATGAGAAACCGTCATGCTACTGTGACAAACATAGCCACATGGGCTTTGTTTGACATGTTTAAAGAATATTCAAGTTACAGCATTCAACAATAAGCAGGTAAATTGGTAACAGGTGAAGGAATCATGATTGGGTATAAAAGGAGGATTGACTAAAGAATAATTCTTTACAAGCAATCATGGGTTGTGGCTCACAACTTTGTGCCAAACTTCAAGAGAGAATTACCAGGCAGTTAAATAAAAAAACACTTCTTAATGCAAGACTGCAAATCGTTTTGTCTCATACCATCTACTTTTCATAATATTGTGAAAAGATTCATGAAATATGAAGAAATCTCATTCAGAGTAGGGCAAAGTTGAATGCGCATGACCTTTGAGCTCTTAAATGACACTGTTTGACCACCCTCATGCTACTGTGACAAATATAGTCATGTGGGCTTGAGAGCACTTTAGAAAACCACTGTCAACACAGTCCGCCACTGCATTAAGAATAACAACCTGAAACTCTATTACACAAAGAAAAAGCCATATATTAATTCTATGCAGAAACGTCTCAGTTCTCTGTGCCTGCACTCATCTCAGATGGTCCGAAAGACAGTGGAAACACATGCTGTGATCAGATGCGTCCATGGTTTAGCTTGTTTTCGGGAAAGATTGTCAGGTTCCCTGCGCCAAAGATGAATAGGACCAGCTGGACTATTATTACTCAGAGATACAAAAGCCAACATCTGTCACAGTATGAGGGTGAACCAGTAACCATGGCATTGGGAACTTGCCAAAATTATTTTAGAAACACAATGTCAGGCCTCATTCTGTATGCGCTACAACCACAAACACAGTGTGTGTTCTTGACTGGCCTGCCTGCAGTCCACATCTGTTTCTCATTAAAAATGTATGGTGTATCATAAAGAGGAGAATCAGACAATGGTGAGTCTCATATCAAGCAAGAATGGACACAAATTCAAATTGCAAAACTGCAGCAATTAGTGTCCTCAGTTCCCAAACCATTAGGAAGTGTCATTAATAGAAAAAGAGATAGAATACAAGAGTGAACATGCCTCTGTCCCAACTTCGTGGAGTGTGTTTGCAGGTATCAAATGTGCATCTAAATACACAGTCAAGTCATATTATTATGACCACTTCATACTTCCAATGGCGGCAGTGCGTAGCTTATGTTTCGTAAGCTGGCTTGGTGGGTATATATGGTGGGCGATAGGCTGTCTGCACATACAGTATAAATTGTCTTCCCTGGAGCGGACATCGACATGTCACACGGCAAGAAATGTCCGACACTGGCTGGAAGAGCTTTACTAAGACTTCCAAGTACTACCCTGACCCCCTAATTCCCTAGACTTGAACCCAACTGAGCATCTGTGGGAACACCTCGATCTTCGTGTTAGCTCTATGGATCCTCCCCCACGTACCCTCCAGCAGCTGTGGGATGCACTGCAGTCAGCATGGCTCCAGATACCTGTGATAACCTACCAGGACCTGGGAGTCACTCCAAGTCCGTCTAGCTGCTGTCCATGCTGCACACAGCGATTACACTGGATATTAGCTGGTGGTCATAACAATGTTACTCAACTGTGTGTGTTTAGATTTGGAATGACTAATTAGAATGGTATGATAATTCAAAGACTGTATTCAAACTCCTTGGATACAGAGTTATGACAATTCGCTGTCTCAGTATAGTATTAAAGATGAGGAACGCGATTACACAATATGATCACTGCGGTTACATTTTAAATCAGTGCAGCGGGCATGTATTTATTTTAGCTAGATATTTTATGCAGTTTGTGCATAGCACCACATGAGCAGAGCAAGTCCCGCTGAAGATACATCAAGGACTTGAGAAGTTGTCTGAGTACAAAGGGTAGAAAGACACTGGTTTCAGCTCATCACATTGCATTCATGCATACTGAGTCAGATAAAAAGAAGGACATGGTGAAGAACCTGAATAATGCTGCACCCAGCATGCTGATGAAAAGAAATCTTATTTTCACTCGCATTAGGAATTCAAGAATCTGACAGGTGTTATTTAATCCAGCTCACATAAAACTCTGATGACTTTGGCTTATTCTCTTCAGGTCTCAATTAGACCCAGAGCTTCTAAAAAACATTGCATTAAGTTATTTTAATAGGCTTTAGAATGAAAAGCATGATATGTAAGCATCATTAAGCACTGCAAAAATGAATCGTAATAACTGTCTACAGCTTTTCCTATTGTATGCTACAAAAGCAACAATTATAGATCATACAGGTAAACCTCAATTCCCTCACCTCCTACCAAATAGCCAAATAATGGCCCAGAATGAGATAATGCATAACGCATTGATGTTGTACTATAGGTAGTTTGTAGTATCAGGTGGCATTAAAAGCATTAAGCAAACAGTGGCGCAGAGGAAAATGATTTCAATCCTAATGGCATGTGTTGGGTGAAAAATAATATTGAGCTTTCTCTGAGTAGAGCTTTCAAAAAATTAAGAGGTTAAGCTGTGCAATCAGAAGGCTAATGCATGGAAAAGCTTACAGACCCTTGCTGAGTCAAATCCCACCTGTACAATGACACCCTGTTAATGGGATGTAGAACCAGAGAATACAAAACAGATTTCCAGCTGGATAGGATCGCAAGCCTTTGACTCCGAGCTATGTGCGCTCTGTCAAAGCTGCTTATTTGACAAATGATTCAATATCAACGAGCCATGCTCTGATTTGAGCTTAATTGATTAGATAAGAGACATTGAAGTCCCTGATTGGTTTAACTAAAGAAAGGCTGAAATAAGTCACTGCTTCAGAGAAAGCCAGGTGTTCCAAGGTGCTTAGAGAATGATCTGGATTTCTGCACGGATTACTTATAAATTGTGGTCATTATAGACCAATGAACTAGTAACACACTACATTAATACTTTTAATAAAGGAAAGAGAACAGCAGTTAATCATTTACATTACATTTACATTTACAGCATTTGGCAGAAACTTTTATCCAAAGTGACTTGCAGTACTGTGACAGTATACTGTCTGAGCAATTGAGAATTGCTCAAGGGCCCAACAGTGACAACCTGGCAGGGGTGGGGCTTGAACCAGTGACCTTTTGATTGCTAGTCCAGTACCTTACCACTAGGCTACAACTGCCCTCTAATCATCATTACCCTGGATGGAAAACAATGTATAACTCTGGGTTTCTTTCAGGTGATCCAGTTTTCTCACACAAGTCCAAAGACATGCAATCAGGTTAAGTAGAGCTAATATCATTTGCCCTAGGTGTAAGTGTGTTTGCCCTGTGATAGACTGGCAACCTGTCCGGGGTGTTCCCACAGCTTTCGCTCAGTGAAACAGACCCACGGCGACCTTGAATACAATAATTTATTTAATTATTAGGATTTTAACGTCATGTTTTACACACTTTGGTTACATTCATGACAGAAATGGTTGTTACTCGTTACACAAGATTCATCAGTTCACAAGTTTAATGTCAAACACAGTCATGGACACAGTTTTGTATCCCCAATTCACCTCAATTGCATGTCTTTGGACTGTGTGAGGAAACCGGAGCCCCCGGAGAAAACCCATGCAGACACTGGGAGAACATGCAAACTCCACACAGAAAGGACCCAGACCGCTTCACTTGGGGATCGAACCCAGACGACAGAGGTACCCTCTGAGCCCCGAATAGAATAAAGTGGTGATAAAACAAACAATGAAGAAATAAATGCATGAATTAATAAATAGGTTGCTAGGGTGGCACAGTGCAATCTCAGCTCTGCTACCAGCAGTCCAGATGCCTATACGGACAATGATTGGCTCGTCCAAAGGGTGGGAACTGCTGCAGTTAATTGTCGATGGCGCCTGCACAGAGATGGGGGATGATGGATATCAGTGCATGGCTCTCCATGCGCAGTACGGATCTCCATATGATTCCACCTCCTGCAGGTGAAAAAAGAAGCAGTCGGCTGAAGCACACATGTTGGAGGGGGTTGTATTGGTGCGGTCTTTCTCGGTCAGAGATGTTCACAAGTCACAAAATAGGAATTGGACTGAGTCCAAGTCAAGTCACGAGTCTTTAGGCTACAGTCCGAGTCAAGTCACGAGTCAATATAATATACACAAAACATATATTGGAAATGTAGGTAGAAATAAACAAATAATATGTTCAGATAAGTTCAGATAAAAAACAACAACAGATTAGCGACTGTATTTTGCAGTTTTACTTTTCTAGGTACCAGTTAAAAGCTTAAACTGACGTTTTGTTTTCATTGCCAACTGCAGCACAGCGGCCAAACACAGCAAAAAATCCATAATACTGCTTACCTTAGCTTATGTTGTTCCAGATGCTATTAAATTTATAACCTTGTGTCCCATTAAGAAAATAATCCATTATTTTGTAAATGTGCTTATAATTAAAAACCTCCAAACTTTTCCCAGTTGTGAAGTAAAACACGAACTCGTTAGAAAGCCAATCAAGCGTTTCATTGACACATCATCTGTGTGACGCTGCAAACTAAATACATGCAAATAACAGCATTTATTACTAAAAATTAAAATCAGAAAGTCTGTTTGATTCAGAAAGCGGTTCTTACAATCATTAGCGCCAACTCTGTAGGAGTGTTCTATTCACATTATCTGTTACTGTGAAGTGCACTACGTATTCCACCATTTTAAGTAGGGAGCGACGCTTCATCACTACGCCGGAAGCTGGCTGGAACATTTAGCCATTGCGTGCGTTGCGGGTTAAGACGGCCGGAGCGTTATTAGAGAGCAGAAAATGACACGATCAGAATGATGTCGGATCATATACAGTATATATAATTGTCACACGTAACTAATGTTGCTGACTTTTGTTGTACACAAGTCATTTTTTGCGAGTCACGAGTCGAGTCTGAGTCATTTGAAAGAAGTCTTAGTCGAGTCTGAAGTCGCTGTGTGTGCGACTTACATGCGGGTCAGACTCGAGTTGCAGTTCTCGGTCTGGAATGAAGGTCAGCATCAGTAAAGGTAGCTTAATGCAGTTGGGTAATTTGATGCAATGCAAGCAAACAAACAAAAAACACTTAACTCACTTAATCTGAATTTATTACACGACTTATGCAAGGATGGATGTTTGGCAAAAGATTACCCAAAAAGGTAAAAATGTTGTCCTAGTATCACAAATGTGTTCAAAAGCTGTATAAACTGTCATTTAGGCTAAGCGAGGCTTAACCAAGTATGCAACGCAGCACTGGCCATGAATAATAAAGCTTTAATTAATAAAGAAAAAACTGCAGTTTTCTATGTGTTCTTAATTTAGACAGAATGGTTTATTGGTCTATTATCATGACAGGGATAAAGATCAGGCCACATGAGTAAATTATGAGTAAATAATAAGGAAATCCAAGTAATTCCACAAGCTTTACAAACAATTTATCGTAACTCTATATTAAAAGTACGTTAAATTAGTCTTGTTTGGGTGCAATGAATCACCCAGCCAGAGTGGGTTCGCAGGTGTAATTCCACGGGTTAGCATTTCTTTCATCTCTCATTAGCAGGGTCAAGCCGAAGCCGAGGAGCTTCTCAGGGGCGACTCTATAAATGCACTGAACTCTGCACAGGCCTAGTTAAAGTAGAAGGGACAGACATCGCATTATCACTTTAAATGTAATTAACAGAGGTGAGAGAAGACAAATACTGGCCTAAGAAGGTGTTAGAGAGAGCACAGCTGCACAGTAAAATGTGCTACAGCATGTGCTGTACAAAAGGTGCTTTATTGAGGGGGGGGGACATGGAAGTGGAATTAATATGTATTTAAGCTGTGGTTTGTGCACTGCATTCAGTGTGTAGTCTATTGCTCATTTCATGCATAATTTCCATTAGCATCAATAACATTAAATGGTAAGGCTAAGTGGCTAAACATTTATGGAATGTTCAGACATTAGTACAGTCTCTGTTTTTATGATTTAGAACATCTGGAACTGTATTACTCAACAGTGACAACCTGGCAGGGGTGGGGCTTGAACCAGTGACCTTTTGATTGCTAGTCCAGTACCTTACCACTAGGCTACAACTGCCCTCTAATCATTATTACCCTGGATGGAAAACAATGTATAACTCTGGGTTTCTTTCAGGTGATCCAGTTTTCTCACACAAGTCCAAAACATCCTTACCCTTATTACAAACTAATTCATACACATTTACATCTAGAGACAATTTAGAATAGTCACTCAACCAATCTATGTTTATAGAACGCATGAAGACACTAGAGTGACTGAAGAAAAGTCCATTGGCGCTTAGAGTCCACTATGCAGTGCCATCCTTGTGGGATTGCGAAACAATCCAAATCCTAATATCAGCATGACAGATAACTGACATTTGTTACAGACAGTACCATTAATTCAAATCATGAAGTTAATCTACACCAATGGGCGGCACGCTGGCTCAGTGGGTAGCACTGTCGCCTCACAGCAAAAAGGTTTTGGGTTCGATTCCCAGGTGAAGCAGCATGTTCTGTACAAAAGGTGCTTTATTGGGGGAGGAAAAAAAACATGGTACATGAAATGAATATGTATTTAAGCTGTGATTTGTGCACTGCATACAGTGTGTAGTCTATTGCTCATTTCATGCATAATTTCCATTAGCATCAATAACATTAAATGGTAAGGCTAAGTGGCTAAACATTTATGGAATGTTCAGACATTAGTACAGTCTCTGTTTTTATGATTTAGAACATCTGGAACTGTATTACTCAACAGTGACAACCTGGCAGGGGTGGGGCTTGAACCAGTGACCTTTTGATTGCTAGTCCAGTACCTTACCACTAGGCTACAACTGCCCTCTAATCATTATTACCCTGGATGGAAAACAATGTATAACTCTGGGTTTCTTTCAGGTGATCCAGTTTTCTCACACAAGTCCAAAACATCCTTACCCTTATTACAAACTAATTCATACACATTTACATCTAGAGACAATTTAGAATAGTCACTCAACCAATCTATGTTTATAGAACGCATGAAGACACTAGAGTGACTGAAGAAAAGTCCATTGGCGCTTAGAGTCCACTATGCAGTGCCATCCTTGTGGGATTGCGAAACAATCCAAATCCTAATATCAGCATGACAGATAACTGACATTTGTTACAGACAGTACCGTTAATTCAAATCATGAAGTTAATCTACACCAATGGGCGGCACGCTGGCTCAGTGGGTAGCACTGTCGCCTCACAGCAAAAAGGTTTTGGGTTCGATTCCCAGGTGAAGCAGCATGTTCTGTACAAAAGGTGCTTTATTGGGGGAGGAAAAAAAACATGGTACATGAAATGAATATGTATTTAAGCTGTGATTTGTGCACTGCATACAGTGTGTAGTCTATTGCTCATTTCATGCACCATTGCCATTAGCATCAACAACTTTAAATGGTAAGGCTAAGTGGCTAAACATTTATGGAACGTTCAGACATTAGTACAGTCTCTGTTTTTATGATTTAGGCGGGATGAGGAGAACATCTGGAACTGTATTACTAAAACATCCTCACCCTAGTAATACATCAAAAAGAAGTAATATGAGGGGAAAAAGTCTCTAGTCCTGATGAAAGTCGTAATCCATTCTAATCCCAATAAAATGAAGGGGAATGGCTTATGTATGTGATTTATTACAATACATGTCCAGTAATATGTGGACGTTTGATCATGAGCTTGACAAACTATTTTAAAAGCATTTTTTCATTCTTTTCCAGCTAGACCAGATTTCCCTCTTCTGAAAAGACTTCTCACAAGAACCTAGTGTATATCTGTAAACCTGCTCCATTTAGTAAATAAATAAATAAACAAACAAACAAACAAAAAAAATGCTAGGTCAGGTGTTGATGTTGGATGAAAAATTCAGCTAGCATCTTGCATTCCAATCTGACCCAATGGTGTCTACTGGAGTTCAGGTCAGAGCTTTGTACAGGCCATAGAAGTTCCTCCACACCAAACTGATCAAACTAAGTCTTTATTCCTCTCTCACAGGGCACAGTTATGCTGGAACACTTTTGAAACAGATTCTCACAGAAGAGTACAGGTTACCACACTACTCTCTCTGTATTCCTCCACCCCTCAAGCAACCTCTCAGACAGCAGGAGTTGTTAAAGCTGCAAAAAGGTGATTTCTTCTATAAACAGTGGCACCACCAACACTTGGGCACCATCAACAAGAGACATAGGACTGGGGTGTTAATGGACTGCCTATAATTTGTGGGAAAAGGTTGGTGTTGTTCATACACTATGGCACCCCCACCCCCCACATACACTCATAAAAAAGCTGGGGGAACCTTTTGAATTTTGAATAGCCATACGTGTCGGAGTTTTATATCAATATTTCATGCATTTTTCTTTGAGTACAAGAAGACTCTTCCTGTTCCCCGTCCACCTCACACACCCAACAGTACACTGCAGCAACAAGCAGTGCAGAGTAAATGGTAGCACAAATCTTAGGAGTGAATTTTCTTAGCAAATGCTAATGTTCTAACCAATAATTAGTTTTTAGGACCAATGAAAAGAATTTGGGAAGGAAGCTTGGTTCCTTTTCCCCGAAGTGTACACAGGTACTGTACAGCCAATGGATGTGTAGAAAAAAGGCTGAGTGTGTAAATACAACCCAACCCTAATTCAGACAGTATGAAAGTTGGGGCAGTATGAAAAATGAGAGAATAAAGTGTTTCTTATATTTACTTTGACTTCTATTTCATTGCAGACAGTATAAACTTGTCTTATTTTGTCTAGTCTGAGGACCAAGGATACCAAGCATTGTGTGTCGGATTATTTTGTTCCCTTCTTCCTACAACAATGTCTTATTCTGTGCGACAGGGGTTGTCATTGTCGCGTTTTTCATTTCACAATCCTCCACACATTTCTATTGGGGACGGGTCAAGACTGCAGGCAGGCCATTCCAGTACCAGTACCCTCTTCTTCCACAGCCATGCCTTTGTAATGTGTGCAGTATGTGGTTTTGCATTGTCTTGTTGAAAAATATATATTGAAAAAGATGACGTCTTGAAGGCTGCATATGTTCTATGCTCTAAAATCTCAATGTACTTTTCTGCATTATTGGTACCATCACAGAAGTGTAAATTACCTTTGCCAAGGGCACTGACACAGCCCCATACCATGACAGACCCTGGCTTTTGGACTTGTTGCTGATAACAGTCTGGATGGTCCTTTTCGTCTTTGATCTGATTTGATTTTTTTTTTTTTAAAGACCTGGAATATAGATTTTCTCACACATTTGTTAAGAAACTGGGGATGATTTGCCCATCTCAAAGACTCAGCCTCTCATAGATGCTGCTTTTGTACCAAATCATGATTACAATCACCTGTTAACATCACCTGTTTGAAACAACATTTATTTATTTATTTGTCAGTTAGTTAGTTAGTTAGTTAGTTAGTAAGTAGCCTTAAATTCCTCCTGTCCCAACTTTTCAGAAATGTGTTGCAGGCCTGAAATGCTGGAATTAATGTATATTAACAAATTAAATGAAGCTGACCAGACAAAATATAAAATACCTTGCAATGAAATAAAAGTCACAGTGAATGTACTATTGTTATTATTATTAGTATTATTGTTATTATTACTATTATTATTATTAGTATTATTGTTGTTGTTGTTGTTATTATTACTAATATTATTATTATTATTAGTAGTAGTAGTATTATTGTTGTTGTTGTTGTTGTTGTTATTATTATTATTATTATTATTATTATTATTATTATTATTATTATTGTTAGTATTATTATTGTTATTATTACTACTATTATTATTATTATTATTATTATTATTATTATTATTGTTATTACTATTATTATTATTATTAATATTATTATTAGTATTATTTAGCATTTTCCAGACTGTCCCAACTTGTTTTCTGATTTGAGGTTGTACTTTCAGATACATTGGTGTGTTCGTACGTTGGTTGTTAGGTCTCCCAATACAATTCTCAGTAATGATATTATTTATCATTCTATACCCCTGGGTGGAGGCTTAGTGCCATCCTATTAGATTTGTTTTGATATGAATGCATCCAATCAAGAAAACATCTGTTAATCCACCCTAGCTTCCTAGCTAATTCAGGTAAGAGATTGATGATAATATTGATCCCGTCCCTGGTCAAGGTGGATATGAAACCTATCCCAAATACACTGGGTATGAGTTGTGAATAAACAATGAATGGGGTGCAAGTGCATCACATGGCATTACAACCTAATTTATACACATTTACACCTAGAGACAATTTAGAATAGTCACTCAACCAATCTACATGTTTATAGAACGCAGGAAGACACCAGAGTCCATTGGCGCTTGGAGTCCACTATGCAGTGCCATCTTTGTGGGATTGCGAAACAATCCAAATCCTAAAATTAGCATGACAGATAACTGTAATTTGTTACAGGCAGTACTGTTAATTCAAATAATTAAGTTAAACTACACTGATAGGTGACATGGTGGCTTCGTGGGTAGCACTGTCACCTCATAGCAAGAAGGTCCCAGGGTCGATCCCCAGGTGGAGCGGTCTGGGTCCTTTCTATATAGCGTTTGCAAGTTTTTCCCGGGTCTGCGTGGGTTTCCTCCTGGAGCTCCGGTTTCCTCCCACAGTCCAGATGTGCAAGTGAGGTGAATTGGAGATACAAAATTGTCCATGACTGTGTTTAACATTTAAGAACTGATGAATTTTGTGTAACCAGTAAATTACCTGTTTTGTCATGAATGTAACCAAGCATGAAACCAGCATCGAAATTCTGAGCTCCCGGGTTCGAATTTTGGCTCTGCAACTGGTCGGCCCTCTAGCAGGCACAATTGGCAGCAGACAAAATTGGCTTCCAGTCTGCTCGGTGGGAAAGACCAGACTAAGGGGTGGGGTTATCAACTCTGTGTAAGGATCTTGGTTGCCCAGGGCCTGAACAGAAAGTGGAAGAGCACAGAGATTGGGGAGTGGCTCTCTGTACGGAAAGCCCACCTCTTGCACAAATCCACTGAAGTATGGGTGAATAAGAAGTGATTGGTTGACGTGGACTGCGCACACGTCGAGGGGAGTGTGTATGTCAGGAGAATATACACTTCGTCTGGGTCCCCATCAGCGGATTGGCTACACTAAACTGGGAAAATAAATAAATAAAAAATACTTAGAAAAAGTATGTGGACACCTGACCATGAGCTATATGCATAAATATGGAGTTGTACCCCCATCCTACTTTTTACAGCCTCCACTCCTCTGTGAAGGCTTAAGTGCATCCATGGGAATTTGTTTTTATTCAGTCAAAGGAGTATTTGACATTTGGCATAGAGTGCCTTTCTTGGACCTTGCTTTGTGCAGAGGGGCAAAATCACACAAGAAAAGGAAAGGGCCTTCCCGTAAGTGATGCCACAAAATCAGAAGCATATAATTAACTGGCTTAACACTTGAATATGCATACATCTGTCCATATAAAGTACCAAAATAGTCCCACAGCCTCAGTGTGGGAACCCGTCTGTGTGCTGTTCCTTTTCTTCATTTCACACAGACATGCTGTGCACACTAACGACAGGTTCAGAACAAGCTCAGCACCCACAGGTCAGCGCTGACCTTTCCGATTGTTATATTCTCCAGGTCCCTTACATGTTTGGTTGAAGACGTCGACCAAAGTCACCCCAGGCAGCGCGTTGGGATGGCGGCGTTTCACAGACTTTTGGCTGTCTTCCAGAATCATGCCTACTAGCACAGAACGGGGAACGCATGCAGAGACAATTCAGAGAGTTTTCCGTGTTACGATGCTTCCTCTCGGCATGACCGGTCTGTTTACGGACGCTGGGAGGGGATTTTCACTTATCACTGTGTGTGAATGATTATTTAGATGTGCTTATTCACTTCTGCCCTGCCATGCTTCAGATCGCTGCATCTTTAGACAAATAGCTGAGGAGTGCACAGTCATGTGGTGTGGTGTAGTGCAGGGTTTTTCCGAGCAACCCACATTTTGTCCATGATTTTTACTGCAACCCAGGCAACACAAACAATGAATCAAAACGAAACACAAAACGAAATATACCTAATTACGTAAAGCATCCACAAGGAGGTGTTCATGTACATTTATTTAATTATTAGGATTTTACGTCCTAATTAATACTAATTTAATCCTTGATTTTACGTCATGTTTTACACACTTTGATTACATTCATGACAGGACAGGTAATTACTGGTTACACAAGATTCATCAGTTCACAAGTTTAATGTCAAACACAGTCATGGACAATTTTGTATCTCCAATTCTTGTATGTCGTTGGACTGTGGGAGGAAACCAGAGCACCTGGAGGAAACCCACGCAGACACAGGGAGAATATGCAAACTCCACACAGAAAGAACCCGGACCACTCCACCTGGAAATCGAACCCAGAACCTTCTCGCTGTGAGACGACAGTGCTTCCCACCAAGCCATTTAATCACTCACTCACTCTAACTCACTTTCCTAACCGTTTATCCCCGCCACCTGGGGGGGTTGGGTGCTGGAACCTATCCCAGCTTTTCAATGGGCACAAGGCACACAGTAACACCCTGTGCTAGTCCATCGCAGGGCAGTCACACATAGACACACACACATACACACCCATTCACCTACAGGGCAATTCAGTGTCTCCAATTCCCCTTACTTGCATGCCTTTGGACTGTAGGAGGAAACCGGAACTCCTGGAGGTAACCCATGCAGGGGGATCAAACCCAAGATCTTCTTGCTGTGAGGCGACAGTGCTACCCACCAAGCCACCGTGCCATTTAATCATTACTATTTTTCTCTTCGACCTATTTTTTTGGCTCATTACCCACCCAAGGGTCGCAACCCAGAGTTAGAAAAACCCTGAAGTAGAATTCCAGATGGAAAATGTATAGTTTTTGACATGGCACAATGTCCCACTTTGCTTTGTAGATGTGTTTGTATTGGTCAGAGTGTATGGTGGTCCCATCAAAACTGCTTGGCTTCCGATGCCAGGGCTCAGCATGCACCATATCCAGAAAGGGTGGGGTCAACTCCTGCTCCATCTGCCATCTGATTTGTGGACATAGGATCTGGAGATTTCTGGTAATTTTCCTGGCAGAACACACACCACTAATGACACTGACTTAAATTTTATTTTACAATCAAAATTGCTCCCTAATTTTACCCAATAAAGGTCAACTCCCATGCCTAGCAGGTTCTTACCTATCAGACAGAAAGAAATTCAAGAGTTCAAGAGTTGAACACTGTTTTGCCAAAGTACATTGTTTTGCAGCCCTTCAGACGAATTAAGAGATTCTTTCTATTCAGACACCAGGATTAAAGACTGACTTGCAATCAACATTCCAATCTACCCCAAAGGGGTGTAATAAGGTTTAGATCTGGGCTCTTTGAAATACACTGAATTTCCTCCAAACCAAATTGATCCAACCATGACTTTATAGACCTCACTTTGTGGACAGGAGCACAGCCATGCTGAAATAAAAGCACCTGTAGCCTCAAAGTTAAAAGAATATAATTAAAAAAAAAAAAATTATTTATGCATTTTCTCCCCTTCGCTCCCAATTTAGCGTAGCCAAGTCTTGCGCTACTGGGGACCCCAATCGTGTCAGAGGAGGGTATATTCGCCTGACACATCACCATCGATCGCTTCTTATTCTCATCGAAGACCCCACCCTCCTATTAGTCTGGTCTTTTACCACCCAGCAGACTAGAAGCCAATTTTGTCTGCTGCAGGTACTGCGCCGTCAATCGTGCCTGATAGGAGGCGCCCAGCCAACCTGTAGCAGAGCTGTGATTTAAGCTTGGGCCTGTAGCAGACAAAATTGGTTAATAAGTGTGCTGGATGGGAAAAGCCCGGACTAATAAGTGGGTGGGGTCTTTAACGTTGTGTAAGGACAGAAGTAGAGGAACGCGGAGATCAGTGTGTGACTCTACGTGCACGAGACTGGCCTCATGTGCGAATCCACTGAAGTATGGGCAAATAAGAAGAGGGTGGTGGACTGTGCTCGTGCATCAGGCGAATATACCCTCCTTGGACGTGACTGGGGTCCCCAGCAGTGAAAGACTAATTGGCTATGCTAAACTGGGAGAAAAGGGAGAAAATATATAAAACAAAATAGAAAAAAAAGAACTCATCTTTTGCTACTACAGACAGATCTGCATTCATATAAAAGATTAGGTGCTACATCCCAAACCACATAGTACTATGCATACTAAGCAGGTTTACTCCAAATGGCAATGCCTCTATTGATAGTGCACTAGCCTCTTAGGTATTATGCTTGTGGAATGCAACTTCTGTTCTTACCAGATATTAAAAAAGTTTTAATATCTATTTTAATCCTTCAAATGCAAATAGGGAATGCAAGCCACCGCTGCTCTATTCACAGCTGCATGTACACACAAACCAGCCAATCCCGATCCAAGGTCTTCCACGTCTTACATTCCAATAGCAACGGCGTACACGGGAGTCCCTGCATTTCCACTATTGACCTACAATGAGTAATGGCACCGGGATTAAATTACCAAAGCGTGGAAAAAGTGCATGATGTAAGATATTATTGTGTAATTTACCACCGTTTAGGCCGAGGGGACTTCTCACCACCTAATGTATAGCCTTTGGAGTAGAATCGCTATGGAAACCGAAGGCCCGGGTGGCCGAGCTTCCCACGCAGACAGCCGTTAATCATCTTCCCTGTAATACTGGCATAGCAAAATTTGGCCAACGTGTCAAGCAGCAATTATGTATACTTAGTTTCGTCTCCACCCCCTCTGCTCTTCTCCTGCTGACTCTCTCTTTTTCATTCACTCTCCCCATCTCTCTCAAGTCGCTCCTCTCCGGCTCTTCCTGTCTCTCTTTCTTTCCACCTCGTCCTGTTTTCTATAATCAGAGCTTTTAAAGGCTGTTCATTAGCTCCCTTTCACCAAGGGTACATATAATACCGGGAATGAAAATAGGACTTGAAAATGGCCTTAGGGCCACATAATGAGAAACACCTATTATTTAAACCGTATTTGATATTATTTAGCCATTATAGTGCATTCTGGGCTGAGTGACACGCCAAGTTACTCCACCGCTCCGATATTTTATTTTTCGCATACGACTAAGTGCAGACCACAATGCTAATGGAAAGCGACGAGACGGATTATGTTCCGCCGGAGAAAGTGTTATGTAGCATACCTGCATTACCTCAGCATGGCTGTTCCAGCGGGACACAACAGCGGTACAGAAACTGCATCGCTTTTCATATTTCAAGGACAACACATATAAACTTTTGAGGCCTGATGTTGACCCATAGCTAGGGCCCTACTAAATTCACAGGAGAATGTTTTTCAAAAATCACAGATTTAACAGATTTTTCACAACAGTCATTAAATAACACTTATAAATTATATTATTGAATCAATGGAAGCTACAATACACAGCACAGCCTACCTAAATAGCTCCCTCTCTAAGACACACCATCCTCTTTGTCCACAGAATTGCTTAGGGGTTTTCCAAACTCAGTTACACGAGTAGTGTTCTGTCTAACCGATTGCTAATGTAACCGAGCGTCTTTACTTTAGAGTTTGCTGCGTTTATAAAGAAAGAAATCAACTGTACACAAACTATTGCAGCACAGAGATGATCACGTGTGTAGAGAAGCACACTATTCCTTTGACTAGGGAATGCCCAGAGGGACAAAATGCACTCAATACGTAAACACACATACATACAAACATTGTCAGCACACTACACCACAGAAACGTCTGTTACACTAACTTAATTGCTGTAGGATTGCTAGGAGTGCCTCATATTTCATATTGCACCTACTATTTCATATGCTACGTGAATGAAAGAGGTTAAATTGCTAAACACAAACCTTAAATTGTGACATTTCAAAAATATATTTATGTTTATGCATTTTCACCCCATTTTCCCAATTATGCTTCCTCTCTACTGATGTCGATCCCTGTCCTGATTGAGGAGAGCGAGACTGACACATGCCCCCTCCGACACATGTGCAGTAGCTTTGTCACTGGAGAGTCACACCCTGAACAACACATTATTTCTCTACTCTGTGCAGGTGCCATCAATCAGCCAGCAGAGGTCGTAATTGTATCAGTTATAAGGAATCCCTATCCAGCTCCCACCCTGTTTGAACAACAGACAATCTTTGTTCATGTAGGCGCCAAGCCCAGCCGGATGGCAGAGCTGAGATTTGAACCGACAAGTTCGAAATGTCAGTTCTGGTGTGCTAGTGTGTTTTACAGCAAATTGCATATTAGTTGGGAAACGGCTCATTTCACAGTCGGTGACACGATTTTCCCGTCTGTGTATTAGGTAGAGCCTTACTCATAGCACATCAGGTCCTGTTTGGAAGGTGCTATCAAAAGTGATCACCAAGAACCGTGCAGAACCTTCTGAAGGACCTGCACTTATGTCAGAAGACTCAGAATACAGCAGATCACGCTTTCTGTACACCAAGCGTTGGTGTCATCTCACGTAATGCATATAGATATAAATAATTTTCACTTCTCACTGGCAACACTGGAGTCTCTAAATTTAGCGATCGGTGCATTAAGGCAGCACAGTTTAGTTTGACCACTCGCTGACAGGCTGTCAGACATGTCTGCCATTTTATTTATATATTTATTATGTTTTAGCAACTCCGGCGGAGTCTTTAATCTTGACCCCGCTAGTCAAGCGAGGAAGGACATGAGCATTTTGACATGTTTGGGATTAGTGTGCTGAAAATAGTGCGAGATTTCACAGTATAGCACATTAACACATTTGCATGCAGACACAGCACAGCTCTGTTGAAAATTCTTTGACAAGGCTGCCAGGCAACTATAAAAATCTGAAGTAAAATTATATTTATGTGTAATTTATTACATAACACATGGCACATACAGATATGCATATAGTACAGGGCATTTGTTTCAGATTGTTTTTTGGTTTCGTAAACCTCAACGCATGACATACCTGATAATAGAGCAGTACAAATCAGATTTTCAGCACGGGATAAGACGCTGGTGCGTGAGATATACTTTCAGGGGTAGATAAAAATATGCATGCCCCACTTGAATTGCAAAGTCACCTTTCAGAGAGAATTTAAGATGAGTTATTTGTGGAACTGCTAAAAAAGAAATATCAGCCCTCATTGTACAAAGATTTATTTGAGCAATAGCTGGGTTAGGGATGGAGATATGATTATAAAATATGGGAATGGAATCATTGGCTACTATTTCACACTATCACTACTGTTGTTAGTAGCAGTGTTAATTGAGTTGATCAAATGTTTTGAATAATGGGATTCATCTGATATATTGGCCTTATTTTAAGTCTTTAAATAGGTGTGTATTTATTCCCATCATGCTTAATCATGCATATCATTTTGCAATGCATTTTGCATTTCTGCCTCTTTCCCCCAATTTGAACATAGATAAGCCTTTATTGCATGCATGCTATTACATCTTCTATCAAGTATAGTACCTACACAGGCAAAGAGGAGGCTTCTGAAAAGCCATCTACCTACGGCAACCTCAAGTTGCTTCATTTACTCCCAGAAATGGATTTAACATGTACAAAAAATCATAATACGTTGTCTATATTCCAAAAGTATTGGCGCTTCACCTGGTTTCTTCTATTTTTGCTCTTTTAAATGTGACAAATGTTTCAGATCTTCAGAGGAACCTCAATTTAATGGACTTCGATTTAATGTATTTCCGATATACTGTATATATCTTCTTCTATTTGTAAATATTGGATCTTACTGTGGTTCGACTGAGCCCCAGAGACTTAGAAATCTACCACACTGGAAAGGGTTAAAAAGCCATTGCTAAGACGTACCTCTGTGTTTGAATCTCTTTAGAATGTGACATCATGGGCTGCTTTTTGAGAGCCTTAAGTCTGTGTCACATTGCCAGACAGGTTCTGTTTATGTGACGCTGAGATTAACAGGTCTGGCAGTAATTTATTCCAACTGTTAATTAATTTATTTAACTGGTCAATTTAGTAACTAGTGGGGAACTACTTTTTCACATTGGGCTAGGCAAGGCTAAACAGCGTTTTTCCTTCAGTAATTGAAATTATTAGAATTAGTTTGATGGTTTAAAACATAAGTGTGACAAATATGCAAAAATAGAATAAATTGGGACAGGGCAAATACTTTTCCACAGCACTGTAACAGATCCTTTGCAAATGACAGCCTAATAAACAAGCAATGTTCAAACCAAATAGTTTCCATGAGTACAATCAAAAGGTTGAGAGTTTGAATCCCAGCTCTGCCTTGCAGCCACTGTAGGGCCCTTGAGCAAGACTTTAGCCCTCTTTGCTCCAGGGGCGCCGTACAATAGCTGACCCTGCACTCTGACCCCAGCTTCCAAACTAGCTGGGATATGCGAAGAAAGAATTTCTTTGTACTGTATATCTGTATATGTATATAAATAAAGGCATTCTATTATATTCTATTACATTTCTATAATGACAAGCAGACCAATTTATTAACAATTAAATTAATCCAATAACCCACAGCGATTATTTTTTAAGTGGGAGGTAAAGGTATAAATAGGTGACCACCACACATAGTTGCTGGTTAAAATGTATTTTCCTGATGTATAAAAGGCAGGACCTGGGAATGAACCTGGGCTTACAGTTACTTACAAAAACAAAAAAGTGACAAAACCAGACCTGGCAACTACTTCCGGCAACATGGCTGCAGATGATTTACAGCTAAATTCAGAAAATAGACACAACTGAACCCTTCCATACACAGATTTTTCATGCTTTATGGATTGTGTGCCAGTTTAGGTTTCAGAATGCAGCCAAATTGCACCTAAAACAGGAGCAACAAGCTTAGTGAATCTAGCCCTTAGACTAAAACTAAATGAACTAAATGAAGTTATAGAGACTCACCTTATGGGGACAAGTAGCAGAGACTGCAGGGAATGTCTTGTCTGGAGTCTGGCTCTGATTCTGTAATAGAATAATAGAATAAAAACATCTCCATTACTTTCTAGGACAGTACGTAACCACTGAAAAATGCATTGTAATATTTTGGGTTTGAGAATAGCGACCTATTGCCTGCAAAATAAAATAATAAAAAAGCCAACTAAGTAAGTAAAGGTTAAGATCATTATTCTCTAGAGGTGGTATACAGAGAGCCGTTCCCTGTTTTTTTTTCTCTCCCACGTTAATGACTCTGCTAATAATTGCAACATTTTGGTACAACATGTGCAGTAACTCAGAAACAGGATTTCATTAGGTAATTACCATTTTGTAAATAGGCCTCTACATCAGACAGATACATGAAATACGACACTAAAAAGGTTACGCTTAGCTAAGCCAACAAGGCAACAACAGATGGTCCTGCTGTTTATGATTATGCAGGATCCAAGGCCTTTGCACACCAAGAAAGGTAGCACAGGCCAGAAAAGCCATCCGTGAGACCGCATGGATGAAAAAAAAAAAAGAAAAAAAGTTCAGAAAAGTAGAGCTGAGGCACTCACAGCAGGCGGCGACGGCCCCACAAACCTCTCCCTCAGCTACCTCAGGGAGGCCCAGTTGATTCCAAGCAGGTGCCGCCAGTCATTTCCTCGTATCCAATTATCTTCCCGTGGCACAGCTAATGCACCTTGACACTATTAATGGCTTCCTTATGGTATTACCAAGAGAGATGAAACATTGAACTGTCCGGGCTTTAACATCTATATTTCATTACCACTTAGTGGAGTCAGCATGTAGTGTCAGGCTAACCCAGCTTCACACCCACAGATTCATAAAATAAAAATAAAAAGACCTCTTACTCAATAGCTTCACTCAACACTGAACAGATTTCCTTTCCCCTCCATCTCAAAGCTGTATCTTCTACACCCTGAGGGTCTGATATCCTGAGTGTAAAACCCTGTAAACCTGAAAACCCCTTTGGAATGTTTGCCAAAAAAGGCTCATATTGAATGTGTGACCTCATTTCTATGCAAATTGGACCATGTACTTCAACCTGTAGCACAAATCAGTTATTAACGCAACAAAGAATGCAACAAAGTGGCATGTTTTAGGCTGTGTTTGTACTTGACAGCTTTGGTTCGGTTGGTCTGTTAGTGTGGTTCAATGCTTCCTTTTAAACTGTAGATCAGCAGTTCTTAACCTTTTTCTCTCTTAGACCCCACCGTGGGTTTAAAAAAAAAAAATAGAACCCCCTCAACACAGGTTATGATATTTTTCTTACGCTTTCAGCAAGGATGGCAAAAGGTATTGGGGTCTTGCTAATTGGAAATTAGATTAATCCATAATGAAGTTACATATCCTGATATTTTTTATTTTGGTTAATGTAGTGGGTTTAATTCTGGTTAACCTGTGGTGGGAGCTTCCCCATCTTGTTTGACTTCAGCTGGATTGCATCAAAAACTGAATAATAATCTTTTATAGTTGCCGTCCATCGACCTTTGCACTTTGTGGTGGGTATGTGTCTATTCTCAAAGACCCAACATGCCACTGATGCACCGCTGCTTTCACATCATCACATGGAAATCTTCTTCCCCTTAAATCTTCTTTAAGCGTTCAAAAAGTTGGAAATCAGATGGCGCTAAATCCAGACTATAAGCTCTCTCAGACATGACCAATTACTACTTGTTCCTCACTGTTTCCAATTAAAATATAAAAGTGCAAGACTTTTCAAAAAGACTTTTTGAAGACACCTCATAGAGAGGCTATAGGCAGTTAAAAATAGATCTATAAGTCATCACAAGAAATCTCCCATTTGCCAATAGCCTATTAATTTTATCATCCAATCACATGTGATTCTTTTTTACTGCATCTTTACGGGACCCCCTTCAGGCTCATGGAGGTCCCTTAGGGGGTCTTGGCCCCCTGCTTGAAAACCTTGAAGACCGCTTGAGCAAGGAAGTCTCAGACCATTCTAAACGCATTCTGGTACGATTGGTTTCAGATATGAACACAATACAAATCAAACGTATCTAAACAAACTGAACATGAAATGATGTCATAAGATGCTACACTAAACGCACCACGATAGAACAATATACCTTCTGCAGTGTGCAAAGGAGGAACTTTTTATGCCGTTTTGACTCCTTTATCCATTTGACCTCCTCATGCTGTGTTTCCAGTTGGTAAAATACCAACAGGTATACACAACCCTGATAAGTGCATTAAGCCCAGAGTGTTGCATTGTTATGATTGTAACTGAGGGCATTTAGGGTTTGATGAACTTAGAAAGTAAGAAATAAAGTTTACTGAGGCAGAGTTACAGGAATCATAACTGCAACACAGAATGCAGATCCAGATGATCCTTTGCCATGGAACACACTCTTCCATCAATTGTGGAAATGTATCATCTTTCAAGGAAACCGAGCAACAAGTATTAACACAGCCTTAAGTTTGATGTGCAACATGAACAATGGCTGCAGTAATCAAAAAGTAGCAAGTTAGAAAGACTAGCAACCAGTTTGAAAGCCAGCGTTTGTAATGGTATGGGTTGTGTTGTGCAAGTGACCAGTAACTTGCACATCTATAAAAGAACCATTACTGCAGAAGGGTGAAAAGGTGTGAAGCATTATGAAGCAGAAAAAAGCTCAGACTCTTGAGCAGTCGGAGTGTTATATCAAACAAGAATGGGAAATAATTTCACCTATGAACTACAAGAGATGGTGTTTACAGTTCCCAAATGATTATAGAACACATTTCTGTAACAGTGAAAATTGAAGGCACTGTCCCAACTTTATATTGCAGGCATCATGTTTCGAATAATTATATATATATAAAAAAAAAAAAAAAAAAAAAAAAAAAAAAAAAAAAATAAATAAATAAATAAATTAATTAATTTATTAAATAAATACAATAATAAATAAATAAATAAATATTATAGCAATATTGAATAATAATAATAATAATAATAATAATAAATTAATTAATTGAAAAACATTACCACAGAGTTAAATAATAATAATAAATTTTTTTATATCCCAGGCATCATGTTTTGAATAAGTATAATAAGTAAATAAATAAATTAATTAATTACAAAATGCATACATAAATAAATAAATTAAAAACATTATAACAAAGTTAAATAATAATAATAATAATAATTAATACGTTTTGAATGAGTTTAATAAAAAACTAATTCATTAATAAATGCATACATAAATAAATTAATTAATTAAAAACATTGTAGCAAAGTTTAATAATAATAATAATAAATAATAATAATAATAATAATAATAATAACAATATTAATAATAACAATATAATAATAACAACAATAAGAAGAAGAAGAAAAAGAAGAAAAATAAATAAAAAGGTTAATAAGTTAAAACAGAAGACCATCGGATGCAGCTTACCACCCATCGGGGACATATACACTACCAGGTGTAAGGAAAGAGCCGCCTGCATCTTCCGTGACCCCACCCACCCTGTACATGGACTTTTCACCCCCCTTCCCTCCGGTAGGAGGCTGCGCTGCATCCGAGCAAAAACAACAAGACTGAAAAACAGCTTCTTTCCGGATGCAGTCAGACTGCTAAATTGCTCCACCCCTCATGTACTGTCTATGCACCAGTTACTTTAAACACCTGTGACCTGGTGCTGCCTTTTTCTGCTGCTATACTTTGAATCGTGCACTTTAGATCCGCATAAAGCTGCTGTAGTTCCTGTGCAATATTTGAATGTAAATGTAAATATTTAAAATTCCTATCTTAGTTATTTCTTCTAGTTTTTAAGTCTTAAGTTTTATTTTTACTAAACATAGTTTCTCTTGTTATTTATATTTTATGTTTTATTATGTTTACACACACCGAGACCTAAGTAACTGCATTTCGTTCTAATCATGTACAAGTCTGAGTCTGAGTCTGAGTCTGAAACAGTACAAAAACAAACATTTTAAAGGATTTGCAGATTATTGCTGTCTCTCTGTTTATTTGCATTTTTCCTACTGCCCCACACCTTTTATAAATTTGATTTGTAAATGATTTAAAAAACCCAGAGTTTACAGGGTAGGAAATTCTACAACCCTGAAAACAAAATTCTTAGTATGTCGGGGAATAAGAATGCTAATATGCATAAAAATGCTTTTTTTTCTTTCTTCTGCTCTGTGTACATTGCACTGCTTGCACTCTTGAACTTGTACAACCTCTAAATTTCTGTGTGGCTGACCAGCCACCATGCAGGTCCTCTTCTTCACCGTCTGTTTAGCTGTGCTAACAGCTTTCCCTTTAATGAGAGTGTTTCAAACAATATGTGTTATTGTAACCTGAGCAGAAGCGACATGGGTATTCAAGGAGGGGAGGCTAATAGCCTACACCTTCTCTCGGCCACAAGGGCAGACCAGAGGACATGTTTATTTAAGAGAGCCACTGTCAGCATCGTCCGCGCTGACCTGCTTCCCTCCTGCAAACTGAAACCCGTCTGGCTTGAAGGGTTCCATTAGTCCAACTAAGACTGCACGATGTTTGGAAGCCATGCACGTTCTTTTATGATTCATTAATGGAGTGGATTCAGCATTACAATAATGATTCTCTCCACCGATGCTGAAATCTCTCTGCTGAAAGAATCCACAATAATGCTTTCCTTTCCAGCGCATATATTGAACACCCATGGGCAATTACTTCGCATGACAGGTATAGAGTAGAGCCTGAATGAGCGTGTTCTATATTTCTTAATAATACATGCTCCTATTAAAATATGACACAGGCAATGCGAGAACAAGGCTTTAGAGAGCTGCAGACACCGCTATGAGAGCCTGTCCTGACCTGCTGGGTTTGTTGTCGGGGCCTCTCTCTGATATGCAGTGAAATTATAGACTGCAGCGAAAAACTCGAGCGATGCAAATTCTAACTAGGCAGGTCAAGGCTGACATCTCAGTGGTCGGCTGTTATTTGCAGGAGCTGTTAACCTTGTTAACTGAGAATAGGAAGGAGATTGGAGCGTGTTGGAGCTCTGTAAGTTTGGGGGGTAGGGGGTTTCTCACTCTATTAAGTGTTACTTCAATCCGTTATTCATGCCGCATCTAGAATTTGTAACCATGTAAACTAGGACAAGCAGAAATATCAATTTAACAAATGTTTAACTTATATTTACTAATATTTCCTTTCCTAAGTTCTTAAATATTATTTTAAAAACTACTATAAAGAAAACTTGCACAGTATGATAACAGTATATGACTACTGTATGGTCCAGACTGTTCTCTACTGTGTAAAATCCATCTATCTATCTATCTATCTATCTATCTATCTATCTATCTATCTATCTATCTATCTATCTATCTATCTATCTATCTATCTATCTATCTATCTATCTATCTATCTATCTATCTATCTATCGTCGTCTGTCTGTCTGTCTGTCTGTCTGTCTGTCTGTCTGTCATCTATCTATCTATCTATCTATCTATCTATCTATCTATCTATCTATCTATCTATCTATCTATCTATCTATCTATCTATCTATCTATCTATCTATCTATCTATCTATCTATCATCAGTCTGTCTGTCTGTCTGTCTGTCTGTCTGTCTGTCTATCAGGCTGTCTGTCTGTCTATCTATCTACAGTATCTATCTATCTATCTATCTATCTATCTATCTATCTATCTATCTATCTATCTATCTATCTATCTATCTATCTATCTATCTATCTATCTATCTATCTATCTCTCTGTCTGTCGGTCGATCAATCAATCTATCTGTCTGTATATCTATCTGTATGTCTGTCTATCTACCTGTCTACCTGTCTGTCTGTCTGTCTCTCTATTTGTTTATTTAGATATCTATCTATCTATCTATCTATCTATCTATCTATCTATCTATCTATCTATCTATCTATCTATCTATCATCAGTCTGTCTGTCTGTCTGTCTGTCTGTCTGTCTGTCTGTCTGTCTATCTATCTATCTATCTATCTATCTATCTATCTATCTATCTATTTATATATTGATCTGTTTATCTTTCTATTTATCTATTGATCTGTCCATCTGTCCGTCTATCTATCTATCTATCTATCTATCTATCTATCTATCTATCTATCTATCTATCTATCTATCTATCTATCTATCTATCTATCTATTTATATATTGATCTGTTTATCTTTCTATTTATCTATTGATCTGTCCATCTGTCCGTCTATCTGTCTATCTATCTATCTATCTATCTATCTATCTATCTATCTATCTATCTATCTATCTATCTATCTATCTATCTATCTATCTATCTATCTATCTATCTATCTATCTATCTATCATCAGTCTATCTATCTATCTATCTATCTATCTATCTATCTATCTATCTATCTATCTATCTATCTATCTATCTATCTATCTATCGTCTGTCTGTCTGTCTGTCTGTCTGTCTGTCTGTCTGTCTGTCTGTCTGTCTGTCTGTCTGTCTGTCTGTCTGTCTGTCTATCTATCTATCTATCTATCTATCTATCTATCTATTTATATATTGATCTGTTTATCTTTCTATTTATCTATTGATCTGTCCATCTGTCCGTCTATCTATCTATCTATCTATCTATCTATCTATCTATCTATCTATCTATCTATCTATCTATCTATCTATCTATCTATCTATCTATCTTTCTCTCTGTCTAATTATTTATTTGTCTTTTACTTATTTTATTTATTTATTTTTTAATGGCTGCGGCTAGATGACCAACACTCGGAGTTTCTAGGTATAAGTACGTCACACAGACATGATGCTTTTAGTAAGACGTCACAGCAGTCAAATGACCAGTGAGTTGTTGTATAAAGCAGTATATACAATCAGTCCAATGGAGAATTGTGCAAGGTGCAATGCTTCATTTACATATAGACAGGCATATGTATAAGTGTGCAAATGAGAGTTTGTGCATAGAGGTAGTAATAGAGGATCCCGGAAGTGGAGGCTCCCGGTTTCCATGCATGGTGTCCCGTGGAATGTTAATTGTCTAACAGTGTTAAAAACACTAATGTTGGTTTGACTGCACAAATTCCCATTCATGTCACAAAATCTTATGGAAAGGTTTTTCAGAAGACTGTTCTAGTTGCAAAATGCAGGGTAAGGGCCCATGGGGATATGGACTCTATCAATGGACATTGTCTTGAATTAGGATGTTCGACAACCTTATAGACTTTTGGCTATTAGTGCATTACTCTAAGTATTTTACTTTAACTCTACCCAGTCTTAACAGAGAACTGGACTAAACAGGAGCATAATGTCTCTGCCAGCTGTGTTGAAACCAGCCGATGTGCAGTGTGTCACCACAATAAATGGGATGCTCTTCAAAATGACAGCTTCCAAAAAGTGCATTAAGGCACCAAGACTCTGTGTTCCTGGCGTGCTCATTTCTAAAGCAGTGTGAGGTCCCTACTTGGAGGAAGAACTAGTGCTGAGAACAATTTTAATTAAGATTTCCTAACATGCCCTATTTGGAGACAGGTACATACTGTGGTGCTGAATTTTGAACTGAGAGTACAATCACATCAGGTGTCTTGGAGGGGAAAGATCTCTACAAGCTAAGCATCTCATATTATCATGGAAATCCCTCTATATCGATCGTCCTCGATGCATGTTCCGTTTCAAAGGCTGCAGCCTGCAGGAGTCTCCCTGCTGTAAGTTAATTTAAAAGTTTGAAGAAACCAACCCCCACAATTTACTTTCTGAAAAATAAAATAAAATAAATAAATATTATAGGCCTTAAAAAGTTTTATAATTGCTCTGAAGTTCAGAGGAAGATACGGTAGCAAAATAAAGCAGAAGAATTATACGCTTTAAGTAGCACATCAAAGTAATCAGTTCAAGTCTGTACACTAAGCTATGCTCATTTTTGACCCACCACTGAGCTCTCAAAGGGTAAAAACGTGTCTGGTTTCAAATGTTATGTGGCATTTAATATCTAAGGTAATACACTATCAAAATGTCACCTCAGAGTCAGAGAGGTCATGTTTTAACTAATTTATTGAACCCAATCTTTGATTAGTTGGGTAGATTTAACTTGCAATATTTTAATGTTCTAAAAAATGGTGCCCTTAAAGTATTTAGCCCCAGTTTTTCAAACCCTTTTTCTAGGAAAGTTGGGATGTTTTTTTTTAATGCATTAAAAAAGAATTTATTAAACTTAAATATAATATATAATATAATGCATATTATTTTTATAATATAATTTTATTAAACTGTTAAAAGTAGAAAAAGATGTCCAGTGTTTTTAAAGCTTTAAAAAAGAATTTATTAAACTGTTAAAAGTAGAAAAATATGTCCAATGTTTTTTAATGCATTAAAAAAAGAATTTATTAAACTGTTAAAAGTAGAAAAAGATGTCCATTTCTTTTTTTATGCATTAACAAATAATTTATTAAACTGTTAAAAGTTTAAAAAGATGTTCAATTTTTTTTTAATACATTAAAAAAATAATTTATTAAAGTAGAAAAAGAATACAAACAAATTCAGAATTTGATGCTTGCAACACACTCAAAAAAGTTGGGACAGAGGCATGTTTAACACTATCAGCTTTTCTATTAAAAATACTTTTTAATGGTTTGGGGACCGAGGACACTAATTGTTGCACTTTTTTGATACGATACTTCAGCTGCTCAACAGTCCGTAATTACTGTTGTCCAATTCTTGATTTCATGAAGCACCACACCTTAACACAGATGCAAGTCACTCATTCCCTGGGCATTGATGCACCCCCACACCATGACAGCTGTTGCCTTTTGCAGCTTTTGGTCTTTTTCGTCTTTGTCACAGAGAACTCAATGTTCTTTTTTTTTTAAAAAACAAGCTGAAATGTGAAATTTTCTGACAACAGAATATGTTTCCGCTGTCTTTCAGTCTATCTGAAATGAGCTCAGGCACAGAGAACTCAATGTTTCAACACAGAAATAATGACTGGCTTTCTCTTTGTGTAATAGTTTCAGGTTGCATTTCTTGATACAGCAGTGGACTGTGTTAAGTGACAACAACTTTCTGAAGTACTCCCAAGCTGATGTGGTTGTATTTATCACAGTAGCATGACTGTTTCTTATACAATGTTGTCTGAGCCCTTGAGGATAATGCAGATCATGATTAATGGATTCCGTTTTTGCCCTAAACAAAATGAGACTTCTCTAGATTCCCTGAATCTTTTCACAATATTATGTAAGGTAGATGGTGAAAGACACCACAGAAATAATGACTGGCTTTCTCTTTGTGTAATAGTTTCAGGTTGCATTTCTTGATACAGCAGTGGACTGTGTTAAGTGACAACTACTTTCTGAAGTACTCCCAAGCTGATGTGGTTGTATTTATCACAGTAGCATGACTGTTTCTTATACAATGTTGTCTGAGCCCTTGAGGATAATGCAGATCATGATTAATGGATTACAAAATGAGACTACTCCAGATTCCCTGAATCTTTTCACAATATTATGTAAGGTAGATGGTGAAAGACCTGAATTATTTGCATTGAGAAATCAGTCCAAACCTGCCCCACAATGTGTGCTTGGGTGGTGCAGCAGGATATTCCGCTAGCACACACCAGCACTGGGATTCTGAACTCCCCAAGTTCAAAACTCAGCTCTGCTACCTGTGTGCTGGATGCCCCCTAGCGTGTGTGGGGTCTTTAGTAGCTTGTACAAAGGTGGAGGCTCGCAGGGGGTCGGTGTGTTACTCTCTGTTCGCAAAACTAGCCTCACATGCAAATTCACCAACATATGCGTAAGTAATATGAATAAGAAGGGGTCTTCTTTAAAGAACATGCAGTGAGGGTGTGTCAGGCAAATACACCGATCAGCCATAACACTCTTGTTCAGCCATAACCACCTCCTTGTGTCTACACACATTGTTCAGTTTATTGGCTTCACTTACCATATAGGAGCACTTTGTAGTTCTACAATTACTGACAGTAGTACATCTGTTTCTCTGCATGCTTTGTTAGCCCCATTTCATTCTGTTCTTCAATGGTCAGGACTCTCCAAGACAACTACAGACCAGGTATTATTTGGGTGGTGGGTCATTCTCAGCACTGCAGTGAAAATGACATGGTAGTCATGTGTTAGTGTGTGTTGTGCTGGTATGAGTGGATCAGACACAGCAGCAATGATGGAGTTTTTTTAAATACCTCACTGTCACTGCTGGACTGAGAATAGTCCACCAACCAAATATATATCCAGCCAACAGCGCCCTGTGGGCAGTGTCCTGTGACCATTGATGAAGGTCTAGAAGATGACCAACTCAAACAGCAGCAATAGATGAGCGATCGTCTCTGACTTTACATCTACAAGGTGGACCAACTAGGTAGGAGTGTCTAATAGAATGGAGAGTGAGTGGACACGGTATAAAAAAAACTCCAGTAGCGCTGCTGTGTCTGATCCACTCATACCAGCACAACACACACTAACACACCACCACCATGTCATTGTCACTGCAGTGCTGAGAATAATCCACCAGCTAAATAATACCTACTCTGTGGTGGTCCTGACCATTGAAGAACAGGGTAAAAGCAGGCTAAAAACATGCAAAGAAACAGATGGACTACAGCCAGTAATTGTAGAACTGCAAAGTGCTTCTATATGGTAAGTGGAGCTGATAAAACAGTGAGTGTAGAAACAAGGAGGTGGTTTTAATGTTATGGCTAATCAGTGTATATACCCTCCTCAGACACTATCAGGGTCTCCAGCAGCAGAAGACAAATTGGCTATGCTAAATTGGGAGAAAAAGGCAGAAATGCATAAATAAAATAATACAAATGAATAAATATATCAAACAAATCACTGTATGGCATTTATAATGCAATGAAATATGCTCTGCTGGGTGTTTTATACCCAAAATCAGATATATAAAGATAGGTTAATGTAACTAACAAAGATAATCCCCTCCCACTTAGACATAAACATGCAAAATGCTTTCAAAGAGCGTGCACACACACAAACGCCAGCGCACGCCTGTCCACGGGCGGTAATGAGTTCACTATGTGTTTTAAAAGGGATTAACTGCATTAAATCACATTTCATTCTCTTACCAGAACAAAACGTAGCTGTTCATAAAAAACATGTTCATTTATTACTGCTTTAGAGGGGCTTAAATTTGATGCATGAATATTTTATCACAGCTAATGCAACATAGTTGTGCCCGAGATGTGCATTCATTATAAAATCTAAGGAAAATGGCAACACAGACCATCAATGCAAGTATGCAAATGACAAATGAGCTAATCAATTTGTCATGCAATAATAATGCTGTGTTTTTGTTAAAAAGACTGTACCACTGGCGCTCAATGCGTCTTGGCAGAAAAACCAAACAATTGTGTTTCTCTCTCAACCAGTTAGGGGAGGGAAAAGAAAAAAAATGGACCGAGATGAGGCAAAACAAAAGCTTCAGACTGAGAATTGACAGAAATGAGCTTTAAATGAGCGCTAGAGTAGCTTTTAACCTTAAAAGCAGTCCATAGGAGGAGGTCTGAACATGGCTACATTAACTTGTCTTCTTCAATACATGCCAGGTGAAGCAGATTCAGCACCCTCTCTGATGACCCGCTTTTTTAACAACAAACAAGGAGCTCATTCAGTCGGGGTTGGAGAGAGCGCACCACTTTTCCTGGCCCAGAAACGTTCTCGGCACACACTGGCGGGCTTTGTGTGGCTCACTTCCTGGCTGAGGCTCAAGAACACTGAACATTGAATCGATTGCATATGCATGTGTTCAATGATTCATAGCTGTGTTTCATAATAGTAATAATAATAATGAACATAGAATAATTACCTGCAGTGGGATTAAAGCAAGGTTATAGTTTAAGGATTTCTAAATGCCTGTGATCATGTGACCCTCGTTTATTCATCATTATGTAGCAGATAAGGAACAAGGAAACATGATTTGTTTTAGTAGTAGTACTGGGGAAATCATAATAGGATGGCAAATGATATGGAAAACCCCCACAAACAGCCTACTGTTATATTTTACATACACCTGTACATCATTTTTTTTGGCATGGTCTCCTGATTACAATCCCAATTCTGCAGGTCTGAAGTGTCACATAATACCATTACTTAAAACTGTACGCAACTGACGCATAAATTACACTGTTTGCTTACATGCAAAAAATATCCCTTACTCCAAAATGAGCACTTTAACTTTAAGTTCATTGCTTATTGTTCATGGGCAAAAAGCCATTTAGGAAAGCAATGGTTTTTAACAGGTTAATCCAGGATTTAACTTCACAATGATCAATTGTTTAATTCAGTGGTACCTTAAAACTCGACGTCAGTTGGTTCTAGAAGTGGCATTGAGTTTAAAAGGCATTGAGTTTTAATGTTTTTTTCCCCCCACAATGATGTATGGGAAACCTGTTAATGTGTTCCATGGTCCCGTGGAACTGCATATATTTTAGGCTAAAGTAAAATAATGGGGTTGTATTTGACACTTATACACTGAAAATAACACAAATATAATATAAAAACACTGAAATACAATAAAACCTGCACTTTACCTTTACTTCTTTATTGTTTCCTTATGCTTCTTAATCATGGAGATGCTTGATCTTGAAATACCATATTCCGTTCAGTAAAGGCACATTCACATGAGAAGCGGCAAAATAGCTTATGCGCTGGCTGTGCTGTTATTTACTGTGAAGTGTGTCATACTGTACTAAAACAATGAGTGAGGAATTTCATTAATGGAGAGAACTTATGAGCAGTAATAATTAAGAGAGATTTAGTGTTCCTGTGTTGTTCTTTTAAAACATTAAGTCACATTAAGCTTTTTTTTATTACGATAAGCATTTTTGACTCTCTCTGAACCCCGAGCTATAACACAAGTTTAAAAGTGAAACAGGAGAAAAATCCAGCTAAACACAGATACATGTGGACGCTTTCAGAGTGGATTTGACGGTTATTCCACACAAATGCAGATTCGTCTCATATTCGCACTTTGATGTGTTTTATCACACCGCTCAAGCCAAGCGCTGAGCAAAACAGCGGTCGCACACACGTTGAGTTTAAGGTAAACGTTGAGTTTAAGGGTACAACCTTTTTGATGAAGGGCATCGACTTTAGGGAACGTCGAGTTACAAGGTACCACTGTATGTTAAAAGCAATCAGACTTGCCTGTTGTTTGGCCCAGGTATATAGTTCTTATATTATTGATGTAAAGAAAGTAATACCACATGCAACAGGGCACCATAAAGGGCCCCATTTTAACAATAGTTCAGTAAGCTTGTTATGTGTTGTGAATTTGTTGTATTTTATTAAATACAGATACAGGTTTGAATTTTGCAATGTATTTAATAATTTATTATTTTTTTAATTATTGCAAATATTGGTAATTAATAATTGGTAATTAATAACTAAATTCACTGAGTGTTAAATCAGCCAGAGCTTTCCTATTATTCAAATGCCTACTATCTGTATACCTATACTGCCTGGCCCTCAATAAATGATTCAAATCATCTCAATGATGTTCAATTTGATTGATATCACGACTCTGTTCAGGCCACCCAGACTTGTTAAATCATTGTACAAGTTCTTGTGTTTCTCCATGTGTTTAGTACCGTAATACAGATTTAAATTGTGATTCTTAAACACACCGATCTGTTGCCACACACTAAGCACACAGCTTTACATCTGACGTCCGTAAATAAATACTTAGACATCTATGTCTTGTTAAAAACTCTTGTTGAATACATTTTATATTAATCACACTCACAGTTCTATTCGCCAACACATTACGGTAAAGCTGGATACACTCGTATACATGCACGAACATACAAATTTAGGTAAACTGGAAAAATAAGTGTCCCTTCAAAATAAAAACAATGCTATTGTAATGCATGTATGATGTACACTTATTTACATCTACCACTGACCTTATGCGGGCTGGTCAGAGACACCCAACCCAGGATGTGGCCCGGGGGCCGTAAATTGCCCAGTTGTGTGTTAAACCATGTCCTAATGGACTTTGTTTAATGCACAGGAGCACGAAAGAATGCTGGAACATGAAAGAGCTTTTCTCTCATTCATTCATTCATTCATTTATATAAGTAGTTGCTTACACTAGTTAGCAATGGGTGTTGTTAAAACAACTGAAGTCAATAATTAGAAGGGGTGTCAACATACTTTTGGCCCAATAGTATTATCTGAATAATCTTAAATTTTATACACACTTTCTAAATTTAGCAGAATAATTAGACCAAGGCTTTCAGTGTTAACCAAGCTTTTTAGCACACAACAGCAGATCTGCTCCAGAGTCCCTAGGCTCTGCTATCAAAGAGCTTCTCCACAGCTGATCATTAGCAATTTCAGAGCCTTAGGCAACTCCGGGACCCCAGACTGAGCAGTATAATTCAGCGTCTGTCTTGGCCATACAATCAAAGGGCCATACTGTACATTTAGCATTTCCATGCAAAAGAAATAGCACTGGGAGGAAGCAGTTAGCATGCAGCTTATATTGCAGAAATTAAAGAATATAAAAGCACTTACAAAGCTGGAATATTTACCTGCCATTCTGGCAAGAATGTGCTACTTTACTGGTCCAAATCTGGAAATCTAGAAGTCTTATATGTGATCACATAAGCCATTGGTGATATTTTACCTGAAATAACCAGATAAATCTATTATAAAACATTATTTCACATTCAAATGTAAATCTGTAGCATGGGTTGTTCACATGCTTTTAAATACAAGATCCACAGAGACCTACAGTGGTACTGGTTTGCACACCTAAACAAGTGTGTTAGCAGTAACTGTAGTAAAAATGCAGATAAAGTAGTAAAGACTGTTAGATGGTTTTATCCAAAGTGACTCACAGTACTCTAAGCAATTGAGGGTTAGGGGCCTTGCTTAAGGGCCCAACAGCAGCAACCTGGCAGCAGTGGGCCTTGAACCAGCAACCTTCTGTTTACTAGTCCAGTACCTTAACCACTAAGCTACAATGTCCTTTACACAACAGAAACTAAAAACCACTGCTTTATACTGGTCAGGGTCACAGAGGGTCTGATTTTTTGGGTGACAGACAGTTATAACCCTGGGCAGGTCGCCAGTCCATCACAGGACAAACACACACATACACATTCACATTTAGAGCAATTTTTAGTACTTCCAGTTAGCCTGACTGCATGTCTTTGGACTGTGGGAGGAAAACTGAGCTCTTGGAGGAAAATCACATAGACAGAGGGAGAACATGCAAATTCCATCCAGCCAGGGAATCAAACCCATGTACTTCTTGTCATTAAGGTGTTTTATTGCAATCATGTTTTATTGGAAATATAAAGCAATATATCAGTTTAGTCCCTATGAATAAAAGGGCCTTTTCCCCAACTAGTATTGGGTCTGGGTCCAACTGGGCTCTGTTTAAAAGTCACTGTATGAAACAAACATTGTATTTAAACAGACTATTCAGGGACATTTTACTGTATTTAAGAGATTATATACTGGTATATTAACTAATGGTCTGTATGAAAGCCTTTCTTATTCGTTCTTAAACTGATTGTTTAAAGTCATGTTATTTTATTATTTATTTATTTATATTATTTATTTTATTTATCACCTGTTTCAGTAAAATTAACTTTGATTAAAAATCTTCATCAGACTTATCCACAATAATTTGCTTTTTTTTTTTTTTTTTTATGATAAATGTACCTCATTTATGCAGGTGTATTACTTCTAAATACTGCACTCTGACTAAGCTCTAAACTAATTAACCCGCTTATCACGATAAAGCGCTTCCTTGCGGTCATTTTTAATACATAATGTATGTAGGAGTACATTTAATTTCACTCTAGTAGAAGTATGTTTGTAACAACATAATGCCATTAGTTCTCTTGAAGACCATGTGTCCATCTGTCATTAATTTCTCTGACTATCAAATTTGGTTGTACTGGGTGTAGGGTGAACTACGTAGCTGTAGAACTGTTACATTCATAAATTTGCTTTGTAAAAGCTATTTTTAATAAAAAAAATGCTTATTGCTCTATGTCCTTTCACACGTATCCTCTATGTGTAATGTTGGTTTTTTACATTTGGATGGATGGATGGATGGATGGATGGATGGATGGATGGATGGATGGATGGATGGATGGATGGATGGATGGATGGATGGATGGATGGTTGGATGGATGGATGGATGGATGGATGGATGGATGGATGGATGGATGGATGGATAGATAGATAGATAGATAGATAGATAGATAGATAGATAGATAGATAGATAGATAGATAGATAGATAGATAGATAGATAGATAGATAGAATGTTTTACTTAATTGGCGACCTGTCCAGGGTGGTTCCTGCATTTACGGCCAATGATACCCATAAAAAGAGGTGATAAAACAGACAATGAATAAATGAATGTATTAGTTAGTATTAGCACAATTAGTATTATTATTATTAAGTTAAATAATTACAGCACTTTTCACATACTCAAGGTCAATGTGCATCACAAATAAATACATAAATAAATAGCTTTAATAGTTAAGCTTTAAATAAGGTACAGCTTGTGGCTTTCCTGAGGTGATGTGGTAGTGCATTTTGAGAGTCTTGGGGCTGCAGCGCTAAAGAATCTGGTTCAGACTGTAAAGAGTTTGGTGACAGAGAAGGTAAGAAGGTGACTATCTGAGAATCTAAGTGAGTGGATTGGTGTATGGGGGGGAAAAGGATTAAAGAGATGTAAGAAGGTGCAAGTCCATTAAATGCGTGGTATACAAGAGAGAATTTTGAATGGAATGCGGGCAGAGACGACGAGGCAGTGCAGCTGTTGAGGTACTAAACAGATGTTTAAAGGCTTTCTAGTTTGTGCAGCACAGTTGTGAATATACTGGCATTTTCTGAAGAAAAACCTGAGAAAAGTGAGTTGCAATAATGGAGGTGTGATGCGATGAATGCATGAATCAGTATTTCTGCATCATGAAGGCGTGCAGTATTATGAAGGTGGAAAAAGGCAGATTTGGTAACAGACCTAATGTGTAACTGAAAGGAAAGTGAAAACAATTCACTTTGGCAAGGGCAGCTCTAGATCCAACAGGCATGACTTCTGTCTCAGTTCGAATCCCAGCTCTGCCGTGCAGCCCCTGAGCAAGGCCCTTATTGGCTCCAGGGACACAGGACAATGGCTGATCCTGCGCTCTGATCCCAGCTTCCAAAAATAAGTTGGGATACGTGAAAAAAGAAATTCGTTGTACTGTACACTTGTATATGTATATATGACAAATAAAAGTATGTAGATAATAAATAAATAAAAAAGGACCCAGACCTGAACCCTGCGGCACTTCATGAGTAACTGGCATGGTGCGGAATTTGAATAATAATAAATAATAATAATAAATAAATAAAAAAGGACCCAGACCTGAACCCTGCGGCACTTCATAAGTAACTGGTATGGTGAGGAATTTGAATTTGATAAGAGAAATGAAGTTCTGCCTGTCAAAAAAATTTTTTTTAGTAAACTATGGCTGTTTCCAGTCAGGCAGAAACCCGACAAAAAGTGAGAGAACAATTTACTATAACAGAAATAAGAGTAGAAGAAGAACACTTTAAAACTTTAACTAATAATACTGGTGCTGGATCAAAAGCACTGGCAAGCATGTCACATTTCATGATTAGTTTTCATCTTTCTCTAGGGTTAATGGGAACAAAGCTATGAAAGAGGGTGATCTGTGTGTCCATAGTACAGTTAAATGGAGTAACAGGAGAGCAGCTGGAAGGGAGTTGTTCATAAATGGTCAGAATTTTGTTTCAGAAGAATTGAAGAAACTCCTCACACAGGGTAGTAGAGCTAGAGTAGAGTAAGAAAAAATAATAAAAAAGAAACTACTACTAGGTATTGGCAGCGCTCATCTCCCACATGCCGAAATGGGTCCTGTCAGTCATATTCAGTCTGATGTGGCCTGGCAGGTAAGTTCTATATCTACTGTATATCTGTATATATTCTCTCTGTCTTGTCATTGTCTAAGGAATGTAGTGTGCCTGAGGATGAGAGTGTGGATATATATATATATAATTCCAACTTTGTGTAGCAGCTCGTATGAACTCAATTTCTAACCTTACTGTCTTTATGTAGTAATTATTTAAGGCGTAAAGTACACCAATCAGCAAAACATTAAAACCACCTCCTTGTTTCTACACTCACTGTCCATTTTATCAGCTCCACTTAACATATAAAAGCACTTTGTAGTTCTACAATTACTGACTGTAGTCCATCTGTTGATGCCATCAGCAAAAAAATGTTTTTGGTTGAGCACGTAGTCACTGGTGCACCGCTGCTTTCACATCATCATCACATAAAAATCTTCTTCCCCTTAAAGCTTCTTTGAGCGTCCAAAAAGGTGGAAATCAGATGACGCTAATTCCGGACTATAAGCTCTCTCTCTCAGTCTCTCAGACACGACCAACTACTACTCCTCCCGCCCTCACCGCTTCCAACAAAAACATGAAAGTGTGGAAACTTTTTGAAGATCCCTCGTATGTTTTTGTGTTTTAACCACACCAATTGTTAACAGGTGTATACAATCAATTGTATAATACAAAGGCTTAATTAGTTTAAGAAATGCCCTTTGCTGTAAGCTACCTCACCAAACACCTTGTGCATAAATTGGAACATTCAGCTAGCACACACTTCAAATCTCAGCTCTGCTACCGGCAGGTTGGGCGCCTACACAACAATGATTGGCTTGTTGTTCAGAGAGGGTGCCAAGAGGGATTCCTCATAACTGATGCAATTACAACCTCTGCTGGCTGATTGATGGTGCCTGCACAGAGAAGGGGGATAATGTGATCAGGGTGTGTCTCTCTGTACACAAAGCTGATCCACATATGAACCCGGATACGTGTCGAAGGGGGCATGTGTTAGTCACAGCTCTCCTCAGTCAGAGTGGAGGTCAACATCGGTAGAGAGGCAGCATATTGCAATCGGGTAATTGGATACGACTAGATTGGGAGAAATAAAATGGAGCATTTACATATCAAATACACTACACATATTAAAGGTTATAATTCCAATACTTAAAGGTTTCCTGTTCTACACTTAATGGCCAGAAGTATGTGGGCAAATGCTAAGTCTAGCTAAATGTAGACCTAAATGTTTCCGTTCTTATGAGCTGCAGCCTGGCATTTCAGTTGATGGCATCACCAAATCAGAAAGCACCCCCTGCATTTATCGCTTTCTATTTACTTAAATACAGTACACAAGCTACCCGTTTTTTGTGCATCTGTTTTGCTAGCAACTAGTACAACACCGACACTTTGGCTAGCACTTTAGCTAGCTTAGCTACAAGCCCTGCTGCATATAATTACACTGAAGATGTTACTTGAAAGCTTCAATTAAGTAACAGTGCAAAACGACTCATGACCTGCTGATTAAACAGCAAAGCGCTTTCAGTGGGAGGTTCTGCCAACTCGGCTGCAATAAAGAGCAATACAAGAAGTCATTTCTGCCCACCGCGGTGGCGATCTATAATGACTCTCACTGGTGCAAAAGGAGGATGCAGAGCCCATAGTAACCACAGACATTCAACCTTGCAAATGGTACTATCTGATTTGCAAATTTGCACATGGTACTGAACAGCTTATAATTACACACATAATGTCTATAAACTGCACCTTTTAGTGCTCACCTTTTAAACTCACCGCCTTTAGTTTTTTGCTCTGTTAGATGTTCTTATATTCTTATTTTTTATATAATTATTTTATATTTTTATTATTTTTAGATTCATTTTTTATATTTTATTTTTGCATTACATTACTTTTCATTTTATTTTATTATTTAATTTTTTTACTGTACTACATTGACATGTTGTTGTTTGATGGCTGTAACACTGCAATTTCCCCTCGGGGATCAATAAAATAATCAATCAATCAATCAATCTCATGGTAGGACTTCTGCAACTCTCTCCTGGCAGGTGCTCCTATGTCCACTATTAAACCCTTGCAACTCATTTAAAATGCAGCTGCTCGTTTTTAACCAACCTAAAGACTGCCACATCACCCCACTGCTGCGTTCTCATCACTGGCTTCCTGTAGCTGCCCGCATTGCACCTTAAAACACTTATGCTCGCCTACAAAGCCAAAAATGGACCAGCCCCAAGCTACCTTCATGGTCTTATAAAACCCCGCTCTGTACCACGCAACCTCCGAGTCACTAGTCTTGCTCGCCTTGATCCTCCACCCAGAACTCAAGGAAGACAAGCATCAAGACTCTTCTCTGTACTTGCACCCAAGTGGTGGAACGAGCTTCCCTTGTCTGTCCGAACATCTGAGTCTCTTGCTGTCTTCAAAAGACGATTAAAAACCCACCTCTTTACTAAGCACTTAAGCTAACATTTAATTACTTACTAACGTTTCTATTCATTTCTTGCAAAAAAAAAAATTCTAACAAGGTTTTAGCAGATTTGTATTTTTTGACTGTTGTCCACTTAAACTAGAGAAAGGTAATGTTCACTATGGATGCACTTATGGAAGCTAAATGCCATCAGTCAGTCAATCAATCAATCAAGGCAGAAATGTAAACACATGTATAGTGATTCACCACATCAATGTTTTAGGCCAGAAACATGGCCATCACCTTTACCACTGTTGGTTGAGGACATAAGAACATAAGACAGACCTGTGGCCTTCTTGACATCAGCTTTTCTTGTGTCCAACAAAGATTTTAAAGTGCATCCGGAAATGCCTGTAATTGATGGGCTAATGCAGCTACAAGCAGTAAAATCACTCCCAGTTTGCAGTTCCTGATGTAAAAGTGGAATTTCCCCTCCCCCATTCTGTTTTTAGTAGCATATAATTATAGCCTCATTAAATATGAACCACACATAACTACTCAATATATTTGAAGTAGCAAGAATTCCAATCTGCCTATATTTCCTGTGATTACAGTAGGGCACAGAAACACGTCACTGGGGCGTATTGCATGTGGGGCAAGTTGGGTCTAGTGACTCCCCAATGCTGCGCTATGCTATTTATTATGCAGTAATGAAGTTGCTTTATACGAAAATGTTCGTCTCAGGATGGAGGAGGTCAAGCAAGAAGCATATTCCCATACTCGACAATCCCCAGGTTCCCATTACAGTATGCGAGAAATAGTATTCAGAAAGTAAATGGCACACCAGGAAACTATGCACTGTAGCTGCAGCAGTGATAACAGCTCCTGAATTAGTAAATAGCCCCAACACATAATGCTAACAACTCCTATTGAGCACTTTTATTGAAGATTACACTTTTCATTGGCTAGGGATTTGCAATAAAATCAGACTTTATTTGATATACGACAGTAATTAGAAATTCTCTGTTGTTCATGGTACAATATTTCAGTCTTTAGTTTTACTTTTTAATAAAATATTGTGAGGTTTACTTGATATCTATTACTACAGGTTTTATGCTAGCAGGCAGAACACAAGCAGTGGTTGCAGTACAGGTTGGGTTTGCTGGTTTTTTTTTATATAATTATTTTTGTTATTGATTTCTGCTCTTTTAAACACTTTATTTGTTAAACTGTACTTTAATTTGTAGCTCAACAAAAATCAATACATTATTAAATTCTGCTATTTTTAGTTAGATGGCTTTACACTGTGGTCCATGTTGTGTTCCAACTTTGTGCCTTATTGTTTCTTAATAGCAATGGAACCACCCTCAACAAATTAATAAATTAATCTTCAGTCAGTATTAACATTATCATTTTAAAGGTCGGAGTGAATTTCAGAACCACTGGGAATAATTCAGGAATACACACCTGTAATGGCTGTTCATGACATGGTGCCACAGACTCATTCATTTCAAAGGCAACTTGGGTCATTTTAACTACAAAGCCCAAATACTCAGCAGTTCAATACCCAGATTCGATTCTGGGCTTGGTTGTGAGAGAGTTTATTCATCACCAAATGGTCACACAGACAAATTAGGTCTAATGCTACAACTCTTTATATATTATCTTTTAATTTTATCAATTCATTATTGACCAACTGTATTTGTACATGTAGTTCCAAAAATAATTTCATGTACTTGAGTAAACAATTAATATAATTAATGAATGCATTTAAAGGCATTGTATTGTAAATGCAGTGTGTATGGTATTTGTAAAATAAATAAGAAAATAAATAAATAATGCTGATTATAGCATTTGTTCCCCTCCGGAGTGAACTAAACACAGAAAAAAAAAGAAATGCGTTGTGTTATACCAATCACTACTCCATTCTTGTCTGGCCACAGATCACTTTAACATCAAGTGGTACATACCTGAACTTGAGTGAGTAAACAGTGAGTGAGTGACTAAATGAGTGAAGGAAGGATGGATAAGATAAGGTAAGTAAGTGAGTGAGTAAGTGAACAATGAGTGATTAAATAAGTGAAGGAAGGAAGGAAGGTAATATAAGGTAAGTGAGTGAGTGAACAGTAAATGAGTGAGTGAGTAAAACAGTGAGTGAGTGAGTGAACAGTGAGTGATTAAATGAGTGAAGAAAGGAAAGAAGGAAGGTGATATAAGGTAAGGTAAGTGAGTGAGTGAGTGAACAGTAAGTGAGTGAACAGTAAGTGATTGAGTGAGTGAACAGTGAGTAAGTGATTGAGTGAGTGAGTAAAACAAACAATGAGCGAGTAAGTGAGTGACTGAGTGAGTGAGGGAGTGAGTAAACAAACAGTGAGTGGGTGAGGGAGTGAGTAAACAAACAGTGAGTGAGTGAGGGAGTGAGTAAACAAACAGTGAGTGAGTGAGTGAACAGTGAGGGAGGGAGGGAGGAAGGGAGGGAAGGAAGGTAATGTAAGGTGAGTGAGTGAGTGAACAGTAAGTGAGTGAGTAAACAAACAGTGAGTGAGTGAGTGAACAGTGAGTGATTGAGTGAGTGAACAGTAAGTGAGTGAGTGATTGAGTAAATGAGTGAGAGAGTAAAACAAACAATGAGCGAGTGAGTGAGTGAACAGTAAGTGACTGAGTGAGTGAGTGAGGGAGGGAGGGAGGGAGGGAAGGTAATATAAGGTAAAGTAAGTGAGTGAGTGAACAGTAAGTGAGTGAGTGAGTGAACAGTAAGTGATTGAGTGAGTGAACAGTAAGTGAGTGAGTGATTGAGTACATGAGTGCGTGAGTGAGTGAGTAAAACAAACAATGAGCGAGTGAGTGAGTGAGGGAGTGAGTAAACGAACAGTGAGTGATTGAGTGAGTGAGGGAGTGAGTAAACAAACAGTGAGTGAGTGAGTGAGTGAGTGAACAGTGAGTGAGTGAGTGAGTGAGGGAAGGAGGGAAGGTAATATAAGGAAAGGTAAGTAAGTGAGTGAAGGAAGGAAGGTAAGGTAATGTTAGTTTACATTTGCAGCATTTAGCAGACATTTTTATGCAAACCGACTTACAATTGTGACTGAATACAGTTTGAGCAAGTGAGGGTTATGGACTTTGCTCAGGGGCCCAACAGTGGCAACTTGCTGGCATCAGGCTTGAACTGGCAACCTTTTGATTACTAGACCAGTACCTGAATAGTGAGCTAGCACTAGTTAGTTTTAATAATATAGTAACAATGACAATGATCGAATGGACGAATCATATACAAGGGCAGAGACAAGGCAGTAAAGGTAGCAGGTTAGTAAATCTTTGTTAGTTTATGTTGTGTTGTTATTGATAGTTTTATTGAACCTTTATTTTTACTTCGTATTATTTTTATGTTAGTTAAGAATAAATAATATTATTACTTGAGCAAACCAGAGTATCTGGCAAAAGCATGATTATGAAAATCAGCCCTTTACAATAATTATTCACAGAGAGCGACTGGAACGGCACTTGTGTGTTTAGCTTGCATAAACTTAATTCAGATTGCCCATTTGGTGCAAGGAATCTTTGCAGCCATGTGTCTGTTGGCGTCTCGAACCAATTTGTCATTCCAAGCCGCTTTGTGTGCTGCCAGTGCCGAGATGATGTCCGTGCTCTGATCCTGGCAGCACTTTGGGACAAAGCCAAGTGTTTCACGTACACTACACAGGGACAAAAGAGCTTGTGCTTGCTGATTATGGTCTCTGAGGAAGAGAGGAACAGAAGATCGGGCTTTGCAAAACTTCTTGGTACAAGTATGGAGCTCAGCTACTGGAACATGTGTGAAAAGGCAAAGCTTAGACTAAATAAAGCGTCGATTCTGGTGTGGTTTGAAAATGTTACCCGGGAAGAATTTATGTGCGACTGATGATAAAATAAAGCTTTTTTTATGGTTGAATAATAGATGCCACACGACATGGCAGTGGTCCATTACAGTATAGGCCCTCATTTACCGCCACTTGTGTGTGTAAAAATGTAAAGCAAATAAGACTGGCTGGATTCACTCACAACATTCAGCAAGGATTGTGTCTTTTTGTTGTTGTTTTGCATTTTTGTTTTAATTACAATGCAATTTGAGCTTAGAATGCAAATTAATTCACGTGAAACATTTAAGAATGACTCATTTTAAGAATGCAGATTGTGTGTCTAAATCCCTACCAGGAAGTGGGTAGTTTTCAGGTAATGATCTGTATATGCATTCTGGCAATTTCCCATAGATGTGGCTACTTCACAGACAAACACGGTATTTCTCCATGAACACACAAAAATAGCTTCTAATTAAAACACATTACACAAGCACAGGTAGCCAGGAATGAATCCAGCACTGTGATTCATAGTAGGTAACACTGGTGGTGTTTAAAACCATGTAAGCTGCCTCATACTTGCTGTTTATAAGTTATGTACATGTGCTCGCATCTACAGTATGTGTAGCTTTGTATGGTTTTGAACTCAAACTTATATACACAGATGGGTGACATGCACTGGCAAGGATAATTAGTAAAGCCTTGACCCTGAGTACAGCTTCAGGAGGACTCATGATAATAAAGAAAAAAATAATAACAATATAAAAAAATAAAAAAATAATACTTGTTATTGTTAATAATAGTATCATTGAATATAGCTCAGATCTCAACTCTGCTATCGGTCAGCTGGGCACAACTGGCAGTGCCTGCAGCAGACAAAATAATAGCATAGAATATACTTAAAATAGTAATATAATATAGTAAATAATAATAATAATTATACTTGTTATTGTTAATAATAGTAACAGAATATAATTTAAAAATAATAATATATAATATAGTAAATAATAATAATAATTATACTTGTTATTGTTAATAATAGTAGCATAGAATATACTTAAAATAGTAATATAATATAGTAAATAATAATAATATTAATAATAATAATAATTATTATTATTATACTTGTTATTGTTAATAATATTACCATATAATATAATAAAAAATATTAAAGTTTAATGTAGTAAATAATAATAATAATATAATACTTGTTATTGTTAATAATAGTAACATAGAATATAGTTAAAAATAAAATTATACTAAATAATAATGATAATATATTTTTTCATTTTAATGAAGTCTTCTTTAGCATTGAAATAGTTGATGCAGTGGCGCCGTTGAATTTACCAGCGCTTCAGATCTCAGCTCTGCTATCGGTCAGCTGGGCACAACTGGCAGTGCCTGCAGCAGACAAAATTGGCCACTAGTCTGCTATGTGGAAAAAGACCAGACTAAAAAGAGGGTGGGGTCTTCAACACAGAAGTTTAGGAACGCAGAGATCAGTTCTAGACTGGCCAAATGAACAAATCCACTGAAGTATGGGCGAATATCAAGGGGTCGTGGACTGCACACGTTTTGGAGGGAGTGTGTGTTAGAAAAATATAATCCCTAGCAGCCATCGACTATATGTAAATATATATACAGTGTATCACAAAAGTGAGTACACCCCTCACATTTCTGCAGATATTTAAGTATATCTTTTCATGGGACAACACTGACAAAATGACACTTTGACACAATGAAAAGTAGTCTGTGTGCAGCTTATATAACAGTGTAAATTTATTCATCCCTTAAAATAACTCAATATACAGCCATTAATGTCTAAACCACCGGCAACAAAAGTGAGTACACCCCTTAGTGAAAGTTCCTGAAGTGTCAATATTTTGTGTGGCCACCATTATTTCCCAGAACTGCCTTAACTCTCCTGGGCATGGAGTTTACCAGAGCTTCACAGGTTGCCACTGGAATGCTTTTCCACTCCTCCATGACGACATCACGGAGCTGGCGGATATTCGAGACTTTGCGCTCCTCCACCTTCCGCTTGAGGATGCCCCAAAGATGTTCTATTGGGTTTAGGTCTGGAGACATGCTTGGCCAGTCCATCACCTTTACCCTCAGCCTCTTCAATAAAGCAGTGGTCGTCTTAGAGGTGTGTTTGGGGTCATTATCATGCTGGAACACTGCCCTGCGACCCAGTTTCCGGAGGGAGGGGATCATGCTCTGCTTCAGTATTTCACAGTACATATTGGAGTTCATGTGTCCCTCAATGAAATGTAACTCCCCAACACCTGCTGCACTCATGCAGCCGCAGACCATGGGATTCCCACCACCATGCTTGACTGTAGGCATGACACACTTATCTTTGTACTCCTCACCTGATTGCCGCCACACATGCTTGAGACCATCTGAACCAAACAAATTAATCTTGGTCTCATCAGACCATAGGACATGGTTCCAGTAATCCATGTCCTTTGTTGACATGTCTTCAGCAAACTGTTTGCGGGCTTTCTTGTGTAGAGACTTCAGAAGAGGCTTCCTTCTGGGGTGACAGCCATGCAGACCAATTTGATGTAGTGTGCGGCGTATGGTCTGAGCACTGACAGGCTGACCCCCCACCTTTTCAATCTCTGCAGCAATGCTGACAGCACTCCTGCGCCTATCTTTCAAAGACAGCAGTTGGATGTGACACTGAGCACGTGCACTCAGCTTCTTTGGACGACCAACGCGAGGTCTGTTCTGAGTGGACCCTGCTCTTTTAAAACGCTGGATGATCTTGGCCACTGTGCTGCAGCTCAGTTTCAGGGTGTTGGCAATCTTCTTGTAGCCTTGGCCATCTTCATGTAGCGCAACAATTCGTCTTTTAAGATCCTCAGAGAGTTCTTTGCCATGAGGTGCCATGTTGGAACTTTCAGTGACCAGTATGAGAGAGTGTGAGAGCTGTACTACTAAATTGAACACACCTGCTCCCTATGCACACCTGAGACCTAGTAACACTAACAAATCACATGACATTTTGGAGGGAAAATGACAAGCAGTGCTCAATTTGGACATTTAGGGGTGTAGTCTCTTAGGGGTGTACTCACTTTTGTTGCCGGTGGTTTAGACATTAATGGCTGTATATTGAGTGATTTTGAGGGAAGAATAAATTTACACTGTTATATAAGCTGCACACAGACTACTTTTCATTGTGTCAAAGTGTCATTTTGTCAGTGTTGTCCCATGAAAAGATATACTTAAATATCTGAAGAAATGTGAGGGGTGTACTCACTTTTGTGATACACTGTATATATATATATATATATATATATATATCAGTGGCGATTTCTCTAAGACTGCAAGGGAAGCTCAGCTTCCCCTAAAATGTCAAAAATGAAATGGTCAAATATGTACAGTTGTGTTAACATTTCATTGACTACAAATGCGTTAGAACACGTTCATCTTGAAGACGAGTTCGTTTCGAATCAGCTACTTATCACAAATCGACTCGATTTTGTTAACTTAACTCATACATTCCCGGAGCCTCAATGCATTTACCCGCAGAAGCTGAGCGTCTCTTCACTTCTATGGGGCTACATGGAGGTTTTTTTTCATTGCTTCGAAACTCACCGGTCATTGGATAAATGCCACGATTTTGTCCCTCCCCCGGACGCTGAGCGTCTCTGGGGGTGAATGGAGCTGTGGGCGGGTCTGGACGCTGAGCTTCTGCAAGATGATTGGAAGATCAGTCGAAAGGCTGAATCCTGTTTTGAATGACAGCTATTTTGAGCTCTACACTGTCACTTCTCAAACTCAAACTCAGAAGAAGCTTTATTGGCATGACAAATAAGGACATTCGTATTGCCAAAGCAATACACTTAATCATGTCACTTAATCACTGGGAGCTTCAGTCCCATCGCGGGTTTTGCGAGTGAAGTCGACAGACAAACTGCAACCCATTTCAGGCCATTTTCTTGAAAAGGAACGGAGGGCAAAATTCATGTATAAATAAATTGTCAAATTTTATAATGTAAGCCGACAATGAGTTTCCCCTCTCTGAAAGACCAGCAGCCGCCACTGATATATATATATTACATTATATATGCAGCTACAGATGCTATTATTTTCCCCTTTCCCATAGACCTATAGTATGTGGTTGTTTTTCCACATGATTTGATCAAATTATATGTTACTGTAGGTGCTGAGTGCTGGTTTGGTTTAAATAGGAATAAAAACACTTTTACATCAAGTTCTAATGGACTGATTTTCAAGGGTTTTATGCAATATTTTCATCGTCCCTGGTCCAATCATTATATTTTCACTCTCATGGAAGATGCAGTACTTCTGCTGCTCTCACTTCATTTTCATTACTTACTGACGGCTTTTCAAGATTTTGAATCTTTAATATTTAGTCGAAACTCTGTGACCTAACATAACCTACAGAGTGCTGGAACACTTTCGTAGATTCTGGGATCAGACCGTGACCTGATTAAAATAAAGGCTAGGCAAATGGTTCAAATAAAACACAAAGAAAATGTCTACGTCTGAAATGAAATTAATTGCTGCACATGCAAATCGCTGCTCAAATTACATACCCAATTCATCTGTGAATGCATGTGCAAGTGCATTTTATTTAAAAGTCCAGAAATTAAAGCCTTCAGGCCTTTCTGTGCTGTTGAGACATGGACATTAGATGGAATTATGTGCGTTACGGCACCGAATTTCTATAAATACTGTATTGTTTAAATGTCTTTCAATCTGGATCATGAATATAAAGGTAATAATGAATGCAGTGGAATACCTTTAAGATGTTTTTAAAATATTTTTTAAAAAGGTATTTAAAGTCCACTGAAAATACAGTTTTTTAAAATACAGTATTACAGTACTTTTTAAATAATAAAAAATTAATTAATTAAATAAAATAAAAAAATAAAAAAATAATAAAAACATTTATTAATTAAATAAAATTAATTTAATATAATTAATAAAAAAATAAATATATGATAAAAACATAAAAAAGTAAGATGCCACATATTTTTTATTAATTACAAAAAACATATTTAAAGCCTTTTTTGTTTTCATGTTGATCAGTATGGCTTAGAGCTCATGACAATCATAAATCCTGTATCATTATTCATTAGAATATTTCATAAGATCAAATAGAAAAGGTACAAGTACAATACCAAATATTTTTTCATTTATACACTCAATACTTGAATAAGGCTCCACCAATTAATGCATCAATGTGTTGTGGCATGGAGGCAACCAGTTTGTGGCACAGTTCAGTTCATCTGGATCTGTTGTATCTGTGTCAGGTGTTTCTCACCTCCCTCTTGACAATACCATATAGATTCTTTATGGCGTTTAGATCCGGAAAGTTGGCTGGCCAATCAAGCACAGCGATATTATTGTCAGCAAAATATTTGGTAGTAGTTTCGGCACTTTGGGCAGGTGCTAAGTCCTGCTGGATAAGTCAAGTCAAATGTATTTGTATAGCACTTTTTACAGTGAATTGTCTCAAAGCAACTTTACGTAATCCAGGACCAACACACCAAAAACCCCTGTTGAGCAAGTCGAGGGCAACAGTGGCAAGGAAAAACTCTCTGCTGGCTATGTTGACTTGGGTCTTGATAAAACACAGTGGACCAACACCAGCAGATGACATTACACCCCAAACCATCACAGACTGAAAATGTCACACTGGACTTCAGACACTTAGGATTCTATGCCTCTTCCACTCTTCCTCCAGACTCTGCACAATTGCTTTCTTCTGAGGACTTTGGACCCACAGTCTTTGAGCAATAGTCCAAATCTTTGTCTCAGTAGCCCAGGTATGATACTTCTGACATTGTCTTTAGTTCAGGATATTAGGATATTAGGAATGAGGGAGTCGTGGCTCTTGATACACTGACACCAGCCTCAGACCACTCCTTGCAAAGGTCTCCCAAGTTAAATCAACTTTTCTTGACAATCCTTTCAAGTCTGCGGTCATCCCTGTTGATTCCTACCACATTTCCCCCTTTTAGTGAACTGTCCATTAATATGCTCTGATACAGCAGTCTGCGAACAGCCAGAATGGCCTTTTGTGGCTTGCCCTGCTTGTGGAGGAAGTCGATTATTGTCTTTTGGACAACAGTCAAGTTAGCAGTCTTCCATATGACTGTGGTTTTGTTTGCTGAACTGGACCAGAAGTATACATGGCATCTGTATTGTTTAAATAGCTATTTATTTGAACTCAGATTACATATTGAGCTAGAAGCCATACTAATAAGCATTAAAAGCCAGATTAAGCATAGTTAATATATGACAATTTACCTTTTTTGATATTCTCAATTTATTTATGAACAAAAATGAACTTTTTCATGATATTCTCATTTTCTGAGATGCATCTGTATCTCTTTCACTCTTTTATTTGTGGAAAAATGGTAAGAACTCTAGACCTTTAAAGAGTTCTTTGTATTTTCCAGTGAAAATGCATTGCTCAGAGTGCAGCTATTCGTTTCTTTTGATCCATTGGATCCTCATCTAGCAATGAGAAGAGATTATTCATAGAATTACAGAAATATTGCTTTGTACTCTGGCTCTGACAGCGCAGCGCTAAATTACCTTATATCACCCCATAAAGGCACGATATCAGCCGCTGTATATCGTGACAAAAACATTATAGCCTAAAAACGTTATCATATATGAAAAAAAGCTCCATTCTCATGCAGGCTGGAGCAAGTGTCAGTCGGTGGTATATCACAGGCAGATTGCTAATTTCATTGTGCCTTGTTGCAAATTTTGTTCCTCTGCTGTTGTGAAGTGAGGTGGAGTAACACATCAAAGGGCATTGTACCCAAAATCTGAACATGCTGGTGTAGAATCGTGTAATGAAACACATACGGATTGTGTTGTCTACACTGTCACAAATCCCTAACAAATACAAATGTGCAAAGTACCATCGAACCACTGACCACTGAACCATTCAACTGGTGAAATCATATAACAAACACATTTGTTATCGGATGTGCTGGCCGGCCAGTTACTTCTACCTATCACAGTCTCATCCTCAGCTCTCTGCTTTACATGTTTGACTTGTGCCAGTGTCAGTGTTTTAGTCCGTGTAACCGATAACTGAACTTTTTCAATATTTCAATATTTTTTCCTTTCAAGGTCATGGCAGGTCCAGTCCCACCACAAAACACTGGGCACATGGCTAAAACACCCCGGACAGGACGCCAATCCAACCAGGGCATTGTCCATGCCCCTCTCAGACGTAAACAATCATTTGTGTAGATGACGAGCCAGCCAGTAGCACTGCTGAGATAAAAACTAAGAGCGTAATAGACTGTTGCGCCACCCGAGCATCTATCTTTCAATATTTATATATGTAATAAGTAGGGCCCTAATTTCATGGACCTTGTGTGCCACATTTTACGGCAGTCATTAAATTACACTCATAAATTGAATGATAGAATCAATGAAAGCTACAATACACAGCACAGCCCACCCTAACAGATACGTGAATACTCGTCTGTGTTTTGACACCTAACCCCCCCCCTGCGTCCACAGAATCATTTGGGAGTTTTTCAAACTCAGTTTTGTCCAACCGATTGCTATTATAACCAAACGTCTTTAGAGTTTGCTGAGTTTATAAAGAAAGAAATAAACTGTTCATAGACAAATTAATGAGAGCATAATACTTTACTGGCTTGTTCTTTTGAGGCGCAGAACAGACTACAGAGAGATGATCACGTGTGTGGAAAAGCACACTTTTCCATTGACAAAATGTGCTCAATACATAAACACATACATCAGACATTGTCAGAATACTACACCACAGAAAAGTCTGTTACACTAATTTAATCATGATGCCGTATGATTGCAAGAACCGCCTCATATTGCACCTCATATTTCATACACTACACGAATAAAAAATGTTAAATCGCTAAACACAAACCTTACATTTAGAATTTTACATCAATTTGCATATATCACAGAAAACGGCTGATTTTACAATCCGTGAGGCACTTTTCACTGCCGTGAATTAGGAAGAGCCTTAGTAATAAGTGACAGAAAAAACACAAAAAGCATTTTTGTTAAAAATCTGCTGGCCAGCCATTTATTTATAAATGTTTTCTAATTCTGTATCATTAACTAAATTTACAGTATATCAGAATATGTTTTTTTTTTATTTCACCTATTATTTACTCAGTAGTATGTACTGACCATCACTACACTTGTCTCTATTAATTACTTTTTAGATTAGGAATGTCTTTTTGTATGTATTGTACTGTTTTTATCTGCACTGTGTATATCGTATTGTCTTGCACTTTTTGTTCTATGTTGCACCCTGATCCTGGAGGAACGTTGTTTCGTTTCAATATGTACTTGAAATGACAATAAAGCCTCTCTTGAACTCTTGAACTTCAACTCTTAATATTTTTTTTAAATGATACATGATACATGAAGGATTCATGATTGGGCATCACACAATTACAATGACGACTATTGATCGGGGCTCTGGACAGATCAATCAATTTGTCTTCTGCTGCTGAGGGATCCCTGATTACAGTCGAGGTGGGTATATTGCTGCTCACGCCTCCTCCAACCCTCGTGCAGCCCTTAGCGGAACCCTTTTTCACCAAAGCATTCTGCACAGGCGCCTCTCTATCTGCTAATCAGGGTCCTTACACAGCATTTGAAGACCCCACCCACATAGTCCGGTTATCCCGCCCTAGCAGAAACGTGTCTGCAGCAGGCACTCCCAATTATGCCCGCTAGATGGCGCCTAGAAAGACATTTATTTTGAAGGGATTAAAGATATATGATTGGCATCGCACAAGTAAAACTATCGATAGTGGCTCTGAACAGATTGTAAAAGGTACTGTGCTGCCCCAGTGTTAGCGTAAAATGTTATTCACATTATGTACACTTATTTGTTTATATTATTAAATAATTAATTTATTTATTATGATTTGTTTTATTTACTATTATTTTTTCACATTTTCCTTTTGCTCTGTATTCCTGTCAACCTGATCAAGATCATGTTGGGTCTGGCACCACCACTGGACAGGATGCCAATCTTCTGCAGGTCAACACACACAGACATTCACTTCCTTACACCTAATGGTCAATAAGAAGTAGCCAATCCACCTTCTAGATGATTTACAAAGTGTGAAGAAACCAAAGTACCCTGAGGAAATTCACACAAAGATGGGATAAAAACAATAAAAAAAGTACTTATGGACAGACACCAGATAAAAATACAGGTCAGGTAGCAGTCATATATTGTTCTAACGGAGAAGTCATAAACCATGCCACAAAATGACACTGGATCAATGCCATCACTGTGTCTGTATCATAAGGGAGAGAATAGTCTCTAAATCAAAAGAATGAAGGTACTGGCAGGTCTATGACACTGAGTCTGCTTGATATAGACACAGTGATGTTGTGGTATGCTTTTTTTTTTCTTTTTACACTCTTTCCTAATTATCACAAAACTGCCAAATAAATATGTTCCCCTTTAAAACCTTTATAGATTTCAGTGATGGTGAGTGGAGCCACACAATAGTTTTCTATTCAGACAGAAAGTGACTCACAGTCTGACTCCCCTGATCACTCCACCTTCCAGCTGTAATAAAGAACTCATTTAAAAAGACATGTCCCGTCATCTGCGTTCATAGAAGCTTCCTTCAAGACGATTAGCCCAATTCCAGCTTCTCGCTTCCCTTAATCCAGCTGTTCGACTCAAACGAACAGGTCCATCCCACTACGACACCCAGACCAAAACAGAATTTTCCCCACATGCACGCTCACAAACAAGCCGTAGGGTGCTTTCCTTTGTTCCTCTCCACTATTGTCGGGTGGTAAGCTAATGGCTCTGGGCAGGGATGAGCATGGGCTTTGTGGGCCTAAGCACACTGCAGCCGATAAAATAGGGTTTCCACACTGCCAAAGGTCATGTGTGGCCGGGGGCATTCCAGCGCCATGTCCCACTGCATGTAGGCTTCTATTATTTAGGAGCAAGCAATTATATTGATGCATGTTAAGAATTTAAAATGTCAAATACCACCACAAGAAGGAGAAAGGTTAATTGTTTAACAGAGCCCCTGTGGTGACTTTTATTGTAGAGTATTTTTTTTTTTGGAGGGGGGGTATTACAACCTACAACCTTTGTTTTAACAACTGACATAGACATACAGCACGACATACTTTTCCCTGTTTGCAAAACAATCAAAGCTGAAACACTGAATGGACAAAAGTATGTGAACCCAACCAAGTTTTATTTTTAAATAGAACTATTATTCTTAGAATGTAATTATTTATTATTATTGTTATTATTATTATTATTATTATTATTATTATTATTATTAGTAGTAGTAGTAGTAGTAGTAGTAGTATAAGTTTTCTTTATTATTTTATTTATGTATTAATTAATTAATTAATTTATTTATTTATTTATTTATTTTTTTCCAATTTCCCCATTGTGCCTTATTCCTCTCCTCATTTATTAATTCTAATCAAAATCATGTTGGGTCTGGCACTGATATGGCACACATATGAACACTTTTTAGTTGCTATCACAGCCTCCACTCTTTTAAGCAGCCTTTCCAAAAGATTACGGAATGTGTCTGAGGGAGTTTGCACCTATTCAGTCAGGCACTGATGTTAAATGATTCTTGACTCACAATTAACATTCCAATTCATTCAAATGTGTTAAACAGACTGAGGTCAGGGCTCTGTGCACTCCTTCAGTTCCTTCACACAGAACGTGCTGGAACAAAACTGGTCTTCCCCAAACTAATTTGTCATATTTGATTTATTTTTATACACCTCTTAGCAGTGGGTGTGGCTGAAACACCAGAACTCAATTAGCTGAAGTGTTAAATACATTTGGCCATTGTGTATTAAGTCCTGCATAGCAGCATGTGCACTGCAATGAAGTGGTGCCTAGTCCAGGGTGTATTCATGGGGCTGGACTCACTGTGACACTGACCAGGATGAAGCAGTTAATACAACTAAAACTAATGGACAAATCAGAAAAATAATGTACACTTAATTTGATGTGTGTTTCAAGACATTCAGATAAGGGGCCTTAGTCAAGTGCCCAAAAACAAGATCAAAGGTTTACAGACACGTTTTAAGTTTGTGTGTGTGTTTTAAATATTAAAGAAAATAAAAAAACCACACTCCTGCACATGGTTCATTCATTCATTCATTCATTTTTGAGTGTGTCTGCTTTAGGACATGGTTCATTCATTAATTCATTCATTCTGTTTTGAGTGTGTGTTTTGGGGCATGATTCATCCATTCGTTCTATTTTGAGTGTGTGTGTTTTAGGGCATGATTCATTCATTCATTCTATTTTGAGTGTGTGTTTTAGGGCATGGTTAATTCATTCATTCTATTTTGAGTGTGTGTGTGTTTTAGGGCATGATTCATTCATTCATTCTATTTTGAGTGTGTGTTTTAGGGCATGGTTAATTCATTCATTCTATTTTGAGTGTGTGTGTTTTAGGGCATGATTCATTCATTCATTCTATTTTGGGTGTGTTTTAGGGCATGGTTAATTCATTCATTCTATTTTGAGTGTGTGTGTGTTTTAGGGCATGATTCATTCATTCATTCTATTTTGGGTGTGTTTTAGGACGTGGTTAATTCATTCATTCATTTTGAGTGTGTCTGTTTTAGGACATGGTTCATTCATTCATTCATTCAGTTATTCATTCTTTATTGAATGTGTGTGTTTTAGGACATTGTTTCTTCATTAATTCATTCATTCATTCATTTATTTTTGAGTGTGTCTGTTTTATGACGGTTCATTCATTCATTCTTTTTGAGTATGTGTGTTTTAGGATATGATTCATTCATTCATTCATTTATGCATTCATTCTTTTTTGAGGGTATGTGTTTTAGGACATCATTCATTCATTCATTCTTTTTTGAGTGTGTGTTTTAGGACATGATTCATTCATTAATTCATTCATTCATTCATGTATTCATTCATTCATTTATTTATTCATTCATTCTTTTTTGAGTGTGTGTGTGTTTTAGGACATGATTCATTCATTCATTCATTTATTTATTCATTCATTTATTTATTCATTCATTCTTTTTTGAGTGTGTGTGTGTTTTAGGACATGATTCATTCATTCATTCATTTATTTATTCATTCATTTATTTATTCATTCATTCATTCTTTTTTGAGTGTGTGTGTGTTTTAGGATATGATTAATTCATTCATTCATTTATTTATTCATTCATTCATTTATTTATTCATTCATTCTTTTTGAGTGTGTGTGTTTTAGGACATGGTTTATTCATTTATTCATTCATTCATTCTTTCATTCATAATCATTTATACATTCATTCTTTTTTGAGTGTGTGTGAGTTTTAGGGTATGGTTCATTCATTCATTCTTTTTTGAGTGTGTATTTTAGGACATGGTTCATTCATTCATTTATTAATTCATTCATTTATCTCTTCATTCATTCTTGTGTGTGTGTGTGTGTGTGTGTGTGTGTGTGTATTTTAGGACATGGTTAATTCATTTATTCCTTTATTTTTGAGGGTGTCTTTTAGAAAATGGTTCATTTATTAATTAATTCATTCATTCATTCGTGTAGTAGTGGTGGTGGTTTGGGTCAGTTTACCAGGATTTAAATTATATTATAGCTAACGTTATTTTATAAAACATAATCCCATGATGGAACTGTATTTTAGTAACCCACTCCACCCCACCCCCACACCCCCTTTTGGACAGAAATCAGAGCATTTTAATAAAGTAAAAATCCTTCTGTAGGACATCAAAGTTCGTTTTCTGAAGATTATCCCAAAAGGAGCAGCAGATCCAGAGTAATAACAACATGCCGGAATTGATTTGTTCTACTGCCCCACTCTGAGAAAAACACAAATCCTTAATCCTGCTCAAAGATAATAACTGTGTAATCCCCATTCCCAGATGGGCCTTTTTTGTTTATTTGTTTGTTTTGTTTGTTTGTTTGTTTTTAGGAACGGCCAAGCGAGCCCATCGAGCATCTCCTTAACATCAGGTTTGTTTTATTAAACTAAAAAAAACTACGCAATTACATGGAAAAAGTAGTGCCATTTTTTTAGAGTATTGCATAAATACCTTTGTGTAATTGTCTCTATATTTATAAATGCGTGGCAGAGAGGTGCTAACCTACAGCACACTCAAAAATCACCCCAGACCCTGCGCAGCGACCCACGCGCTCTGCGACGTTAATGAGCGTGCTCCCTGTATCCCTCCATCCTGATAAAAGCTGACGTGAGAGGTGCTCGGCTTGATTCATTTGCTTGACATTGCTCTGTGCTGTAATTAAGAGCCCTGCGACAACATCGTCCTGATTGTTATCTGCATCTACAGGGCTAATAAAATTGTGCCAATTGTTATGCTAATCTGTTTGAATAATGATGATAATCAAAATGGTACAAGGTAGTGTAAAGTAGAATGAAAAAAGAGAACCATGTGGGCCTTTGACTGGTGCTCAGCAGGCAGAATCTATTAAAAATCCATCTTAGAAGTAAATAAGCTTTTCGTCCTTCTGCCAAACGAAGCTCCTAGGTCAATCTAGAGCCCTCCAAACTGTTAGAATGTTCCAAACTGTTTAGAGAAGTATATCCAAGGAAGTGGGCATGAGTGATGAGTCTCGCTCTCTTCTTTATCATCTTTCTTTTTCTATTTTCCCCAGCTACCACTTTATCTTCTTCTCTATAACTCTGTCTTCCTGCCTCCCCTCCTGTCTCGCTGTAAAATTTCACCTCCTCTTTTATCTATCGCATGGCCACCCAGCCAAACCCCGCCGGGTTGCATTGCTGGATGTAACCAAGGGCTGTTGGCGCGCTAAAAAGGCAAAGCTCTGCCTGCCAAGCACCCTCTGCCAGCTGCCGGCTCTGGGCCATGCCTCCCTAAATTCCCGTAGCCCGGGGGACACCCAAAGAGGGGAACATTGAACAAGCCATGCCCACCTACACGCTATTGTCTGCGGGGAAGGCGAGATCGGCGCCCTTGGCTCAGGCGCCGGGGCCGCTGGAGTGCTCATTATGGCTCCGCGGGGACCAGAGTCCAGGGCATACAGTGTGTGTCTGAGCAGCTCATTATAACTGCTTCTGAATCGGTGGAGCCAGAGAGGCAGAGCCAGGAGAAGGGATAGTAGAAAGGAGGACCGCCAGATTAAACTTAATCAGAGCCTCGAGGAGCCGGCAAAGCACTTTACTCCAACTAGTATAGCCCCATGTTCACCAGTGGCCCCATCGCTTTGCTCTTCTGCATTTCAGCATATTGTAACATATCAGGATTATGCTAGTCATACCAAGCCGGTCTTGATCGTGTAATAAAAGTACACATTTAATAAAAAGTCTTTTAAAAGTTGTTAAATAATTGCAGTGATGTACGTGCGAACAAGGCTTTTCCTCGTAGTGCATTCTAACATTCAGAAAAGCAAAATCCCTAACGTTAAGTTATACAAAGTCTTAGACTTCTGTGGCCTTAATATCAGTGTTCATTAGCATGTTAATAGACTTGTGAAAATACATGTGGTATAAAACACTTATCTGACGAATGTCTGTTCAAAGGTTTGAAAATAATTGCAAGTGCCAACAAGGCTATTCCCACAGATTTATTTTTCATAAACCCAGTGGCATTGAAGATTAGAAAACAGTTGGAGATTAAAGGTATCAAATTCATTACTAGCAAGTAAGCAGGCAAAAGTTTAAATAAAATAATACAAAGTATTATGAAATGTAATGTAGTATATATATTTTATTTAAACTTTTGCCTGCTTACTTGCTAGTAATGAATTTGATACCTTTAATTTCCAACTGTTTTCTAATCTTCAATGCCACTGGGTTTATGAAAAATAAATCTGTGGGTATAGCCTTGTTGGCACTTGCAATTATTTTCAAACCTTTGAACAGACATTCTTCAGATAAGTGTTTTATAGATATATATAGATATATATATAGATATATATCAACTAGGCATAACATTATGACCACTGACCGGTGAAGTGAATAACACATTTTCTCTTAGCTCTTGTGTGGTGTTCCCGGTCTGCAGTGGTCAGTATCTATCAAAAGTGGTCCAAGGAAGGACCAGTGGTAAACCAACAACAGGGTCATGGGCATTGATGCACGTATGGAGCGAAGGCTGGCCCGTGTGGTCCGATCCAACAGACGAGCTACTGTAGATCAGATTGCTGAAGATGTTAATGCTGGTTCTGATAGAAAGGTGTCAGAATACACAGTGCATCGCATGTGGAGTTTACTTTGACACGTACCATCTACCTAAGCATTGTTGCACACCATGTACACCCTTTCATGGGAACGGTATTCCCTGATGGCTGTGGCCTCTTTCAGCAGGATAATGCACCCTGCCACAAACCAAAAATGGTTCTGGAATGGTTTGAGAAGCACAACAAAGAGTTTGAGGTGTTGACTTGGCCTCCAAATTCCCCACATCTCAATCCAGTCGAGCATCTGTGGGATGTGCTGGACAAACAAGTCCAATTCATGGAGGCGCCACCTTGCCACTTGCAGAAGTTAAAGGGTCTGCTGCTAACATCTTGGTGTCAGATACCACAGCACACCTTCAGGGGTCTAGTGCCGTCCATGCCTCGATGGGTCAGTGCTGTTTTGGCAGCAAAAGGGGGACCAACACAATATTAGGAAGGTGGTCATAATGTTATGTCTGATCAGGGTATATAAAGTGGGTAGAGCTTGTCGGTTCAAATCCTGGCATCCAAACAAGCTGCTGGAATATGCAGAAAATGAATTTTATTGTACTGTGTAATATATATATGGCAACCCTGGTACTAAACTGACACAAAAAATTAGTGGTGGGCGGATCGATCCAAATATCGATATTATCGATATTATCGATACCAACTCTGTTGGTATTGGTATCGGATTGATACTAGTGTGATGGGACCGATACTTTAGTTTTACTTTTTCTCTGCTACATTCAGCACGTTTCTCCCATTTAGCCAGAAAGTAAAGACCATGTATGTACAGACGCTCTTACATCTTACATGCTCACCTTACTCCTCCCCTCCTGCTTTGCTGTGGTACCATCACGCTGTTATGTTGTTAAAATCCTAACAGACCACGATACATTGGTAGGCATTGAAAGATTGTAGGTTTTTGAATACTTTGCTTTGCAGATACAGAAATTGGGGCGATTTAATGGAAATTATAGTGTAAACTATACGTACGTTAAGTACGGATGCACCTTACGCACTTTGCGCACCCTACGCAAATGAATCGGAGCATGTAGTGAGGCTCTTATTCCGTGTTTTGGTGAATAAGAGATGCACGACTTTATTTCTTTTGACTTTGTGCTTATAAATGTAAACAGAATAGCATTGATTTTTTATTTTAAATTAACAAGGACGCATGTATTCGGTCACTATTAAAAATTTACAAATGTATTCACCCAGCAAACACAACTACAAGTTAGCCACTTGGTGGTGATATGCCATGATGGTAACGTTGTGAGAAAGTAAAGCACCAGAAACAAGAAATCGGACCACTTTAAACATCTGAATTTATCTACCACCCTACTGAGAACAGCTACTTACAAAAAAATATGTATTACAATAATACACTTAAATGTCATGAAAATTCATTCAGATTTAGCAATTTGATGATGCATCTACCTTATTTATTAAAAAGTATCGGTATCGGATCGATATCGGCGATACTGGCCCTGTATTTACTTGGTATCAGATCGATACCAAATTTTGCAGTATCACACACCACTACTAAAAATGACGTATTTTATTAATGTATACATATTAGAACACAACATTTAATCTCGTTTAAGCTCATTTAATTGACAAGACTTGTTTAGCATTCTATTTTTTGAATTAGAGGGACATTTTGGTTCCCAAGCCCCTGGGTGGACCAATTTTCTTTCTTGAAGTCTACACACTTTGAACATCTGGAGAAACGTAGTTTATAACATCATTTTATTAAGGTTTTAATTATTATCTTACAAAATAAAATAACTATATTTCTGCATGCTGAGAAAATCTTGTTTTTTGACTTTAAGAGTAAACACGACGTGCCTTAGATCTTTTTATTGTGCACTTTATGGATTAGAATCATTAGATTAAGTTCCAGCTTCAAAGAGAATTCTTTCTGCAGCAAATAAATAACTTGATAATGAATAACAACTTTGACGGACTATAGAGGAAAGAAAATCTTTAAGAGTGTAACATAATTACATGTTTAAGAGCAGATTTGTCAGAAACGTATGATTTCAGGGAATCAACTGTATATTAAGCCAATGCTTCTGTTTGTGATACAAATGTAACCAGAAGGATAAAGCTTCATAACGCATCATACATTCCATCAAATTTGACAAAGCAGCTTCTTAGAAGACTGAAACATAACAACAGAGTAAAACTTTGGAGCAGCTTTTGTTCTTTGCTGGCCATGTTAAGGAGCTTTACAGTGTTCAGAAGGGATTCATGAAAAGTCTGTGATGTGATTTGCATAACTGAATTTCCTACCTTGCACACCTCCCCTTAGGTATTGAAACATTCTAAAACATTCTTTGAAACAAACCGTCAAGCGGCTGTCTTCTTACCGGGAATACAAAGAGCAACATTACGCCAGGGCCTGACACACTCGAGGCAGGATCTGCTCTCCAGCTCAAAATACACTTTCTGCCTGTGAGCTTAAAAATCAAATCAACTTAATGCAGAATTACCACATGGAAAAGCAACCGTAATACAGTTTACAATGAATATTTGCTTGGAAATAGGGGAAAAAATAATTTTAATGTTTGGTAAAGATTTTTTAATGTTATCAGAGCACCTGAGGTTGCCAAAAGATGTTCCGATTTAACCATCTTTCATTCAGCTTGTTCCTGTAAGGCTAACAAGCTGACGTCTGGAGTAAAAAAAGTTGTCTAAAGACACAGTGAGGAAGGGCTGTACTGAATAATCCTATTAGTTCCTCCATTTCTATCAAGCAGACTACAGTTTTCATCTAGTGGCTACTTGGGCTATTTTACTGAGTGGTTAGTACAACGCATTACAGCTTTCAGATGTCGTATTGCAATGCTCTGTGCTGACCAACTAAATTGTATTTTGTAAATATAAACACTGATTGATTCTTGTGACACACTTAAAATTGTAAGCATTGGGCAAAATAGGAGTAAAAAGTGTATAGAATATTTAAGATTTAGAATATTCCACAATAAGCAGGTGAACTGGTAACAGGTGAGGTAATCATGGTAGTGTATAAATAAAGGATCCACCAAAGGCTCAGTCATGACCAGCAAAGATATATTTTGTGGCTCACTATTTGGAACTCCAGGGCCTTGCTCTAGTGCCCAACAGTGACAACCTGGCAGTGGTGAGGCTTGAACCAGCAACCTTTCAATTACTAGTCCAGTACCTTAACCAATGGGCTACAACTGCCCTCTGAGAAAATGAATAATCCATTCTAAAGGAACATTTCAATTTGGAACTGAAAGTAATGCAGGCATTTCACCATCTACTGTGCATATGTTTCATGTGCACAACCAATGTTTCATGATGTTGTTTAAATGTTGTCCTTCCAATGTATTAATTAGTGACTGAACTCAGTGGACTGAGCCTCTAGCGTTACACTGAGATGTGCAGAAAGCTCTGTACAGATCTCAGACAGCAGATCATGGATTTTCACTTCAAGGCACTTCTAAGCAACTTCATTTTGCCGGATAATCTGCACAAACAACTGTCCAGAAACACACAGTACATGAAACACTGGTCTCTCTGCCAGATCAAGAGCAAAACCCCAACAACCACCTTATACTGAGAGAAAATACACAGTCGAGTCACATTATGACCACGAGCTAATATCCAGAGAAACCGCCATGTGCACCACGGACAGCAGCTAGTCGGGCTGGGAGTGACTCAATAAGGTCCTGGTAGGTTGTCTCAGGTATCTGGAGCCATGCTGACTGCAGTGCATACCACAGCTGCTGGAAGGTGCGTGGGGGCGGATTTAAAGAGCGAACATGATGATCAAGGTGATCCCACAGATGCTCAATTGAGTTCAAGTCTGGGGAATTTGGGGGCCAGGGTAGTACTTGGAAGTCTTGGTCTTGCTCTTCCAACCAATGTTGGACATTTCTAGCCGTGTGACATGTCGCATTGTCTTGCTGAAAGATCCCATCCTTCCCAGGGAAAACAATTTTACCCCAGCAATGAGGGATATACACCGATCAGCCATAACATTAAAACCAAGGTATTATTTAGGTGGTGGGTCATTCTCAGCACTGCAGATCACTGACATGGTGGTGGTGTGTTAGTGTGTGTTGTGCTGGTATGAGTGGATCAGACACAACAATGCTGATGGACACCTCACTGTCACTGCTGGACTGAGAATAGTCCACCAACCAAAAATATCCAGCCAACAGCACCCCGTGGGCAGCGTCCTGTGACCACTGATGAAGGTCTAGAAGATGACCAACTCAAACAGCAGCAATAGATGAGCGATCGTCTCTGACTTTACATCTACACGGTGGACCAACTAGGTAGTAGTGTCTAATAAAGTGGACAGTGAGTGGACACGGTATTTAAAAACTCCAGCAGCACTGCTGTGTCTGATCCACTCATACCAGCACAACACACACTAACACACCACCACCATGTCAGTGTCACTGCAGTGCTGAGAATGATCCACCACCTAAATAATACCTGCTCTGTGGGGGTCCTGACCATTGAAGCACAGGGTGAAAGCAGGCTAAAAAGATATGTAGAGAAACAGATGGACTTCAGTCAGGAATTGTAGAACTACAAAGTGCTTCTATATGGTAAGTGGAGCTGATAAAATGGACAGTGAGTGTAGAAACAAGGAGCAAAAATAAGTTATGCCCTAAATCAGAAGCTGTTCTTTCACAACAAACTCCTCAAACCAAATTGGAAGCTTCTAATGTGCAATTGGCATAGCTGAAACACCTAAACTCAATAATTAGTAGGGAAGTCCAAATACTTTTGGCCATATAATGTAAGAGCTATTTGCTGTTTATCTGATAGCTCCAGCAACTCAAATGTTTCATTGTATTGCTGGATATAACAGCCACACTAATGGAATAATTTATATAGATTTTTGTTTTCATCATAAAAAATTTCCAAATGAAAGGTGATTCAGAACTATTTATTATGCACTGAAGCTCATGGACTGTATACAAAGGCAATCAATGTGTCAGCCTCAATCGAGCAGATCTGCCTGCATCGAAATCTATTCCCTGAATGGGATTTGAGCATGGCGTTCTGCAGCAACATTAGATAGTGGTAATAAGAAAATATGCAAGTGTATGGAAATGTATTCCTCCTCAAGCATTGTTTAACTTGTTCTCATTAAGTGTTTTTTTTTTTAAGAACATCCCACACCTGCCCCGGGCACCGAGTTGTAAAGTCACAACCCGGTTGAGGGTGAACTGGCATGGCTGAGCGGGATGGCCTGTGATGCCGAAGCTGCTATTTGTGAAAGAGGTCAAAGGTTTTAAAAGGCAAAAAGTAAATAAATTAATATATAAAAGATTGAAAAAAATTTGTGAATGCTTTGAAATTACTTGAATTTCTGCATTAATTAATTCTGAAATGTGGTCTGATGTTAATTCATTCCTTCTAAATTAATATCATACAAACAAATATGCTCATTTTTGTGCTTCTACTATGGGCAGCACTGTGGCGCAATGGGTTGCACTGTCACCTTACAGCAAGAAGGGCCTTGGTTTGATTCCTTTCTAACAAAGACATGCAGGCAGGCCAGTTGAAGCTACTAATAATGCCGCAGATGTAAATGTGTGCTTTATTGTCTTCTGTATTTGTCTTCTCTGTGATGATTTGGCAACCAGTTCGTTGGTGTCCCTTCCTTACTCCTAATAAATCAGACCCACCGTGACCCTAACCAAGATAAATTGGTGGTAAAACAGACAATGAATGAATAAATGTTTTTAATAAACAATATTGATTATTCTTTCCAGATCCATTCAGGAGGGGATTTTGGGTGGCACAGTGGTAAATTATGCTAGCCCACAACCACTGGGATTCAGGGTTCAAATCCACCGGGGGTGCTATCAGCTGGGGGGGGGGCGTCTACCTACAGACATGATTGAGTATGTCTTTTAGCTGAGGTCCTGCGATGGATTAAAGTCCTGTCTGGGATGTGTTACTACTGCATTGCACCCAGTGGTTCCAGGAAAGCCAGACCCACCGTGGCCCTGACCAGGATAAAGCAGTGGTAAAAAATGAAAATGAAATGGGAAAAAAATGTTTCAGAAATACAAAACCTTCTTTAGCAGCAATAGCATTTTCTGTAAATGTATGTTGGACACCACAATGATGAAGATATTTAAACGATTAGTACTGTGACTGTAATTTTTTTAAATTAATTAATTTAATTATTATTATTATTTTAATGTTTTATTTTATTTTAATTCAAATGTATTTATTATATTATTATTTTATTTTAATAAAAATGTATTTATTATTATTATTATTTTATGTTTTATTTTATTTTAATTACAATTTATTTATTATTATTATTAATAATTTTTTTTTTTTTTATAAAAAATAATAAAATAAATGTATTCATTATTATTATTATATTTTTATTTTTATTACATTTTATTATTATTATTATTATTATTTTATTTTAATTAAGTTGTATTTCTTTATTTACTTATTTATTATTATTATTATTTTATATTTATTATTATTATTTATTATTATTTTATATTTAATATTATTATTGTTATTATTATTATTGTTATTATTGTTGTTGTTGTTTTATGTATTCCTCACCCCACAAAGCATTCTTTTGTAGAATTTGGGTCATTGTGTGGTTTCATTATCCAGCTTCTATTAAGCTATGCATTTCCCCATAGAACATTTACCCCAGGTGGTCTTTTGCAAATGTAAGTCATGCAGCAGTGTATTTCTTAAGAATTTATCGTATTATTACTCATTTTAAACCCATCGGGAAATTGTTTCTAAGAGCAGACTGGTGGGTCCCTGGGACCTGGGTTCAAGACTTACCTTCTGTCTGAGAGAAGTTTGTTCTAGCACTATCCACATGGCTTTCCTTTGGGTATTTTGGTTTTTCCTCACCTCTTAAAACATGCAGAATGTGGCTCAACTAGTTTAAATTGCCTCTAGGGGTGAGCAAAATTAAACACTTACAGAAAAGTACTTCCCCCTCATCTGTTTTATTTTATTTTTGGTACTCCAACTAATATGAATATAAGATTTAAATTCTTGCCAGAGCATCTCAATGGGATTTAAGTCATGACATTGACTTGAATGGCCAATCTGAAACCTTCATTCTGTTTCTGCCATTCAGAGATGGACTTGCTTGTGCTGTTTAAATCATTGTCCTGCTGCAGAACCCAATTCTGGTTGAGTTTTAGGTCAAGAACTGACAGGTGGACATTCTCCTATAGGATTTTGTTTATGAAGAGCAGAATTCATCCAGATCCTGCAGAAGCAATGAGACTCAGACCATTACACGACCACCACCATGTTTGATTGTTGGTATGATGTTCTTATGGTGGAATGCAGTGTTAGTTTTACCAGATGTAACAGGACCCATGTCTTCCAAAATGTTCTACCTTTAATTTATCAGTCCATAGAATACAATCCCAAAATCTTGAGGTCATATAGATGCTTTTGGCAAATGTAAGATGAGCCTTTTCGTTTTGGTCAGCAGTGGTTTGTGCCCTGCAACTGTCCCTGTCACTGTCTCTTTCTTATTGTGGAATCATGTTCATTGACCTTAACTGAAGCAAGTCAAACATGCCGTTCTATAAATGTTCATCTGGGTTCTTTTGTGACCTCCTGAATGTGTTGATACTTATAATTTATAAAAGGTAAATTGGCTGCTCCAGAATTTTCCTAAATGTGGGTGTGCAAGAATATGGTGGGTGAGTGATGTCATATGATGGACTGGTACTCTAGTCTAGGGTGTATTTCTTGATCACAGTGTTTTTGGATTAAGCGGGACCTACGATCACCCTGACCGGGATAAAGTGGTAAGTGAAATCAATAAATGAATCAATAAATGAATCAATAAATGAATCAATAAATAAATAATAAATAAATAAATAAATAAATACACAAATAAATAAATAAATAAATAAATAAATAAATAAATAAATAAATAAATAAATAAAAAAATAAAAAAAAATGAAGCATTGACAAGAATTTTCTATATTGTCCTATTTTAGTCATCACACTGACCAGAATGAAGTGTGTGTGTGGGGGTAAAATAAAGTAATAAAATAAATGAATAAATACAATAATCAACCATAACATTAAAACCACCTTCTTGTTTCTACACTCACTGTCCATTTTATCAGGAGCATATAGGAGCACTTTGTAGTTCTACAATTACTGACTGTTGTCCATCTGTTTCTCTACATGCTTTGTTAGCCCCCTTTCATGCTGTTCTTCACTGGTCAGGACCATCACAGGACCACTACAGAGCAGGTATTATTTGGGTGGTGGGTCATTCTCAGCACTGCAGTAACACTGACATGGTGGTGGTGTGTTAGTGTGTGTTGTGCTGATATGAGTGGATCAGACACAGCAACGCTGATGGAGTTTTTAAACACGTCACTGTCACTGCTGTACTGAGAATAGTCCACCAACCAAAAACATCCAACCAACAGCGCCCCAAGGGCAGCATTCTATGACCACTGATGAAGGTCTAGAAGAAGACCAACTCAAACAGCAGCTATAGATAAGCGATCTTTTCTGACTTTACATCAACAAGGTGGACCAACTAAGTAGGAGTGTCTAATAGAGTGGACAGTGAGTGGACACGGTATTTAAAAACTCCTGTGTCTGATCTACTCTTACCAGCACAACACACACTAACACACCACCACCATGTCAGTGTCACTGCAGTGCTGAGAATGATACTTCACCCGAATAATACCAACTCTGTGGTGGTCACGTGGAGGTCCTGACCATTGAGAAACAGCATGAATAAGCGCTAACAAAGCATGCAGAGAAACAAAGTGCTTCTATATGGTAAGTGGAGCTGATAAAATGGACAGTGAGTGTAGAAACAAGGAAATGGTTTTAATGTTATGGCTGATCAGTGTAAATGAGTGAATTAATAAATAAATAAATAAAAATGAAGCATTGACAAAAATTCACTATATTGTCCAATTTTAGTCATCACACTGACCAGCATGAAGTGGGAAAAATAAATAAATAAATAAATGGAATGGAGCACTGACAAGCAGTGCCTACATTGTCTGTAAAGCAAAACCATTAAACAGATTGTAAATAAAGGATGAAAACATTAGTGTTGTGTTTTCTTTGTTGACATTATAATTATTATAATATACAATACATGTTAATTATTGCACTTCATTTAATCAAGTCTTACAGACTACATTCAGGTCGCCCACGTAAAACAGTCCAAAGGAATAACTGAGTTTCTCTCTGTCACTGAAAAAACGGTTGCTATGCATTGTGCATTGTAAATTAAAATAAAAAAGGAAGGTTCAAAAGAAACCTCATCTGTTTTCGTTCTGCTTCTTCTCCAACCAGAAAACACAGAGATCAAGATGCAAAAACCACGACTGTTACTAGCGCTTCATGTCTCTATTCCTCTATTCTCTCTTCACTGCATTTTCAAGGAGCACGCTGGGTTTGTTTCGCCTGCAGTGAGGAGTCGAAAGGTGGCATGAAGTGTAAAGTAAAAAAAATAAAAAAAAATAAAAGCAACTTATTTTTATGCTCTGTAGAATGACTGACAGTCACATTGGCTTCTGATTCGCTGTTAACTTTTTTTTTTATCACGCTGCTGCGTGGGAGTCGTTTCATACACCAGTACACTAAAACAAGCTCTCAGTTTTACCTGTCGCTGACCAGTCAGGAGCATCACGTCTACAGTAGACGTATTAACACTGAATGCAAATTCAGCTACAGACTAAACAAACTGTAAACAGTGCTACCATGAAGAAGATTTGCATAGGTGAACTAGATTACACTGGTGTTGTTGTAGACTGGCACCTTTGAGCAGGGTTTTGCATTACATTTTCATTCGATTTGAAAATACAGGCTGGTATTAAAACAAATAGTTTTACAGGGAGGTAAAGCAAAGCGAGGTCGAAATCCAGACCTCCGAATTACACTGTGAACAAAACTGTCAATTCATGTAGAGTATAATAATGCATTTAACATGATCTGATGATATGCAGCTTTTTGTTTTTTTCTGACACATTCTTATACATTTTTTATTTTTTTGGTTGCTCTCGTGTTTAGGGCTCACCACAGTTTTTACACCAGATGCCCCATCCAGACGGAACCTCACTTATTTGATCCAGGCTTGGGACCAGCACTGAGATCTGAGAGCGCACTGTCAAGTTCAATGACTAGGCTGTTCAGCCAGCACCCCCCATCCCCGTTCCCAACAGTGATAGTGGGTTTGCATGATCTACTGCTATCCTCACACACTCAGAAGAAAGATTGGATGTTTAGAGAAAATTTAAAATTAAATGTAAAATTAAAAAAAAAAAATTATGCATTTTCACCCCTTTTTTACCCAATTGCATTATGCTTCCTCTCTACTGGTGCTGACCCCCGTTCCTAAATGAGGACAGCGAACTGAAATGCTTTCTCCGACACGTGTGCAGGCAAGTTCACATGCGAATCAGCCCTGTGCACGAAGAGACACACTCTGATCAGCATTATTCCTCAACTCTGTGCAGACGCCATCAATCAGCCAGCAGAGGTCGTAATTGCACCAGTTATGAGGTTCCTATCCGGCATTTTCCTCCCTTGATGAACAACAGCCAAACGTTGTTCACATAGCTGCCCAGCCCAGCCGAATGGCAGAGCTGAGATTCGATACAATGTATTTGAAACCCCAGCTCTGGTGTGCGTATTTTACAACCTGAGCAGCACAACACAGAAGTCAAGTTTAATCAGAAGTTATTCAGAATGTCTCGATTGCCTTTTATCTGTTTTATTATTGTTGTTGTTGTTATTATTAGTAGTATTATTATTAGAATAAATCACATTAGCCAACTACTGCTGGAATCCAGGGTTCAAATCCATAGTGATTATACAGGCTGCATGACTGACTAAGTCTAAGAGGGGAAACCGCCAAGGCCCAAAGATGGATTGGCATCCTGTTTGGGATGTGTTACTTCATTGTGTCTAATGATTTTGGGAAAACTGAACCCACTGCAACCCTTACCACAGTAAAGCAAAGATTAAGTATTATCCATATTCAAAGAATACTGCTACAAAGCTGCATAGCATGGCAGAATTAAAGCACTGGTTTAATAATTCTACTGTACTTAATACCAACCTTTAGTCTTTATAGTCTTTAAACTATTTAAAATATTTCATTATATACTTTGTAGTCAAAAGAAAGATTGAAGAAAGATGTTTAGAGAAAATGTAAAATTTAATTTAAACTAAATAACTACACAAAAAAAACAGTTCAATCAGAAGCGGTTTATTATTATTATTATTGCTATTATTATTATTGTTATTACTGTTATTATTATTATTATTATTCTTGTTTTTATTACTATTATTATTATTATTATTATTATTACTGTTATTATTATTATTATTAGTTATTATTATTATTATTGTCATTATTATTATTGTTATTATTATTACTATTGTTATTATTATTGTAATTATTATTGTAATTATTATTGTTATTATTGTTATTGATATTATAATTATTGTTGTTGTTATTATTATTATTATTATTATTATTATTATTATTATTATTATTATCTCTATGACTTTTTTTGGGGGCTTTTTTGAGCCAGCACATCATCTCAAATAAGCCCATGTCAAAAATAATCTAGCAGAATCCCTCAAAGAAGTTATCTGACCTTGGATGTTCATCGTGCATCAGTTTCACGGCTTTGATTCGAGATGGAGCTCGCAGAATGGTTGGAAATAAAAATCCAAACTTTAAGTAAGTAGTGACAGCATTGCCTCAAATTCTGAAAGATCATACACACAATACATTCTCTGAGAATATTCCAGTAAGAATCGTCCCAGCCACATTAAAGGAGAATTAGGCATTGTAATACGAATCAGCCGATTTTGGCAGTTGCTCAGTAATTACGACGACTGCAGAGCTTGAACACTCCAAAACACATTTGCACTCATACATGAGAGAAAGTAAGAAAAACAGGAAAATAAGGGGAAGAGAAAAGAGCAGGCTCTGACATTTTGAGGTTGTAAATAGCATTGGGATGATCACACTGTCACTCAAAACCCAGCTTTCACAAAGGAAACCCTATTGTGGCTGTGTAGTGGAACTAAACAATGCCGCCACACCACTGCACCAATTCTCATTATCATTAGCATTTGATTGCAGCAGAGTGTTTGTGTGTTTGTGTGTGTGTGTGTGTGTGTGTGTGCGCGCTGGTATGATGCCTTTACATTTTGGAAAGAACAGAACACAGCACAGGACATATTTACACCTTAATCCTTAATTCAGGTCAGATCCAGACCTGCGCAGGACACAGAGACACAACCCGGCCAGATCAAACCACGAAAATACACACGTCAGATCACCGTTCCACTCAAGTTAATTGGCCTAATTATTCCTGCTGCAGCGGGGGCTTGTCGGCCCGGCTCGGTGAAGACACACAAGCTTTACAAGTGCTTTTAGGGAGATGAAGGCCACCTGTCAGGATGACATGTTAGGCCCTAATTGCTTTAAAATGCAGGACATGTAAAAGCAAGAGGAGAGACTAGGCGACTGGGGCCACGGGGGAAGTCGGGCAGGCAGAAAAAACCCACAGCAGGAGAGGCAGGCGCCAGAAACCAGAAGCCAAGAAACCTCAACATGATGGACAAATGTGTTTCATCCCATACAGCAACGAGGAAAAGCAACCGAGCTTGCACTCTAATGAGAGAGAAATACACACAATGCCTGAATAAAGAGAAGAATGTAATTTTAGTAAAATTTAACCAACATTTATGCCACTTTTCACCTTAAATTATACAATAATTGCTAATATATGTTGTTTAAAATGCACAGCTTTGATTTCTTGCCACTACTGAAGAAAAGAAGGGTGTTAAGAATAGAATACAGCACTACTATTACACATTCATCTTATTTTACGCCCAAATAAGACTTCAAGTCATTTTGTTCAAGTGTTGATCAATGGTGTGCAATCACTGCACTTCATGCATTATATATTTTAATAACACCTGTATGCTTTTCGTCACGACGTAGCCAATTTTTCATGTTGAAACTCAAAAACAAATTTAGCTTCAGGCATCATCACAGCTTGGTTTTTACACAAGGCTATTCCTATAGATCGATGGCACAAGTCTAACGCTATACAGCACTTTTATTAATATGTATTAATTTATCCTTCTGTGTATATACAATTCAAGTCAAACGTTCACAAACACTTGGACAGAACATGTGCAATGCAGCATGCAGTCAATGAAGCAAAGGTCAAGGACCTAAAGGGTTCTTTAAAAAGTGTTCACACTTTTTACCTCTATTAATTAATTAATTTATTTTGCATTTTCTTCCTTTTTCTACTGATTTTTTGCGTAAGTCCAATTTTTTTACCCAATTGCATTATGCTTCCTGTCTACTGGTGCTGACCCCCGCCCCGATTGAGGAGAGCGAACTGAAACACGCCCCCTCCGACACATGTGCAGTAGCACATATTTGACAATCCATCACACCCCCTTCATGACCTGTTAGTCAGACAGAGGAGCACTTTCAGCAACAGACTCATCCAACTCCGCTGTAACAAGGAACGGTACAGGAGATTGTTTATACCAGCAGCAATCACGCTGTATAATGATTCACTGGCTCGGGACATCATTGAACACTAAACTACTATCAGGACAAACTCATGGAGCATGTTCTAGCACTCTGTTTATAAAGATTATACTACATATCTGTTATTATTTAACACTACAACAGTTTAGTATATCACATATTACATATCTCATCTAAAATATTTAATGCTAGAATACTTCTTAAGTTTTTTATATGACATACTACATTTTTTATTCTATTCATTCAATTACATAGTGTGTACAACATTACTTGTGAACTTTAATTCTTTGACTTTAATATTTTTTGCTTTAATGTACCTGTATCTATCTATCTATCTATCTATCTATCTATCTATCTATCTATCTATCTATCTATCTATCTATCTATCTATCTATCTATCTATCTATCTATCTATCTATCTATCTATCTATCTATCTATCTATCTATCTATCTATCTATCTATCTATTCACATGCCATCAACCTTGTGCAAAGAGAGCCACACCCTGAGTCAGCATTATTCCTCTACTCTGTGCAGACGCCATCAATCAGCCAGCAGAAGTCGTAATTGCATCAGTTATGAGGTCCCTACCTGGCTCCTCACCCTGAATGAACAACAGCAAAACATTGTTCATATAGCCGCCCAGCCCAGCCGGATGGCAGAGCTGAGATTCGATGCAATGTATTAGAAATCCCAGCTCTGGTGTGCTAGTGTATTTTAGCCTTAATTCTATTTATTAAGAATTTTAAAAACAAATGACATCACTTTTCTACATAATCACCTTCTGATGCATTTTTCCCAGCATCGTACCAACTTTTTAATGCCATCAGCAAAACATGTTTTTGGTTGAGCATGTAGCCACTGATGTTTTCACATCATCATCAGATGAAAATCTTCTTCCCCTTAAAACTTTTTTGAGCCGTCCAAAAAAGTGGAAATCAGATGGTGCTAAATCTGGACTATAAGCTCTCTCTCAGTCTCTGAGACACGACCAATTACTACTTCTCCCGCCCTCACTGTTTCCAAAGGAAATATAAAAGTGCGGAAACTTTTTGAAGGTCCCTCGTTATTGCCCTGAGTGTGAGTGTGTATATGAGTGTGTTTGTCGTGTGATGGACTGGCCATTGAATTGGACCAATTGCGACCCTAAATAGGATAAAGTGGTGGTAAAGCAGACAATGAATGAGTGTTTCTAAAATCAGCTTATTATAATCTCAATTTCTTACTTCTCACAGACAGTGACCTGATGAGAACTAAACCCAGGTCATTAGGACATTGGAGCTGCTACACCACTGTGCAACCATTATTAGAAACACCTATCAGGAATAACATTATGACCATTGACAGGTGAAGTGAATAACACTGATTATCTCTTCATCACGGCACCTGTTAGTGGGTGAGATATATTAGGCAGCAAGTGAACATTTTATCCTCAACGTTGATGTGTTAGAAGCAGGAAAAATTGGCAAGCGTAAGGATTTGAGCAAGTTTGACAAGGGCCAAATTGTGATGGCTAAATGACTGGGTCAGAGAATCTCCAAAACTGCAGCTCTTGTGGGGTGTTCCCAGTCTGCAGTGGTCAGTATCTATTAAAAGTGGTCCAAGGAAGAAGGAGTGGTAAACCGGCGACAGGGTCATGGGCAGCCAAGGCTCATTGATGCACATATGGGAGCAAAGGCTGGCCTGTGTGGTCCGATCCAACAGATGAGCTACTGTAGCTCAAATTGCTGAAGAAGTTAATGCTGGTTCTGATAGAAAGGTGTCAGAATACACAGTGCACACATGGACCTACAGAAGCAACACTACTGATTAGATTTCCAGTCCTTCATAAAAAATATTCATTTAAAGGTATTTATTTAATGAACAATCTGCAGGAGAGATATTTAAGTATTCAACAGTGGCACTACAACAGCAGGTTTTCCATCGCGCACAATTTCAGCATCATCTTACAGCACTTTGAATGCCTCTTATTATCCTCACATTGTACATAAACCCTCCACCATTACATCAAACGTGTGCCAAGAGCATTACTCACAAATCTCTAAGAAGGCATTCAGGGCTTAGTAAATCCATGTAGTGAAGAGCTGTACAAGAGGAAGGTCATATGGAGAGGAAACTGTACTGGGTGCGATTTGTTATTGCATCTGGCTTTCAAAGTTGATGAAAAGTAAAGCTACTGTCATCTTTCTGGGAAAGTATTCCATTATAGATAATAAAAACAGCATTTGTTTATTAGAAGGGCAAGATCCCTTGTGCTTACATTACTGTCTGTATTGAATTTCAAATGAGGTAGCATGAGGTTTAAAAAAAAAGTGTGTTTAGGTTACATTCCCACTATATGCACAGTTTATTTTATTTATTTATTAATTTATTTATTTATTTATTAAGAAAAAAGAAAAGAAACAAACAAAAAGTGTGTTTAGGTTACAGTTTATTTATTATTATTATTATTATTATTATTATTATTATTATTATTATTATTATTATTATTATTAAGCAAAAATAAAAGAAACAAACAAGTTTCTTTTGTGTTTAGGTTACATTTCCTCTATATAAACACGTTTTATTTTTTTATTTATGTTTTTATTTATTTATTTGTTATTTTTATTATTATTATTATTATTATTATTATTAAGAAAAGAAACAAACACAAAGTGTGTCTAGGTTACAGTCTTATTTTATGCACAGTTTATTTATTGTATTATTATTTTTTATTATTATTATTAAGAAAAAGAAAAGAAACAAATAAGTTTCTTTTGTGTTTAGGCTCCTCTATATGAACAATTCTTATTTATTTAATTATTTTTTATTTATTTATTTGTTATTATTATTATTATTAAGAAAAATAGGTCACAAACTGAAAGTGTGTTAAGGTTACATTCCCACTTTATGCACATTTTATTTATTATTAGTGTTATTGTTATTATTGTTGTTATTATTATTATTATTATTATTATTAAGAAAAAACAAAAAAACAAAAAATGTGTTTAGGTTACATTCCCATTATATGCACAGTTTATTTTATTTATTATTATTATTATTATTATTATTATTAAGAAAAAAGAAACAAACAAAAAGTGTGTTTAGGTTACATTTCCACTTCATGCACAGTTTATTTTTTTATTTATTTATTATTATTATTATTATTATTATTAAGAATGAAGAAAAGAAACAAACAAAAAGTGTGTTTAGGTTACATTCCCACTTTATGCACAGTTTATTTATTTATTTATTTTTTATTATTATTAGTTATTATTATTGTATTAGTTATTATTATTATTATTATTATTATGTTATTATTATTATTTCACTGTTTTTTTTCTCTAGCAAGCTAGCAAAAATAATTGATGCAGACATTTCCAACTATAATTTAGACCACTTTTGTCATCCCTAAAATCCATCATTTATTCACTCATCTCATTTAACTTTTAATCATAGTCATACCCCTCCTAGAAACACTGAGTTCAAGACAGGAGTACATTTTTCACAGGGTGACAATACATTGTAAAGCACAACATTTACCTACTCAATCATTCACTTACATCTAGCAACAATGTAGAGTAGCCATCACACCTATGCATGGTTTTGGGAGGTAAAAAGAAACCACAACACCCAGAGGAAACCCACGCTGACACAGAGAGAACAGCACGAGAACAACCTGAACTATTCACAGTGACAGAAATAATTTTGAACCCTGGTCCCTAGGACCCCGGTGATGTGTGGTACCCACACTATGGTTTTGACACTTAAATCAAAATTCATGCAACTGTTACCTCAGTGGGCAGAACTGTGCCAAAGTAGGAAAAATGGGAGCCAGACGTAAATATCGGATCAGTGGACCTGGGTTTGATCGTTTTGAGCCACTGACTCTCGTCAGTGTGCTTTTCTTTCTGGTATTGTTTCCTCTTACTTCCCATAACATGCAACTGGTTTGTTGTCTGGCTATTTTGAATTACTCCTAGATGTGTGAGTGAATAAGGGTAAGTGTGTGTTGCTCTGTGATGGATGGATAACCACAGTTCTGACCAGTATAAAGCGCTTGGTCAATGTGACTCAATGTAGGGTTCATAAATTCATGTCAACATCTGTCAGAACAGTGTAAATATATATGTATTTAAGGGACAAGTGTTCTTTTGTGCACAAGCCACAATACTACTACTACTAACTAACTAACTAACTAACTAACTAACTAACTAAATAAATAAATAAATAAATAAATAAATAAATAAATAAATAAATAAATAAATAAATAAATAAATAAATCATGTATTTATCTTTACACTCATTTATATGATATTCATTCATTTATTGTCTGTTTTACCCTTGCTTTATCCTATTTAGGGTTGCGGTGGGTCCAATTCAGTGGGTGAAAGGCAGGAAACAACCCAGACTGGTCGCCAGTCCATCACAGGGCAAACACACTCACACACACACACACACACACACACACACACACACACACACCTAGGAGAATTTTTTTATATCTTCAGTTAACCTGACTGTATGTCTTTGGACTGTTGGAGGAAACCAGAGCACCCGGAGGAAACCCACACAGACATGGGGAGAACATGCAAACTCCACATAGAAGAGCCTCGAACTGCTCCACCTGGGAACTGAACCCAGGACCTTTTTGCTGTGAGGCGACAGCGCTACCCATCAAGCCACCGTGCCGTCCTATGATAATCATAAATATACAAATTGTAAATTTGTCATCCTGCCATCCCATAATAGTAGGTTTAACTACTAATGAACCTTTTTTTAATTGATCACCGGTGAAAAAGAGAGAGTAATAGTTAATAACTTAATAATGAAATCAGTTGGCCACTCAGGTGGCACAGCGGTAAAAACTCACGCTGACACCAGAGCTGGGATCTCGAATACACTGTATCTAGTCTCAGCTCTGCCTGCTGGCTGGGCTGAGCAGCCACATGAACAACAATTGGCCTGTTGTTCATATAGGGGTGGGGTATTAGCCGGATAGGGGCTCTCTCATAACTGATGCAACTATGACCTCTGCTGGCTGGTTGATGGCGCCTGCACAGAGGCAGGGGAAAAGTGCGTTGATCAGGGTGTGTCTCTCCTTACACAGGGCTGATCCGTATTAGCACTCGCCTAGTGCAAGTGAAAAAATGCATACGGCTGCTGCCCACGTGTCTGAGGGGGCGTGGGTTAGCTCGTTCTCGTGTGTGTGTTTGCCCTGTGATGGACTGGCAACCTGTCCAGGGTGTTTCCTACCTTTCGGCTATTGAATTGGACCAATTGCGACCCAAAATAGGATAAGCTGGTGGTAAAGCAGACAATAAATGAGTAATTATTGTAATCTCAATTCCTTAAGTATTAAACTTACTGTTTGTGTAGCTGAAGAACTAGGTCACATGAATTACTGACAAACCATTTTAAAGGTTACAGTCTGTACTTTTGAATCAGTTTAATCTTTTTAATCATACATACCCTATTTTCTAAAAAAAAAAAAAATCTATAACCCACTATAAGTTGGGACAATGCATTATAATGCAAACAAATAAATAAATAAAAACAATTACTAATAATTTGTTGATGCTGTGGAACCTTTATTTAGGGTTAGGTAATACATAGCTGACCATTTGTATTGTATGGTATAAATGAATTAATAAGTTGATGCAACCATGGGTCATGGCTCACCACTTTGTGCCAAGCTTTGTTTGTTTGTTTATTTATTAGGATTTTAACGTCATGTTTTACACTTTGGTTACATTCATGACAGGAACGGTAGTTACTCATTACACAAGGTTCATCAGTTCACAAAGTTAATATCAAACAGTCTTGGACAACTTAGTATCTCCAATTCACCTCACTTGCATGTTTTTGGACTGTGGGAGGACACCGGAGCACCCGAAGTAAACCCACACAGACACTGGGAGAACATGCATACTTCACACAGAAAGGACCCGGACCGCCCCAACTGGGGATCAAACCCAGGACCTTCTTGCTGTGAGGTGACAGTGCTACTCACTTAGCCACCAGGTCGCCCTGTGTCAAGCTTTGTAAGAGAATCGTGAATCAGTTCAAATAATACAGTTAAAGAGTTGTTTTAGCACTGTGGTATGTAGGTTAGATTTAAGAGCCAGTACATCTAATAAACTTGTGCTTCAAACCTGAGACATTTTTCAAAAGATCTACAGCCGGTAAACATTTAATGGTTAGGTCTGCTGACGGTTATTTGTCACTCCTTTAAGAGACGTCAACTGGCTAGTATCTTAGATTCTGCTGAAACATTTTGTCTTCCAGTGTTGGAGGTGAAATTGAAATGACTGTTTGTATACCTTTTTAAAAAGCAGTCACTATAAAGATTTTTCAGAATCCTGAGACAGACATCATCAGAAATGCCCATGGGGTGAAAAAAAACAGTATTGATTATACATAATGCATGAAATAATGGCTGAATGATTGGAAAAATAAATGGATACATTATACTCCTATATCATCCAAACAGCGTAGCATAATCAGCTAATTATCATTTTGGCGTATATTTTTCTTTTACGTGTTCTGTGTCAAAAAAAAAAAAATTGTGCTTTTTGAGGTCGCCTGTTTTATTAAATATTTGTCACTGTGAATAAATTTAGATCATTGTATGCAACATTACATTATACACAACACTAACAAGTGAAACTTGTAAAATAAATAAATAATAATAGTAATTTGTAATAATGAAAGCTTAATTTACAACCCCAAGGAAGAAGAAAACAGTTGTGACAGTATAGATACAGCTTTTGTAATGAATTATAATTACATTCACTGTATTAATTATTTTTTATATATATTATATATATATATATATATATATACAGTGTATCACAAAAGTGAGTACACCCCTCACATTTCTGCAGATATTTAAGTATATCTTTTCATGGGACAACACTGACAAAATGACACTTTGACACAATGAAAAGTAGTCTGTGTGCAGCTTATATAACAGTGTAAATTTATTCTTCCCTCAAAATAACTCAATATACAGCCATTATTGTCTAAACCACTGGCAACAAAAGTGAGTACACCCCTAAGAGACTACACCCCTAAATGTCCAAATTGAGCACTGCTTGTCATTTTCCCTCCAAAATGTCATGTGACTCGTTAGTGTTACTAGGTCTCAGGTGTGCATAGGGAGCAGGTGTGTTCAATTTAGTAGTACATCTCTCACACTCTCTCATACTGGTCACTGAAAGTTCCAACATGGCACCTCATGGCAAAGAACTCTCTGAGGATCTTAAAAGATGAATTGTTGCACTACATGAAGATGGCCAAGGCTACAAGAAGATTGCCAACACCCTGAAACTGAGCTGCAGCACAGTGGCCAAGATCATCCAGCGTTTTAAAAGAGCAGGGTCCACTCAGAAGAGACCTCGCGTTGGTCGTCCAAAGAAGCTGAGTGCACGTGCTCAGCGTCACATCCAACTGCTGTCTTTGAAAGATAGGCGCAGGAGTGCTGTCAGCATTGCTGCAGAGATTGAAAAGGTAGGGGGTCAGCCTGTCAGTGCTCAGACCATACACCGCACACTACATCAAATTGGTCTGCATGGCTGTCACCCCAGAAGGAAGCCTCTTCTGAAGTCTCTACACAAGAAAGCCCGCAAACAGTTTGCTGAAGACATGTCAACAAAGGACATGGATTACCGGAACCATGTCCTATGGTCTGATGAGACCAAGATTAATTTGTTTGGTTCAGATGGTCTCAAGCATGTGTGGCGGCAATCAGGTGAGGAGTACAAAGATAAGTGTGTCATGCCTACAGTCAAGCATGGTGGTGGGAATGCCATGGTCTGGGGCTGAATGAGTGCAGCAGGTGTTGGGGAGTTACATTTCATTGAGGGGCACATGAACTCCAATATGTACTGTGAAATACTGAAGCAGAGCATGATCCCCTCCCTCTGGAAACTGGGTCGCAGGGCAGTGTTCCAGCATGATAATGACCCCAAACACACCTCTAAGACGACCACTGCTTTATTGAAGAGGCTGAGGGTAAAGGTGATGGACTGGCCAAGCATGTCTCCAGACCTAAACCCAATAGAACATCTCTGGGGCATCCTCAAGCGGAAGGTGGAGGAGCGCAAAGTCTCGAATATCCGCCAGCTCCGTGATGTCGTCATGGAGGAGTGGAAAAGCATTCCAGTGGCAACCTGTGAAGCTCTGGTAAACTCCATGCCCAGGAGAGTTAAGGCAGTTCTGGGAAATAATGGTGGCCACACAAAATATTGACACTTCAGGAACTTTCACTAAGGGGTGTACTCACTTTTGTTGCTGGTGGTTTAGACATTAATGGCTGTATATTGAGTTATTTTGAGGGAAGAATAAATTTACACTGTTATATAAGCTGCACACAGACTACTTTTCATTGTGTCAAAGTGTCATTTTGTCAGTGTTTTCCCATGAAAAGATATACTTAAACATCTGCAGAAATGTGAGGGGTGTACTCACTTTTGTGATACACTGTATATATATATATATATATATATATATATATTATACATATATACGTATATACAGTATATATTTGTAATAATTTTTTTAATATTAATTTTTTTAAATGTGTTGCAGGCCTGAGATCTAAGACAGATAAGTCTATTTTGAATCCCCCCCAACCTAGCAGTGGTTGGGCTTGAACCAGCAACCTTCTGATTACTAGTCCCGTAACCTAACCGCTAGGCTACAACTGCTCTACAAAATGAAATGTAAGGTAAGACACTGTGAAATTTGTAATGTCAAAGAATCTCAATATAGCAAAAATGGCCAAAATGACCATTGTTCTAGGTATTTTCAGACCTCTACTGCAATTCCCTCATCGCATGCACTACACCCATGCTGGCGGAAAAGAGCCCATGTTTGACATGTTTAAAGCTGCTGACTGCTTCCTTATCACTAGCAATTTGTGAATGCTCTTTATGTTTCTCTACTGCTCAAGCACCTTAACAAGACAGTGGGAGTCACTGTTACAGCAGCATGCAGGTAACTTCCCATCTGGCTTTCCAGTCCTCAAGTCATGATGACCTAATTCTGTCTGTCTGTCTGAGCATCCCACCAGCTAGCACTGCCAGGACTTAAACCCTTGTCTTCATTAACGATGGCATTGGACATTTGCTGCTAACATCTTGGTGCCAGATACCACAGCACACCTTCAGGGGTCTAGTGGAGTCCATGCCTCAACGGATCAGGGCTGTTTTGGCAGCAAAAGGGGGACCAACACAATATTAGTTAGGTGGTCATAATGTTACGGCTGATCGGTGTATATATAAATATACGTTTTTCTCTATGTTTAACGCTCCCAAGCCTGATAAGTACTGGACCTGACGTCACGGCGTAGAGCAATATGACGACTAACACGCATCAGTGGATGACTGTGGTCTGCTTGCTCAGAAAGCGAATAGGATAAGGCGTCTAAAATCTGTTGGAAAATCACTTAGTCGACAATAAAAGATCCCAGCTGGAGGCTGGAGTAAAAGCTGTAAAGATGCACTTGTCTTCAGAACAGCTTGAGCTGCAGCCAGCCATTTAAGCTGGCGCCATCCGTCTCTCCTCCAGGTAATGCAATTAGGGGCCACTAATATCTCGAGATGCTCTTCAAATTGCAAATGTATTTTGCTAACCAGCAAACCATAACAACCAATGACAGCACTTGAAAGAAAAAAACTCTCACCTTTTAAGGCTATTTCTTTTAATTTTTCTAGATGATGGGGCTTGCAAAAATGCCACATTCCATCCACAAGATAATACAAAGGCATTGCAGGCAGACAGTTGATGTTACTAGGCAACCAGCATGACCATACAGTGGGAATAAACACACATAGCCAGCTGCCTTATGGGCAGTAACAGCCTGCATGTAATTCCGTAATTCCTTTACCAGGGTTCTGGAGTATGGGGACTGCAGGTCATAAATAGAACAGAACAGAATTGCGATGAATACAAGATGACGTGATTGGTAACATTTACTGGAAGGGAACCTACTATAGACCTTAACACCAGGTATAAACATAAAATGAGGTAGAATAAACATTTTAAAGGCAGAATATATTAATGATTAGTTGTTGTAAGGCCAAAAATATGTGGACAGCCCATGTTTGTTTGTTTATTAGGATTTTAACGTCATGCTTTACACTTTGGTTACATTCACGACAGTGTGTAGTGTGTACTTACTCATTACACAAGATTCATCAGTACACAAGGTTATATCGAACACAGTCTTGGACAATTTAGTGTCTCCAATTCACCTCTGGTACACTATATTGCCAAAAGTATGCGCTCGTCTGCCTTCACACGCATATGAACTTGAGTGACGTCCCATTCTTAATCCATAGGGTTTAATATGATGTCGGCCCACCCTTTGCAGCTATAACAGCTTCAACTCTTCTGGGAAGGCTTTCCACAAGGTTTAGGAGTGTGTTTATGGGAATATTTGACCATTCTTCCAGAAGCGCATTTGTGAGGTCAGACACTGATGTTGGATGAGAAGGCCTGGCTCACAGTCTCCACTCTAATTCATCCCAAAAGTGTTTTATCGGGTTGAGGTCAGGACTCTGTGCAGGCCAGTCAAGTTCTTCCACATCAAACTCGCTCATTCATGTCTTTATGGACCTTGCTTTGTGCACTGGTGTGCAGTCATGTTGGAACAGGAAGGGGCCATCCCCAAACTGTTCCCACAAAGTTGTGAACATGAAATTGTCCAAAATCTCTTGGAATGCTCACGCATTAGGAGTCCCTTTCACTGGAACTAAGAGGCCCAACCCCAACTCCTGAAAAACAACCCCACACCATAATCCCCCTCCACCAAACACTCCACTTTACACTCGGCACACAGCAGTCAGACAAGTTCCGTTCTCCTGGCAACCGCCAAACCCAGACTCTCCATCGGATCGTCAGATAGAGAAGCGTGCTTCGTCACTCCAGAGAACACGTCTCCACTGCTCTAAAGTCCAGTAGCGGCGTGCTTTACACCACTGCATCTGACACTTTGCATAGCGCTCTGTGATATAAGGCTTGGATGCAGCTGCTCGGCCATGAAAACCCATTCCATGAAGCTCTCTACGCACTGTTCTTAAACTAATCTGAAGGCCACATGAAGTTTGGAGGTCTGTAGCGATTGACTCTGCAGAAAGTTGGCGACCTCTGCACACTATGCACCTGAGCATCCGCTGACCCCGCTCTGTCATTTTACGTGGCCTAACACTTCGTGGCTGAGTTGCTGTCGTTCCCAATCGCTTCCACTTTGTTATAATACCACTGACAGTTGACTGTGGAATATTTAGTAGTGAGGAAATTTCATGACTGGACTTGTTGCACAGGTGGCATCATGGTACCACGCTGGAATTCACTGAGCTCCTGAGAGCGACCCATTCTTTCAAACTCCACACAGAAAGGACCCAGACCGCCCCACCTGGGGAACCCAGGACCTTCTTGCTGTGAGGCGACAGTGCTACCCACTTAGCCACTGTGCAATAGTTTTAAAAGAAAACTTTCCTCTTAATGCATGACTGAGCCCCTGGGCACAAAGCGAACTCCATAAACACATAATTTGATGAGTTTGGTGTAAAGTAATTTCAGTGGCCTGTGTAGAACCCTGACATCAATTTAATTAAACATATTTGTGATGAATTGGAACATTAGTTGCAGACCAGGCTTTTTTTTAAATCCAACATCAGCAACCAAGCTTACAAACGTTTGTTTGTCAATGACTGAATGGGCATAAATTCTCACACGCGCATGCCAAATCTGAAGAAAAGCCATCCCAGAGGAGTGAAGACTGTTATAGGCAGCTTCATAATAATACCCAAGGTTTTAAATTAGGTTAAGTGTCCACACAGTGTGAATGCCTTATGTAAGGATTAGGAATGTGTTATGAAGGTGTAATGAGGTCTGATTTTTAAAACAGTTTATTCAACTCCTCCAGAACGACTCTGACTGAGTGAGAGACTCAGAGTTATTTTTTATCCTTTTAGTATTTGGCTGAGGTGCTAACAACTAACCATGGACCGAGAATCACAATGAGGGATGGCGCAGTTCATCTGCAGGGCATGCTGGAGGAAATGCGGCAAAGACAGCAGAAAGAGACCACACACACACATACACAAACAAACACACACTCACAAAATGACACAGCCTTAAGCCAAAGACAATCTAAAAGTCCAGGACATGCATATAATTTGATTATGTATATATGTATATGTAATTATTATATACACTGATCAGCCATAACATTAAAACCACCTCCTTGTTTCTACACTCACTGTCTATTTTATCAGCTCCACTTACCATATAGAAGCACTTTATACCACAGAGTAGGTATTATTTGGGTGGTGGATCATTCTCAGCACTGCAGTGACACTGACATGGTGGTGGTGTGTTAGTGTGTGTTGTGCTGGTATGACACCTCACTGTCCCTGCTCTACTGAGAATAGTCCACCAACCAAAAATATCCAGCCAACAGCGCCCTGTGGGCAGCGTCCTGTGACCACTGATGAAGGTCTAAAAGATGACCAACTCAAACAGCAGCAATAGATGTGCGATCGTCTCTGACTTTACATCTACAAGGTGAACCAACTAGGAAGGAGTGTCTAATAGAGTGGACAGTGAGTGGACACGGTATTTGAAAACTCCAGCAGCACCGCTGTGTCTGATCCACTCATACCAGCACAACACACACTAGCACACCACCACCATGTCAGTGTCACTGCAGTGCTGAGAATGATTCACCACCTAAATAATACCTGCTCTGTGGTGGTCCTGTGGGGGTCCTGACCACTGAAGAACAGGGTGAAAGCAGGCTAAAAAAGTATGTAGAGAAAAAGAACAGATGGACTACAGTCAGTAATTGTAACTACAGTAACTACAAAGTGCTTCTATATGATAAGTGGAGCTGATAAAATGGACAGTGAGTGTTGAAACAAAGAGGTGGTTTTAATGTTATGGCTGATCAGTGTATATATACGTCTATATTGTTACTCTACCACAAGGGTCAGCTGGAGTATTTGTACTACATATTATATAATGTAACGGTGCTTTATTTCGAATGTTATATTGCTTTCGAGTTCAAATCCCAGGCGGTTCTATCAACCTGGCTGGGTGCCCAAACAAGCACAGTTGGCCAGGAGGGAAGGGGATATCAAACAGGTTTCATTGCCATGTGCAACTGCAACTTCTGCTGTCAATCAAGGTGCCTGCATTAGTGGTGGGGTATTGGCAGAAATCATAGTATGGCTCTCCGTGGTGCTGTGAGACTCCACCACTGGAGGGTAGAAAGATGAGGCTGGCAACTGTGTGCATGTCAGGGGGGGTATGTAATAGTCTCAGCTCTCCTTAGCCAGTGCGGAGTGGTACAAGCAGTAAAAAGAATTGTATCAAGGCAACTGGCAACAAAAAATAGCAATTTTTATCTGTAATTTTCAAAATGTTTGTTTTAATAGAACACAAACACTATTCATCCAATATATTTTCCTGTACTTACTTATTTTGCCAAAATAAACAAATAAATAATACAATTGCAAAAATTCACCATTATGCCATGGCTGGAGGGAATTGAGGGAACAAATGCCAGGAAGAATAACACTGACTGATTCAACACACCTGAGAAGAAGTAGGATGGCTGACTGACGGCATCTGACATTGATCTTGCACGGACAGCAAGTGTTAGCAAGCACAGAATAATCGCTACAACATGATGCAACACAACCTATCCATGTCTGGGATTTACTTATTATGGTATAGATCTTCTGATATTATACTATTTAGGTTTAGGTACCTCCCTGATCCTAAAGCACAAGGACTCAGTGTTTTTGTTTATGTTGCACACCTCTCTGTCTTCACCCTTTTGTGCCGATTCACCCCCAAGTTCATAATCCTCACCTGTGCCTTATGTTTAAATCATTATCCTGTCTGCCAGAAGGATTCTGAAAGATGCAACTCACCCTGGACACAATCTTTTTTCTCTGCTTCCATCCATCTACTTTTTTTCAAGTGCCATAGTTGAATTGAATAAACACTGCCAATCATTGGAGTAGATCTTACAAATCATTACATATTTCCCTATACTTACCACTTTTGCCCAAGTAAATTCATAAATTTACCATAGTGTAATGACTTAAGGGAAAAAATGCCTGCATTAGTAGTGGCATATTTGCAGAGATCATAGTGTGGCTATCGATATGTGATGCAGTTCTCTGTTTAACTCCACCACTGGAAGGTGAAAAAATGAGGCTGACTGTCACAGGGGGTACGTAACAGTTTCAGCTATTCTCAGCGAGTGGTACAAACAGTATAAAGAATTGTAACAAGACAACTGGCGACAAGCGAAGGCTGGCCCGTGTGGTCCAATCCAACAGACGAGCTACTGTAGCTCAAATTGCTGAAGAAGTTAATGCTGGTTCTGATAAAAAGGTGTCAGAATACACAGTGCATCACAGTTTGTTGCGTATGGGGCTGCATAGCCAGGGTGCCCATGCTGACCCCTGTCCACCACCAAAAGCGCCAACAATGGGCACATCGGAACTGCACCACGGGGCAATGGAGAAAGGTGGACTGGTCTGATGAATTACCTCTTCTTTTACATTACAGGAATGGCCGGGTGTGATGCTTTGGGCTATGTTCTGCTGGGAAACCTTGGGTCCTGCCATCCATGTGGATGTTACTTTGACACATACCACCTACCTAAGCATTATTGCAGACCATGTACACCCTTTCATGGAGACGGTATTTCCTGATGGCTGTGGCCTCTTTCAGCAGGATAGTAAAAATAGTTCAGGAATGATTTCAGGAGCACAATAACGAGTTTGAGGTGTTGACTTGGCCTCCAAATTCCCCAGATCTCAATCCAATCGAGCATCTGTGGGATGTGCTGGACAAACAAGTCCGATCCATGGAGGCCCCACCTCACAACTTACAGGAGTTAAAGGATCTGCTGCTAACATCTTGGTGCCAGATACCACAGCACACCTTCAGGGGTCTAGTGGAGTCTATGCCTAGATGGGTCAGGGCTGTTTTGGCAGCAAAAGGGGGACCAACACAATATTATGAAAGTGGTCATAATGTTATGCCTAATCAGCTCTGATTTCATAGCTGTATTGTGTATGTATATGCAACAGTTTATGTTCTTGTTTTTTTCCAAGAAGTTACACAGAAAATAAAGGCATTAATACATTATAAAGTAACCCTTGTCTTGTTTGTCAGCTGTTTTAGGTCTAGACGTTGCTATACGTAGCCACTTTGGTTGTCTTGTAAGATTTTTGAATGTTATTTATTTATTTATTATTTCCCCCTGCATGCCATAGATAAGTCATGTCAATAGTTTAGTCACTGTCATAGCCTAGTCTTTGTCTTAGTCATAGTCCTAGATCTCATCCTAGTGTTTCCCAAGTATCTAGCGTTTGTCTCTGATTTGCTACCATTAGCTTAGCATAGGGTTTAGCATTGCTGAGTCTGCCTAGCTTTAGAGGGATTAGAGTACTGTTCTTTGTGTTTGAAGATTAGTAGCATAGCGATTTAGCACAGGGATTTGTTTCCTTGTTCATTGTGCCAGCCTTGTTTTTTTTCTGCTCTTTGTCCATGCTTGTGTGATACCTGTTTTTCCTTGTTTAGTCTTGTTGGCTGTGTAAATAAACCATTATGTTAACATCTCTGTGATTGTGTCCTGTTTCCTTTTATAGACAGGCGTTACAGGTACATGCATACTGTACTTATTGTGTGGGAATTTTTAGCTGGTAGGGAAACATTATGGTGGGAAGGCTGGTAAAATGGGTGACAGGGTCTTAGAGATAAGGGTTAAATTCTTCTTTGATACGCTAAATCTTTCCTACTCCTCAAAACTGGATGATTAGCTACATTTATTTGAACCTATAAGTATAAGTACGAGGGAGTAAGTGAATAGGTAAGCATGTAGTGACCTGTCCAGGTTTTTTTAACAATAAAAAAGGAAAAAAAAATATGATTGGTGAACATGAGTGCTAAATTATATATTTCACCGCTGTGGGGTTTCTCATAGCTTGATTTTGTAAGATGGAGTGTCTTTGTTAGCCGATCTTGATTGAAACCGCTGCTATTTAAGAGTTAAAAGGCTGCAGGATCCTTAAGAGGCCAATCTAGCATTGAGATGGTGAAGTGCTGATGGTGAAAATCAATCTTTACGTTTATCCACAGCCAATTACTCTGGTCTATTTTCAGTAAGGTATATAAAAAATTTATTCTAGTGCACCTGTAGACTAAGCCAATGCGACGTCACGATGCAGCTTCTCTACTAAGCGACTCGTTAAAAATCCCAGAAAGCGAATCTTACTTATCTGTTGTGCTCATTAATATCTGTGAATGCTGCACTAATGGGAAATCCTAAACTTTCTCTGCTCGATCAAACTGATGCCATCGCCCGAGGAGCTCCGGCGCTCTCACAAGAAAGAGCGTCAACCCGGATTCGCAGAAACACTATAATCTTGGGCTGAATCTTTTTACTTGAAGGATTAACTGGAATCAAAAGCACAGAATGCAATAGCACTAAATAAAAGAATGGGTGAGCCAGATAAGTGTTGTGAAGCCAGCCAGAAGGAAGAATCAGCCTTGTTGTTCTGTACTTCCTCAAGGCGAGAGCAGAGTAAGTTGTATAAAGGATTACACTCGCAGCATAATGTTCTTTTTTCCCCTGACAAACACAGCATGACTGTTTAAGCAGCACTGATATATTAGATATTCACGGATGGATGAAAATCGAAGACGGGAAAACATTCCATGTGCCGCACTTCCTCCTTCTATCTGATAAGCAATATCAAATAAACAATATTCACAAAAAATATGTCTGCCACTACTCGATACCGCTATAGCCCTAGGCTGACTGAGATGGTCTACACGTTTTGTTATTTTCCTTCTCCTGTTAGGTCTGAGTCGAGCAAAAAATGTTTGATTTGTATTATTTTTCTTCATTCATTGTGAAAGCAATATGCTGTGTGTTGTACTATCCTGCATGCAAGCTGTTTCAGAAAAAATACAAAAACAATAAATTAATAAATAATATATATAAAAAAACACTTCTAGTTTAAAACTTGCCCACAAAATTATATTCCAATAAAACACCATATTCTGGTTTTTTTTTGTTTCAGAAAAAAAAACAAAAAAAAAAAACTTAAAAAACACTTAAAATACCATATTCTATAATTATTTTTTCCCAATTAAAACACAACTGATTACAGAAAAAAAAAAATAATAATAGTAAAACATTTAAAACACTTAAAATACTGTATTCTATTATAATTTTTTCTCAATTAAAACACAACTAATTACAGAAAAAATATATAATAATAATAATAAAAAACATAAAAAAACACTTAAAATACCATTTTCTATAATTATTTTTTCTTAATTAAAACACAACTGATTACAGAAAAAAAAAAAAAAAAAAAACTTAAAAAAACACTTAAAATACCGTATTCTATCATTATTTTTTCTCACTTAAAACACAACTAATTACACACATAAATACAACCCCAAATACAAAATGAATTGCTCTAAATAACTCCTGTTAGGCCTGAGTTAGGCAAAAATGTTTGATTTGTATTATTTTTCTTCATCAATTGTGAAAGCAATATGTTGTTTGTTGTACTGTCCTGCATGCAAGCTGTTTCAGAAAAATAAATAAATAATTAAATAATATAAAAAAACACTTGTTTAAAAGTTACCCACAAAATAATATTTAAAACACAACTGATTACACACTTAAATACAACCCCAAATATAAAATTAATTGCTCTAAATTACTCAAGCCTCTAAATCTAAGGGCAAACGTGTAATCAGGGGTTTGATTGAATCTGGATCCTGGCTTCCAACAACCATGCATTAGTTTGGCATAGCAGCTCAGAACCTATTGTTTAATATGAAGTGTATGTATTTTAATAGACTCCCCTAATTTGCTTGTCACCCAATTAGGTTACGTTATACTGTGCTTTTTCAAATCTAGAGAGGGTGGATTTAATTATTAGACTTGTGAGTTAGTCATCAAAAAAAAAAAGAGGACAAAAAACACACATTTTGAAGGTTGGCTACAGTTGACGTGCACTAACATTTCCATGTTTTACACTTCTGATTGTTAAATTAGGAAGTTTCATGTGTGCTAAGCTTTTATTCAGGCAAGATAAGCATATTTTATAATATACAGTTCAAATCACTTCATAATTCTAAACTGGTCATTTTATAATTCGTATTTCTTTATTTATTCTTTAAAACAGAAAATACTACAGCTTAAGAAAAATCCTTCTTTAATTAGATTGGCTGATGAGGGTTTCTCCTATATGCCACTGCATACTCTTATCCTATCACTGGCTAAGCAGTGAGGAGGCTCACGCGGAGATTAGCATGACAAGATAAAGCTTTCTGCTGGTCGCTAAATAAGTAGTAGTAAGCTTTAACTCTTATTTAACATAGAATATAATAGAACAGAATAGAAACTTTATTTGTCATTGTACATAATACAATGAAACACTGTGTGGTACTTCTCAACATAAATGGATCATATAAAAAGAAAAACAACACACGACCACACACAGACTGAAACATGCAGTCAATAATAGCAGCATATAAAGATTTAAGGTGCAAGGTGGCAAAAATAAGGTGCACAAATGTGTGAGTTCTTAAGGGTTTGGGTAGGAGTGTATAGAGGGAGTGATGGAGGTCACAGCTCTGGGGAAGAAGCTGTTCCGTAAGCTGTTTGTCTGAGGGGGTATGTGTCTAACCTGTGACCAAAGTTGGGTGGTGCAAGGGGCAGAGGAATTGAAAACTACTAGATCGGGAGATAAAGGGACACTCCATACCCCTTTAATAATAAAATCAATAACTTTGTGGCATACCCTCCCAAGTCCCAATAATTGTTTGACTATAGCTGGACTTCTTGGTGCCCATATTAGGGATGTCTCAGGAGCTTGCTGGACATCTCATTTAAAAAACAAGTGGTATCAACATAAAGTGAGCTATATATGATCTTTTTAGCTATAACAACAGCCAAGACTTTGAAGTACGTCTGTGAGATTTTTTTAGTCACTTATTTACTCAAAAGACCCCTTTTTTCCCCCATCTGTACTGATGTTGGTCAAGAATACTTAATTAATGTTTCCATTCATTACAAAGCTGTTCAATGGGGCTGAGGTCAGGGCTCTGTCAGGGCTCTGTATAGACCTTGTTTTGTACACAGAGGCACAGTCAAAATTGGCCACTAGTCTGATGGGTGAAAAAAGACCAAACTAAAAAGAGGTGGGGTCTTTGAAGCTGTGTAAGGACCCTGGTTAGAAGTCTGAGGCCCCTGTATAGAAGTGGAGGAACGCAGAGATCAGTGTGTGACTCTCTGTGTGAGACCGGCCTCACATGCAAATTCTCAGAATTATGGCAGAAAAAGAAGGGGTCGTGGACTGCGTGGACACAAGCACAGGGGGCTTGTAGTAGGCAAATATACCCTCCTCAGATACGATTGGGGTCCCAGAAGCAAAAGACTAATTGGCTATTAACAAACAATAATAATAATAATAATAATAATAATAATAATAATAATAATAATTGTTTTTAATAATAATAATAATAATAATTATTATTATTATTATTATTATGAGAATTATTATTATTGTTTTTAATAATAATTAAAATAATTATTAATACTATTATTATTTTTAATATTATTGTTTTTATTATTATTATTATTATGAGTATTATTATTATTATTATTATTATTGTTTTTAATAATTATTATTATTATGAATATTATTATTATTATTGTTTTTATTATTATTATTATTATTATTATGAGTATTATTTTTTTTATAGGAATAACAATAATAATAATAATAATAATAATAATAATAATAATAATAATATTCATAATAATAATAATAATAGCTTTACTAGCATGTAGAAAAATACAATTTGAGCATTGCAAACACAGTGGATCAATTGCAAAGATTCAGCAACTATAGGGATTTATTGAACAAACCAAATAAATAAATAAAAATAATGTCAAATTGCATTACACTCTCCATAAGCTTTAATTTAATCTAAACCCCTTTTAAAAACAGACAACTCATTCACCCTAACCCGTTCTATCTCATCCTCTGTTTGTGGTCACATGGTGTCGTTTCGTTCACCGCCTGGAGTGCTGTACATGCAAATGAATTTGGCTCTAGATGTTTGTGTTGTGCAAAATAAACAAAAAGCACCCGAGCACAAAATCAGATAGGTGAAAGGCAAGAGTCTTCACTCCTGACGTGCTTGGCCTTTTTTTTTACATATACTGTTTGAATATAAACGGTCACGGGCAATTTCTACAACTTGAGTGGTAAAATTTGATTCATGAGTATGCAGACAGCTTTTGCCATTAGCATGCGACAGTGATTGTTTCTCAGGCTGGCGGTGAAGTGAGACCTGTTTGGCTTTGCAATTAACCACCAGCACTCGTGGTCTAGCTTAATAACTACACAGAAGCAAGAAAAGTTAGTGCTTTATGGCTTGTAAACATCTAGCAAAAAAAATATGGCTTTAGTGAAGGAACAAACCCCTTTCTCGTAAACCATGTCCAAATCAAAACACATTCCACTGGACCTTAGAAAAATATCAGACAAGCATGAAGCTGTAACAGCTGAAGGTTCAGTACTGTGGCTATATTCCCTGGTAGTGCAATGCTAACAAAGAAAAGAGCCCAAGGGTTACAAGAAAAGACTGCAAAGCTTTCTACAATGTGTGTCTACTATGAGAAAAACTCGAACACTAAAAAAGAAGCAAACTACACAGAAATGTTTTATATTCCTTGCATAGAAATACACTGAATGGCAAGAACAGCAGTATTTGAGGGATAAAAAAGCAAAATTGGTCACCTGTGTACTTCAACAGTGGTACCTTGTAACTCAACGTCCCCCAAACTCAAAATCTTTGAAACTTGACGCCCTTTTTCGAGACATTTGTACACTTAAACTCGACATTTGTTCAGTGCCTTGCTTGAGCTGTGCAGTCAGATGTCATCAAAGTGCGAATATGAGACGAATCTGCATTTGTGTCGCATAACCTTCAAATTCACTCTGAAAGCGTCCATGTGTATTTTTTTCCTGTTTCACTTTTAAAGCTCAGGGTGCTGAGAAATGTAATGTATTAAATACTTTGTAATAAAAGAATGACACAGAAACAATAAACCTTATTACTGCTTATAATTTCTCTCCACTAATAAAATTCTTCGCTCGTTGTTTTAGTACAATAAGTCATGTTAAGCTTTGTGCACCGGCACACTCCATAGGAAATAACGACACATCCAGCACAAAAGCAGCTTTGCCGCTTCTCATGTGAATGCCCCTTTACTGAACCAAATACGGTATTCCAAGATCAAGCATCTCCATAATTAAGAAGCATAAGGAAACAATAAAAAAGTAAAGGTGAAGTGCAGGTTTTATTGTTTCAGTGTATAAGTGTCAAAAACAACCCCATTATTTTACATTAGCCTAAAATATATGCAGTTCCACAGGACCATGGAACGCATTAACAGGTTTCCCAAACATCCTTATAGAAAGAAATACCTTGAAACTCAACACCTTTTAAACTTAATGCCACTCCCAGAACCAATTGACGTCGAGTTTCAAGGTACCACTATATTAAGATAATGATAATTTGGGAAGCACAACCTGATTACAACAGAATTTAATGCAACAGCTTCTAAAATGTAAAACACTTCAGATATCATATCTTTATCCACCTTCTCATGGCTTGCCTATACTGTTTTGTGAGAAATGCAGCTTTGCACTAAGATATGATTTAGCACAGAATGGTTTTGACTGTCATTTCATGTAAAAATGATGTGACCTTTCACAATGCTGAAAAACACAAGCAGACAACAAGATGCTATTAAGGTCTCTGATGTGACATCACAAGTATTCCAAATATAGGAATATGAGGTAGAAATTGACCTTGGACGAGGCAACGATCTATTGAAGGCCACACTAACTCACATAATCAATCACATTTAGGTGCAACTTATACAGTGAGTCCATCTTCTGTGTGTTTTGAGTTTTGAAAGATGGGAGAAAACTAGACAATGCAATGGAAAGTGATGATGAGGTAAGAAAAACACATAGTAACTCCTCACAGAAAGTAAACACAAGCGAGGATCAAACCCAGTTCTTCCGGACCCATGTTGGACCCAGAGATCACAGATGGGCTTCGTTCCGGTTCACGAACTTGATTTTGAACCGATTCAGCATGTTTCCACCAAAAAAGAGGTTCCAAACAGTGAAGTAGCATTTGCAGCTGGCACCACAGAATACTAGGTTTTTTAGTGCAAACCATGACGTCGTCTATGGGCGTGTCAAGTTGCAGAGATTTGGGTGCTTTCACATGAGAAACTGCAAAACCGCTGAATTTTAAGCCAGTTTGCACCTTAAATGAGATGAACTGTTTGATATGATGTGGTAAAAGCGACCCGGACAGTACACACAACTACTTGACATCTTTCTATGTACTTTAGTAAGTACATACAAAGCCACATTACCCTTTTTTCATGTTAAGCTGTTTTGACTCTTTGAGAAGCCGATTCTGAGCTGCATAACACAAGTTTAAAAGTAAAACAACCACACAGTGAGAAATATACAGTTAAATAAAGATCTAGGCATAACATTATGAGCACTGACAGATGAAGTGACTAATACTGATTATCTCTTCATCACGGCACCTGTTAGTGGGTGGGATATATTAGGCAGCAAGTGAACATTTTATCCTCAAAGCTGATGTGTTAGAAGCAGGAAAAATGGGCAAGCGTAAGGATTTGAGCGAGTTTGACAAGGGCCAGATTGTGATGGCTAGACGACTGGGTCAGAGCATCTCCAAAACTGCAGCTCTTGTGGGGCGTTCCTGTCTGCAGTGGGCAGTATCTATCAAAAGTGGTCTAAGGAAGGAACAGTGGTGAACCGGCGACAGGGTCGTGTGCGGCGTGTGGTCCGATCCAAAAGACGTGCTGAAGAAGTTAATGCTGGTTCTGATAGAAAGGTGTCAGAATACACAGTGCATCGCAGTTTGTTGCGTATGGTGCTTTTAGAGTGGATTTGATGCTCATTTTACACAAACAAGCCAATTGCTGAGCAAAGCGGGCGAGCACCGCATTGAGAGAGAAGCGCAAAACTGTCTACGTCTTCTCATCACCAATAGTTGATCGATGCTTTTTGCATAATAATAAACATCTGTAAGAACAGCACAAATGCTCGCAGGTGATCTACATGCTCTGCCATCATGTTACTATGCAACACCCACCGTTGATGATGCATGCTTGGCTCCCAAAACTGGTGGAAAGCATGCCGGTTCTCTATAAAACACCAAGGTTCAAAGAGAACCGAACAGAACCGGTTCAAGAACCATAATTCTTTTGGTGAAAAAGTGCTAAGAGAGGTCACTCTATTGTAATGCAATTCGATATTAAAATAGGATGTCCAAGCTTGTTAAAGTAAAGCAGATGAGGTGGAACTAATTTTGTAACTAGTCTTGGTGGTCTTCAAGGTGGTCATGATTTCATGTTGTATATGTTTTCCTCCAGCATAAAAGCATTATGTGCCACACCAATGAGATCCAGACAGCAAAGAAAACTCTCTTGACTCATTGAATAAATTATTAATCAAAAGACTTACTCTTGAGTGAACAGAATAATATCACCAGAGAAGCATGCGCAAAATATTTCACATCCGACTGCCTGTAGAGATCACGGTTTTGTTCTAACAAAGATAAATGAATGCAAGCTGCACCCTCATTAATTACAGATAGCAGGTTTTCCGTTTTGACATTTCTGGTTACGTCAGAAAGGCTGAGGCATCAAGGGTGTGTGCTTACATCATGTAAGTCAGACAGCACTACATTGCTCTGTGGTGTCAGCACGAACGGAACAATGCCGGGAGATGCAAAAGCTTGAGGACAATGTGCTACCATCATCACTTATATTACGGCACACCAGCGCAGCACAGACAGGACACCTGAAAGCTACAAAAGCGTGACTTTCAAGCTAGATCATCACTGCTAAAAGTGAACTCTGCGCTGGGACTCATAAATCTCCCCTGGCGCATGCTTATATCCCACTGAGAAGATTCGGCTCAGGACAAGCTGAAAAACACTGACAATTTTTTTCACCACCTGCTATCTTGCTAATTGCTCTACAACCCCAAATCACTGTTGAAAATGCTAAAAAATGCATTTTAGGCCAGGAACACACAAACAAATTGGAACAGGGTGGTTTAGGGCTAGCAATTAGTGTGAGTAAAAGAAAATGAATAAATAATTAATTAATAAGCTAATTAATTATAAATTAATGAATAATAAATTAATTAATAATGAATTCAATAAATAATACAGCAATAAATTAAACAATTGAATAAATAAAAATTTTTATTAATAAAATAAATACATTAATAATTAAATAAATTAAGCAATTAAATAAATAAATAAATAAAAATGTTATTCCAACAGGTCATTGTAATCAAGATTTGGACCAAAACCAGTATTCAAAAAAAGTCTTTAAGGTGCAAAGATGAGCAAAGCATTTAAGAAGAAGAAGAACCTTTATTGTCATTATACTTGCATACAACGAAATTTAGTTAGACACTCTCCGAAAGATAAAAAGAAGAAGAAAAGTATTTACATAAGCATATGGTTATTTAAAAAGAGGCAAACATATTTACATAAGCATATGGATATTTACACAATAACCAGTACAATCTAAAGTATGGATTTCCAGTTCATTAACAAATGCTTAAAATATATTAAAAGGGAAGGGAATTGCATATTTATCCCTCTACAGTGCATAATATCATTAAACAATTCAAGGAATCTGGAGGAATTTCAGTGCATAAAGGGCAAGGCGCAAGCCTAAGCTGAACATCTGTGATCTCCAAGCCTTCAGACGGCACTGCATCAAGAACCATCATTCATCAATAGCTGATATAACCACATGGGTGAGGGATTACTTTGGCAAACCTTTGTCAAGCACTACAATACAGAGTTACTTGCACAAATGCCACTTAAAACTTTACTTTGCAAAAAAGAAGCCTTATGTTATCCATGTCCGAAAACAGCGCAAGATTTCTGGGCTTGGAGGCTTTTGGGATGGACCATCAAACAGTGGAAACATGTATTGTGGTCAAACGAATCAGTGTTCCTGATCTTTTCTGGAAGAAATAGACACTTTGTGCTCTGGACCAAAGATGAAAAGGACCTTCCAGACTGTTATCAGCAACAAGTCCAAAAGCCAGGGTCTGTCATGGTATGGGGTTGTTTCAGCGCACTTGGGAAATGTAATTTACACTTCTGTGATGGTAACATTAATGCAGAAAAGTACATTGAGATCTTAGAGCAACATATCTTGCTTTCAAGTCTGTTTATTTTATTATTGTCTAGGGTTATCTTTGCCTAGTTTTAAAAGTCAGAAGCATATGTGACAGATATGCAAAAATAAAAATACTTTATCGCATCACTGTATATTGGCATTATCACCAAATCTACAGGGCAGAACAGAATAGGTACACTACTTTGAGCAGAAGGGAAGTGTAATGACAGGAGCAAATCAAACACGATCTTCTGTTGTTGCTTCAAAACATGCAAAGTGACCAGAATGAAGCATTTGTGATGAATGTATAAACAAATGAAAAGGACACAGGTGTCAGACCAGGGTAAATACGGTTCTCCGCATGTCCATGAGAGTTTTCCACAAGTCTCCTGGTTTCCCTAAATGCCAATATTTGGATTGTCTAATTCAAATTGCTCCTAGGTACGACGTTTTTGTGGTCTCTACTGTATATACACAATCAGCCATAACATTAAAACCACCTCTTTGTTTCTACACTCACTGTCCATTTTATTAGCTTCACTTACCATATAGAAGCACTTTGTATTTCTACAATTACTGACTGTAGTCCATCAGTTTCTCTGCATGCTTTGTTAGCCGCCTTTCATGATGTTCTTCAATGGTCAGGACTCTCCCATGACCACTACAGAGCAGGTATTATTTGGATGACGGGTCATTGTCAGCACTGCAGTGACACTGACATGGTGGTGGTGTGTTAGTGTGTGTTGTGCTGGTATGAGTGGATCAGACTCAGCAATGCTGATGGACTTTTTAAACACCTCACTGTCACTGCTGGACTGAGAATAGTCCACCAACCAAAAATATCTAGCCAACAGCGCCCCGTGGGCAGCGTCCTGTGACCACTGATGAAGGTCTAGAAGATGACCAACTCAAACAGCAGCAAAAGATGAGAGATCGTCTTTGACTTTACATCTACAAGGTGAACTAACTAGGTAGGATTGTCTAATAGAATGGACAGTGAGTGGACACGGTGTTTAAAAACTCCAGCAGTGCTGCTGTGTCTTATCCACTCATACCAGCACAACACACACTAACACACCACCACCATGTCATCGTCACTACAGTGCTGAGAATGATCCACCACCGAAATTATGGGGCTCCTGACCATTGAAGAACAGGGTAAAAGCAGGCTAAAAAGTATGTAGAGAAACATATGGACTACAGTCAGTAATTGTAGAACTACAAAGTGCTTCTATATGGTAAGTGAAGCTGATAAAATGGGCAGTGAGTGTAGAAAGAAGGAGGTGGTTTTAATGTTATGGCTGATCAGTGTACATCTTGCTCCCAGAGTTTTGGGTAGACTCTGGAACCACTGCAACCTTGATAAAATGGTTACTGAAGCTGAATGAATGAGTAAATGAGAAAACATGCTCCTCCAGCCCTGACTCATCATCGCCGTGGCGTACCGCTGGCGTTGGCACTGCATTGTGACAAGCACTACAAAGGACTCCGCAATGAATTGAGTCTGTGGTCGATGTGAGCACGAGGTCAAGCAAATGTGGCGTGTCTGCGCGACCTTAATCACTTTCGGCTTCAGGTCGGCTCCGGTTTCACTTGTGAGGCCTTATTTCAGGTCACTGGCTCAAAGTCAAAGCAGGGCACAGTCATTATCTCTGGCAGGAGAACCCAATCATCCACACAATAAAATGAGCTTTGTTCTCACAATGCACTCGAGTGTTGCCTGTCTCCTCGGGCTGAACACATGCACTCTCTTTCTGTCTTTCTGCCTCTCTCTCTCCTCATGTAATACGCTAATCTGTGGCGTGAAGAAGCCAAGTGAAATGTAGCGGCTGCTGTTAGAGAGCATCTTGGCGCAATATAGTATATATAAATTTTTTTTATCAAAAACGAGATCAGTCAGGCACGCTGATGGCTCACATCAAAAATGCTTTAATAATCAGCTTTAATTATGCCAGGGATCATCCTGTTTTATGGTGGATGATTACCAATGGCCTTGAAAAACATTGTAAAATGATTATTATGATGCCTGCAGTGTGGTTCGAGTTCCCCCTGTACACAGGCCGCATTAATAAAACAGCAAAAAGACTCAAGATCGTCTATACAGAGCCGTACTCGGGACATTTATTTTTTATTCTATCCAGGTGCTTAAGTGCAAACAATTCAATTCCTTCCCATTTGGAAAACACTTACATTGTACGTTTGATTGGCCCTCGGAGCCTTGATTTGGAATTAGCAGGCTCTGAATCAAGTTAGACAAAGCTGACAGTTGGCCAGTTCTCTGGCTCGTCCTATTTAATTAGCGCAGATTGGCTCTGAACTCTCTCATCAGCACTCCCTGATTCACTGCAAGCAGAGCGTCGGCGGAGCCACTCACGGTTTGCGGTGAATGCACGCTTCATGCAGAGCAAATGTATGCTTTAAAATCTGTGTCACAGGCTGGTTAATGTTCATATAATTAAAGGACGATGGTCACGTTGGGCTATGATTTATTAATAAATGGATGATGTGTTATGTGAAAGCTTCAGAGAAATCCTACATTGTTTAAACCATTTAAATAAAAAACCTACAGTGAACTGGACCAATGATGTCATTACAACTGTATCAAGCAGTGGTAGTGGTGGTGGGGGAAGGGGGGTATATCTACTGATAAATAAGCCACATTTTCTGATGGCCAAATCTGACTATTTATCAAGAGCTAAAACTAAAGAAATCCACAAATCTAATATTATTTTTTATGTTATTTATTAGGGCGGTGCGGTGGCTCGGTGGGTAGCACTGTCACCACACAGCAAGGAGGTCCTGGGTTTGATATCCAGGCGTGGCGGTCCGGGTCCTTTCTGTGCAAAGTTTGCATGTTCTCCCTGTGTCTGTGTGGGTTTCCTCCCACAGTCCAATTGTCAAGGTTAATTGGAGACACTGAATTGCCCTATAGGTGAATTTGTGTGTGTGTATTTGTGTATGTGTGTCTGCCCTGCGATAGACTGGCACCCCGTCCAGGGTGTTACTGTGTGCCTTGCGCCCATTGAAAAGCTAATTGGATAAGTGGTTAAAAAAGTGAGTGAGTTTTGACATTGGTGTGACTTGAGTTCTAGTTTGAGATTTATGGAGAGTTATGGGGGGTTGAACAGAATACCTCATAAGAGCACACATTTGCAAATCAGGTGTTGTCTCGCACCTGATGCAGCTAATCAAGGGCTTCATTATCTGCATCATTCTCAAGACACACACCTCTACTGACCCAAAGCATGAGAAAAGTCAGCTCCAATATCCTCCAAACTATGTAAATAAGCCACATAAATTTTGGGTTTCTGTCCTGTGAAAGATGGAACAGAACAGGAACGTTTGGACCTATGGATCATCATGGATGGTATGTCTGGAGGAGGAGAAATGAGGCATACTCTTAAAAGACCATCCTGCCTACTGTTGAGCAAGGCGGAGGCTTGGTGATGCTCTGAAGCTGCTTTGCTTCTTCTGGCACTGGGAACCTGCAGCATGTGGAGAGCAAGATGGATTCAATCAAGGATCAGGAAATCTTAGGAGGCTGAAGCTTTAGTGTCACTGGACCCCAAGCATACCTCAAAGTCCACAAGGGTTTAGTTTCAGATAAAGTCGTGAAAGTTTTTAGAGTAGTCACCTGACTTGAACCTCATAGAAAATCTTTGGTGGGATTTGAAGAAGGCAGTTGCAGCATGCAAACCCAAGAATAGTAGTAAACTGATGGGCATTGCACATGAGGGATGGGCTACAATTTCTTAGAAACGTTGCTAGAAGCTGGTGTCTGGCAATGCATCGTTCGTGGCAGGTCATAACAGCAAATGAGTGCTCTACCAAGTACTATAGATGCTTGTCATTAAAGGATTGAATAATCCTGAGACTGCATTAGTCGTTAAAAGTAAATTTTTGTGTTGAATTTGTATTTAAAATATTCTTGATTGATTTATTTAATGCGAACAGCTGAAAGTTTGTACATTTAGGTAATAAATCTAATTTGAAATAAGGGTTGAATGATTTAAATTTTCATTTTGCAAGTGAAGGTAACACTTGCAAAAAAAGTCCAAGCTAATTTTAATACGATAAAAAAAACTCAGACATATAACCTGGAAATCTGAAGACCACATTACCAAAAATACATTATTGCATATTGATTAATATTTTTGTAACATAGACTGTGCTGCACATCGCTCACCTACACAGATAACTCTCACGTTGGCAAGTGTTAAATCAATAAACACTTGAGATGTATTCAAGTAATGCCTAAGGTTTTGGCGTCAATCCAGTATGAATCCAAATATGAATCCAACATGATTTCGCTATAACTGACCTAGTTTGGGTTTAAAAAAACTCTGTTCACTTACTTATTAATGTAAAATCTTTCATTTGTAACAAAATAAAATACCTGTTTTATTTCTAGCTGTATTAGCTGTCTGTAATTGTATGTCCACTGTAATTCTTAGCTCATAAAATGCCACTGAATGTACATGCAATGAAAGTGTACATAATAAAGTTAATTCTTGAGTATATACACCGACTAGGCATAACATTATGACCACTGACAGGTGAAGTGAATAACGCCGATTATCTCTTCATCACGGCACCTGTTAGTGGGTGAGATATAATAAGCAGCAAGTGAACATTTTATCCTCAAAGTTGATGTGTTACAAGCAGAAAAAATGGGCAAGCGTAAGGATTTGAGTGAGTTTGACAAGGGCCAAATTGTAATGGTTAGACGACTGGGTCAGAACATCTCAAAAACTGCAGCTCTTGTGGGGTGTTCCCGGTCTGCAGTGGTCAGTATCTATCAAAAGTGGTCCAAGGAAGGAACAGTGGTAAACCTGCGACAGGGTCATGGGCGGCCAAGGCTCATTGATGCATGTGAGGATCGAAGGCTGGCCCGTGTGGTCTGATCCAACAGACGAGCTACTGTAGCTCATATTGCTGAAGAAATTAATGCTGGATCTGATAGAAAGGTGTCAGAATACACAGTGCATAACAGTTTGTTGCGTATGGGGCTGCATAGCCACAGACCTGTCAGGGTGCCCATGCTGACCCCTGTCCACCGCCGAAAGCGCCAACAATGGGCACTGGAACTGGACCACAGAGCAATGGAAGAAGGTGGCCTGGTCTGATGAATCACGTTTTCTTTTACATCACTTGGATGGTCGGGTGCGTGTACGTCGCTTACCTGGGGAACACATGGCACCAGGATGAATATGGGAAGAATGCAACCCGGCAAAGGCAGTTACTTTGACATGTACCACCTACCTAAGCATTATTGTAGACCATGTACACCCTTTCATGGAAACGATATTCTTACGCAGAATAATGCACCCTGCCACAAAGCAAAAATGCTTCAAGAATGATTTGAGCACAACAACGAATTTAAGGTGTTGACTTGGCCTCCAAATTCCCCAGATCTCAATCCAATCGAGCATCTGTGGGATGTGCTGGACAAACAAGTCCGATCCATGGAGGCCCCACCTCACAACTTACAGGAGTTAAAGGATCTGCTGCTAACATCTTGGTGCAAGATACCACAGCACACCTTCAGGGGTCTAGTGGAGTCCATGCCTCAATAGGTCAGGGCTGTTTTGACAGCAAAAGGGGGACCAACACAATATTAGGAAGGTGGTCTTAATGTTACGCCTAAATATATTAATTTATTTAAGATTTTATAGACAGTGATAGCACAGCAAGTTAAGGTTCTGGACAAGTGATCAGAAGGTTGCTTGTTTAAGCCTACCACTGATAAGACCTCTACAACTGTTGGACCCCTAAGCAAGACCCTTAATCTTTAATTGTTTGCAGTGTAATTCGTTACAATTGTAAGTCGCCTTGGATGTAAATGTAATATAGCAATTAAAGTCGCTGAAACACTCGAACTACAAAATTAGGATGGGTGTCCACATACTTTTGATCATAATGTAAGAAAAATATCATTGTTTCTGTATGGAGAACACATCACACATCAGTTTACATACGACTGAAGCCAAGCAATAATCAGGCCAGGGAAACCCGAGGTGAATATTTATCACCTTATAATGAACATGTAAGCAGCCGACCAGTTCTACAACAAGCCTCAAATACAGCAGGTCAGAATCAGAGACAGATCTGACACGCGTGTGCTTCCTAATAGCACATCTCACCGCTTTTCCACATTAATCATTCATGATCGGTAGCGACTCTTCACTAACAATTGTTTGACAGCGTTCGCGACGGTCTGAAACTATGTAATTGCGCTACTCGTCCAGCTCACTCTGTCGTCAAACACTCAGCCGCCGTTCTGCGGGAGAAATGAAATTAGCCGTGAATGCGTTTGGCATCTTCCCGCCGAGACGCACTGCAGCCGCCACCTATGGCACTCCAGAAGCTCCGTCCCATGCAGACAGATTGCCGAACAGCCAAAGCCCATTTGCATCTAAGCCTCTTAAAAACATTGCAGGATTAAACGCGTGAAAGAAACGGAGAGATAGAGATAGAGAGGCGGGCGAGAGAGCAGTACAAAGTATACTTGAAAGCATGGAATCACAAAAGTGAATAATAAAAGCAAAGAGTTCTTTTTTTTCTGGAAACAAAAAGAATTAGATGAATACAAAACCGGATTAAAAAAAAAAAAACACATATAAGATTCATATGCTTTTGTAATGTCAGAAACATGAATAGGCCATGAAGATAAAACCCCTTTTTTGTGTGTGTTTGTTATTTGTCAATTATTTAAAATTCAAGCTGTGAATCAAATCATCATTTTCGCTTGAACAGTTTGTTCAAGGTGTCACGGTGGCTAAGTGGGTAACACTGTCACCTCACAGCAAGAAGGTCCTGGGTTCAATCCCCAGGCAGGGCTGTCTGGGTCCTTTCTGTGCGGAGTTTGCATGTTCTCCCCGTGTCTGCGTGGGTTTACTCCGGGAGCTCTGGTTTCCTCCCACAGTCCAAAAACATGCAGCCAGGTTAATTGGAGACACTGAATTGCCCTATAGGTGAAAGGGTGTGTGTATGTGTGTGTGTGTGTGTGTGTGTGTGGATGTATGTGTGTCTGCCCTGCGATGGACTGGCGCCACGTCCAGGGTGTTACTGTGTACCTTGCGCCCATTGAAAAGCTAGGATAAGCTCCATCAACCCCTGATTGAATAAGCGGTTAAGACAGTGAGAGTGAGTGAGTTTCTTCAAGGCATACACACTACATATCCAAACATACGTAGACATGTCTACTAATTATTGGGCTTAGCTATGTCACTTATCAACAATACTGCTACAATACATTGCCAAAAGTATGCAGACACTACATCTATTGCTAACGCATGTACACAATCGATTATACACAGTCGAGTCACATTATTATGACCACCAGCTACTATCTACAGTAACCGCAGTGTGCAGCCCAGACAGCAGCTAGACGGGCTGTGAGTGACTCAATAAGGTTCTGGTAGGTTGTCACAGGTATCTGGAGCCATGCTGACTGCAGTGCATCCCACAGCTGCTGAAGGGTACGTGGGGGAGGATCCATAGAGTAAACACAACGATCGAGGTGGCTCCACAGATGCTCAAATGGATTTAAGTCTGGGGAATTTAGGGGCCAGGGTAGTACTTGGAAGTCTTGGTCATGCTCTTTCAACCAATGTCGGACATTTCTAGCCGTGTGACATGTCCCATTGTTTTAATGGAAGCCCCAGCCTATCACACACCTTATATACACGCCAAGCCAGCTCACGAAGCATGACTTTCCTCTTGAGCTATGCACTGCCGCCATCAAAAATAAGAGGTGGTCATAATAATGTGACTTGACTGTGCATAAAATATATTATATGCTCCCAACTTTGTGGCCACAGTTTGAGGAAGTGCTTTCAACAAAGTAAGGTCCGTAAAAGCGTGGTCTGTGGAGCCCTGACCTGAGTCACACTGAACACCTATGGGATGGATTGGAACATTGGTCACAAGCCAAGCATTCTGGTTCAATATCAGTGCCTGATCTCAGAAATGCTCTTTTAAGCAAATGGCCATATTAATTAATTCATATTAATTCACATCAATGTCTATGGTATTGGAAATGGATGTCCAACAAGTTGTGGGCAGGAGTACCTTAGCGGTTAAGGTTCTGGGCTAGTAGGTTGCCAATATTGGGCTCTTGAGCAAAGCCCTTAACCCACTATTACTTAGAAAGTATTCATCACAATTGCAAGTCACTTTGGATAAAAGCGTCTGCTAAGTGCTCTTAATGTACGTAAATGTAGGATCATGGTCAGGTTCCAGATGTTTTGAGTCATGTAGTGTGTCTTCATGCAACTTCCATACACAAACATTGGCAGTATAATGGAATCGTTCAATGACTTTTAACCTTCCTGATAAGGCAGTTCATGGAATGTATCATCTTTATTATGAATCATCTAGAAGCAACATCTCTATATTACGGTAGTGAACCACAAAATATAGTAGCATTTTATAAACTCTTGCAATACTATGTGTTTGTGCTACACACAGAAAGACATCTCAAACAGTAACCAGTGTTGGATTTGTCTCGTGTTTCTTTTAATGTTCTGTATAACCTTCATTGATTTATTTCTCACAGACACAGAGCCTCTCTGACTCCACATTTCTCTATCGGAGGCAGATCACCAATTGCTAATGCACTGCATAAATATTGTCTGTCTTCGACTGTAACACTCACTACTACACTAAATTCGAAACTGTTTCTTGGAAGCAACATCAACACAATACCTGTTCATTGAGTGCTTGAAATGAGTTGAAAATGAGATTTCCTTGGCGTATGAGCAGCATGCATTTCTAGTAATAATATGTGCAATGGTGTAGAGCACATCATTTTTAAGCGGGGAAATATTTTCTGAATTACTCCACCCAGAACTCCAAAAAGACAGGCATCAAGGCTATTCTCTATACTATACCCAAGTGGTGGAACAAACTTTCCTTGGCCGTGAGAACATCTGAGTCTCCTTACATTTACATTTTCAGCATTTAGCAGACACCTTTATCCAAAGTGACTTACATTACAGTTACAGTATACAGTCTGAGCAATTGAGGGTTAAGGGCCTTGCTCAAGGGCCCAACAGCAGCTACCTGGCAGTGGTGGGGCTTGAACCAGCGACCGTCTGGTTACTAGTCCACTACCTTAACCACTAGGCTATGGCTTGCCTTTATTTCTCACAGACACAGAGCCTCTCTGACTCCATATTTCTCTATCGGAGTCTCTCAACATCTTCAAAAGATGATCACATGGCGCAGCGGGATAATCTGCTAGCGCAGGGGTTTTCAACCTTTTTGGACATGCGCCCCCCTTCGTGTGCCGACCTCGAACTTGCACCCCCACCCAACACAACCAACCCCCCCACCATACCCCGCCCCATCAACCCTCGCACAGAAACCATTGCGAAAGCTCTTAAAAAGCTAAAATAATATAATTAATGTTGTGCACATCACACATGCGATGCAATTTTGCTGATTGCAACATTTACTTCAAAAAGATAATACAGCCCGATCTTCAGTGCGATGGCGGAGCCTATTCGGCGAGCACATTATAGAAATTCGTCGTTCAATTTCAGTTACAGTTGTAAATCATAAGCAGTACTTGCTTTTGATGTAGATGAGAGCAAGATGAGAGAAAACGTTACTTCACAGAGCCAAGTAGAGGCAAAAGTACACCAATTGCTAAGTTCGCTAGTTCAGGATAGTCTGCTTTGACTGACAGAAACTCAGGTGAGATAACTTTTAGCTCCACAGGCAGAACAAGTCTGACTTGGCTAGCACTCTGTGGTAATGGCCAGTTTAACTAAGCCTCCGACCAGAAAGGAAAGCAAGTTACACAGAATGTTCAGTAGTAGCTGGTGTTTATTTGAAAATGCAGCAGTCATTAATAACAGTAAAAATGGTGAGCTGACTGAGAAGAGAAACTCTGAACGTGCACAAGCGTTGCTTAGTTGAATTGACTCCTGAATCACTTACAGCGAGATTGTGAACAGAGCATCTCCCACTATACACCTCTCTTAAAGACACACACACCCCCATGTCCTACACCAGCCGTTACTGCTTTATCTTCACTGTTAGCCCTATTTTTAAGTTTTGCTAGCCAACGGTCCTTTTTTCAGACTGAACTGGATAACATTGTGTGCATGTGTGCGTGGTCAGCGAGACTAATAAAATATGTCTCCTGTGTGTGAAAATGAATTGCTTTAGTTTTAGAAGTAAAAAAAAAAATCTCATAACGTCGCACCCCCCTGGACAACTACGGGTTGTAGAGAACGAGAACTAGAGTAGGGAAATGTTTACTGTGGAAGCTCTTTTGTAAGTCACTTTGGATAAGAACGTCTGCTAAATGCTGAAAATGTAAATGTAGTGTCAATATAAGGTGACAAATCTAGAGAATTCAAACAAATGATCTGCTTTCAACTTTCTGACACCAGATTCTTATCCTGTTTCAGCAAGAAAATGGTTCCTCAGTTTCGGTGTGAAAGAGCTTGGTGCAAGATTCCGTCAATCACTTTTGGGATGAATTGTGATACAGACTGGGAACTGGGCCTTATTGCCCAGTATTCATGCCAGAACTCACTAATGCTCGACATGGAAGCAATTTAGTGGAAACCCTATCTAAAAAGATGACTGAAGGAAGTGGTGGACCAGCCCTGTGTAAAAGCAAGAGTTTTTCTCATGTGCATGCAATGTTCAAGTGTCCACAAACTTATTTGTCTACTGATTATTATCATTATTAGGGCTGGCACCGATCCGATACTCAGTCCGATATTGGCCCAAATCACTGCATTGGATAAGGAAAAAATTTGTAATCCGATCCGATACTGTTGCTTAATGTTAATAACACCATAAAAAAGGCCATTGTTTGTGTGTAAAGCAAATAACACACAAACATACTGTACATTCCAACAGAGTGCCATTTATTGCCAGCTCACTCGGCAACTGCCGTAACAAGGTGCATCTTGATGACATCATTAACATGTGCCACTGATCTACAATTTATCTGCAGCAGCCATTCAGACTTAAACTTTAAAAATCATCTACTACTGCCACATCTAAAAACACTGTTTAAACACAGTATAAATCGCTCACCTGAGATAAAGAAAACCTATCTTTTCCCGGCTTGGAGATATCTCACATCCTCAACGATTAAAACATTAGTGTTATGATAAAGCAATAAGCCACGAGAGGCCGTGCATTACTGTGATTTTAGCACGGGGATGACGTTTTTGGCACGACGCGAAGCGGAGTGCCTAAAACTTCTTTCCCCGTGCTAAAATCATAACAGTAATGCACGGTCTCGAGTGGCTTATTGCTTTTATAAAACGGCGGTCAACATAAAATATAATAAATACAACAATGTTTAATTCATAAATGTATTTATTGTGTATAAACTTACAATAAAGCGTTCTTCCGCGACGCAAAATAGTTCGATTAACAGTGTTGCTAGGCAACATGAGGGCGAAAATAACATTAACTTTTTCTTTTCAGTGGCGTATTAATATGGAATGATGTGAGGTGGTCCTAGGTGTGCGTTTATCGGGGATTTTACAACGGCTTCGAACGCGGCTCAGCCAATCAGATTTTAGGACCGGAACTATCCGTTTTATAAAATAAAACAAATTACACTGTTTCCCGTTTAGCCACAGATGTCCTCTTCAAAATTTAGCAGGGTTTAATAATCTAAAAACGTGACAGAACTTTCACGGAAAATCTCAACCAAACTCTGCTTTAATTCTAATTGGTCCATTGCGTTTGATTGGCATCCACATCTTCCAATTGTAGACACTTTGAACGACGCGCCGTAAAACGAGATGTGTCACGTGAACAACAGCTAGAACATAAGTGAAACCAAAATGCTGCTAAATGCTCTGTGTGTAAAAGTTAAAATAAAACAGCAGTTTAGCAGAAGTGTGATGTTGTAGGTTCTGTATTTATTTCTTTAGAATATTTGTTTCACAGTCTGAACATTGTTATTTAGATAGCTAGTTTAACCATGGTGCATTGAGACATGTATTATTACTGCTTAGTTGTTTGAGAGGAGAAATGATGGTATCGGATTGGTATCGGTATCAGCAGATACTCAATTTGCAGTATCGGTATCAGTATCAAACATAAAAAAGTGGTATAGAGCCAGCCCTAATTATTTAATTATTATTATTATTTTTGAGTTCACGTTTCCTGTTGTCATTATCTATTAGCTGTATGACATGTCACTGAAACTGAATGTTCCTCGTTGAGGAGTCAGGAGAGCCACGACAAGGTTGTATATTTAATTTAGGGCTTTTTGTTCTATTGATTTTGGAAATAGATCCGATTTTTCACACCCATCAAGTGTGACAGTAGACACTACAGTAGAAGAAAGAAGACTGCGGTAGGGCATTAGACACTAGCTTTGAAAATGATTACTAGGAATGCACAGGCATTTCGAGGTCTAGCAGGGTGGCTTTCTGGGGTTGACAATCTGGAGAAGAACATGCCTCCTCGTTCTGCTCCTCATTCTCATCTAAACCTCATGTCTGCCTAAACGAATATAATGAACACCTAATGGCATGGGAAGTGTCTTACAGTGGAATCACATCCACTTTGTTTTGTAATATAATACCACTGACATTTTTCTGTACATTATGTATGTCTATATGGGCAGAGGCGATTTAATCTGCCTGTGGGCCCAGGGGCTACAGCTGCTTGTGGGCCCCCACGTATAGTTTTCATAAAATCAGTACACAACGCAAGACAACAGAGTTCAGTGGCAGCTCATGGGCCCCAGTACAAATATATATATATATATATACAGTATATATAGTCTAGTAACGTTAAGCAGGTTACACAGATTCCCAAAATCCCTTGCTGTGCACTCACTGTGTGATTACATGCATTCTGATATTTTATTGTCTTTTAGTTATTTTTATATTTTACTTTTTTTATATTTTACTTATATTTTTCGTTATCGCGGCACTTTACCGCTAGCATTAGCCACTTGCTACCGTAGTGGGTCGGCTCACCTAGCCGCTGTCCGGTGGGGATGTTACGGGTCTTTTGCTGTGCAGTGGTGGAGATGTGGGAATAAACACACACGACAGGGTAGAGTCACTTTAACTGTTTAGTCAGGACTTCAGTGAGGGTTACAGCACTTTAGATCGCCTAGTTCCAGAACCCGAACTTCAATGCTGGGACCATAAGGCGAGACTCATATACAAAACTAACCGCAGAACGTCCGAACGCACATGTATAAACCTGGTGCTGCATTCTGATTGGCTGAGCTGAATGTCACTCACATACTAGCTCTAACGTTCACGTTGCTTAACTGAAACCACCAATCAGAATTACGGCAGCTCGTTTATCTGGCCAATCAACAGTCAGAAACATGAATAACGCGTAAATGATTTTGTAAGCTTCCCCATTCTTATTAATCAAAATAACTAACAAAATAAATAAAAAATAAAACAGCCAATACGGGGCCCTCAATTATTCGGGGCCACTGGGCTGAAGCCCAGGTAAGCCCGTGCATTAAATCGCCCCTGTATATGGGCATAAAGTACTATTATTTTATACACTAGATGGCCAAAAGTCAGGACGATGGCTAAGTGGGTAGCACTGTCGCCTCACAGCAAGAATGTCCTGGTTTCAATCCCCATGTGGGGCAGTCCGGGTCCTTTCTGTGTGAAGTTTGCATGTTCTCCCCGTGTCCACGTGGGTTTCCTCTGGGTGCTCCGGTTTCCTCCCATAGTCCAAAGACATGCAAGTGAGGTGAAATGGAGACACTAAATTGTCCATGACTGTGTTCGATATAACCTTGTGAACTAATGAACCTTGTGTAATGAGTAACTACCGTTCCTGTCATGAATGTAACCAAAGTGTAAAACATGATGTTAAAATCCTAATCAACAACAGATGGCCAAAAGTATGAGGATACCTTTCCTTTAGCTTATTGGACATCCCATTACAAAGCTATAAGCATTAATATTGAGGCCCACTCTTGCAAATATACTGTAACAGCCACCACTATTTTGAGAAGGCGTTCCAAAAGAATATGTGTGTGTGTGTGTGTGTGTGTGTGTGTGTGTGCTTGAATCTTCTTATTAAGTCAAAAGAGCAATAGTCAGATCACGATTGACATTTTATCCCAATTGTGTCTCATTATTGATGTTTAACTTTATCCCAGTGGTGTTCAGTAGGGTTCAGATCAGGGCTCTGTGCTGCCAACTGAAGCTCCTCGGCACCAAATTCATTAAACCATGTCTTCATTAACCTCTCTTTGTGCACGGGGGCACAGTGCTGAAACAGAACAGAGCCTTTCCCAATCTGTTTCAAAATTTAGAAGCATAGAATTTATTCTGTATCTTTTGCATACGTTAGTTAGTAATAGTGGCTTAAGAGGGGTGTCCGCATACCTCAGTCTGTATACCGTAATGCTACATGAACGCCCAACTTTTTATAGCCAAAGTGGGTAATCACTTTAAATAAAAGAAAATTAAAAACCAATCACATTCACACATTTTAGCTTTAGTTTAGACCTGACAAATAAATATTCATAAGCAGTAGCACAAATAAAGCATAGCAGTCAGAATCAATGAAGAATTAACTTTAGAATAATAAGTTAGCAAAATACCTTGCCAGAGGGGCAATTTGACATTGGCTAGAGCACTACCTAGGGTGTAACCATTGGGAAAAGCCAGCTGAGTGTCGGAGCTAAAATGTGCATGGATACTACCTCAACCATGAAAATGAACTTCTGTTGTTATATTTTAGACAAACACTTATTAAAATCTTGAATTTTAAAAGTTCAGCAGAACTACTGACCTGGCCAAATGTCCACACAAACACAAGTGGCCATGTTTGGAGGAAAGGTCAGACAGGGTGTCCTCTAGCTGCTGCTGCAATATGCAGTCTTCAGTCTGGGCTGGTCAGGGTGCCTGCATAAGTAGGGGGAGTCATACAGAGCTTATCATGGCTCTCCATAAGAAATAAGACTGTGTGAGGAAGTCCAACACTGGCAGGTGATAAGAAGCGGCCGCAAATTGAACATTTATCGGAGGTGATCAAACTCTCAACGAGGGTTGTGCAAGTGGCAGCAGATTCACAATTGGAAATTTTGAATTACTAGATATGGAGAGATAAAGGGGAAAACTACAGAATTTTTGGAAGCCAAGGATGCATTGAACAAAAGTAACCCAAAGTAACAAGGTAACAGTAACAAGCATTATGCTGTAGTTACAGATGTTTGTTTTTATGCAAAAAGCATTGATGAACTATTGGTGATAAGAAAACATAGAATGTTACTGTTGTCACCGTTGTTGCTTTCTCTAGTGTATTCACATGAGAAGCATTTTGAGCTTCGCTTATCCATTTGTGTGAAATAATCATCAAATTCACTCTGAAAGCATCCACATATATCTACGTTTAGCAGTATTTTTCTCACTGTGTGGTAGTTTCACTTTTAAACTTGTGTTATGCAGCTAGGGGTTCTGAGAAAAGCTAAGAATTGGCTTCTCCAAGAGGGTCAAAAACGCTTAATGTACTGAAGAGTGAACACTAAATTTCTCTCAATTATTACTGGTTATATGTGCTCTGTACTGTACTGCACAGCCAGCGCAAAAGTGGTTTCGCCGTTTCTCATGTGAATGCGCTCTAACCTTTTCAACTTGACACGCCCACAGATGACATCACGGTTTGCGCTGAAAAACCCTAGTATTCTTTGGTTCCAGTAAACGCGAGTTTCTTTGGTGTAAACGCGAGTTTGTAAACCCAAACAGAGCCCGTTCCACGTCGTTTGAAAAAGGCTAACAAAGGAAACAGAAGGGGGAACACAAATCCAATATATAGTTGGGGTCGAAAAGTCTGAGATAGCTAGTGAAAATACATTTTTTCATTCCAAATGACATCATCATAGTAATAATATGAGTAAAAAAGCTGAATAAAAAAAAAAAAGAAATGTGAACTTCTTAGTACTTGATATGTTTCCTATTATGCTGTACAAAACATACTCAAGCTGACATAGACTCTATGAGTGATCTTTTATTTATTTATTTAGGTTTAATTTGCAAAGCTTTGAGGTTTGACATTTAAAATACATTTTAAAAAATCAAGAAAAAAGCCAAATGAATGCATTTTTTACTAACGTCTCAGACTTGGCTTCCACTGTATACACTCAGTCATTCTGTTTTTTTCTTATTGTTTTAAAAGAATAATATTCCATCCATCCATCCATTATCTTCCGCTTATCCGGGGTTCGGGTCTCGGGGGCAGCAACCTAAGTAAAGAAACCCAGACCTCTCTCTCCCCAGCCACCTCTTCCAGCTCAACTGGGGGGATTCCGAGGCGTTCCCAGGCCAGCTGGGAGATATAATCTTTCCAGCGTGTCCTGGGTCTTCCCTGTGGTCTCCTCCCAGCTGGACTTGCCTGAAACACCTTCCTAGGGAGGCGCTCAGGAGGCATCCTTTCCAGATGTCCGAACCACCTCAACTGGCTCCTTTCCACGCGCTGGAGTAGCGGCTCGACTCCGAGTCCCTCCCGGATGACCGAGCTTCTCACCCTATCTCTAAGGGAGAGCCCAGACACCCTGCGGAGAAAACCCATTTCGGCCGCTTGTACTCGCGATCTCGTTCTTTCGGTCATTACCCAAAGCTCATGACCATAGGTGAGGGTAGGAACATAGACCGACCGGTAAATCGAGAGCTTTGCCTTGTGACTCAGCTCTTTCTTCACCACCACAGACCGGTAGAGAGTCCGCATCACTGCTGACCCTGCACCGATCCGCCTGTCAATCTCCCGTTCCATCTTACCATTACTCGTGAACAAGACCCCGAGATACTTAAACTCCTCCACTTGAGGCAAGAACACGTCCCTGACCCAGAGAGGGCAATCCACCGTTTTCCGGCTGAGAACCATGGCCTCAGATTTGGAGGTGCTGATTCTCATCCCAGCCGCTTCACACTCGGCTGCAAACCGATCCATCAAGAGCAAGAATAATATTAAAGCTGCAATTAAATCACATTCTATTGGCAAAGGTAGAAAATAGGCTACAGGGTGTGGATATTTAAAAGCAACTTGATCCCAGTATCATACAGCTATTACCAAGTAAACATAAAAGCTACAATATAAAAGCCAGTTAAGGTAAGGAACACTAAGGTTTCCTGTGTGCAGTTACAATACAATTACTGTGCATGGGTAAGCAAATTGTATCAAACCTTTATATAAGAAGCTGTAGCCTAGTGGTAAAGGTACTGGTTCAAGCCCAACCACTGCCAGGTTGCCACTGTTGTGCTCTTGCGCAAGGCTCTTAACCCTCAATTGCTTTGACTGTATACTGTCAAAACTGTAAGTCGCTTTGGATAAAAGTGTCTGCGAAATGCTAAAAATTTAAATATTTGAAAACATAGTAAGTAGCCATGATATACCTACAGAACAGTTCTGTTACAATGAAATAACAGACCTGAGGAAGAAAATCTCTCTGCTTTTTGTCATGGTGTTTTTCACCGTTGCCTCATGCATTATCGTCTTATAAACAGCAGTTCATTGGCTGTTATCTTTTACTTGTTAAAAACATCCATTTTGTTTTCAGTTTTGCTGTTATCTATCTCTCACCTCTTAAGAAGATATGAGCCTGGTCTTGTGTAACTGTAAATAAAAACAGCTCTTTGACAGCTCTTCAAATGGCTGATAAAACCAGGGTGCTTGGGTGGCGCAGAGGTAAAGTACGCTAGCCTAGTACTACTGAGATCCAGTTTTCCAATCTTAACTGCCAATCAAGCATCTGCATAGACATTATTGGCTAATGTCTGGAAGGGGTGGGGGGAGGGGTGGTATTTAAAAAGTCTAACCATTGGGAAGTGCACAAGTCAGTCCACTTTTAGTGCCAGTCCCAAGCCCATATAAATAAATTGGAGGGTTTTGTCATGAAGAGCATCTAGCTTGCAAACTGTGTCAGGTCTGGTATGTAGACCTGATCCACGGAGAGCCCAAAATACCAAAGAAAAGTCAAGAAAATAAAAGTTCTAGCCAAAGCAAAACAACTATATGAATCTTAAACATGCTTAATTAATTCATTCATTTAGTTTTTTTTCTTAAGCATTTTTGATCCAAAACAATAGCTGATTTTATATTTTATATAAATTGTATTTAGAACAGACTTCAAAAGACTTGCGTCTGTCTAGCACTGAGCTATTTTATTGATACAAGTTGTTTGTCTGATGCTGCATCTGATACGCCTACCAGCACAACACAACACTAATCTGGCAGCTTGACTGATGTGATGATAATGGTTCATCCGAAAATATCCTCTCAGTGGTGGTCACTTCATGTTGATGGACAGGTAACGGTTGACTGACAAACTATGTTTATAAGAGGAGCTAGAAAGAGCATGTACACTCACTGAGCACTTTATTAGGTATACCTGTCTGGTATTTACATTTATTGATATTTTAATATCTTTAATATCTACTGACTGTAACCCATATGTTGTATCTTTCGTCAGCCCTGTACCCACTTATCAATTTAAACAGACATCCATAGAACCCCAACTGACCAGATGTTTAGGTGGTGGACTTCTCTCAGCACGAACCTAACATGGTAATATCATGTTAGTGTAGGTTGTTCTTTAACATTTTCAGCATTTAGCAGACGTTTTTATCCAAAGCGACTTACTGTGTACAGTGACAGTATATTTTCTAAGCAATTAGGAGTTAAGGGCCTTGCTCAGGGGCCCAACAGCAGCAACCTGGCAGTGGTAAGGCTTGAACCAGCAACCTTTGGATTACTAGTCCAGATTAAAAAATTTACCACTAGGCTACAACTGCCCTGTTCTATTACTGTATAATGCGCAGTTGTGTTGATGATATTTTATAATACTTACTGACCTCTTCAATTAAAAGACACACCCTGTTAGAATTCATTGTAGGTCTACAGTCTGATGCTAGTGATATTTTCTTTTTCATTCACAATGTGTGTTTATCTTCCTCTAAGTTTTAATCCCTTTATTTTTTGGTTGGAGTGCTAATATGCTCCCAGTGTTGACTTCAAGGTGTTTAAAAATCCCAACAACACAACTGCACCTGAAACACTTATACAACACTGTTTCATCATCATAGTTTCAATGCAGTGGTAAGAATGGTCTACCACACATCTGGTAAATGGAGGACCTATGGGGGTTTGCTTTTATTAATAAAAAGCGGTTGCTTACCCACAACATACATTTTCATCATAGTGCAACCAAACCACTGCTATTTAAACACAAATGGACACAGGCTCTTGTTAATAAATACTAAAAGGGATTTAGGAGACCATGCCACAAAGTTTAATACCGTTATGAAACATGTAGGCATATAAAAAAAAATGCCAGGTGCTGTAAGCTTTTTCTACACCGACCTTTACTTCAACATTTTGCGAAATTGCCATCCATCCAAAACTGCCTACCATCTTTTTTTCTTCATCGAAGCAATACATTGGGAAAAAGGTCATCTGACACTTTAATTCTTAGTACAGTAAAACACTTATCCATCCTTGTGATATGGTATATAATTCTATTGTAAATATTACAAAAAAAAGAAATCAAGGAATCATTGCCACTGCTAAACTGTGTAGATTTTTCTTTTGGACAAAAGTGGCATATTGGCGATGGTGGGGCTTGAACCAGCAACTTTCAGATTACTACTCAGTACAGTACCTTAACCAGTGAGCTACCACTATTCAAATTAGTCACATGATTATACATTCACTGGAATCCGAAGACTGGTCATTTGTAAGGGTATATTACCTAATTAAATTGACAATGAATGTACAGGGTGTCCTTAAAGTCTGGACTAGGGCTGGCTCAATACCACTTTTTTATGTCCGATACCGATACGGCAAATTGAGTATCTGCCGATACCAATACCAATCCGATACCTTCATTTCTCCTCTCAAATAACTAAGCAGTAATAATACATGTCTCAATGCACCATGGTTAAACTAGCTATCTACATTTTATTGTGTTTAAACAGTGTTGTTAGATGTGGCAGTAGTAGATGATTTCCCCCCCTTTTTTCTCCCCCTTTAGCGCATCCAATTGTTCAATTTGCATCGTGCTTTCTCTCTGTCTATGCCGAACCATGCCCTGACCGAGGAGATTGAAGCTAACCCATATCCCCTCCGAAACACGGGCAGCAGCCGGATGCATTTTTGCCACCCGCACATTGATCAGTTTGGCGCCACCTAGCGTTGCATGCGGAGAGACACACCCTAAGGGCACTCTTCCTCATCTCTGTGCAGGCGCCTCCAATCAGCCGGCAGAGGTCGTAATCGCATTCTGACAGAGAGAGACCCACATCTGGTTCTTTGTCCCACCCCCCAACTGAGCAACTGGCCAATCGTTGCTCATACAGCCACTCAGCCTCAAACCGGGGAGGCAGAGCTGGATTCGATACGAGGTACTCAGAATCCAGCTCTGGTTGCAGCGTGTCTTTTTACCGCTGTGCCACCTGTGCGACAGATGATTTTTTAAAATGCTAAAAGTTTAAGTAGATCAGTGTGTTTTAATTTCTGAATGGCTGTTGCAGATGAGTTGTAGATCAGTGACACATGTTAATGATGTCATCATGATGCACCTTGTTACGGCAGTTGCCGAGTGAGCTGGCAATAAACAGCACTCTTTTGGAACGTATCTTCGTGAGTTATTTGCTTTACACACAAACAATGGCCTTATTTAAATTAAGTGTTATTTACATTAAGAAATAGTATCGGACCGGATTATACGTTTTTTTTTCCTTTTGATAACCGATCCAGTGATTTGGGCCAATATCGGACCGATACCGATACAGAGTATCAGATCAGTGCCAGCCCTACTCTGGACACATAGGAAACATCACTGACTATAACTAACTATATGTTTACTAAAATACACACACATAGCCACTCAGGTGGCACAGCGGTAAAAAGCGCTAGCACACCAGAGCTGGGATTTCTTAGCTCTGCCATCCGGCTGGGCTGGACGGCTACATGAACAACGATTGGCTGTTGTTCATATAGGGTGGGATGAGCCAGACCAAGGTTTCTCATAACTGATGCAGCTACGACCTCCGCTGGCTGATTGATGGTGCCTGCGCAAAGCCGAGGAATAATGCGTAGACCAGGGTGTGGCTCTCAGTACACAAGACTGATCCGCATATGATCAGCAGGTGAAAAGGTGCAGTCAGTACTGCACACGTGTCAGAGGGGGCGTGTGTCAGTTGCTGTGCTTCTCAGTCAGCAGTGGAAGGTAGTATCGGTACAAAGGAAGCGTAATGCAATCAGGGTAATTGGATACGACTGGATTAGGGACAAAATTGGGGGAAAACACATTGAAGATGTTATTGATTAATATTGTAATAAAAAAAATGTATTGGAATCTATTTAAAATATGCATTTTGTGTATATGTCAAGACTTTATGGATACCCTGTAGATACAAAGTAGCTGTACTTAAATGACTGATATGCCAAAGTAACTGCATATTATGTAACAAGTACATATCCCTTCATTTATATGTACAAAGTTTCATTAAAAAAAAGTGATACCTTAAATCCAAGTTTATAAGTTAAAGAAATGCTTTTGAAGCTGCAGGAGGTGAAACTAGTTGACAACCAAATGCCCAAAGTGGTTCTTCTATGAGTATGAAATAAAGTTGAGTCCCTCTGGAATGAAACTGTCTCTTAAACATCTTCAAATGAAGCTGACACGGCTAATAAAGCCAAGAACATTTTGTCAACTTAATAATTGGGGCCAGTTGGTTGAAAAAATTGCACAATCCTCCTCAGGCTCTGAGATGTTAATTGCTCGATGGTAGTTGGTCACCTGAGGGTTTTTTCATCTTTCCTTTCAAAAAGACGAAATTAGGTGTTTCAGACATACCTAGTGCTAACAGGTGTACTCCATTAATTATATTAAATCAAGAAACTTTGTGGTAACAGATGACTGTAATCCTGTAGAAAAGGCAGGGTCCATAAAGACATGGTTTGATGAGTTTGGTGTATAGGAACTCACACAAACACTCTCAAACGTCTAACAAGTTAATGGTCAGGTGTGTCCTGTTAGCCATATGGTGTACACACCAGTCCTGTTTATGTTTAGTATGTCTAACCATTTATCTTAACTGAAGTGGCTAGTAGCAAACAGATCTGGTCATTCAATTTGCTCCCTAATCACACATTCTTACCCCGCTAAATGGAGAGCTAATTGAATTAAATGTGATTTTGTATGACTTCCACAAGGCCCACAATGTAGCTTTATACAGTAGAGTTCACTTTCCTGGTTTTAGCACTATTATAGCCTGGTTGCTACATTAAACACCAGCATCATTCACAAAAACCCTTCTTCTGCTTCTCTAAGCGGGAATTAGTCAATGCATTGGGTTAATTACGCAAAATCCCTTTGTTGCAGATGTCTACACAGTGATAGGTGAGATTTCCTAAGGATAAAGGTTAGGATCAAAGGGTTAGGAACAAAAGATTTGGAGCTTTAAGGGCTACCGGGGCAATAATAATAATAATAATAATAATAATAATCTGAGAATGTTAGTGTACCTGCCATGCAGTCTCCTCAAAATTACCTGATTTTTTTTATTGTTACGTACAGATGTCATAACAATAGGCAAACACCTTCTGTGAAAATTTATTAAACACAGTAAATAAACTGCAAGTGAAATAACCAATTAATTAAAACAACTATCAAGAAAATGCATCACTTGAAGCCTAATAGAGGATGAATAACGCAACAAGACAGCAATCAAAACCAAAAACACAGGTTTACATACTGATATGTCCAGTCTGAATTATATAACAATAATAATAATAATAATAATGATAATATTTGTTTCCCCAGATCCTTATTCAGGTCCAACAAATTGACAACTAATAGATCACAGTCTCTCAGAACTAAATGTAAATTTTACTTTAAAATTATTATTATTAGGGCTGTCACGCTACTAAAATTTTTAATCAAGATTAATCGCGATTAAAGAACCAAATTAATCGCAATTAATCGCTAACTAATAACTAAGCACAATTTGAACAGTTATGCACATTTTTATTGCAAGAACATGTTTACCAATAAAAACATGCATAAAATTATGATAAAATTATTAAATCTAAATTATTTTTAGAAAGCCAGCCAATGCCTATATAGAGTTGTTAACAGCTACCCATCTTTCAGTCAGTTATTTAAAATGAGTCTGTTCACATTATCTGACTAAAGATCTTTTCCTATTCATAACCCTGGCGGTGCTCATAATATGAACCATTTCTAGATGCAACACCAGTGGCGTAACTAGGAGCTCATGGGCCCTAGTGAAAAAAAAAAATTGGGCCCCCTCAACAAATTGCATATGCTGATAGCTGATCAGAATGAATTAAAAGTACCAGTCCAAATTCCTGGCTCTGGTATTTTTAATGCACAGTTTTAGTTATATTAATTTTACAAAAATTTTAACAAAAATATTGTAATATAATAATGACAACCTGCAGTGAGTGGTTGAGTTCATGTCATGGAGGACCTCCCCCCTGTGCTGCAAGTATAACGTCATGTCGACCCACATCGTTAACTATGTTAAAGCCTTTATACAGTCCATTGCAATCCATTTAACAGCAGTGTTTGTAATGTTCCCACAACGTGTACAATTCATGCGCTTTACATCCAAATACCTAGTTGTCTAAGCTCATTTTGCCTGTAACGCGTATCCGTGCGCGCAGATGCCTGACGAGACAAATCCGTGCTCTGACCAAATATGATATTAAAACGTCAATTAATAACTGTAATTTTGTCTAGTGATGATTTCTCACGCTTTTTGAAAACAAAAATTATTATTTAAAATACCCTATATTTTGCAATATGTAGCAGCAGCAGCTCGAGTAATTTGTAACTCACAACGCAAACTGGAGACAGACCCGTATTATCGCTACAGTGTAAACACAATGTTGCTGTGTTAAAGCAGCGCAAATTACCACAGTGACACATATTTACATGGCACAAACATAGCCCAATAAAAATTGTTTGATTAAAAATTAATTTACGCGATTAACGACAGCCCTAATTATTATTGTTATTATTATTATTATATAATTCAAACTGGAGATATCAGTATGTAAACCTGTGTTTTTGTACAACACATGTTTTTGAAAGTCTCCAAATCTCCCAGTAAGCAGTGTTTTAAATAATCCCCAACATGTTTGGCTCAGATGTGGCTTGGACCATGTGCAGCATGACCTAGTTCTGTTTTGTAAGGCCAGCCAATGTGACAGTACCTCGGAGCAAATCGCTCATCCATTGTGTGCTTAAACATTATTCTGAACAAAGTTCAAAAGCTTCTCATAATTGGGTCCCTCTCCAGGGACATTTGGTCCATGTCAAATCTGCAGCATCCTGTTGCCAACAAAGCAGGGCATAGGCTATCTGAGGCGCGTGATTAACACCCCGACCGGCTAATTTTAGCAGGGTTTGAAACAGGACTAATCAGGAATTAGGAGTCAGTGTCCGTCCTAAACCTCCTTTTTCACGCCCTCACGGGGGGAAGCATTTAGAATGGTGGAAAAGGCGATTGTCTGGTGCTTCTGATTATCCTTTAGGAAAGCTTATAATCAGACTGAAAGTACTTAGGGAGTCAAGCAGGAAAAATAAACAACTCCATCATTCACTGTTCTTTTTTATTCTGCTCCTCCCCCTTCCCAAATGAACATGTGAGGAAATTCAGGAGCTCTGACCTCGCTTGCTACCATCTGCTTCGGCTAATGCTAAGACTGGATAAACCCCCTGGAGTTGTCTGTCCAAACCAGATTACCAGCTCTTCTAAAATGAGCTTGGACATTTATTGTCACCTTTTTTTTTTACAAATCCAAATCAAGAATACTGTATTGGATTACCCGGATTATGGTGGTCAAAAACCCGGCGCTCAGCTGTGTATTACAACCTGCCTTGATCCGAATCCATGCTCAGATATTTACTCAAGTTGTTTAGGGCTACAGTTACATCCTAGCTGAAGGAGGACTGTGACACTGCGAGCCTTTTTCGAACCAATGTAGAAAGAAAATTAATGGATAAAGCAAAGTCAAAGCCAGGTGGATTGGTGGAACAGCTGGTGAAGAGAGTGTCCTGGGAAACTGGGTTTGATACTCGCTCTTGTCACTGTTATCTGCTAATCTATGTAGATTGACTCAATTACCCTTAACTTCCTATAACACGTAAGGTGAACTGCCTTTAGGCTTTCGTCAAAGTGTGACTGTCTGTTGTCTGCAATGGATTGGCACCCTGTCCTTGTTCAGGATAGCTTGGTACTGTAAACATGACCTATACCAATATAGACCCACAAGAAGAGTAAAGGCTGTAATAGCTTTGAAAAATACAACTGGGTCTGTCTGAAAACCTAGTAAGCTCTCTATGTCATCCTACACTCGCTACTAAGAAGAATACCTTAAAATGCTACCTTATTTTGAAGCTATAAACTGACTTAATAATGAGGGAGCATCCAGTAAATCAGTGAAGGCAATCCCAGCATTCAGTGCGGCAACTAAGGGAGTTCTTTTCAAATGTAAATATATTCTCATTGATTTTTAATTTGTATAAAATGCACTAGTGTAATTTATTTGCAAATTCGGCTTGTCAGTGACAGTTTAACCATTCTTCTGTACACAGAGGGAGATGTTAGCTGGCATGCTAGCAGATTGTGCTTCACAGGCCCATTGGTTTGAATAGCCTGGGGCTAAATGTGCTAGCTTAGTAAGTGAAACTGCAGTGACGTAATCACTATAATCGCTGTCTGTAGTGTGTCTAAATAATCTGCCCTATAAGTTTGATGACTTATTAGAAACCTCTTTACTTAGGCAGCTGCCTAGGTGGACAGGGCAGTTGTAGCCTAGTGGTTAAGGTACTGGATTAGTAATCAAAAGGTTGCTGGTTCAAGTCTCACTACTGCCAGGTTGCCACTGTTGGGCTTTTGAGCAAGGCCCTTAACCCTCAATTGCTTAGACAGTATACTAAATGCTGAAAGTGTAAATGCAAAAATCTCACAATCTAGTTGTATACAATCACCCTATTACATTAAGCTTTCTCTCTACTGATGTAGATCTCCACCCTGATAAAGGAGAACCATGACTAACACATGCCCCCTCCGACACATGTGCAGTAGCCGACTGCATCTTTTCACCTTTGTGTACGGAAAGACACACCCTGATCAGCGCATTATTCATAGTCTCTGTGCAGGCGTCATCAATCAGCCAGTAGAGGCCGTAATTGCACCAATTATGATGTCCCCTCCGGCACCCTGGCCTTGAACAACAGCCAATCGTTGTTCATGTAGACGCCCAGCCTGTCGAATGGCAGAGCTGAGTTTTGAACCGACGAGTTTAAAGTTAGCACCATACTGACAACGTTTAACAGCACTTTGCCCCATTGAGTAAGTTGAGTTGGAACATCGATTAAGGGGCAGGAATTTCTGACTGTTGTTGGGTTTTTAAATATTGTTTACACTTTTTGAGGAAAATGTACCCCACGTTGGAGGTGTACACTAAGAGACTGCAGCTATTTTTTCCGTTTTTAATGTATGTTAAATTTCCTCTAGTCTTTTATCAATGGCTGCTTCCTTATCAAAGGATCTTCCAGGATTGACACTGCTGCACCTAGGAAACTCATAGCAATGCAGCCCACACTACCACATTAACACCATCAGTGTTATTGCAGTGCTGAGAATTGTTTACTACCCACACAACAACTAGTCACTGGGGATATTATTGGGTCATTTTTGTTTGATAAATGGACTACAGAGGCTGGGTGACAAAATGAACAGAGCAACAGATGGGCTACAGTCAATAATTGTATACCTGTAAGTTCCATCTGTGTTGTAGGTATAGCTTATAAAGTAATCAATGAATGTATGTATTAAATTGGTGTGCCTAACAAAGTGTTCAGTCAGGGGTAAGACAAACATCTGGCAGTGATAGACCGTGTCTGCTGTCTATCTATCTATCTATCTATCTATCTATCTATCTATCTATCTATCTATCTATCTATCTATCTATCTATCTATCTATCTATCTATCTATCTATCTATCTATCTATCTATCTATCTATGCCATATTTATTCATCCTTAATTACCGTCGGGACTAATCTATCTATCTATCTATCTATCTATCTATCTATCTATCTATCTATCTATCTATCTATCTATCTATCTATCTATCTATCTATCTATCTATCTATCTATCTATCTATCTATCTATCTATATCTATGCCATATTTATTCATCCTCAATTACCGTCGGGACTAATCTATCTATCTATCTATCTATCTATCTATCTATCTATCTATCTATCTATCTATCTATCTATCTATCTATCTATCTATCTATCTATCTATCTATCTATCTATCTATCTATCTATGCCATATTTATTCATCCTTAATTACCTTCGGGACTAATAATCTGTCTGTCTGTTTATCATCTGTCTGTCTATCTACCATCTGTCTGTCTGTCTATTTCTCTGTATATCTGTCTTTCTATTTATCTGTCTGTCTGTCTGTCTGTCTGTCTGTCTGTCTGTCTGTCTGTCACTATCTATCTATCTATCTATCTATCTATCTATCTATCTATCTATCTATCTATCTATCTATCTATCTATCTATCTATCTATCTATCTATCTATCTATCTATCTATCTATCTATCTATGCCATATTTATTCATCCTTAATTACCGTCGGGACTAATCTATCTATCTATCTATCTATCTATCTATCTATCTATCTATCTATCTATCTATCTATCTATCTATCTATCTATCTATCTATCTATCTATCTATCTATCTATCTATCTATCTATCTATCTATGCCATATTTATTCATCTTCAATTACCTTCAGGACTAATAATCTATCTGTATGTCTGTCTGTCTGTCTGTCTGTCTGTCTGTCTGTCTGTCTGTCTGTCTGTCTGTCTGTCTACCTACCTATCTATTTAAACAGGACAGTGATGGCTCAGCAGTTAAGATACTGTACTAGTAATAAGTAGGTTGCTGTTTCAAGCCCCACCACTGCCAAGCTGCCACTGTTGGGCCCCTAAACAAGACCTTTAACCCTTAATTGCTCAGGTTGTATTAAGTCACAATTATAAGTCTCTTTGGATAAAAGTGTCTCCTAAATGCCGTACATGTCTGAGACCTGGTGTTCCAGAGGTTGAAACTAAAGCAGAAAACCACAGCAACAAAATGAAAAACACAAGACCCTTCAATTGAATTTTGATCCCTTGTTTCAGCTGAATACATTCCTTCCATGGCTCCCTCTCTAATATCACACTGTCACAGTCGCATTTAAGAGTCTGTCAGACTAAAGAGGTCTATGTTTTTTTGATAGCAGAATACATCTGCAACCTCTTGATCCCTGATCTGCATGAGTGACAGTCATTCAAAAGCAGAGTGTAATCTCTAGAGTTCAGCAGCAGCTAGAGCTTAGCTTGTGTTTTTTAAAATCCTGCTGAACTCGAAAACATGATATTTCAATGGTTAACCCCTTTTTGATTGAGTCCTGCAAAATAAATAAATAACAACACATTAAAGATGGGTGGTTTGGACAATTAAGACATGGGATTGCATAAAGAATTAATTTGATTAAACCCTTGCAGCTCATTCAAAATGCAGCTGCCCGTCTGGTTTTTAACCAACCTAAACACTGCCACATCACCCCACTGCTGCGTTCTTTTCACTGGCTTCCTGTAGCTGGACACATTCAGTTTAAAACACGGATGCTCGTCTACAAAGCCAAAAATGGACCAGCCCCAAGTTACCTTTGAGGTCTAATCAAACCCCGCTCTGTACCACGCAACCTCCGAGCCACTAGTCTCGCTCACCTTGATCCTCCACCCAGAACTCAAGGAAGACAAGCATCAAGGCCAGGGGCTCCATGGCTCTATGGCTGGGGGGGGGGGGGCCCTCCTCGACATGAACTCAGTTTCATTTTATATATATCAAGTTTAATTTTATATATATCGAGTTTTCATTTTATATACATCAAGTTCCATTTTATATATACAGTGTATCACAAAAGTGAGTACACCCCTCACATTTCTGCAGATATTTCAGTATATCTTTTCATGGGACAACACTGACAAAATGACACTTTGACACAATGAAAAGTAGTCTGTGTGCAGCTTATATAACAGTGTAAATTTATTCTTCCCTCAAAATAACTCAATATACAGCCTATAATGTCTAAACCACCGGCAACAAAAGTGAGTACACCCCTAAGTGAAAGTTCCTGAAGTGTCAATATTTTGTGTGGCCACCATTATTTCCCAGAACTGCCTTAACTCTCCTGGGCATGGAGTTTACCCGAGCTTCACAGGTTGCCACTGGAATGCTTTTCCACTCCTCCATGACGACATCACGGAGCTGGCGGATATTCGAGACTTTGCGCTCCTCCACCTTCCGCTTGAGGATGCCCCAAAGATGTTCTATTGGGTTTAGGTCTGGAGACATGCTTGGCCAGTCCATCACCTTTACCCTCAGCCTCTTCAATAAAGCAGTGGTCGTCTTAGAGGTGTGTTTGGGGTCATTATCATGCTGGAACACTGCCCTGCGACCCAGTTTCCGGAGGAAGGGGATCATGCTCTGCTTCAGTATTTCACAGTACATATTGGAGTTCATGCGTCCCTCAATGAAATGTAACTCCCCAACACCTGCTGCACTCATGCAGCCCCAGACCATGGCATTCCCACCACCATGCTTGACTGTAGGCATGACACACTTATCTTTGTACTCCTCACCTGATTGCCGCCACACATGCTTGAGAACATCTGAACCAAACAAATTAATCTTGGTCTTATCAGACCATAGGACATGGTTCCAGTAATCCATGTCCTTTGTTGACATGTCTTCAGCAAACTGTTTGCGGGCTTTCTTGTGTAGAGACTTCAGAAGAGGCTTCCTTCTGGGGTGACAGCCATGCAGACCAATTTGATGTAGTGTGCGGCGTATGGTCTGAGCACTGACAGGCTGACCCCCCACCTTTTCAATCTCTGCAGCAATGCTGACAGCACTCCTGCGCCTATCTTTCAAAGACAGCAGTTGGATGTGACGCTGAGCACGTGCACTCAGCTTCTTTGGACGACCAACGCGAGGTCTGTTCTGAGTGGACCCTGCTCTTTTAAAATGCTGGATGATCTTGGCCACTGTGCTGCAGCTCGGTTTCAGGGTGTTGGCAATCTTCTTGTAGCCTTGGCCATCTTCATGTAGCGCAACAATTCGTCTTTTAAGATCCTCAGAGAGTTCTTTGCCATGAGGTGCCATGTTGGAACTTTCAGTGACCAGTATGAGAGAGTGTGAGAGCTGTACTACTAAATTGAACACACCTGCTCCCTATGCACACCTGAGACCTAGTAACACTAACAAATCACATGACATTTTGGAGGGAAAATGACAAGCAGTGCTCAGTTTGGACATTTAGGGGTGTAGTCTCTTAGTGGTGTACTGACTTTTGTTGCCGGTGGTTTAGACATTAATGGCTGTATATTGAGTTATTTTGAGGGAAGAATAAATTTACACTGTTATATAAGCTGCACACAGACTACTTTTCATTGTGTCAAAGTGTCATTTTGTCAGTGTTGTCCCATGAAAAGATATACTTAAATATCTGCAGAAATGTGAGGGGTGTACTCACTTTTGTGATACACTGTATACACTGTCTGCATTCCATATATGTCTAGTTTCATTGTATATATATATATATATATATATATATATATATATATATATATATATATAAATATATATATATATATATAAATATATATATATATATATATATATATATACATATATACTGTATATATATATGTATATATCAGTGGCGATTTCTCTAAGACTGCAAGGGAAGCTCAGCTTCCCCTAAAATGTCCAAAATTAAATGGTCAAATATGTACAGTTGTGTTAACATTTCATTGACTACAAATGCGTTAGAACACGTTCATCTCGAAGACGAGTTCGTTCAGAATCAGCTAATTATCACAAATCGACTCGATTTTCTTAACTTAACTCATACATTCCCGTAGCGTCAATGCATTTGCCCGCAGAAGCTGAGCGTCTTTTCACTTCTATGGGGTTGCGTTGAGGTTTTTTTTAATGCTCCGAAACTCGGCGGTCATTGAATAAATGCCTCGATTTTGTCCCGCCCCCGGACGCTGAGCGTCTCTGGTGGTGAATGGGGCTGTGGGCGGGTCTGGACGCTGAGCTTCTGCAAGATGATTGGAGGATCAGTGGAAAGGCTGAATCCCGCTTTGATTGACAGCTAGTTTGAGCGCTACACTGTCACTTCTCAAACTCAAACTCAAAAGAAGCTTTATTGGCATGACAAATATGGACATCCGTATTGCCAAAGCAATACACTTAATCATGTCACTTAATCACTGGGAGCTTCAGTCCCATCGCGGATTTTGCGAGTGAAGTTGAAAGACAAACTGCAACCCATTTCAGGCGTATAAATACATTGACAAATTTTATGATGTAAGCCGACAATGAGCTTCCCCTCTTTGAAAGACCAGCAGCCGCCACTGATATATATATATATATATATATATATATATATATATATATATATATATATATATATATAAAGTATATCAAGTTTCATTTTATATATATCATTTTCATTCCATCAGTTTTTATTGTTTTAAATTTAAGTTTTAAATTTGCTATACATTTCCTGTTTGGCTTGCCATAATTTTTGTATATATATTATATATATTATATTATATTATATATATATATACTGTACATATATATCATATTTAAGTTTTAAATTTGCTATATATTTCCTGTTCCTGTATATATATGTGTGTGTTTGTGTGTGTGTGTGTGTGTGTGTGTATTTCCTGTTTGGCTTGCCATGAAATGGCTTGCCACATACAGTATATATCATATATACAGTATATCACTGATCAAGGCTTTACTCTGTACTCGCACTCAAGTGGTGGAACGAACTTCCCTTGTCTGTCCAAACATCTGCATCTCTTGCTGTCTTTAAAAAATGATTAAAAACCCACCTCTTTACCAAGCACTTAAGCTGACTCGTACTTACTTACTAACGCTCTTATTCATTTCTTTCACAGGGTTTCAGCAGAATTGTGTTCTTGGACTGTTGTTTACTTAATCTAGAGTAAGGTAATGTTCACTATGGAAGCACTTCTGTAAGTCACTCTGGATAAGAGCGTCTGCTAAATGCCGAAAATGTAAATGTAAATTTTTTTTTATTTATTATTATTATGATTATTGTTTTTTTCATGTTTCTTTACACCTGCCACTTTCTCCTACTTTAGTTATGTCTGATTTTCCATGGATTGTTTTGATGAGAGTAAAAAAGAAAGAAAAAAATGCAATAGTAGTGTTTTCCGACAGCACGAGACATCTTTCAAGCTACTGCGCAACAATTAAAATCTCCATATTTCTAGCATACAGTTGATTTATCTTTACCGCGGATGCCATTTGTATAACCTATCACACCACAATTGTATGGAAATCTATGCAGCCTCGAAATAGTTTTCACAGGGTGGTCTTATTGAATATTTATATTATAGCCCCGATTAACCACTGGGCACGCTTTCAACTAGGTTATGAAAATGCTTCGCCGACTTCAACTACTACTGATTTGATTGCCGAGCAGACGAAGGTAGACAACAGCCGCAAAAAAAAGGCATGATTGAATTATTCCGTTTGGCAGAAATTTGGCAGCGGTGGGTTCGCCGCGCTGCCTTGCGTGCCAGAACAGAGGAGCGAGAATCTTTCTACTTCCTGCCCGGGTACACACAGCATGCATAAATAGGTCTACTCTGACCATCAGCAGAGCTTTGAAGCTGGAGCCCATTACTCTCAGTCCGCGGTAACTGCTCAGCTAATTCCCCGATGCATTCGATCATTTATAACGATGAACAGCTTCGCCTGGCCTGCAAAAATCCTGGCCCAGTTCCGCCGTGTTTGTGTTGTGTAAGGCTGAGAACACAGGGTCTGATCAATATGAATTATGAATCTGATCTGGAGACATGTGTTTTCTTGCACTTTCTCAGCAATCAGATAGTGACCTGCCTGCTTCAGGATACACTTTATCATTCTGATGAGTAACCAGTTTATTTATTCATGAGCTCCAAGAATGTATACGGTGATACGGGCCAAGACGACGGCACCTGCTAAAAAGGAAGCGTTCTAAATGCTTAGTCTGAGCTTTGGGTCGTTAATGTAAACCCCCTATTTAGGCTTTATTTTTATTATACTGTACAATGACTTATTCATCTTTAGTAACATCATCATCCTCATTATAGGTGCTTTGGATTTGGTTCACTTGACAAAGGGACACAAGGCTGAATTTTACCCAGAAGATACCCTGGTAGTCTTTTGTACAGCATAGGGGAGATTAAGAGCAGATGACACAGATATAAACAGAACATTATTATCTGTGTTTATGTACTAGCCCATAATTTGGAACTATGTTTAACATGGTAACAGCATTTTCTTTTGCTAATTGCAACTACAATACAATAAATATTATATTTTTAGTACATTTCAAGCTTATATAAACACCCCCCCCATCCCTCAGTGGTGCTAATGGCCAGTCTGGTGTCCACACACAGGCATTATTTATTTATTTATTAGGATTTTAACCTTATGTTTTACACACTTCAATTACATTTATAACAGGACAGGTAGTTACTGGTTACACAAGATTCATCAGTTTAAGTTGCAAGTCACTTTTGTATCTCCAATTAACCTCACTTGCATGTTTTTGGACCGTAGAAGGAAACCAGAGCTCCTGGAGGAAAACAACACAGACACAGGGACAACAAGCAAACTCCACACATAAATGACTGGGACTGCCCCACCTGGGAATTGAACCCAGGACCTTTTTGCTGTGAGGTGGTTAAAAAGTTGGTATGACGCTGGGAAAAATGCATCTGAAGGTGATGCATGTAGAAAAGTGATGTCATTTGTTTTTAAAATTTTTAATAAATAGAGTTAAAAAAAAGTGTGGAAACTTTTTGAAGAACCCTCGTATTAAAATCAATGACACCAGTTTTGCTCTCTTTAATTTCTTCCAAATGTTTGTCCTAAAATTACTCATCTACACAATTGCTCCATCAACGTGGCATTGGACAGATGCTTAGTGACACCCCCCCCCCTTCCCCCTTTGACTTCTGAGTTTCTGAGCACTTTTTCAATATCTCACCTGTAGTTGCTGGTTGTATAAACCCAGGACAGGGTGCCAATCCTTTGCTGGGCTTCAACCCTGGGGGTCAACTTTATGGGTCATGTCTTTATTAAGGTTGTGATTACACAGAGAATGCACTTTATGTTAATGTAAGTAGCTTTCTAGCTTGTTTACAATACTTTATTGCTTTCTCAGTTGCTAGATAAGCTCGTATTAATTGCATATTGTTAAATGCTAACATCAGCTAGTTTTTAAGTATTGTCGGGAGTGTCAGTTTAGCAAACTACACTAACGACCCCTCTGAACTGTTGTTTTACCTCTTTTGTGGGGGGGGGGGGGGGTTTCAATTAATCATCAGCAAGAAGGTCCTGGGTTCAATCCCCAGGTGGGGCGGTCCAGGTCCTTTCTGTGTGCAGTTTGCATGTTCTCCCCGTGTCTGCGTGGGTTTACTCCAGGTGCTCCGGTTTCCTCCCAGAGTCCACAGACATGCAAGTAAGGTAAAGTGGAGATGTAGAAGTAGAAGTGGTAATGAGTAACTACTGTTCCTGTCATGAATGTAACCACAGTGTAAAACATGATGTTAAAATCCTAATAAACAACCAAACAAATGATTTAGAGTTGGAACAGCATCGATATCTCGACAATTGGACAAAAAATGAGTGGAATAATAATAATAAGACTAAAAGATAACAATAGTGTGATTACCTACTACAATCACACTAATTAGGAAGGTCAGACCCAGTCCACCCCTCTTTATTCGAAACATGCCCGCAACAGACATGGCCAATCATGTCTGTGTAAGTGCCCAGCCAGCTGGAATCACCTGCTGAGATTTCAAACTGGATCTGGTGGGGTAGTGTAATAGACCACCGCACCACCCAAGCACCCAGTGGTAGCCTAGTGGGTAAAGCTTTGGGCTATCGGCTATTGGAAGATTTTTTATTCAAATACAGGCTCTGCTAAGCAGCCACTGTTGGATCTTTGAGCAAGGCCCTTAACCCTGTCTGCTCCAGGGGTGCCGTACAATGGCTGACCCTGCGCTCTGACCCCAGCTTTCAAACAAGTGTACTGTACAAGTGTATATGTGACAAAGAGACATTAGTATTATTTATTAATTATTTTTATAGTTTCATAGCTACAGTTTTATAGTTACTGTAGCTAAATCATAACTAAAGAAACTTGCAACTTTAGAGGAATAAGGTGTAAGAGAATAATTTCCATCTTCCACAGCTATGTATTGTGAGTCTGGATATGAATAACTTCATCCACATATCTGACAAATCTATTGACGTATCTTTTGCACTTAAGAAGCAGCTCTGAATAGGGCCTCGGGGATTATTTGGCTAGGTATTTATGTGGATTTATTCCCACATTAAACTCACGTAGCTTTTTTATGCACTGAACTGGTTTAAGGCTAGAGTTATCTTAAGAACAGATCGCGATTGACTGCCGCCTCAATCATCTGAGTGCGCGCATTAACATTTTCAAGGTTGCACAGTATGGCTAAGCGGTCGTGGCTAAGCAGCCCCCTCCATTATCTGAGCCATTACATTATAGGCTTCATTAATCAGTTCCTTATCAGCACTGGCTGATTATGAGTGGATGTACACAGATTCGGCAGATCTGTGCCGCGCGTATTACACGTGCACCATCTGACGATGAGAGCGTAGACACGAACCCCATAAATAATGCACCAGAATGTCAGCAACGGAACATTCAAATAGCCTTAAGCCACATGCATGATGCTGTTCAATGGCAACTGAAAGTCACCTTAAAGTAGATCAAATGTGTGCACCACTAGGTTTCTCTTTTGCAGAACATGAAAAAAAGAATTTTACCATAATTTCCAGTGTATATTTGAGGAATAAAAGCTGTGAAATCACGTCTTTAAGAACCACCCCCAACTGATTTCTCTTTGCCAGAAACCCAGATGGAATCCAATCTGGCATAAATCTCTTTTTTTTTTTTCCTTTCCTCGAGATTTAATGGATGATTTTAACAAAAATGTAAAATGAAATAAAAGCAAAAAGGCAAAAAGACTTGTTATAGTTTGAAACTTTCCTCCAGTTTTTATTCACTTGTTTGTTTTTTCAGGTACTTAATTGTTCTGTCCACTTTTTAAATAATAATTATAATAAAAATAATAAATACTACTCTTACTACTACTACTACTACCACTAATAATAATAATAATAAAAATTATGATGATAATAATGACGATAATATAATAATAATAACAATAAACTACTACTATTAATAATAGTAATAATAATCATAATAATAATAATAATAATAAACTACTACTAATAATAATAAAAATAATGATGATAATACTGACGATAATATAATAATAATAACAATAAACTACTACTACTACTACTAATAATAATATTTATTATAATAATTATAATAAAAATAATGATGATGATAATATTGATGATAATATAATAATAATAATAATAACAATAAACTACTACTACTAATAATAATAATAATAATAAAAATAATAATGATGATAATAATGATGATAATATAATAATAATAATAACAATAAACTACTACTACTACTACTACTACTACTAAGAATAATAATAATAATAATCCTGCAATACATTGATGCCCCGCCAATGGTGGTTTTCTGATCAGATCAATAAATGAATAATGTACAGTTCAATAAATGTGTAACTACCCAAAATAAAACCCACCTACACATAGGCTTATAAATTCTATTGCACACAATGTTTGAGGTAATGTACATTATATATTTTCACTGAGGGATTATACTTATATAGTACTTATATATTTAATTCATATAGTAAACTATTATTTGCCTGACAAGATGATTGCTGTCACGTAGAGATGATACGGAGAGACAATTTCAGGGTTTACATTAAGCTATTAAAAGCAGGCTGACATTTGCGCACTGTCACGTTAAAAATCTGAGCCTACTCGCTGTGTGTACTATTTCCACTAATCACAGAGGACACGTTTTCCACAGGGAAATGATTAACTCTCCCCTGCCTGGCATCACCGATTTCCTTTGATAAACAGTTTCATGTTTTCAATTCCTCTTATCACATCCCACCATGTTAACAGCTGCAACATCAGGACAACACACTTGTACTGATGATGACATACTGTATAATGCATTACAATGATTTTAAATGGTAATCAAAGTCGTGGCATTAATTACATTTACCTGTGCCAGTAAAAAGAATGTAAATCTGTGATATATCACTTTAAAATATACACTGAATACACTATGGAAGTATTAATAGAATAAAATAGAATGCCTTTATTTGTCATATATACATATACAGATGTACAGTACAATGAAATTCTTTCTTCGCATATCCCAGCTTTTTGGAAGCTGGGGTCAGAGCGCAGGGTCAGCCAGTGTACAGCCTCTGTAGCAGAGCGGGTTAAGGGCATATCCCAGCTTTTTGGAAGCTGGGGTCAGAGCGCAGGGTCAGAGCGCAGGGTCAGCCAGTGTACGGCGCCCCTGGAGCAGACAGGGTTAAGGGCCTTGCTCAAGGGCCCAACAGTGGATGCAAGGCAGAGCTGGGATTCGAACTCTCAACCTTTCAATTAATAGCCCACAGCTTTACCCACTAGGCTATCACTGTCCCAAGACACCCCTCCTAATTGAGTTTGGATTTTTCAAACATAACCATTCCCATCAGATGTATAAAAAAAATTATATGCCTTTAAATATGTGGCAACCGTTTGGGAAAGACAGTTGCCCTTTCCCCCTGTATGGTGATTCCACTCTGCACAAAACACGGTGTGGAGAAACTATGCAGAGCCCTGATCAACATGGCCTAAATTCCCACAGGAACACTCAGAAATCTTGTGAAAAAGCCTTTTCAAAAGAGTAAAGGATGTCATTGCTTTTAAAAAATAGGGTGGTGGTGCCACCATATGCCCATATTTGTGGGTTTTGGAATTTGGTGTCCAACAAAAGTGTCATTGTAAGGCGTCCGAATACTTCTGGCCATACTGTACAGTCTATTCATCACCAATAACTAATGATTAGAATCATTGTACCAGCTAATAATTGTAATTCGTCATTATCACACAGTGATACAGAACAGCTGTATTTATATTTAGCTCCCTTTCGAATTCCAGTAAAAACCAAACCAGTGATGCATTGATTTGATACCGAGTACAATCAGAGCCAAATACCGGCTGGCATGAAACGCCTTATCGTTACTGAATTTCAGAGTCTCTTTGAGTCTTCTGTCTGCTGTAAAAGAACAGCACATGCGCACCCTACTGTATATCTCAATATAAGGAATATAAGGAGCTAGATCTGTTTTAAAATGTGTACATTTCAGCTGTAAAAGACATAGAAATTATCCTGAACTACAGTAACGCAGAGGTTTCCAGCGTGTATGCTTCAAAGAAAATTCAGCACTATAGCTTAAAGGCTGCAGTGCATCTCAATGTTCTAATGGTAATACAATAAAAGGCAAAATGGGTTTGTAAGCATAAATGTTGTGAAGCTAGCTTGAGCCCATCTTTATCTATATTTTTATTCTGTTTTTAAACTCCTTAACTATGGTTTGTTTATTTTTTAGGATTTTAACGTCATGTTTTACACTTTGGTTACATTCATGACAGGAACGGTAGTTACTCATTGCACAAGATTCATCAGTTCACAAGGTTATATCGAACACAGTCTTGAACAATTTAGTGTCTCCAATTCACCTCTCCTGCATGTTTTTGGACTGTGGTAGGAAACCGGAGCACCCGGAGGAAACCCACGCGGACACTGGGAGAACATGCAAACTCCACACAGAAAGGACCCGGACCACTCCACCTGGGGATCAAACCCATGACTTTCTTGCTGTGAGGTGACAGTGCTACCCACTTAGCCAATGTGCTGACCCCTTAACTATGGAAAGGGACCTTTTAAATGGCTGCAGTCAAACTAGCCCTTTTTATATTGGTACAGATGTTTATTCATTCATTCACTGTCTGTTTTACCATTGTTTATCCTATTCAGGGTCATGGTGGGTCTGATTCACCGAGCGAACTTTTCAGTGCATTTTTAGTATCTCCAATTAACCTGACTGCATGATTTTGGACTGTGGGAGGAGGAAACCCTTGCAGACACAGAAAGAACATGCAAACTTCACAAAAAGGACCCGGACCATTCCACCTGGCAATCGAACCCAGGACATTCTCGCTCTGCATGCTATTTGAAATCATGCCACAAAAGTGAATAGAAATGTAAAACTTTCTATAACACCATTATAATTCTATTACACATAATAACTGTAACTGGGGAAGTGATATCCTAGCAGTTAAGGTACTGGGCTAATAATCAAAAGGTTGCTGGTTCAAGCCTTACCACTGCCAGGTTGTCACTGTTGGACCCTTGAGCAAGACCCTAACCCTCAATTGGTTAGACAGTATACCATCACAGTACTGTAAGTCACTTTGGAAAAAAGCATTTGCTAAATGCCTAAAATGTAAATGTAATGTTTAATATTGACTTTAATGTAGCTGATCTCTATTAAGTAAAATTTCCAACACCATTAGCCTGCTAACCTGACTAAAACTCATACCATCACATTAATTAATTAATCTATTTTTTATTTCATTTCATTTTCTCGAGCTCTGAAGTTCAAATCTCAGATCTGATATCAACCGGCCATACTCAGATTGGCAGACACAGACGTGATTGGCTATGTCTGAGAGTGGACGTGCACGGGACGAGTGGATATGTCTATACTGAGAAAAAAAAGGAATAGAAAAATAATGCAAATAGAAGCTTTATATTCAGTAATGTTGGTATTAATATGTCTTAAGGCCATATTAGTTGAAAAGGGGACATACACCGACTAGGCATAACATTATGACCACTGAGAAGTGAATTGAATATCTATTCATCGCAGCAATTGTTAGTGGGTGGGATATATTAGGCCGCAAGTGAACATTTTATCCTCAAAGTTGATGTGTTAGAAACAGGAAAAATGGAGTTTGACAAGAGCAAAAATGTGATGGCTAGACGATGGGGTCAGAGCATCTCCAAAACTGCAGCTCTTTTGGGGTGTTGCCGGTCTGTAGTGGTCAGTATTTATCAAAAGTGCTCCAAGGAAGGGACAGTGGTGAACCGACAACAGGGTCATGGGTGGCCAAGGCTCATTGATGCACGTCGGGAGCGAAGGCTCCAACAGATGAGCTACTGTAGCTCAAACTGCTGAAGAAGTTAATGCTGGGTCTGATAGAAAGGTGTTAGACTCCATGCCTCGACAGGTCAGGGCTGTTTTCACAGCAAAAGGGGGACCAACACAATATTAAATAGGTGGTCATAATGTTACGTCTGATTGGTGTATATTTCCCACATAATTGAAAATACAAATAAGGTGATGCAACATGCAGTGTAAAGAGTGAAACATGTTAGTACGTGAAGCTAAAAGACAACAGACTCGTTGGCATGTGCAGTACAATGCAAAAGACTTTAATAAAGTTGAGAAGCTTTAACATACATTAACAAAACATTTATATACAGTTTACACATTGGCAAATCTAGAATACAAAGGAAATTGTAATGACACACTTGATGTTGTCTGTCTCCCGTACACGATAATAGTTCTGGATATTTTTTTTATTCCTTTTCTTTTAATAGTAGGTAAAACTATTGATTTGTTACAGTGCTGCAGTATTATGTATGAGGCATATTGTTTCCTACACCATAGAAATATATTCAGTACATTTGGCACCTCTGCCATGGAACAAGTCCAAACATTGTGCCCAGAAGCTTTTCTACTAAATTCACTCTATAGGCCCTACTACTGCAGACAGGTGCTATTTCTTATATATTTAATATATTTAGTTGTGGCGTAATAAATAAAACGTATTCATCTAGTACAGACGCTGTGTTACGGAACAGTTTCTAGGCTCACAGATGAATAAAAGTGATCCTGTGGCGTGAATTCTGCTTGTATTTTATTGCTCCTTACGTAAAGCTTGAACAGACCACACTTTTTTGTTCCACGTAAATAAGGGATCGAGTGAACTGAATAGCATATCAGATTTAGAGCAGCATAGCACGTGTCGTAGTGCGTACTTAACCTAAAGCCTAGCAAGCCCTATTACAGACTGTCTGAGGTGTTCTAGAGCAAATCAACACAATATACTGAATCAGACTGCTCACTAGAACACACCATGTATAATGTCTGCCTGTGTTCAAGTGCTAATGTATAAAAACGTGGCAAACGTGACATCAGTGATACAGCCATCGAATCCTGTGATGCAGTGCCACCTCCAATAAACTCTCATGCATTTCTGTTCACTTGTACTGGGGATATTGTTGAACGGAGGTACAGCGTAAGATGGTCAGAACATTCACAAAGGCCAGGTGGAACACAGGCCGAGTGCAGAATCTAAAATCATCAGTTGGTTCTTTTGTAAGGACGCCACTGAATAGGCGGATTTAGTGGTGAACACGTTTGGAGAAAAAAAATGCCACCAAGTCAAAGCGTCAAAGCGAATTAATTGCAGTCCAATTTATAAAACTGAGAAAAACAAATCAATAAATAGACAGTGTGGAAAAAATTTGCTGAATATATTGTACATAAATACATACTGAAAGAAACACCCTGTACACAGCTTTGCCATTTCACTGATCTTGCTGGGAAAAAATGGGGAGTAAAAATAGGTAGACTAGGAAATATGAACAAAATAATTCAATACAGCATCTTAAATTGCACACAAAATCAAAAGCCCTCCACTGCACACATTAAATATTAAAATATATCAAATAAATAAATAAATTAGTCACAAAACAAATATAACAAAAAAAGTAAAATATTTAATATGCTCAATATTTTTAATACTTGCTGTGTTGAATTGCTGGGTAGCTTTAGCTCCGTTTAGCAATTAAAATAGTGGTTTACATTAATTCTAAACGTGAATAATAATTTGTTTCTCCCTAAAACAGCAGCAGGTACAGGTACAGGTAAAGCATTTCCATTCTTGCTATTTCCACCAGTGTACAGGCTCTCGCTGGAGACAGCAGCTAGACCTAAAACGCCTGTCTGAAATGCAGCCATATGACACAGCTGAGTTTAATTAGGGGGGCATAGCTAGCTATTAATTTTGATAGCTATGCTTCCTATCGGGTGCTCATCAGAAGCTTGTCTGTACCAGATGCTAAACTGGTTACTTTATTTAAGTGCTCGCTGGAAAATCCAACCACATCACCAAGGAAAGCATAATGTTGGAATTATTCATCATACAATAACTTAGTTTGCACTTTGAGTGCAATTTCCAAGCCAGACAATTTGTAGTCTATGACATTACCAAGCTATCAAAGTGTGTTAATTAGGATTGTGGGTAATGTAGGCAAAAGTACGTTAATGTAAAAACAGACCATCTTGTTTTTAGGACCTCTAAGAGGGGCATGATTTTACACCCAAGGATACATAATGGACAGGAATGTAAAAGACGTCTGGGTAGTATACACCTACATTTTCTAAAGAATTGCTGGCTTCAGTCATTTTTTGTCATGGGATTAAAAAAAGGAGCTATGAATCCAGGAGGCTTTAACTGGTGTTTTTGGATGTACCCAATGCCTCAATATTAACACTTTACACATGCTGACATGACAAACTGCTACAATAAACAGGTAGGTTCTTTATATAATATGGTAGCTGCTATGTTTACATTAGTTTCTAGAGAACTCTGAAAGGTTGTGTGTGTGTTGTGTGTGTGTATGTTTGTGTAAAGTAAAACAACCATGAATATGCTGTTTCATAAAAGTTCTTTTAATTAATCAGTTAGAATTAAATAATAATAATAATAATAATAAAACAATATAAAATATAATAATATAATAATATAATTATAAAAATGGTAATATAATATAATGTATTGTAATATAATAAAAAAAATAATAGAAGAAAATAAGCAACAACAAAAAAAAGATCTGTTTTGTGTGTGTTTATGTTTGATGTGTGTGTAAAGTAAAGCAACCATAAATGTGATGAAGGTGCTGTATTATAAAAAAATGTACTGTTAATGAATTATTATTATTATTATTATTAATATTATGAATAACAGTAATAATAATAATAATTAATAGTAAGAATAATAATAATCATAATAACAATAATCATATTAATAATAATAACAATAACAATAATAATAATAATAGCAATAATAATAATAATAATAAACAATAATGGTAATGTATAAAAGAAATAAAATACTATAATAAATAAGAAATAAATATAATGTATAAGTACTGTATATGTTTGATGTTTGTGTAAAGTAAAGCTACCATGAATGTGATGTGCTCGGTGGGTAGCACTGTCACCTCACAGCAAAAAGGTCCTGGGTTCGATTCCCAGGCGGGGCGGTTCGGGTCCTTTCTGTGCAGAGTTTGCATGTTCTCCCTGTGTCTGCGTGGGTTTCCTCCAGGAGCTCCGGTATGCTCCCACAGTCCAAAAACATGCAGTCAGGTTAATTGAAGACACTGAATTACCCTATAGGTGAATGGGTGTGTGTATGTGTGTGTGTGTATGTATGTGTCCGCCCTGCGATGGACTGGCGCGCCGTCCAGGGTGTTACTGTGTGCCTTGCGCCCATTGAAAAGCTAAGATAGGCTCCAGCACCCCCCACCCGCGACCCTAATTGTATACGCGGTTAAGAAAGTGAGTGAGTGAGAATAACAATAGAAATTAAAATGATATTTAAAAAATATAATTTAAATATAATAAAATAAATATGAAATATGGTAATACAATATAAATAGATAATAATAAGAAGAATAGAAGAAAGAAATAACTGTCATTACCTGTAGCAGCTGTATGGTTTCTAACCTAAAACATTCGCACATCAAATCAAACTTACATTTCAAAGTGGGAGCTTCCGAGGAGCATTCGAGTGCAGCATATGGAAAAAGACCACTCAGTGAATTGGTTTGTTTTTAAATGGTAATTATGTGCAGTAGAGGGCTACTAGATGTTTAAATTTGAATGTTTGAATTCCAGCAACATGTCCTTTATGTGAAAATCTGGGCGTCCGTGTTAATGGTCTGGTTTACGCGATTGTGTTCGCCTCTCTTCAGTCAGTGCTTTCCTCGCCCTCCCTCTCTCTCTTTCTCTCTCTCTCTCTTTAGGATTTGGCAGCTAGACATTGATTTTTATCCTGTGGGAGCGAGCTGTACCCGTGCCACAGAGTGTGCCATAGAGGGGTGGTTTCAGTGCCGTCTCCTGTAATATAGAGAGACAGACAGATATAGGGAGAATTGGAGTTACAATGGTATCTGGGTTGCTAATGTGCAACATGTAATATCTGTCTCTCTTTTAATGTATATTTTTATATACATACAAAGAGAGAAAGCATTCTTCAAGATATAGGTACACACACACCCCACACACACACTTTTTGTTTGGGTTTGGGTTTAGCCTTGATCGTTTACCTTTAAGAATTCTGCAAGGTGTGACTAATTGGTGCATGCAGGTATACCCAATTAATCCAGATTTATTTTTACATCCACCACACTACAGCATCACTCATTTAAATGACACCAGGAAAGCTGTGGTTTCCAATCGTTTTTGTTTTCCCCTCCCACAGGATACCTAGTAATGGGCACATACAGCTAGTTAATGAGGTTTTTAGCAGAATGTGGCTACATTTTTCTTTACTATATATGACTCCAGGGACACAACACTTAGCTCATTAAGTTATGTCTGGCCGTGCTACCTCTGATGAGGTGATAGCTAATACACAAATCCAGTTTCGTTTCCCGCTGTGCTAGTCCGTGCATGGAAGTACCTCCTCTGTCTCTAAGTGCGGGATATTTTAACACTGAAACCTCACGTTGTGGTTAAAGAGTGTCATGTTTTTCCATGGCTTATGTCAAAAAAATCAAATCTTGCCTCCAGGCACGATCTTCCTAATGGAGACCGGGCCCTCGCATAACACCTTGGTATTCTGAGAGAACAAGACACAATTCTGTGTGCTCACTACTAATATTTCTTTGCTATTTTGCAGCAACGGGTCACATACTGTACAAAACAAACAAAATACACCGATCAGCCATAGCATTAAAACCACCTCCTTGTTTCTACACACATTGTCCATTTTATCAGCTCCACTTACCATATAGAAGCACTTTGTAGTTCTACAATTACTGACTGTAGTCCGTCTGTTTCTCTGCATGCTTTGTTAGCCCCCTTTTCATGCTGTCCTTCAATGGTCAGGACCACTACAGAGTAGGTATTACTTGGGTGGTGGATCATTCTCAGCACTGCAGTGACACTGACATGAGTGGATCAGACACAGCAATGCTGATGGAGTTTTTAAACCTCACTGTCACTGCTGGACTGAGAATAGTCCACCAACCAAAAATATCCAGCAAACAGTGCCCTGTAAGCAGCGCCCTGTGACCACTGATGAAGGTCTAGAAGATGACCAACTCAAACAGCAGCAATAGATGAGCGATCGTCTCTGACTTTACATCTACAAGGTGGACCTAGGTAGGAGTGTCTAATAGAGTGGACAGTGAGTGGACACGGTATTTAAGAACTCCAACAGCAGTGCTGCTGTGTCTGATCCACTCATACCAGCACAACACACACTAACACACCACCACCATGTCATTGTCACTGCAGTGCTGAGAATGATCCACCACCTAAATAATACCTGCTTTGTAGTGGTCCTGTGGGGGGCCTGACCATTGAAGAACAGGATGAAAGCAGGCAAAAAATTATGTAGAGAAACAGATGGACTACAGTCAGTAATAGTAAAACTACAAAGTGCTCCTATATGGTAAATGGAGCTGATCAGATGGACAGTGAGAGTAGAAACAAGGAGGTGGTTTTATTGTTATGGCTGATCAGTGTATGACTGGACAGATAAAGCTCATCTTGCTGATCACTGTAGATATGATTAATTTCATTTATTTTTAAAAGCCGCTTTTTCCTGGTGGGGGGCACGGTGGGGCAAATATGCCAGAAACACAGTCCATAACAGGATACTCGCTCACTAATTTACATTTATTTAGAAATGTGGTCATTTTTAACAGCCAATCCACCAACATAGAAAGAACAAGACAAACTCTACACAGACATTATCCAAACTTAAGGATTAAACCCAATCCCCTGGAGATGTAGGACACCAATACTAGCTGCCAAACCTGTGTATTTTATTGATGTATTATGTTTTATTTTTATTTATTTATTTTCACTTTATCTTAATTGAGTTAAATTTAATAATATATAATATAATATAATTTATATATATAATTTAATTCAGTTTCCATAATGGATTTTCATAAACTATTCATTATGGTCAGGGTCTTGGTGGACCCAGTGTAATCAAGAAACAATAGTTGCATTGGGCTCTACCATTTAACCTTGTTATGGAGTTATGCCTACCTAGAGTTTATTTATTTATTTATTATTTTTATGTATTTATTTATTTCCACTTAATCCTAATTGAGTTAATTTAATTTAATTCAGTTTCTCTTTTGGATTTTCATAAACTATTCATTATGGTCAGGGTCATGGTGGACCCAGTGTAATAAAAAAAACAATGGGTGCAAAAACTTCATTTTAATTACATTTAAAATAAATATTCACTTCCTAATTATGGAGTTATGGAGCTCTATAGGTGCAATTCAGAGTACCTATTCAGAATACCTGAATAAAATCCATGAAGAAATGGTCGTTACAAATTCCTTACAGACAGTGACTGAAGACGAGGATTGAACCAATGGGGTCCAAAGTCACCATAACCTATGTAGTTGTGCAAAATCAGCTGTGCCACAAAATAACACCCACTTTGTACACACTTAACCCTACTGCCACTATTTCAAAAACTACTTCTACTTCTATTACTACTACTACTAATAATAATAATGATGATATGGTTTAATATTACAGTTTAGTCACTGTTTTAAATAAAAACAAAAAATAAGGATGTAGAAAGAAAGAAAAAGAAAAAAGAAAGAAAAAAGAAGATAAGAAAGACAGAAGAAAAGAAAGAAAGAAAAGAAAAAAAAGAAAGAAATAAAGACAGAAGAAAAAAGAAAGTAAGAAAGAAAAAAGAAAGAAAGTAAGAAAGAAAGAAAAGAAAGAAAGACAGAAGAAAATAAAGAAGAAAAAAGAGAAAAAAGGGAAAAGGAAGAAAGAAAGAAAAAAGAAAGAAAGAAGAAAAAAGGGAAAAGAAGAAAGACAAGAAAAGAAAAAAGAAAGAAAGACCGAAGAAAAGAAAGAAAGACAAGAAAAGAAAGAAAGAAAGAAAGAAAGAAAGAAGTTAAGAATTAAGAAATCAATGACTAATTTCCAACTAACAACCCCCCTGTTATCACATAAAAGCTTGTAATCTAGTAGGGGACTGCTTTGCATGTGCTTCCTCCGAGATACAAACCCAGCTCCCGCCTGTTTCTGAACCGTCACTCATCTAACATCATTAAATAGAACAGCTTGGAAAAAGAGGCCCTTCCATACACACAAGCTCAAATATGATTGGCTAGTGTTGCATTAATCAATAGGGAGACAGTGATGCTGCCCCTCCCACCATACGAGTGAGACTAATCATGCTCCTAAATGTGAATAGTTTAGTCAGGGCTCAAGGGGAGTTTTTTTGGTGCCTTACTCAGAAGCCCAACTCACGTAATGAATTGCTTTCCAAGTACAAAACTGATTAAGTTTAAGCTGTTTCTCAGCAAGATCAGGTTTTCTATAACACAGCTGGCACATCAGGCTTCAGAGACCAATAAGAAATATATAGAAAACACTTTGCTTAATAGAAGACAGCCACAGGCTGGACGAACAGCGAATATAATGACTCAAACCAAAAGTACCAAGACTCTTTCTTCTCTTATTAGTGAGAACTGAGATGCCCTTATGAGTAACAAAAAAAAAAAAGATTTTTGGTTTACAGTCCACTGAAGAAGAGTGTGGTCAATACAAAGTCATGCTGTCTAAGTGGAATAGGTGTAGTCACAGATCTCAAGTGCCTCCCTTAGCTGAGAGTCAGTGGACTGGCTAAAAGTCAGAACCATATGATTCAGCCACTAGCTCAAGTTGTATAAATATTAGCTATACAGTGTTACCTTTTAACTCGACCTCCTCTAAACTTAAAATCTTTGAAACTTGACGCGAAATTTGTTCCCTTAAACTTGATGTTTCCCTTAAACTCAACCTGTGTGTGACTGTCACTTTCTTCAGTGCTTGGCATTTGTGTGGAATAACCGCCAGATTCACTCTGAATGCGTCCACATGTATCTGTGGTCAACTAGATTATCCTCCTGTTTTACTTTTAAACTTGTGTTATCGCTCGGGGTGCTGAGAAAATATGAGAATCAGCTCTTCCGAGAGAGCCTAAAATGCTTATTATAAAAAAAAAAGCTTAACGTGACTTAATGTATTAAAAGAACGACACAGAAACACTAAACTTCTCTTAATTATTACTGCTCATAATTTCTGTCCACTAATGAAATTACTCGCTCGTTGTTTTAGTACATTAGTACAGCCGTTTTAAAGCTATTTTGCTGCTTCTCATGTGAATGCACCTTTACTGAATGGAATACGATATTCCAAGATCAAGCATCTCCATGATTAAGAAGCATTTGACCAACATCCCTCACAACTTAAACCACATCACAACACTAAGGAGGCTCTTTTAATTTTATTGTGTACTAAGGTAGCACAGCAGTAAAGTACTCTAGCCCTTAAATGCTGAGATCCTGGGTTTGAATCTCAGTGGTGTCATCAGACTGGCGCTTAGACAGACATGATAAGGTGTCTCCTGAGGGAGAGTGACCAAGCCCGGAAAAAAATAAGGGCTTGCCAGGAAGGGCATCTACTGTGGCAATATCTAAATATGGGAGCAAAATATATAGTGGTAAAATACAGGAAAACATTTATAGGACAGTGATAGCTCAGCGGTGAAGGTGCTGAACTAGTAATCTACATTTTTTGTTGTTTTACCCCAAGGTGGTTCTGACGGAAACCTGTTTACCCACCCGGGGTTGAAGCCTGCAGGTCGAGACTGATGTGCCAATAATGCTGCTCCTGCTAGATGTGATAGGACAATTACACCAAAAATGTCCCAAAAAACTCCAAAGAACTTCAACAGCTTGTTTATTAGTTCTGCTAATTATAACTTTTAGTTCAATTAAATTAAATTATTCTATATTATGTGTATGTATGATTTGTGTAAGTCTAATTCATTCAAATCATTCTCTAGGCCACCCAAGGAGGATGGGTCTCTGCTGAGTCTGGTTCCCCTCAAGGTTTCTTTCTGTAAGTTTTTTCATTGTCACTGTTGCCCTTGGGTTGGGTTGACTCAACTCGATGGGGGTTTTTGGTCTGTCAGTCCTGGATTCTGTAAAGTTGCTTTGAGACAATATTTATTTTAAAAGGCACTATACAAATAAATTTGACTTTGGTCAATTTTGATGGTTGGGACGCGGCCATAGTGCTTTAGAGCACCAGTTCTTACCAGTGTGCTGAATATACAATGTTTAAATTTTAAAACCTTCAATGAGCATTTACAATCCTACCTGTTATGTTATATTTTTTTAATCCAAAATTGTTAATGTGTACAAAGAAAAATAGACATTTTGCACTAAACTGGTTTTGGACTTGAGCTTTCCTGTCACAGATGAATAAAGTTTTGTCTCTGTTTGGCTGCATGAATAAATTGAGGTGCGTTTGATCAAAATTTAAAACCTGAACTTCTCAAAAAGAGGATGAAGCATTATTTTAATGCATGTCCGTGGGTCAACACATATGATTCAGCTCATTCTCATTAATATCAAAAGCAACAGTGCATTTTTGATGGATGCCAAAAAATGACCTTGCAAACAAAGCCTAAGGTTAAAGTAATACAAGTAATAAAGTAAGAGAACATACATGGTTGCTATGCGGTCTTGGTTTCACTATTATTCACAACATATCACTGAATGGTTACATCCCTGTTGACTTTTATGGACAAACAGTTCAAATATATTCACACTGGTCTGCGAATATGCCACAGCATGAAATGACTGTGGCTGCTATTTATGTTCTGAGCTGTTTTCTGTCACAAGTGAAAATCAATGACACACGGTGTCACTGATGTGAAGCACCAGTGTCATTCGCTTCATCTGAGGAAGAGAATTTCACCAGCTATCCATAAAGTTGGTGATGCTGCTGAGAAAGTAAGCGCGTGAGTTCCAAATCAGGTCTGTGAGGTGCTTCATATCTAAAAATAGATTACTGCCTCGCAATTAAATAGCTTGGGTTTGCACTGCAAGCATTAAGCTGGCTAAAAGACACAGATTCATAGTTACAAATCATAATGCACACATTGGATATTTAGTTGTGGTTTTTCTTCTTTATTTTTGGCTAGCTAGCAAACATTAGCTAATTAGCATGCTTGTTAGATACGTTATGGATTTTCACAGTCTGCTAAAATGCAAGTAGAGCTAAACCAGAAGGAGCAAGTATTACACTACACCCCAACAAATCACTAAATGTTGAACAGTTGGTGAATGCTAACTATCTACATAAAAATTAAAAAAAAATATATAAAAAAGTATAAAAAAAATAGAAGGTTCACTTTTGCTTATGTAGCTTTTTTATGTAGCTAGGAGGCTGTGATAGCCTTGTCTCATTTACATTTACAGCATTTAGCAGACACTTTTATCCAAAGCGACTTACAGTACTGTGACAGTATACAGTCTAAGCAATTGAGTGTTTAGGGCCTTGCTCAACCATGGGGCTTAAACTGGTGACCTTTTGATTACTAGTCCAGTAACTTAACCACTAGTCTACAACTACAACTGTCTCATCTCAGCTGTTAGCAATATTCTAAGCTTAATTACAACCAATGATGTATTACTACACTGATGCTTAACATTTTGGTATATAGTGAAATAAAAATGTGTATTTACTAGTTTGCTAAAAGTACAACAAGCAAAGGAGGTTTGCTGTTTCTACCCAGGGTTTAACCCTGAAGAACCTGGTGTTGGCTGGTCTATCCATTTGTTCTGCTGGTCACCTAGACTGAACAGCTAAGACCAAGAAGACCGGCTTGCTAAATAATCCTATTAGAACCACCAAATCAGACAAAACCGGACCAACTTGACCAAACTAACCGGCTGAAGGCTGTTGCCTTTATAACTGTTTATTCATTTATTTATTGTTAGTGGGGGGTGTCAACCTCTAAACTCCCAATTTACAATTCCTACTTCAAGGGCTGTAAAGTCCCATTCCATTTCACTCACCATAACATCATTACACATTAGCGTCTGTGCTATCCAAACATATAGCATGTAGCCACAATGTATAGCCAAAAATCTTCAGCCGGTTTGTGCTAAACAAACAGGACAAAGACATCTGTCAAAACCCACTGATAACAGCAGGAGCTGGCAGCAACAAGACCAAAGTTAACGTTTGCTTAGCTGAGCCAGGCACAGCAGTGAATTTAAGTCGAAGTGCAAGCAGGTCCAACAACAGGAAGGTAGACACAAACACTAGCTGCTGGGAGCTGGAAAGCTTGCAGTGAGAACTGTGAGCGGATAGAAAGCTTTACCAACTCAATAGACCCTGAGTTTTGAAGAGCATTTAGAGATCAGGTCAGGGGAGAGGGATTTTCTTAAGATCGAGCATCCTTCAGTTATGAGGTGGTAAAAAAAAATAAAAAGTAGAACGTTATGGGTGGTAAGGATTACTTGTGTTTTTACCTTCATTTATTTGGCTAGATTAACCAATTAGCGTGCTTGTTGGATATGTCTTGGATTTTCACAATCTGCTAAAGTGCAAGTAGAGACAAACTAGAGGGAGCATGTATTACATCTCAACAAAGTCTATATAAATCTATATAAAATCTATTTAAAATATGAAGTATAAATAATAATAATAATAATAACAATAATAATAATAATAATAATAATATTAATAATAATAATAATAATAATAATAATAAATCACAGCAGTGAATTCAAGTCAGAGTGCAAGCAGGTAGTCAGAAACGCTAGCTGCTGGGAGCTGAAAAGCTTGCATCGAGAACTGTAAGCGGCTGTAAAGCTTTACCAGCTCAATAGACCCTGAGTTTTGAAGAACATTTAGAGATCAGGTCAGGGTAGAGGGATTTTCTTAAGGTTGTGCATCCTTCAATATTAAGGTGGTCAAATAAAGAAAACAGTAGAACATGTTATTGGTGGTAAGGCTTTACTTATGTTTTTCCTCTTTATTTATTTGATTAGATTATTAGCAGTTATCGTGCTTGTTAGATACGTTATGGATTTTCACAGTCTGCTAAAATGCAAGTAGAGCTAAACCAGAAGGAATAAGTATTACATCTCAACAAAGTGCTAATGGTTTAACAGCTGGTGAATGCTAAAAATCTATATAAAATATGAAGTATAAATAATAATAATAATAAGTGTTTAGTGTTTCACTAAACACTTAGGCTGATTTGTACTTATTTACTAACACTTTATTCCAATCTTTTCCATTAAAAAAAAAAAAAAAAAAAAAAAAAAAAAAAAGGCACTTTGGTTCTAACAGGTTTTAGCAAAGTTGTGTTCTTCGACTGTTGTCTATCTAAACTTAAGGAATGAAATGTTCACTATGGAAGCACTTCTGTAAGTCACTCTGGATAAGAGCGTCTGCTAAATGCTGAAAATGTAAATGTAAATGTAATAATAATAATAATAATAATAATAATAATAATAATAATGATAATGATAATGATAATGATAATGAAAATCACAGCAGTGAATTTAAGCCAGAGTGCAAGCAGGTCCAACATTAAGAAGGTAGTCAGAAACACTAGCCGCTGGGAGCTGGGAAGCTTGCAGTGAGAACTGTGAGCAGCTGTAAAGCTTTACCAGCTCAATAGACCCTGAGTTTTGAAGAATTTTTAGAGATCAGGTCAGGGGAGAGGTTTTTTTTTTTTTAAGGTCGAGCATCCTTCAGTAATAAGGTGGTAAAAAAAATAAAAAAGTTGAACATGTTACTGGTGGTTAAGATTACTTATCTTTTTCCCTTCATTTCTTTGGCTAGATTAAACAGCTTGTTAACATTTACATTTTCAGCATTTAACAGACACTTTTATCCAAAGCGACTTACACGATGAGCAATTGAGGGTTAGGGGCCTTGCTCAAGGACCCAACAGTGGCAACTTGGTGGTGACGGGGCTTGAACCGGCAACCTTCTGTTAAATAGTCCAGTACCTTAACCGCTGAGCTATCACTGGCCCACTGGTTAACATGCTTGTTGGAAGCAAGTATTACATCTCAACAAAGTCTATATAAATCTATATAAAATCTATATAAAATATGAAGTGTAAATAATAATACTAAAAAAAGGTAGGAAGGTAGTCAGAAACGCTAGCTGCTGGGAGCTGGAAAGCAAGCAGTGAGAACTGTCAGTGGCTGTAAAGCTTTACCAGCTCAATAGACCTAAGAGATCAGGTCAGGGGAGAGGGATTTTTAAGATAAAAACAAGGTAAAAGAGAAAAGCAGAACATTTTATTGGAGGTAAAGCACATTTATTTAACATTTATTTATTTATTTAGTTGTTTTATGTTGTGCTTACACCATGGTTATATTCACGGCAGGAAGGGTAATTAATTCTTATGTCAGTCTATCGTCTATCATCCTTTATAGGTGCTGTTCTTACACTGTTCTTTAAATGCTCTCTTTTCTTTTCTTTTTTAATTGTTTTAATATTGGGTTGGTAAAGGATTTTTTCCCCAATTTTCTCCCCTAATCTAGTCGTATCCAATTACCCTGATAATGTTACGCTTTACCTTTACCGATACAACCCTCCACTGCTGACTGAGGAGCTTCGCAACTGACACACGCCCCCTCCGACACGTGCGCAGTACCGACTGCCTCTTTTCACCTGCACGAGGCGAGTTCATATGTGGATCAGCCTTGTGCACGGAGAGTCACACCCTGATCAGCATTATTCACCAACTCTGCACAGGCGCCGTCAATCAGTTAGCAGAAGTCGCAATTGCACCAGTCATGAGGAACCCTGGTCCGGCTCATCCCACCCTGAACGACTGCCAATCGTTGTTCATGTAGCCGTCTAGCACAGCCGGATGGCAGAGCTGAGATTCGTTACGATGTATTCGAAATCCCAGCTCTGGTGTGCTAGCGTATTTCACCGCTGCGCCACCTGAGCGGCCATGGTAAAGGATTTTTGTCACAGTCTTTGCTATTGTTAGGGATTGTGCTTTCTTGAGTATTTAGAGTGAAGGGGTGTGTGTGTCTGGGTAGGAGGTCTCACATTGCAGCTTATATAATGAGGTAACCAATGGCAAATGAGTGACTAATAATTATATTGTTGTCCTTATATTGGTACCTAGGTCAATTTATGCTTATAGTTCATAAGCAGCTCCAAAAATATCATAATTTGACGTCCTAGTAGGTTAACAAACATCTTTTTTTTTTTAGTTTATCTTGCCAACATTTAGGCATCATACATTAAGAGACAAAATGTGCTCTACATGCTTTCACTTGGCACAACAGTAAAGTAGTAATGCCACCACATTCATGAGGCTAATGATCCACACAAGTTCAGTCCAGGCACATCTCCCTTATGCCCCATGAAAATCTAAATCTCTACATTAAAAGGTCAGATAGGCCAAAGAACAAGGATTCAAATCCATCCATCTCATATTTATTGACATTCTGAATGAACCATGAATCTTGAGGCAAACAGGCCATTCACTGCTGTTTAAACTCCAATAAATCCAACATCCACTTTGCATCAGTGATGGATGCTGTAAGTAAAGACCCTACTACAACAAGTCAAAAAAGAATAAATATCGGACAGAAATTGACCTCCAAAACACCTCTGCCCTGAATATATAGGTCAAGTAAAGATTTTACCGGCTACAACTGTCGAGTAGCTCGGTATTTATTTGATCTTCCACATCCAGAAGTGTGTATTTGGACTAAAGCTCCCCTTTTACTGAAGGGATTGGCCTTGAAACCCATTGACTGAACCAGGAGAGCAGGAGATAAAAGAGATACAGGGAGGGGGGATAGAAGACGGGGCTGAGGGAAGGAAAATCTCATGCTGCACTGAATAATGCAAATGGACCTTTTACAGTGCTCAGAGACATCTGGTGCTTCTGAAGTATTTTGACAAGCAGCTATCACAGAGTAAGTTTTAATAAAAATTCACTTGACAACAAGTAGTTTAAAAAAATGAAATCATTATGGCTATCTAATATCTATTCTTTGTTACATAATGCATTCACTAAAAAGCAACGTATTATTATTTTTATTATTATATATTATTATATATTAAGGGCTGATTTATACACACTAATCATTCAAGCTTATAAAGAGTTGTTATAAATTGATTACAATTAGCCAGAGATGAAAGGGGAGTGAAAAAAAGTTAATCAAGGAAATGGTTCAGCAAAGTGATGAGCTTTTGGGTAGCTTTAGAAGTAGCGTGTAATCAGGACGGACACACACACAATAATGAATAAATAAATAAATAAATAATAATTTTAATTAAAAATTACTGTGGGAGGACCCAGAGCTCCCGGAGGAAACCCACACAGACACAGGGAGAACATGCAAACTCCACACAGAATAGACCCGCCTGGGGATCGAACCCAGGACCTTCTTGCTGTGAGGCGACAGTGCTACCCACCGAGCCGCCTACTAATTAAACATAAATTATATAAAAAAGAGAAAAATACTGTGACATATACAGCACAACGTACAATATTCTTTTAAATTGGCAATGTTTCTGGAAAAGAGCCAATTCTCAAATTTCTATACTACTATAGAAATACTATTACAAAATACTATATACTAAATACTCATTTCTACTCATATTCTACTACATATACTCATTCATACCTACAGTATATACACTGATCAGCCATAACATTAAAACCACCTCCTTGTTTCTACACTCACTGTCCATTTTATCAGCTCCACTTATCAAATAGAAGCACTTTGTAGTCCATCTGTTTCTCTGCATGCTTTGTTAGCCCCCTTTCATGCTGTTCTTCAATGGTCAGGACCACCACAGAGCAGGTATTATTTAGCTGGTGGTATGAGTGGATAAGAAACAGCAGCACTGATGGAGTTTTTAAACACCTCACTGTCACTGCTGGACTGAGAATAGTCCACCAACCAAAAACATCCAGCCAACAGCGCCCTGTGGGCAGCGTCCTGTGACCACAGATGAAGGTCTAGAACAGTGGTGGTCAAACTCATTTTCACCGAGGGCCACATCAGCATTATTGTGGCCCTCAAAGGGCCGATTGTAACGTATCCTGCTGTGATTGCAGTCTGCTGTTTTTCTTGGAGGCTGAATTCTGCATTTATACTGTCCTCCTTTACCACAGACACGGCCTCATAACACAAGAGTCATTACGCACCGTTTTTCTTCCTGAAGTACAAACTTGTTTTCACTTTCATTACATTTCCTCCTTCTGCTTAATTTTCTTACTTATCTTCTTGTACATTTTGGGATTATGTGTAAATATTTCTTAACATCATCTACTGGTGGGATGCGGTCACTTTGCAGGTCACAAAATCAGCATTTATGTAGGATTTTACAGTGTATTTTTAAGACAATCATTCTGCCCTCACTAATAGTTTATCCCCCTTTCTCAGCTAGACAGACAGACAGACAGCTCTCTTCAGAATACAGTCGGTTTTATTTACTTCCCAGCTGTGTGATACACTGTGTGCACCAGAATGAAGTAAAAATACAAACAATAAAAACAATAAAGAACTTAATACAGTACAAGCACACAGCTGTAGTCAAGTGTTACATCTGGTACAATATGAGCTTTTACCAAACGTAAAATAGAGGTAACAAGTTAGCATTTTGTGTAAAGATACTAATTGCTATAGTAACGGTAACAACAGTATTTAATTACGGTAAATTTGTAACTAAAACGCTGTGATCTACTCACTAAACATTTACAAACAACTGAGAATATAAACGCCACTACTTACAGACGATGCTTTGGTATTATATTGCAAGATAATTATTTGTATTTATTTATTATTGTTTACATTACTGACTACGCTACCCCGCGTTCTTTTGCAGTAAAAGTCAGTGAAGGTCAAAGTTAGTTGCCATGATTACGATGCCACCGGTTGCCGTTTAAAGGCGCAGTAAGTAAGTAAGTAACATTTATTTAAAGGCGCAGGAGTCCCATTAAATTATAAGCGCGTCTCTGTAACGACTCGAACCATCACAACAATCGTACAGTCGTTTAACCTCTCGCGGGCCACGTAAAATGACGTGGCGGGCCGGATCTGGCCCGCGGGCCGTGAGTTTGACACCCCTGGTCTAGAAGATGACCAACTCAAACAGCAGCAATAGATGAGCGATCGTCTCTGACTTCACATCTACAAGGTGGACCAACTAGGTAGGAGTGTCTAATAGAGTGGACAGTGAGTGGACACGGTATTTAAAAACTCCAGCAGCACTGCTGTGTCTGATCCACTCATACCAGCACAACACACACTAACACACCACCACCATGTCATTGTCACTGCAGTGCTGAGAATGATCCACCACCTAAATAATTCCTGCACTGTGGGGGTCCTGACCATTGAAGAACAGGGTGAAAGCAGGCTAAAAATGTATATAGAGAAATAGATGGACTACAGTCAGTAATTGTAGAACTACAAAGTGCTTCTACTGTATATGGTAAGTGGAGCTGATAAAATGGACAGTGTGTGTAGAAACCTATCTATCTATCTATTTTATATAGCAAAATCTAAATGAAGGTAAATAAATAAAATAAATGGCCAGGTCCTATTAACAGGGTTGCTAATTTGTAACATAAGACTCGAGATTTGTTGTACATTAAGGGAACTCCAGTCTTGAGAGAAATCCTGCCATGCCTGTGTCCCCATCAGGTCTAAGCATATATTCTAAAAGAATTCCTCCTATACATGACTCCTAGGTCACTATTTGGAAAGCAACTCTTATAAAGAGTCTTTACAGTATAGTGTTTATAGCATGGAGCTACTGGACATGTAATTCACTAAGTCGGAGTTGGTTCACTTCCTGCATGATTTGAATAAAAATCATAAAAATGATTAGCACCAGATACTTTAATTTCATCTCCATTTTCCATAAATAACTAAGTGTTTTTTCAAGCGTGTGGGACAATGTAATAAGTGTGTGTCTTTCAATTAATTCAAATGAATGTAAAAGTGTAAAGCAACGCAACACACACACGTATACATACAGGACTCAAACAAATAGCATAAACATACGAAAACTGTGTGGCTACAATGTTTGTATGTTTACTGGGATTTTAACGTCATGCTTTACACTTTGGTTACATTCATGAAAGGAGTTACTCATTACACAAGGTTATATCGAACCCAGTCCTGGATAATTTTGTATCTCCAATTCACCTCACTTGCATGTCTTTGGGAGAAAACCCACGCAGGCACGGGGAGAACATGCAAACTCCACACAGAAAGGACCCGGACCGCCCCACCTGGGAATCGAACCCAGGACCTTCTTGCTATGAGGCGACAGTGCTACCCACCAAGCCACTGTGCCGCCCATGTGGCTACAATGCTACCAACAGAACGATTACCATCATCCTACCTGCTGTTACAAAAAAAGTACTCACGCAAATGAGAAAGAAAAACGTGATTTATAAACTGTCAACTAAGTAATCCAAATCCCTGTTTTAGACAGCAAAGTGATGGACTGTGGTCGCAATTCGCACACAAAAGCTATTTAGTTTGCTTGAAATAGTAACCCTGTCATTAGTCTAAGTCTAATTAGTCTAATTAGGCACACCACTTAATATGAAAAACGGTATTTAAAACAGAACAGCTCAGATGTACTCCGTGTACAACATGATACAATTAGATACAAATTGTATATTTCAATACTTAAATTATTATTATTATTATTATTATTATTATTATTCATTTGTCTGTTTTACCACTGCTTCATCCTATTCAGGGTCGCGGTGGGTACGATTGGGTGAAAGGTAGGAACCACCCCGGACAGGTCGCCAGTCCATCACAGGGCACACACACACATTATGCATTATGCTTCCTCTCTACTGATGCTGATCTCCACTGCTGATTGAGGAGAGCGAGACTGTCGCACAAACTCTACGACACATGTGCATTAATCGACTGGATCTTTTCACCTGTACGAGGCGAGTTCATCTGATCAATGCATTTTTTCCTCGACTCTGTGCAGGCGCCATCAATCAGCCAGCAGAGGTCGTAATTGCACCAGTTAGGAGGTCCCTATCCAGCTTCCCACCCTGTATGAACAACAGCCAATCATTGTTTATGTAGCCACCCAGCCGGATGGCAGAGCTGAGTCTCGAACCGACGAGTTTGAAATGTCAGCTCTGGTGTGCTAGCGTGTTTTACCGCTGCGCCACCTGATCGACGTCATTACTTTTATTATTATTCATCGTTGTGTGAGTTGCAGGGCATCCGGTTTTCTCTGGATCACTGGGTGCAATGCAAAACCACATCCCAGACATGACACCAATCTATCACAGGGTATAGGCCACCTCCCTCCCAACCACAACCAATGAAGACTGAATGTTAATTCCAAACATTATGAACACCCTGGGGATTTGAACCCTGGATCCCAGTAGTAGTAAGCTGGCATGATTTACAACACCACCTGAGTACCCCATCTTTTAAATTTAGAAATGCATGAAGATTTTGAACAGTGCATCTGCTTTATATGTCAGAACTGAAAGACCCGACATACTGATCCTGACACGCCAACACAATTTTGCTTTGTGTGAGGCTGATTGTTACATCCCTACCTGGAAAAAAATACATGTAAAAACAGCTGCGCCACAGAAACAGACATGGCCATTCATAGCTGCATTCCAAATCTAGTGAGATCCTGAAATAACAACCCTAAAAAAAACGTACAATATTTTGCAGCCCGGCCAAGGAAATGACTTTGAAATTGTTGAACACTGCAGAGACTCAGTGCCTGCTCATTAAAAAACAAGCGGCTGACAGAGGAAAAATGGAAGCTACTGAAAGCTATTAGCGAATCCACTCCTTCTATTAAAAAGTTCCACAGCTCCGTCTTTACCTTGATCTCGCTGACCCACAACTGCACGGCTCGGGCTTAGTCTCAAGCAGGACCTCGCTGCGAGGCCACTTTCCCTTCTTGCCCCAGATTTGCATTTGTTTCCCTTGCCTGCTTTTTATTTATTAGCCACTTTGCATTTGGCACATATTTTCACAATTCATATGCTAAAATACAGGGGTATTCAAATGAACCTGTCCTCTATTAACACTGGTGTTTCTCCACCGAGACAATCTGTAATGAACTGTGTTCTGAATAGGGCTGTCATGGTAACTGAGATACAATAAAACTGTTGATTATGAGTAATGTTTTTGTAAGAGCCTGTGCAAAGGTTTTTTTTTCTTTATTAATTTTCCTTTTTAATCATCCACTCTTGTGCATGTGAAGCTCATCTGAACAGACATGAACAGACAGATAGACACACACACACACACACACACGCACAAACATGCAAGCACACACACACACCAAACAGATACACAAAGGCACAACATGTAAACAGTGAGATGAATATTCAGCAGTAAGTGTTTTGTCTAAATTCAAGTGTAAAAAACAATATAAAATAATAATAATAATAACAACAACAATAATAATGATTACTATTATTACTATTGTTATAGTAATATTATAATGTATTACTTTAAATTACAATATAATATAATTTATAATAATAATAATAATAGTAATAATAGTAATTACTATTATTACTATTGTTATAGCAATATTATAAATTATTATTTTAAATTATATTATAATATAATTTATAATAATAATAATAATAATAATAACAATAATTATTATTATTATTGTTATTGTTATAGTAATATTATAAATTATTATTTTAAATTATATTATAATGTAATTAATAATAATCATAATAATAATAATAATTATTATTATTATTATTATTATTGTTGTTATGGTAATATAAATTATTATCTTAAATTATATTATAACAATTTATAATAATAACAACAACAATAATAATAATAATAATAATAATAATAATTGCAAGAATAATAATAATAAAAATAAAATAATAATAATAATAATAGTTATTATTGTTGTTGTTATTATTATCATTATTATTATTATTATATAGTGAGTGCAACATTTTTTTTTTTTTTTTTTTTTTTTTTTTTGTTAAGTTTTAGTCAGATAGTCATAACAAACCTGACCCATTATTTTATGTTAGCAACTAAAGTACAGCTAAATAAATATTGATAGTGATATGATATTCATTTATTGCCCTTTTTCGTGCAATTAAATTTTAAGTTTTTACATTGCTTGTAGTTTTTTTTTTGTTGTTGTTGTTAATAATTTCCAAAACTATTTCAAAAGACATAACCCTACATATAAAGGCTAATGCATCAATACCCTTTAAACCTTTTACCATTTGTTTTCGAACACCTCCAGTCTAGCTGTATGGTTTGTTTTTTTGCTACTTCATGAATTTCTTCTCGCAAGCAGAAAGCAGAAGATTACTAAGCAGTACCAGGTATGTGTTGCCTGATGAGCTACAGCTTAATAAATTGAACTGTCAGACGCACAGATTACAAGGATTAAAAGCTACACTATGCATTACGCTTTCTCATTACGTACAGACAGCCTTTGGTTTGCTTACTGTGTCAAGTGTAACAGACACATCTCAGTGATTTTGCAACTCCATGGGTACTTTTCCGGGATGAACGGCACAAACAACCTAACCTGCATTCCACATAGAAACTTCTAATCAAAAGAGTCTGAAGAAAATTGCTAGCAGCATGTCTTTACAGAGTTTTATTAAAAGCTATTACTAGATGCAGAGATCTTAATTTGGTATCCTAAATTAAACAAAGTAAGATGTTAAGATAGTGAGCAATAAGGTTTATTTACAAGAGAAGATTCGCTGCCCTGATTGTGTGTGTATAAAATAAAATGTTTAATGCCAAATAGGTGTTAATTTTGCAAAGCCTAATGTTTTATATACAGTGTATCACAAAAGTGAGTACACCCCTCACATTTCTGCAAATATTTCATTATATCTTTTCATGGGACAACACTATAGACATGAAACTTGGATATAACTTAGAGTAGTCAGTGTACAGCTTGTATAGCAGTGTAGATTTACTGTCTTCTGAAAATAACTCAACACACAGCCATTAATGTCTAAATAGCTGGCAACATAAGTGAGTACACCCCACAGTGAACATGTCCAAATTGTGCCCAAATGTGTCGTTGTCCCTCCCTGGTGTCATGTGTCAAGGTCCCAGGTGTGAATGGGGAGCAGGTGTGTTAAATTTGGTGTTTTGGGTACAATTCTCTCATACTGGCCACTGGATATTCAACATGGCACTTCATGGCAAAGAACTCTCTGAGGATGTGAGAAATAGAATTGTTGCTCTCCACAAAGATGGCCTGGGCTATAAGAAGATTGCTAACACCCTGAAACTGAGCTACAGCATGGTGGCCAAGGTCATACAGCGGTTTTCCAGGACAGGTTCCACTCGGAACAGGCTTCGCCAGGGTCGACCAAAGAAGTTGAGTCCACGTGTTCGGCGTCATATCCAGAGGTTGGCTTTAAAAAATAGACACATGAGTGCTGCCAGCATTGCTGCAGAGGTTGAAGACGTAGGAGGTCAGCCTGTCAGTGCTCAGACCATACGCCGCACACTGCATCAACTCGGTCTGCATGGTCGTCATCCCAGAAGGAAGCTGACGCACAAGAAAGCCCGTAAACAGTTTGCTGAAGACAAGCAGTCCAAGAACATGGATTACTGGAATGCCCTGTGGTCTGACGAGACCAAGATAAACTTGTTTGGCTCAGATGGTGTCCAGCATGTGTGGCGGCGCCCTGGTAAGAAGTACCAAGACAACTGTATCTTGCCTACAGTCAAGCATGGTGGTGGTAGCATCATGGTCTTGGGCTGCATGAGTGTTGCTGGCACTGGGGAGCTGCAGTTCATTGAGGGAAACATGAATTCCAACATGTACTGTGACATTCTGAAACAGAGCATGATCCCCTCCCTTCGAAAACTGGGCCTCATGGCAGTTTTCCAACAGGATAACGACCCCAAACACAACCTCCAAGATGACAACTGCCTTGCTGAGGAAGCTGAAGGTAAAGGTGATGGACTAAACCCAATTGAGCACCTGTGGCGCATCCTCAAGTGGAAGGTGGAGGAGTTCAAGGTGTCTAACATCCACCAGCTCCGTGATGTCATCATGGAGGAGTGGAAGAGGATTCCAGTAGCAACCTGTGCAGCTCTGGTGAATTCCATGCCCAGGAGGGTTAAGGCAGTGCTGGATAATAATGGTGGTCACACAAAATATTGACACTTTGGGCACAATTTAGACATGTTCACTGTGGGGTGTACTCACTTATGTTGCCAGCCATTAAGACATTAATGGCTGTGTGTTGAGTTATTTTCAGAAGACAGTAAATCTACACTGCTATACAAGTTGTACACTGACTACTCTAAGTTATATCCAAGTTTTATTTCTATAGTGTTGTCCCATGAAAAGATATAATAAAATATTTGCAGAAATGTGAGGGGTGTACTCACTTTTGTGATACACTGTATGTATTATAGCAATATGAGGAGTTCTTTTAGGTAAACATGTGCACTGTATACCGACCAGGCATAAAATTATGACCACTGAGAGGTGAAGTGAATAACGCTGATTATCTCTATATCATGGCACCTGTTAGTGGGTGGGATATATTAGGCAGCAAGTGAACATTTTATCCTCAAAGTTGATGTGTTAGAAGCAGGAAAAATGGGCAAGCGTAAGGATTTGAGCGAGTTTGACAAGGGCCAAATTGTGATGACTAGACGACTAATTCAGAGCATCTCCAAAATTGCAGCTCTTGTGGGAGGTTCCTGGTTTGCAGTGGTCAGTATCTATCAAAAGTGGTCTAAGGAAGGAACAGTGGTAAACCCGGAGACCGGGTCATGGGCGGCCAAGGCTCACTGATGCATGTTGGAAGCGAAGGCTGGCCCATCAGGACAAATCAACCTACTGTAGCTCAAATTGCTGAAAAAGTTAATGCTGGTTCTGATAGAAAGGTGTCAGAATACACAGTGCATCACAGTTGCCTATGGGGTTGCATAACCGCAGACCAGTCAGGGTGCCCATGCTGACCCCTGTCCACCGCCAAAAGCACCAACAATGGGCACGTGAGCATCGGAACTGGACCACGGAGCAATGGAAGAAGATGGCCTGGTCTGATGAATCACCACAGCACACCTTCAGGGGTCTAGTGGAGTCCATGCCTTGACGGGTCAGGGCTGTTTTTGCAGCAAAAGTGGGACCAACACAATATTAGGAAGGTGGTCACAATGTTATGCCTAATCGGTGTAATCTACCCGGGGTAACCACTGGGGACCACTGTCCTATGTAATAGTGATCGTCTTATGGAACGTCCAACTGGATTGTAAGTATGAACTATGGAACAGTTATAGCACAGGAGAAAGGACTACTATGATTTTAAAATAAAATAAGTCCTAGCTGTAAAAACTGTAGACACAGTATTATCTATATTTATATCTGTATAACATATAGCGTATATACAGTATGTAGAAAAAAATAACTGTTCTGTATGAGTGTTTTTATCATCGTTATCAATTTTATAATATAATATTATTGGTTTTTAGCTGTGTGCATCTGTTCAGTTGTGCCTGTAGAATGCAACTCAATCTTGTTTGATTTGCTGTCAAGCACGCTCGGTTTTGATATGCCAATCAGGAACAAACATTAAGGCGTCTCTGCCGAGAGCGGGTGTTGTTTTGTTTGTGTGTCTGCCTAATAATTACTCTTTAGAAATGATTCCTCTGGAACAAAATACCGCCATGCATTCACAGAATAAAAGAATCCAATAAATAAGTCTGACAGCTGTTTTTTAGCCAAAAAAGACAGATTTTCTAATAAACGCTCGCTTGTGTCTAATTATGAATTAGCCAGCGTTATATTTTAAGGTAGACTGATTAATATAAAGTGAGCTAGCATCTAAAACTGCAACAGATGCCTTCTACATGGGAGTAGGCTTTTTTTTTCCAACAGCTTCCTCAATACTCAGTGCTGATGGGCATTCATGCATGTTTGAGCTTTCGTGTGATTGAATCCCTGCCCGTACCCCTGCCAACCTTCACCCGGAGTCTTTCCAACAGAAGGCTAGTAATATGAAAAGCACAAGCAGGAGAAATAAAGAAAGGTAGAAAAGAAGTGAATTACCTGTCGGGTGTGGATTTGCCCCGGTGCCTTAAAGCTCCCTTGACAGCTGCATTCTGAGACGCTGTAAGGGTCGGAGCTGGTGGAGGAACACTTGGAGAGTGTGTCACAGCCAACTACAAATGTGTTGTCCAGGGGGAGCTCCTGAATGACATGGTGCTTCTTGGGAGCCACTGGGGTTTCCGGTTTGATCTGGAATGTAGGCTGTGGAGAGGCCGACTTGTAATGCTTGGCCAAGTCAGGACTGTCAGGTTTGAAGGTGGTTGGTGTGGTGGCCCAGTTATACTTCCCCATGGTCTGCTCCTCGAGCTCAACCGGAAGGTCTAATGTACCATTGATGTGCTCATGGGTAGGATCTTCAGACTTGGATTCTTCAATGGTCACAAAGTTCAGCAGCAAGCTCTTAGGCGACCGCTTCTTTTTCTTCTTCTTCTTTTTGATTTGGCGGCCTTCTTGGTTTGGCGATACCCACTCCCCACTCTGCTTGCCCTTCTGAACGACTTTATGTCTGGGTGTCTGCCGACAACGTACCAAAGCGGTCACGAAAATAACCAGTATGACGGTCATAGTCCCGGCAATTATGGCGATGACGACTATTACATAGCCGCTGGTCTGAGGGATCGGTTCATTGTCTCCTACATTATTGTCGAAGGGGGTCTCCATGCTTCTTCGGACTTGCTCCTGAATGAATGTGGAGTTGGAGACGGTATCATTGATGAACAAGTGAACAAGGGCGATGGCATGCAAGGGCTCTGGCTGTCCTAAGTCCTTGACCATCACGACCAGTCTGTGAAGCCCTTGATCGCTGTTAACTATCTTTTCCTGTAGGGTAATGTTCCCCGTGTTCTTGTCAATAGAAAACAGTCCTCGTGGTGACCCGCCGATGATGCTGTAGTGCAGCTCTGCATTCATCCCAGTGTCATTGTCAATGGCGTACACTCTGGTTACCACTGATCCAGGACTAGTCGTGAAAGGAACAAGGTCATAAGAGTAGTTGGAGGAAGGAATGACAAAGACAGGTCGATTGTCGTTAACGTCAACAACATTTATGGTGACCTTAGCATATGAGGTTTTTTGGACTAACCCTCCATCCACAGCCTTGACTAAAAAGGTGTAGGAGCTTTGCTGCTCCCGGTCAAATGTAATATTTGGCTTGATTACACCAGTCTTAGGGTCAATGATGAAATTGTCTTTTTCGTTAATAATAGACAAAGTGACCACTGAATTTTCACCAGCATCTGCGTCCGTGACTGTGATCAAGCCAACTGTGCCATACAAGGGCAAGTTCTCAGGCACATAGAAGTTATATTCAGAATGCGTAAAGGCTGGACTGTTATCGTTTATGTCCTGGACGATCAGCTTCACAGTGATATTGCTCTGAAGAGGATTAGGACCGCTATCCCGTGCAACGACCGTAAAGGCATACATTTCCTGTTTTTCTCTATCCAGCCTCTTGCTAACCGAAAGGATACCAGACCGTGGATCTATGTTAAACCCATCAGGCGTGTCTGGTCCAAGGGTATAAACAATCAGTGCATTAGTACCGCTGTCTGCATCAGTGGCGCTGATTTTTATCAGCTGCGCGCCGAGATCGTTGTTCTCCGGAATGGAAAGCTGAATCTCCGGCTGAGGAAAAACTGGAACATTATCGTTCTCATCCTTGATTTTAATTAGGACCATTGCAGAAGTGTTCAAGGGAGGTTTTCCAGAATCCGAAGCCACTATCTTAATTGCGTACTCACGAGTGGTCTCGTAATCTAACGGAGCCGCAGTTTCCAGCAAGAATTGGTCATTAAAAACGGGCTTTAACCGAAATGGAACGTCATGATCCGTGTAACACGTCACTTTACCATTAAGGTCAGCATCTCTGTCAGTCACTGTAATTAGAGCTATTTTTGTATTTAGAGGGGCATTTTCAGATAACAGTACAGTGCCGTTAACAGGGTTCATTATGTACCGAGTGTCTATGGAAGGAACGTTATCATTAACGTCCGTTACATTCACCGAGACGGTAGCCCTTGAAGGAGTGGTGCTACCATCACTAGCCAGGACGATGAGTTTATGACTCGGGATGGATTCCCTGTCCAGAGGTTGCTTGACAGTGATCAATCCAGTTGCGCCGTCGATAGCAAAGTGTCTTCTAGATAATGGAGAGATTTGGCTGCTAAAGGAGAAGTGAATCTGTGCATTGGAGCCCAGATCGGCATCTGTGGCGTGGAGTTGCGCGACCGACGTCCCGACCGGGGCATTTTCGGGCACGTTCACCTCCACTTCGCTGTCCTTGAACACCGGACGATTGTCATTCACGTCCGACACGGTCACCTGGAGGATGGCTGTGCTGGATTTTGGAGGGGTTCCACCGTCTACCACTTTGATTTTCATTACGAAGGTGTCCTTGGTTTCTCGATCCAGGTTCTGCTGGACTATGAGTTGAGGCCACTTGTCACCTTCTGGAGTCTCGATGACATCGAGGCCGAACTCATTCACCCTCTGGAAGAGAGAGGGAGGAAAGGACATGTGAATTCCTTACTTACTGACTTTCTTTGAAAGAATCATTCTTCATTTATTAATTTATTGGCAGGACTTATTTTGAACTGCATGGTAACCAATGGTACAGTACTTTTTAAATCTGTGATCCTTTTTTGGTGGTTGTTTTCATTGCCAAGTGACCCATACATGATCTAAGTACCCATCCTACCCTTGTTACCCTTCTTATTCAAGCACCAAACATACCAAACTGATGAAGTAAAATGTATACATTTTCTGCACTTGCAGAGTAAACGTTCCTAATATTGCTGTCTTTTTATAAATTTTTTTGTTTCTTTATTGCCAGGATTTCTTAAATTCTTATTTTCCACTGCATGGTAACCTATGGTACAGTACTTCTGTACCAGTAATCTGTTATCCCTTTTTTTGCTGCAGCTTTACAGGTTCCAGAGAGCACAGTGGCCACCATCATTCGTAAATGGAAGGAGTTTGGAACCTTCCTACACCTGGCTGCCCAGCCAAACTAAGCAATCAGGGAAGACGCGCCTTGGCCAGGGAGGTGAGCAGGAACCCGAGGGTCACTCTGACAGAGCTTCCACTGCATGGTAACCTATGGTACAGTACTCTGTTATCCCTTTTTTAGTGGTTGTTTTCATTGCCAAGGGACCTGTACATGACCAAAGTACCCATCATACCCTTGTTACCCTACTTAACCAAGAACCAAACATACCGAACTGACAAAGGAAAATGTTCTGTAATGTTCTAAATCTTCTGTACTGATAGAGTAACTTTTCAAATACTGCTGTCTTGATTACAAAATAATCATTCTTTATTTATAAATCTATTTATTTATTGGCCGGACCTACTGAGTTCTCCTTTTCCACTGCATTATAACCTATGGTACAGTACTTTTTAAATCTGTGATCCTTTTTTATGGTTGTTTTCATTGCCAAATGACCCATACATGACTTAAGTACCTATCCTACCCTTGTTAGCATTTTTATCCAAGCACTAAACTGAAAATGTCTAAATCTTGATAGAGTAAACTTTCTGAATACCGCTGTCTTATTATTATTATTATTATTATTATTTTGGCAGGACCTACTAATTTCTCCTTTTCCACTGCATGGTAATCTATGGTACAGTACTTTTTAAATGTGATTTTTTTTTTAGTGGTTGTTTTTATTGCCAACTGACCCGTACATTACCAAAGTACCCATGCTATATATGGTTACCATTCTTCCATATTTAAAACTTAACTGTAAGAGATTTTTATAAAAAGCCGCATTGTAAAGATGCATCAAACAACAATTGCAGTGAGGCAAACCGAAAATCATCCTGTTGTCACTATGCAGACACGGGGTGAACATGCAAACTCCACACAGAAAGAAACCGTATCGCTCTACCTGGGAATCGAACCCAGGACCATCTTGCTGTGAGGCGACGGTGCTACCCACCAAGCCACCGTGCCGCCCTAAAATTCCAATAAACAGTCATCTTCAGCAAACCCCTTCTACATTCATGAATACTATTGTCCATGCACATTAAGTACAGTATGGATAATTCTGGATCTGCACAGGTACTGTATTGTACTGTAGGGTACCATGCAATTGAAAAGGGGCTTGTAGTTGTATTGCACCCATTAATAATTACATTAAAACTGTTACCTAATGCTGAAGAAAAAGTCAGATATTAACCAAGACCAACACAAAATAAAGAAGAAGCTGAAACTTAGGTGCTTTATCCAAAGTCAAGCAAGCTTTACATTACATGAGCCAGAATGTTAAGCCAAGAGGCTATGGACAAACACACGACCCTGACTAGGATAAAGCAATTAGGCAAAATGAATGAATAAACTAATAAATAAAGAGTGTCAAATAACTGAATACTAAATTAAATCAAACTCTATTTTTAAACAATGCAATTTTTATTTCCTCCTTGATACGCTCATAAGGCTTCTCCAAACCTTCATAAATATCAAAGGCTGTCATTTATCCTGACTTTAAATATTTATTTAAGCCACTGCAACAAACCTTAGGGATAGAGTTCTTTAATCCAGTCGCATAAAATCTCGAAAATATTGACTTTAAAACACAACCAGAGGATACGATCCAGTTTTAAAGTAAAGGCTTATGCAAACAACGGCTCTGACACACATTATAAACACTGCCTGCACCTAAAAGCTAATATTCTGTGTATGCTTTATATGTTGCACTCTGTGCTGTATTTATTTCCAAGATAATCAAGTCCCAAACTGGTAAGTAATCAAAATCTTAAAGGAGAAAGGGAAATTAAACAGAACTCAATTTGCATTCAATTTTTGCTTGTATTTATAGGACCTAATCGCCTTTATAGTCTCAATAATGATCCGCGTTGTTGTCCACAATTTGTTATGTTTACCATTTATACCTTTATTTAATGGTGTCTCTGTATAACATATTAAGTAGAGTTGCAAGCTCAAGTTTGTGAACCTCTCTTACAATGACCTGGATTTCTTTCCTGTACTTATAAGACTTGCAGAGCTGTGAGAAAATTTCCCATTTTTATTGTAGTAACATTTTGATATTGATTTACTCACATATTCTACACCAATCAGCCATAACATTAAAACCACCTCATGGTTTTTACACTCACTGTCAATTTTATCAGCTCCACTTTCCATATAAAATCACATTGTAGTTCTACAATTACTCACTGTATTCCATTTATTTCTCTACATACCTTTTAACCCCCACAGGACCACCACAGAGCAGGTATTATTGAGGTGGTGGATCACTCTCAGCACTGCAGTGACACTGACATGGTGGTGGTGTGTTAGTGTGTGTTGTGCTGGTATGAGTGGATCAGACTCAGCAGCGCTGCTGGAGTTTTTAAATACCGTGTCCACTCACTGTCCACTCTGTTAGAAACTCCTACCTAGTTGGTCCACCTTGTAGATGTAAAGTCAGAGACGATCGCTCATCTGTTGCTGCTGTTTGAGTTGGTCATCTTCTAGACCTTCATCAGTGGTCACAGGACGCTGCCCATGGAGCACTGTTGGCTGGATATTTTTGGTTGGTGGACTATTCTCACTCCAGCAGCATTGCTGTGTCTTATCCACTCATACCAGCACAACACACACTAACACACCACCACCATGTCAGTGTCACTGCAGTGCTGAGAATGAGCCACCACCTAAATAATATCTACTCTGTGGTGGTCCTGTGGGGGTCTTGACCATTGAAGAACAGAGTAAAAGGATGTTAAAAAAGTATGTAGAGAAACAGATGGACTACAGTCAGTAATTGCAGAACAACAAAGTGCTCCTATAAAGTAAGTGGAGCTGATAAAATGGACAGTGAGTGTAGAAACAATGAGGTGGTTTTAATGTTATGGCTGATCGGTGTAAATGTATGAACTTAAATTTTAGAGAGGTCATCAGGGCAGAGGTTCTTATATCCATATTGGACCATCTGTAGCCGCTCAGTGTGTAGTATAAGCATATTAATCTTAGACATGTAAAAATAATTTGTATTCATTATAAGATAAAATGACAATTATCATCACACTCACTGCTATAAATAGATATTTAGTGTTTAATTTTACATTATTGACTTAAAAACCAAAGCCCATTTAAGGTCTAAAGATATTTTAGCCCACTAAAGGTGCTATTGGCTGGTTGAGCGTCTACATACAGATATGACTGGCTACGTCTGAGAAGGGGGGTGGCCTCCGGGTGTGTTATTGCAATGCGGCCAGTGTTTCTGGGAAAACTGAATCAACTGCGACTTTAAACAGAATAAAGCATTGGTAACAGTGGGTTGGTGGGTAGCACTGTCGCCTCACGGCAAAAAGGTCCTGCTTTCGATTCCCAGGTGGAGCTGTCCTTTCACGTTTTCCCCGTGTCTGCGCAGGTTTCCTCCAGGAGCTCTGATTTCCTCCCACAATTTCCTCCGGCAGTCAGGTTAATCGAGGATACAAAACTGTTCATGACTGTACAAAAGTAAATAAATGTATGAACTCGAATTTGAGAGGTCATCAGCTCAGAGGTTCTTATATCCATATTGGACTGGGCATGATTAATTAATTCATTCAATAAATACATGAACAGAATAAATGTGTATCTGGTTAGTTTAGGCAGACTGTGTTTGTTCATTATTATTTATTTGGTTTTATTATTATCATTAAGATCAGATTTATGGTGTAAAAAATGCAGACCTGAGCATCTAGGGCTCACAAAGTCTTTCGTGCAAATGTAGACTGATGAGGCAAAGCTGACACGCAGACAAAATGATCCTATTGTGAAAAGTACAAAGCAAACACAGCAAATCAGTTCAGATTACAAAGCCACACCGTTCGGCCTCCCAGCAATACTTTAATGAAATTGTGCCTGTAGCCTGATCCCCCTGAAGTACACTTTTTCTATTCTCCACCTAAAATAAGATTTTACCTTTCCATTTTACTAGTTTTCCTTTCAAGCCTCTTTCTGATTTAGTATTGTGGAGCAAGTTCACCCAATTTCATGTTCTTATGGTAGAAAGACAGTTCAAAAGAAAGCAGAAAAGATAAGCTTCCATTTTAGACACGCTGCAGGACCACCGCAGATTACAGAGAGGGAAAAAAAAGACATTAAAAAAAAGGATTTCTCACAAGGAGGGCTAAAGCTCAAGAAAAATGGAAAACAAATGCATTTGTAATCTCCATAACAAACCTGCTTTGAATGTTCAAAGTAATTGCCTTTGCTTCAAAACCAGCACTAATATTTACGATTACAGATCAAGCTACATGTAGCTAAAAGCTGGCAACCAATTCTGCCCTTTCTTCAGGTAAAGCAAAAGACAAAAAAAAAAAAAGTGCCGGTACAGGAGTCAAGTACATTGAAGAAATAACAAGTCTTTTTTATAGCTTTTCTAGTCAGGAACATATTCATGCATAAAAAAGAATCTTCCTTTTCAGATGAGCTTCATAGCACACATAATGCTGGAGGAGATTGCTCTGTCTAGGCGTGTATTTCAAAGACGATTAAGATAATGACATACATACTTCCATGTAAAGGCTCTCTGACCTAGGCTGCATTTACACCATCAGTCAACAAAGTACTGATGCCACTGATTTTCTAGAGAATAATGCAATGTGGGATTTTACGTACCGACTTATTGCCATGCTTTAAAAATTCTGGCAAACTTTGGACAGATTGCCAATTGTAATCATGCATCAGCCAATTAAAGGCAGATATTTAGTCATTCACATCATTGGAGGAAATGAAGGAAACTGTCCAATCCAACAATAAATATCCATTAATCATCACACAACATCAATCTGAGACTAATATAACAGGAAATCATAATGAATAATCTATCTATCTGTCTGTCTGTCTGTCTGTCCGTCTGTCTGTCCGTCTGTCCGTCCATGCCTCTTATTGTAATCATGCATCTGCCAATTAGATACAGAAATTTGGTGATTCAGGTATTTGGAGGAAATTAAGGAAACTGTCCAATCCAACATTAAATACTCATCTCAACATCCCAACATTAAATACTCGTGTGGTGAGAGATGAGTATTTAATGTTGAGATGAGTATTTAATGTATATAAACCCAATATTATTTATTTTAGATATCATACTTATTGCTAAAAGTAGATATTTACTGTTTAATTTTACCACAGACCATTTAAGGTCTCAAGATATTTTAGCCCTCTACATAAAGACATGACTTTGGGTATGAGTAAAAGTGGGGTGGGGTGTGTTACTGCATTGCGCCCAGTGATTCCCTGGAAACTGTCACATGTTAACATCCTTAGCAAATTTGGCAAACGTTGGGACGTACTGCATATTACTGTAATCATGCATCTGCCAATTATATACAGAGATTAAGCCATTCATGTCATTGGAGAAAATGAAGGAAACTGTCCAATCCAACACTAAACATCACTTTTCAACCACACAACATCAATCTGAGACTGAAAGAATATAAACGGTTATAATATAAACCAATGTTTATTTTTAGATATATCTTAATTACTACTAAAAATAAATATTATTTGTTTAATTTTACATTACTGAACTAAAATCCACAGTTCATTTAAGGTCTCAAGATATTTTAGCCCACTATCAGTGCTATCGGCCAGTCGAGCGTCTACATACTGACATGACTGGCTATGTCTGAGGTGTGGTATCCGGGGTGTGTTACTGCATTGTGCTTAGTGATTGTAAGGAAACTGTCATGTGTTAAAAGCTGTCTTGGCAAACTCAGGACATACTGCCCCTTATTGTAATCATGCATTAAGGAAACCATCCAATCCAACAATAAACATCTATTTATCACACAACATTAGTCTAAGACCAATAATGTTCATTTAAGGTCCCAATATCTTTTAGCCCACTGTCGGTGCTATTAGACATGACTGGCTATATCTGAGAGAGGGTGGTATCATGTCCGGGGTGTGTTACTGCATTGTGCCCAGTGATTCTGGGGAAACGGTCATGTGTTAAAAGCTGTCTTGGCAAACTTTTGACAGACTTGCTCTTATTGTATTCATGCATCAGCCAATTAGAGACAGAGATTTATTCATTCAGGTATTTGGCGGAAATTAAGGAAATTGTCTAATACAACATTAAATATCCATTTCCAACCATACAACATCAGTCATCAGTCTAAGACTAAAAGAATATAGACTGCCTCTCATTGTAATCATGCATCTGCCAATTAGAGACATATATTTAGTCATTTACATATTTGGAGGAAATGAAGGAAACTGTTAAATCCAACATTAAACATTTATCACACAACATCAGTCTGAGACTTTAATTTTACATTATTGACTTAAAATCCACAGTCCATTTACGCTCTCAAGACATTTTAGCCTATCGACTGGTTGGGCATCTACACACAGACATGACAGGCTGTGTCTGAGAGGGGGTGGTATCATGTCCAGAATGTGTTACTGCATTGTGCCCAGTGATTTTGGAGAAAGTGTCATGTGTTAAAAACCTTCTTGGCAAATTCTGACAAACATTGGACAGACTGCACATTATTGTAAGCAAGCATCAGCCAATTAGAGACATGTATTTGGAGGAAATGAAGGACACTGTCCAATCCAACACTAAACATCAATTTCCAACCACACAACACCAATCTGAGACTAAAAGTATAACAGGTTAGAATACAATACAACAATATTTGTATTCTCAGATATGGTTAAGCATATTCATCAACTTAAACAGCATTTTCCCCATGTCCAGTCACCAGAAAAGCTGGAGGCTTACTTGCATTAATAGGTGTGTTCCAATCCTTGTGTACTGTTATCATTATGTACTAATTACATGACAAGATAGTATACAAGCATCAATGTCAATGTTATTTTCATTGTTGCACCGTTTAGTACCATACATGTGTTTTGCGATACAAGTAATTTTTTCCCAAGTAATAAGGGAAAACAAACACAACATACACAACCCATAACTCAATGCATTTCCTTATGTTCCCACGTGAACACAGCCCTACACAACGTAAATTACCAGCACTTTGCTTGAACTTTAAAGAAACTGTCACAGGGAAGAGGTGACAGACTAATTTGTTAACGAAATAAGATTTGTGTATGTGAAAATCATGCACTGTATCTCCTTGGCTGGTTCTTGGCACAGACAGTGGTTTTACCATCTGTAGCAGCTCAGTGTGTAGTTTAAGCATAAAAATGGGTTTAAAGGGCCCTAATCTTAGACTTGTAAAAGTAATTAGTACTAATCATGAGATAAAATGACAATTATCATCACACTCACTGCTATAAATAGATATTAATGTTTAATTTTACATTATTAACTTAAAATACACAGCTCATTTAAGGTCTCACGATATTTTAGTCCACTAGAGCTGCTATCAGCCGGCTAAGCATCTACATACAGACATGGCTGTCTGAGAAGGGGGGTGGCATCCGGGCGTGTTATTGCATATATATATATATATATATATATATATATATATATACACCAATCAGCCATTACATTAAAACCACCCCCTTCAATTACTGATTGTAGTCTATCTGTTTCTCTGCATGCTTTGTTAGCCCCCTTTCATGCTGTTCTTCAATGGTCAGGACCACCACAGGACCATAATAGGTATTATCTGGGTGGTGAATCATTCTGCAGTGACACTGACATGGTGGTGGTGTGTTAGTGTGTGTTGTGCTGGTATGAGTGGATAAGACACAGCAGTGCTGATGGAGTTTATAAACACCTCACTGTCACTGCTGGACTGAGTATAGTCCACCAACCAAAAATATCCAGCCAGCAGCGCCCCGTAGGCAGCGTCCTGTGAGCACTGATGAAGGTCTAGAAGATGACCAACTCAAACAGCAGCAATAGATGAGCGATCGTTTTTTACTTTACATCTACAAGGTGGACCAACTAGGTAGGAGTGTCTAATAAAGTGGACAGTGAGTGGACACGGTATTTAAAAACTCCAGCAGCGCTGCTGTGTCAGATCCACTGATACCAGCACAACACACACTAACAAACCACCACCATGTCAGTGTTAAGGCCTTTTGCCTTTTAGAAGCATATGATTTCCTTTATACATTATATTTATATCCCTAATATTTGAAGACTTAATAATGTGTGCGAGCAATACACAATCAAGCTCATTTAAAGTTAACTCTAGTCCAGATCCTAACTGACTCAGGTCTAAAACAAAAGCACAAGCAGAATGTCACACCTCCTGAAGCAGGACTCCGCCCAGATTGATGCAGATGTGTTTATCCCTGACTATGCAACAGCAAGTTGGTACAGGCAATACAAAACTGGCATATGTCCAGCTAAATTAATACTACACAGATGATAACATCAGCATATCCCACCTGTGACAACATAAAACAAGCTTATTTTGAAAAGTCCCTTGTCCATATGTGGGGGTGAACATGAGTTGCAGCTCACAATGCACAAGAGATCTAATAAATTCTACCCTTTTTCTCTGACTAAAGGTTGGATGAGTGATCAATCATTACATTTGTTTCACCCAGGCTTGAATATTATGAGTCTAGAGGATTCTAAATACCTTCAGGCAGCCACAGAAAGAGTCAAAAGAGCATGACTCAGTGGCCCAAGGGATGTGACAATCGTGTGAATGTAATATGCAGGCTGGTTTGAAATGTGTACATATTTATACCCGCTGACCTGCAGCTTATTAGGAGAAATACAAGGATCTGCTTCGTAGGAGGAACTGCAAGAAATATTACGTAAAAGACATAAAAATTGTTGCCATTTGTCCTACATGCAATCTAAAGATATATGCAATAGAGACTGTGGCACAGTTGATTGGGGGGTGGCGTAGAGCAACATAGGTGTTTGGAACCTGGGTTTGATCCTTGGGTTCATTAATTGTCTGTAAGGGGTTTTATGTTTCCTTTGTATTGTCAAAAAATAAATAAATAAAATAAATAAATAAATAAATGTTGTTGCCAGGTGGCACCAAGGCTGCTATGAATGAGAATGGATAAAATTGTTAGTGTGATAAATAAATAAATAAATAAATAAATAAATAAATAAATAAATAAATAAATAAATAAATAAATGTCCTTTTTGGCTCCTCCCGTATTTAGGGGTCAATAATAATAATAATTATTATTATTATAATATTACTATTAATAATAATAATAATAATAATGATAATAATAATAATAATAATAATAATTTAATTAATTAGATAAAATAATACATTAATAATTATTATTAGTAATCAATTAATAATGAATAATGATTTTAATAGCAATAATAACAATACTAATAATAATAATTGATATTAATTATAATATTATATTTGCTATTAATATTTATATTTAAACATTAATAATAATAACATTATTGACAATAATAATAATAATTGAATTAATTCTGTAAAATAATAATTTAAATAAATAAATAAATAAATAAATAATATACAGTAACAACACCTGCACACATTTTGTTTTCCTTTTTGGCTCCTCCCGTATTTAGGGGTCGCCACAGTGGATCTGGTCCAGATATCAGTTTTTCCACCAGATGCCCACCCTGATTTTATATCCCTCCATATTTTTTAATCAAGGTGCACTGACAGGGCACCTCCCTATTAAAAATTAGCTAATCAAATCTGTGCAGACACCCAACCGGCTTATAGCACCACTTAGATTCGAACCCCAGAACTCCAGATCTTAGCAGTAGCGGGTACCCAAGTGCCTTAATAAATTTCATAGTGTATCCCTGGTTTATTTCCGGTGGTTATAGAAATATGAATATTAAAATAAATAAAAACAAAAACCCTTCATGCTCAGATGAAACTTTATATGTAGGCCACTTTATTTACAAAGTCATTGATAGAGCACAAGTTCTGTTCAACAAACCAGGCTAAAAATACTCCCTTTTTAAAATCCACTGACCATGTGTTCCCTCTTCTTCTTTTGCCACCGGCTGTGCGCCGATTTAAACCGTTTGGCAAAGACCAGAAGGAAAGCTGTCTCCTCGGACCAATCCAAGCCCATGCCCCCAGCCAAAAATCAGCCACAAATGAAAGCTGGAACCAAATAAAAGTGAGCAATCGGGCTGGAAGCATCCTCTGCTCCTCCATCGCCCATCCCTATCCAGAGTGCTAACAGAAATTAGTCAAGCAGCTTCATCCACATTGCACTTCATGCAATCTGTAAATGTACTCGTATCAATGAACACAGACTCAATATCCTCAAAATAGATCGTGTTAATGACTATCCACAAAATTATACAGTGTTTTCTCATTAATATAATTGTGTTCAAGAGAAAAAAATCTGGTCTGTCTTTGCTCACTATAATTAGTTTGGTAAGAAACAGAACAGCTCATTAAAGCCAAGTTGATCGAGACAACATTTCAAGTCATGGAAGTCAGAAATACACCAGAACTGCTGGGTAAGATTACTTTGCTATGTAGGTAGTAAGGTTTAAAGGGGTGGAATATTAAAGACAAACAAATACAACCCTAAATCAGAAAAGGGTAGAGAGCAGTATGGGGGGTGAGGGGGTGGAGAAATGTTTCTTACATTAACTTTGATTTATTTTATTGCAGAAAATATAAACCCAATATTTCATGTTTAGTCTGGTTGATTTCATTTTATTTGTTGTTACACATCTATTCCTGCATTCCAGGCCTGCAACATATTCCAAAAAAGTTGGAACAAGGTAAAAAACTAATAATGTGAGTTCAAACAGGTGATGTTAACAAGTGACTGTAATTATGTGATTTGGACCAAAAGCAGTATTCACAACAGTCATTGAAAAGCAGAGATGGGCAGAAGATTTCTGGTTTGTCAACAAATGTGTGAGGAAATTATTGAAATCAATGTTGCTCAAAGAAATATTGGAAGGAAGTTGCATATATTGCCCTCTACAGTGCATAATATCATTACACAATTCAAGATATCTGAATCAATCCTCAATAGCTGATAGAACCAAATGACAGTACAGAATTATATTCACAAATGCTACTGAACACTTTACTGTGCAAAAAAAAACTGCCTTGTCCAGAAGCGACGTCGAGTTCTCTGGGCTCGGAGACACCTGGGATGGACTATCACACAATAGAAACGTGCATTGTGGTCAAGCAAATCAGTATTCCAGATCTTTTTTGAAATAAATAGACGCCATGTGATCCAGACCAAAGACAAAAAAGACCATCCAGACTGTTATCAGCAACAAGTCCAATAGCCAGGGTCAGTCATGGTATGGGGCTGTGTCAGTGCCCTTTGCAAAGGTCATCTATACTTCTGTGATGGCAGCATTAATGCAGAAAAGTACATTAAGATCTTAGAGCAACATATGCTGCCTTTACAATGACATGTTTTCCAGGGACGTCCATGCATTTTTAGGCACGGCTGCAAAAGAACAGGATACGAGTACTAGATTGGCCTGCCTGCAGTCCTGACCTGTCCCCAAAAGAGAATGTGTGGAGAATTTTGAAACAAAAAATGTGACAACAACAATCCTTTACTGTTTCATTGCTTGGTGTCTTCTGTGCCTAAACGTCGAGAAGGAATGGCAACATTACAAAATGGTAAATAATTTACCATCCAAGTTTTCTGGAACGTGTTGCAGGACAGAATTGATGTATGCAGGAAGAACTGTTACTTAAGTAATGTTTTATGCTTCCACTCATCTACAATTCTAAAATGTGTTCAAATGTCTGGATATTCCATTAATCATGTCCACTCCCATCCCACAGTATAAGTGACCCCATGAGGCATCTACGTGGTGAAATGGAAGGAATAGGTTTCTTAATGCGGGGTTAAAGTGCTTAAATGGCGGAGTGAAAGTAACAATGACCGGGGTGGTACCCACAACAGAAAAGTCGATATTTGAATCCCATGAGCCTGATCGGATCCACAAGCCTTTAGACAGAACTTGCAAAAGGGCTTTCTTTAAGTGATAAAATCTCATCTAATGGAAAGCTCCCCTCCAGCCATGCATAGGATTACTTTCCCGGGTTTGACCTTGACGATGTCCACCTGAGCTAAAGTTGTGCAGTACCAGGTGACAAAGTCAAACTATTGCAGGTTTGCAGATGGAACAATTAATATAGCAACTTGTTTATACTGGGTTCAAAAGAAATTTGTCTTGAGATGTTTTGTTCATTTTTCAGTGATCACTTCATCATAATTATAGACTTGTGACATTTATTATTACATTTTCACTCACAATAAATGTTTATACAATTAATCGTGATAAATGTAGATGCTATTCTTTTATACTAGAGCACCACTGCTGAGGTCTAGGGTATTCTTGCTTTGCACTGAATGTTTCCCAGTGAATCCGGACCAGCCGCAACCCTGATCAGGATAAAACACTTGATGAAAATGTAATATATATATATATATATATATATATATATATATATATATATATATATATATATATATATATATATATATATATATATATATATATATATATACAGGTATATATATATACTGTATATATATAATACAAAAATATATATATAAGTTATAATATCAAATTATTATTAGTATTATGAATAATAAAAACATTATTGACAATATTAATAACAATTCAATTTATTATATAAAATAATATAATAATAATAATAATAATAATAAATATCAAGTATGATATTAAAATTATTGTTAATTTTTTATTATTAATAATAATGAAAACATAACTGAAAATAGTAATAACTTAACTTATTATATAAAATAATAATAATAAATATTAATTATAATCTTGAATTTTAAAATATTTTATTATTATTATTATTATTATTTCTATTATTATTAAAACATTATTGACAATAATAACAATTTAATTTATTATATAAAATATAAAAATAATAATGATAATAAATATCAGTTATAATGTTGAAGCTACGTTAATTTTTTTATATTAATAATAATGAAAACATTACTGACAATAGTATTAATAATTTAATTTATTATATAAAATAATAATAATAATAATAATACATATTAATTATAATATTGACATTGTAAATATTTCATTATTATTAATAATGAAACATTATTGACAATAGTAATAATAATTAAATTTATTAAATAAAATAATACTATAATAATAGTAATAACAACAGTAGTAGTAGTAGTAATTATTATTATTATTAATAATATTAAATAATAATAATAATTCATAATAATAGTAATAATAAATAATAATAATTAATAATTTAATTTAATAATAATAATAATTAATAATAATAATAATAATAATAATAATAATAATTAATAATAATAATAATAAAAATTAATAATAATAATAATAACCCAATTACATTATAGTAAAAAATTAGTAAATAAATGACCTGAAAAATGTCAACCCTTACGTTTTTTTATTTATTTTTTTGGTATTGGATTTTATGACAGCCTTATTTATTCATTTATTTTTATATTTTACAGCAGCACAGCATGGTGAACTACAGCTTTAGTATATTAAACACTAAAGACAGATGCAATGTAAGTGCAAACTGTGGTAAACCGACAGACGTATACTGAACCATGTAAATAATTTGTGATGACTGTATAGATTCTCTTGTAATAAAAATCTTTTTATTATTATTATTATTATTATTATTAATATTATTATTACTATTATAGTGACATTATTATTATTATTTTACATTATTAAATGCGGCTTCTCCAGTGGCCCCTTTTCTATAAAAAATACATTTTGTCCAAAATACATTTGTCCAAAAAAGAGATCTAAATTACAGTGACAACAAGACAAATTTGCTTAGAAAGACTGAATCAATATCAGGTTTGTGGATTGTTGCAGCCGTCTCGTAGCTTCTCCAATTGATTTTAGCAATTTCACGTGTTAATTTTTTTATATACACCCCACAAAATAGGGCTCTCAGGCAAAGCTCATTTACAGCACAGTGTCTCGCTGTTCGAGCAGCAGCTGTTGTTGCTCACAATGCTAATCAAGCTTCACCACACTGAACATCAGCTCGTCTCACTGGTACTGCGTGAGAACTACACACTCTCACTTGCTGTCTGTCAAGAGGACCAAACACAGTCCAAGAGGTGGATTCATGGCCAGATGCTACTCAGGGGAGGGATGTTTGCACCAAGCTCAGAGTACAGAGATACATCCTCGCTTGCTCTTTGGATTCACTTATGCCCAACATCACTCACTCAACTCTTTCATTCATGTTTACTCATCCAATTTTCAAAGAACATATTAATAAGCTGAATTTATTAAACCAAAAGCAGAACTTTTTCTAAGCAGCAGCCTTGTTGTAATATTACTTTGGTCATTTTCCAAGCAGCAGTAATTGAGTGTTGCACTGGAGAGGCCTTGGCAGTGTAAGCTTTTTAAAAATGCAAATTGGTGACTTAATCAGACATGGAAGGCATGAATTTCGTTAATTCTTACAAGAAGTTACAAATTACTGTTCAACATATTAATGAAACTCTCATCTTTGTTTCAAAGTGTGTTTATTTTAATCAGAGATGGACCGATCTGCTGCTTTGAGGATGGAGGATTTCCGTTTAAAAAAAATAAAATCTCTTTGGGGGGAAGGTGGATATGGCACCACATAATCACTTAGAAAAAGGCAAGCAACACTTTTAAAATTGGTTTATTACCAACAAACTCACAACAAGCAGTGTCCACACTTGGTTAATTGCTGCATGGCTAAAAACAATGGAACACCTTTATTTGTCATATACTGTATACTGTATACTGTACATGTGTACAGCACAATGGCATTCTTATATTTTTCTGCATATCCCAGCTCATTTGAAGGCTGGGGTCAGAGCACAGGGTCAGCCATTGTACAGTTCCCCCGAAGCCAAGAGGGTTAAGGGCCTTAGGGGTTTTGAACTGTGCAGCACAAGCACCTATCAATGGGGACGTGAGAGAATTTAGGAAAAAAACCTGCACTGCTGCAAATAGCAGCTTTATGTACTTGTAGATTCTGTGTTATATTACCATATTATTAATATTATTATTATTATTATTATTATTAATCTTCAAAAAATTATTAAAGACACATCTTAAGCTAAAGGAGAATTTTATTTAAACAAGAAAAGGGAAGTAAAAATAATAATAATTATTATTATTACTATTGTTGTTGTTGTTGTTTTTGTTAATAATATTATTATTATTAAAACAACAATAATAATAAAAGTTTTGTTTTTGTTATTATTATTATTATTATTATTAAAACAACAATAATAATAGTTTTGTTTTTTGTTATAATTTTTTATTAATATTATTATTATTATTATTATTTTCAAAAGACGATTAAAGACTTATCTTAAGCTAAAGAGAATTTTATTTAAACAAGAGAAGGGAAGTAATAATTATAATTATAATAGTATGTTTTTTGTTATTATTATTATTTTTATTATTTTTATCATTATTGTTATTGTTATTCAAACAACAACAATAATAATAATAGTAATAAAAGTTTTGTTTTCTAATTAATATTGTTATAATTAATATTATTTATTATTATTATCTTCAAAAGACGATTAAAGACATCTCTTAAGCTAAAGAGAATTTTATTTAAACATGAGAAATGAATTAAAAATAATAATAATAATATTGGGCCATTTCACAGATGCCCATTCTACCTACTAGCATGATTTAAAAGCCTCAGCATATATTCTTCTTTCTTTTAATTCATTGCTCATTTAATGTACTTTGTTTATGCATCTTGGGATTTCTTTAGTTGCTATTGTTGGGTTCTCAAGAAAGGCCTTTAAGCCTCAATTGCTTGCGTGTTTGGTCAAAACTGTAAGTCACTCTGGATGAAGCCATCTGCTAATGCAGTAAATGTCTAACCAGATGTAACATGACGTGTATCCAGGTCCCGAAAGCTATTTTTCTCTTAAATTCACAGATCTCACTAATTATGCCAGATGCTTTTCCACCTTGTTCGCACGTGTCGTCATTTATCTAATCGATTGCACTGACAAATTATAAGATATATTAGACATATGAATCTCTATTAACTGGTGGCTGCAATGAAATAGATTGCAAGAGATCAGTGCACCCACCTTGACAAGCTCGTAGGTCTGGATGCCGTTGATCCCTACGTCAGGATCAAAAGCAGAGGGCACAGGATAGCGGTTGTTGATGGCTGTGTTTTCGGGAATGGAGATGTTGATGACTGTAGACTGGAACAGCGGAGCATTGTCATTGATGTCTTCAATCAGAAAGCGGATCTTCACCAGACGAAAGATCTCGTCGGGCAGAACGGCCACCTCTATCTCGTAGTAGCAGCGTTTCTCAATGAAGACTCCCGAGCAGAGCTTCTCGCGGTCAATCCGGTGCGCCGTGGTGAAAATCTCCCCCGTACTGGCCTCCACCTTCACCAAAGGCACTTCCCCTGACTTGTAGACCGGTTTAAACTGCAAGGCTGAGGAAAGCTTAATGTTAGGATCTAGGTGCATATCCAGGTCTTTACGCAGGTTTCCGATTCGGAAGTTCTCCCCCTGCTCCTCCTTTACTGTGTAGTCCTTCTCCTGCGCCCAGCACAGCGATGCCAGGCAGGTGAGGAAAACAATCAGCATACAGGCCTCCATCGATAAATCCTTGCTCATGGTTGATGTGGATTTCTTTTCTTGGTAGGGCTGTAATTTCTATGCTAATAAGGGAAAAAAATAGAAAGGGGAAAAATACAACTGTTTTACAAAAGCATGTAACACACAATTAGACATTTGGCTATAATTAGCATTCTTTTCACAGCTCGGCTTTCATAAATGACCTTTCATATCCTTACAAATGAGAGGAAAGCTGGCATCTCAAATCTATAGAACAATTTTTAGTGGCGTTCAACACAATTAACCTTTGGAACTTTGCATCAGAAGATGTCTGTATAGACAAGAAACTGGTATAGACTCACTTAACTTGACAGCCACTCTAATTAACACTGTTAACCACTTGAAGAAACAAGCAAATGTGCAGCTAACAATTTATTTATCAACATATTAAGAGTTTTTACAGGGAGTGCACTGCATGTCCAGGAAAAAGTGGCCAACTCTTCTTATTACAGTTCAATGCTAACAGGTTTTGAGGACAATTCCTGTTCCAGTATGACTCTATGACTCTGCTTATGTGAACAAATGCTCAACAAGCACATGGTTAGGTGTCCAAATTCCTTTGGCCATATAGAACATTTAATAGGTTGGAGAAGTTGCATGGCATAAACAGAATGCTAAACATAAAACTGCTGTTTTTTTCGTAAATTAAAATGTTATTTATGGATTATTTATTAAATGCATTTAAGAAATGCACCAGCAATTAAAGATTAAAATCTAAATTATTAATTTAATGGTCTAAAAAGTTCCATACATGTCAGTCACCATGGTGGCATGGCGTCCCAAAATCCTTATGGTTGATTCTTATTGACTACAGCTAATAACCAAAGAGGGCACAGTGGCTTGGTGGGTAGCACTGTCGCCTCACAGCAAGAAGGTCCTGGGTTCGATCCACAGACGGGGCGGTCTGGGTTTCCTCCAATGGTCCATAGGCAATATAGCCAAATGTATAAACCCAGACACTTTAACTACTCATCATAAACCAGTAATGTTCATAGTAATACATGACAGGAAACAGGACAATACTGTACTATACTAACACTCTGCTCTAGCTCCAGCAATAGTACTTCCCTTCCTAATGGCGGGAAACCCTCCTATAAATGAGCTGAATGGTACAGCCACCTCTGTTTGTGAGTGCCTTGAGACTGCTATTCAACGCTGATATTCCAAATAAGAATTAAATAAATGCTAAGTTGTGTAACATAATAAGACTGGAGTGTTATCAAATCATGAAGTAATATTAATAAGAATCAAATATAAGCTAATCTCATGAGAGGAACTGTTGAACCCAAACACACCAAACAATATACAGGTAATGTTAACAGGTAGCATTTAACAGAGATCCCCTCATTGCCAACAAGAAAACATTTAAGCATTTGTTTGATTTTGGACTAGCTTCCACTTGCTGCTTATTGCACTTCTGGTTAAATGCTAAACTGCATTTCGTTGCCTTGTACTTGTGTAATGACAATAAAGTTGAGTTGAGTTGAGTTTAGTTTAGTTTAGTTTAATCTAATCTAATCTAATCTAATCTGTGGTATGAATATACTTGACCCCTTGGTTCTAGGTGCCACCTTCTTAAATAGCTTCAGCTTCGCCTTTGGGCCAATCCAACTACAGTAACTTTAATTACACTCCAAATTCAAAGAAAATGAAAAATATAAACAAATGCAATATAGCCAAATGTTCAACTCAGACAATATTAGTACTAAACATAAGCCAGTAATGTTCATAGTAATCCATGGCAGGAAACCTATACAATAACCGGACAATAAAATTCTAACCCCCTGCTCTAGCTCTAGCAATAGTACTTCCCTTCCTAATGGTGGGAAACCCTCCAATAAATGAGCTGAATGGTACAGCCACCTCAAGACTGCTACACGTAAGTATTCAACGCTGATATTCCAAATAAGAATTAAATAAATGCTAAATTGAGTAACATAATAAGACTGGAGTGTTATCAAATCATGAAGTAATATTAATAAGAATCAAATATAAGCTAATCTCATGAGAGGAACTGTTGAACCCAAACACACCAAACAATATACAGGTAATGCTAACAGGTAGCATTTAACAGAGATTCCCTCATTGCCAACAAGAATGTACGGTGTCTTACATACTGTATTTGCAGTTTTAAGGGCCCATAAATTTGTGACAAACCTCTTGCTTAAAAAAAAATACATCAATTAGACAGCTTTTAAATCATTCATTTTACTTCAGTGCACATAGTTAATGAACCACAGCCATCTAAAGTACCGCCTGGGGCTGCTTTAGTTACCACTGGTAGCACTTGTAACACAGCTTGAGTACCACTGATCTAGAAGAAAACTCCTAATATTTTATATCTTAGCATTTTAGACATTATCCATAAATTAGTATGCTGGTGTTTGCTGCAGACTCCATGGCTACACCAATGCTGTCAGAGTGTTATATAAATAAATGTTGCCAGAGGCCTTCAGTGTGTGCCAGCAGCTGAACTGGGTCATTAAAAACAATGGTTGGAAAGACTCCCAAAGTTTGGGTATTGTTACTTAAACACTGTTAAGATCCAGATTATGAGCCATTTCTGTATAAATAAATGTAATTTCTGTAAAGACTGGAAAGCCATTAGGGTGGGCTTCTCTTTCTTCTAATCAAAGCTGTTTTCTAAAAAAAATGGTGTGTCTTTCCCTTAGAGTTGACTGATTCATGGGGGGCCTACATTAATCATAATAAGCATATTAATAGAACTAATACACTGATCAGCCATATCATTAAAATCACCTCCTTGTTTCTACACTCACTGTCCATTTTATCAGCTCCACTTACCATATAGAAGCACTTTGTAGTTCTACAATTACTGACTGTAGTCCATCTATTTCTCTACATACCTTTTTAGCCTGCTTTTACCTTGTTCTTCAATGGTCAGGACCCCCACAGGACCACCACAGAGCAGATATTATTTAGATGGTGAATCATTCTCAGCACTGCAGTGACACTGACATGGTGGTGGTGTTTTAGTGTGTGTTGTGCTGGTATGAGTGGATCAGCAGCTATGCTGGAGTATTTACTCTATTAGACACTCCTACCTGATTGGTCCACCTTGTAGATGTAAAGTCAGAGATGATCGCTCATCTATTGCTGCTGTTTGAGTTGGTCGTCTTCTAGACCTTCACCAGTGGTCACAGGACGCTGGCCACTGGGCGCTGTTGGCTGGATATTTTTGGTTGGTGGACTATTCTCAGTCCAGCAGGGACAGTGAGGTGTTTAAAAACTCCATCAGCGCTGCTGTGTCTTATCCACTCATACCAGCCCAACACACACTAACACACCACTACCATGTCAGTGTCAATGCAGTGCTGAGAATGATCCACCACCTAAATAATACCTGCTCTGTAGTGGTCCTGGGAGAGTCCTGACCATTGAAGAACAGCATGAAAGGGGGCTAACAAAGCATGCAGAGAAACAGATGGACTACAGTCAGTAATTGTACAACGACAAAGTGCTCCTATATGGTAAGTGGAGCTAATAAAAAGGACATTGAGTTTAGAAACAAGGAGGTGGTTTTAGTATGGGCAGTTTTTAGATAACTGATATTCAATAAATATTGAAACGGACTCACAATTCAAGATTTATAACACTAATGCAATTAGATATTTTCATATTTAAGCTCTACTGGACTGATTCCTCAAGTTTCTGGTTCTTATTGCCAACATTTTTAGTGCAGGCATGGAAGATTGACTATGAAAAATTCATAATAAGTTGATGAAATGGCCATGACATTTATCATTGAGATTCCATCAAGCCTCTCAGAGAAGGGAGACTTCTTTAAATATATAGGAGTTATGGTGCTGTTTTCATGTGTGAGAACAGCAAACAGAGGCGAGCTGGGGTCTGCGCTGTCAGGCCGTGTTGTTTCCTGCAGCTGGTGCTCTGTACTGGACCTCTAGAGAGAGTCATTAAAAGGTGTGCAGGATGGAGGAGCGCTCCTTGCTATTTACATGACAGTGATCAATGGACTGCTTTCTTTTTACACCGATTTACAAATTGCTGCTTTGCAGAATATAGCGATCATAACTCCTGTTCCTATTTCTTTATGGGTAAATACATTTTATAACATCATGTCCACATTAATTTGTCTTATTTATTCATCCTTGTTAGGGTTATGGCGATTTTTGTTCCACCTTGCTGAGCAACCACATGAACAACGATTGGCATGTTGTTCATATAGGGGCGGGGCATTAGGCCGGGTAGGGACTCTCTCATAACTGATGCATCTACGACCTCTGCTGGCTGGTTGATGGCACCTGATTGATGACTGATGTGTCAATGCCAATGTAAAGCTTTCTTGACTTTGAACAATGTTGCCCTTTTAAGTTATGGGAGACCTGTTTATGTGGTTTTGGCGTATTTTTGATCATCTGGACAAATTTCCTCTCAGCATAAGAAAACAATTTGGGTTCTCTTTATATTCTTGCCAGGAAAGACTGCCATGACATACGTGTATTAATTGTATAGTTTAGAATTTCCAGACATGAAGAAAGCAAGAGAAATGAACCGGGCATTATATTTATGTTTGAATGACTTTACAAAGGCATTCAACATGGTACAATATGACCAATGCTTGGGATGGGTTTCCCTCGCACACTACTAGGGAATAAGTGTACCTAACAGCATACTGCTGTCAGGACAGCCAATCACACATCAGCATGGTTCAGGCTGAGGTAAGAAAGGAAGTCCGACAGGGATGTAATGCCGCACCGTCTGCCGTCTGTTTAACATCCTTAGAGAACAAGTGATGAGAACAACGCTACAAAGAAATGCTGGAGGATTAAGACCGTACTTCTAACTTAAAAAAGAGCAAGCAATTACTATTCACATGCTATATTATGTAAAGCTCGAAACAGTCCAAGCCTTTGCCAGATAGTGCATAATAAAGCGAACTGGCTGGTGAAGGAGCGCATTACAGTGTGGTGAATAAAAGATGAAAAGATGATCTAGATTCTTCAACATTGCTCTGGCGTATATTAAGAGTGGCATGAGTAGGCCATTATAAAGTGCATTTCAGGACTAAAACCTCTTTCAAACTTTCTATCATTAAAAACATGGTTTAAATCAATTTCATCTCTTATTTGTCCAAAGATTGGTACTAACATACAAGTACAGATCACAAAATAAAGTATAAACAGCTTAGATACTTAGGGTGTGTTCGAAAACCTAGGGAGCTGCCTTGCTGCCTTACTGCCTACATAGGCAGCTGCCTCAGTAGAGAGGATTCTAATAAGTCAATGACTTATAAGGCAGGTTATTCGAACGCGCTACTGAGACAGCGAGTCCATTGGGTTTCGCTTACTAAGCTAACACAGTTAGCATCTGGCCTCTCCCTTCGTGTACCGAAAACAGTTAAATTCTCTGACAAGCCCAAACTTGCAAATAAAAACACTTGTGCAAGTTTATACAAGTTAAAAATCAATAATAATTTATTTATTTTTGAAAATAACTCCGTTTGTTTCCCTGCACCGTCAGCCAATCCCACACTGAATGCTGGGATTGCCTTGATCACTAAGGACGCGTTGCTCACTCGTTCTTGAGTCAAAATAACATTGAAATTTTAAGATGCCTTGTTGGACAGCATATTAAGGCATCTAGGATTTCGAACAGCCTCATTCTCGGGAGCGCACGTAGGATGACGTTAAATGCTGTTTATGTAGAGAGCTTCCTAGCTTTTCGAACACATCCTTAGAATATTTTATACTCTACATCCAAATACACAACTTTTAAACAGTTTAAAACTCTGTTATGGGATATTCTTACATTTTGGGACTATAAATAAATTACTGAGAATAATGCAAAACCAAGGCAGGTAATACTGAATTCACAATGAACATGACCGTTAGCTCAGAGCTGCTGTGCTCCTGTTACTTACATAAAATGTTTATCATTATTTTAACTAGCACCCTGGCAGCTGTCAGCAACCTGTCTCTAGCTTTAGTTTGCATGTGCTATGCGGCATCTTATATACTCAGTACAGCCTGATTACTGTCACTACTGTTTGTCTATCTGGTTGCACGGCGGCTCAGTGGGTAGCACTGTCGCCTCACAGCAAGAAGTTCCTGGGTTCAATCCCCAGGTGGAGCGGCCTGTGTCCTTTCTGTGTGGAGTTTGCATGTTATCCCCGTGTCTGTGTGGGTTTCCTCCGGGAGCTCCGGTTTCCTCCCACAGTCCAAAGACATGCAAGTGAGGTGAATTAGAAATACAAAATGGTCCATGACTGTGTTTAAGGACTGTGTGTAATGAGTAACGTCCTGTCATGAATGTAAGCAAAGTGTGTAAAACATGACATTAAAATCCTAATAAATAATGTTTGTCTCTAATATTTGTAGTGGGTCCAGCTGGGCCTGAATGCAGATTCTTGCTTCATCTGCCATGCCAGTTACAGCTGGCGGAGGGGCAAGTTCCTCTTAACTGACAGTCACCTGTGCCTTGTTGAGTGTTAATTCGCTCCAGGTGGGAGTGTTTCTATATATCGCAGTTTCTCTCCTACAGACTTGAATGCTTCTCTGTTTGGCAACTCGCTCTTTCTGCTGGCGCGGGATGCCAGCACACATTTATCTTGACATGAGAACCTGGCCAAAAGTTGTGCCGCTTCTGGGTATCACTATAGAACCACTCTGGGTGAACAAATTGCCCTAAAAATGTGTCTTTAATTTGTTACATTGTTTCAATTTTTATTACCCCTTTTTCCTTTTGTTAGTGTTTTAGCCACAGTATTGTTCTACCTTGGTCAAGCATCGTGCATTTGGGTTTATTTTCAGTTCTTGCAGGTTCTGGAGCTTCACTTCACACTTTAGTAGCAAGGCGCTACCCACCCTGTTAGGAATATTGTTATATTTAGAAATAAGCTAATAAATATGAAACATTAAAAAGTTTGGCAGCTATTTAATTCATTTCTTTAAACTTAGTGTTGTTAGCCTAATAATAATAATAATAGCCGCTCAGGTGGCGCAGCAGTAAAACACGCTAGCACACCAGAGCTGAGATTTCTAACACATCGTTTCGAATCTCAGCTCTGCCATCTGTCTGAGCGACTACATGTACAACGATTGGCTGTTGTTTACACAGGGTGGGAAAGCCGGACCAGGGTTCCTCATAACTGATGCAGGTACGACCTCTGCTGGCGCAGAATCGAGGGATAATGTGATCGGGGTGTGGCTCTCCGTGCACAAAGCTGATCCGCATATAAACTCGCCTCGTGCAGGTGAAAAGATGCAGTTGGTACTGCACATGTGTCGGAGGGGGCGTGTTTCAGTTGCGGCGCTCCTCAGTCAGCAGTTGAGGGTAGTATCAGTACAGAGGAAGAATAATAATAATAACAATGATACTACTATTACTATACTAATAATAATATTTAATATGAAGTTGTATTTATATAGCGCCTCTAGTGTTAAAATTAAACTTGACAAAATTAGCATAACATGTTAAGTTTCTATTGCTTAAGACTACGTCCATCTGCATACAACATCCCATGTCAAAATGATACGTTATAATGATGTGTTCGATTTTATCGAATGGTAGGGTGGCATTTTAATGTTTAATGTTTATTTGTTAATATTATTATTATTGTTGTTACTTTTAATATAAAAATAAGCATTTTTTGTTACAATATTTGTTACCACTCAATATAACTAAATAACCTGATGCAATGAATAATGGAGTGGTGCATTATACCATCAAAGCTCAGTGAACAGGTGAGTGATTGCAAATCTTACACAGTTGCTATTTTTTCCTCCAGCGCTCTAGACATTACCATTAGTTATGTATAGAAAATGCATTGCACTTCCTTTCATAAGCTCTTCACTATACTGCTACAAAATTGGCACCCTAAAGCTACGTTTGATTTTGTTACAGATACAAATGTGTTAGCGGAAGCTTCCTTTTTTGCAAGAAAGCCTCTAAGCCAACTTGCTTGATTATGGACAGTGTTACTCATGTTTCTGCAGCTTCTAATAACAGACTTGTTTTTTTGCTAGTTATTAAATTGAATCTGACTCTCCAGTCATTGTTTTTCAAATCATCATGGGTTGACAGCTTGGTTCTTTTTCTTGTCCACTATACCATGTAGTTTCTAATAGTCAAATAGGCAAAGGGGTGGCACAGTGGCTCGGTTGGTAGCACTGTCGCCTCACAGTGAGAAAGTCCTGGGTTATATTCCCAGGTGGACCAGTCTGCGTTCTTTCTGTGTGGAGTTTGCATGTCTGCAAAGGTTTCCTCCAGGGCTCCGGTTTCCTCCCGCAGTCCAAAGACATGCAAGTGAAGTGAATCAGAGATACAAAATTGTCCATGACTGTGTTTGACATTGAACTTGAACTGATGAATCATGTGTAACCTGAAACAACCTATCCTGTCATGAATGTAACCAAAGTGTAAAACATCACTAAAATCCTAATAAATAAATACCTACTAAATAAAATGATATATAGGCAGGGAGAAGTCTTCAGCAGCAAGAGAATTAGGCCATGCCACAAAGTTAAATGACATTAAAGAACTATCTACACCACTAAATTATTCATCTGCTGTATGTAAATTTTGATTAAGTAAAACCCAGCATCTTTACCGAAAACCTAGACTAAACCTGTGAAAAAACTTTCATTTTGTAGTTTTGTTTGTTTCTATATAACACAGTTTCTCCCCTACAGACTTGCCTGCTCCTCTGTTTGGCAACTTGCTCTTTCTCTGCCATGTTTTCTGCTGCCATGGGATGCTGCTGTAGGATACCATGATGTTGTCATGGGAACCAGGCCAAGGTTGTGGCGCTTTCTGGTCTGCTGGCAAACCACCCTTGGAGAATAAACTGGCCCACGAGTTTTGGTGTCTTTCATTTGGTACATGGGTTTAGTTATTTTGGCCACCTGATTTGTCTTTACCCCATTTTTATTCTTAATTCTTACAGATGCGGAGCTTCACCTCACACTTTAGTAGCAAGCTGCCATTTTCAAACATGTCCGTCCATCCGGCAGGCTGGGCACCTACATGAACAACGATTGACTGTTGTTCATACAGGGTGGGAAGCCGGACCAGGGACTTCTAATAACTGATGCAATTACGGCCTCTACTGGCTGACTGATGGCGCATGCACAGAGTCGATGAATAATTTGTTGATCAGGGTGTGGCTCTCTGTACACAAAGTTGATCCGCTATGAACTCGCCTCGTGCGGGTGAAAAGATGCAATCAGTACTGCGATATATATATATATATATATATCTTGTTACCTCCTTGTTTCTACACTCACTGTCCATTTTATCAGCTTCACTTTCCATATAAAAGCACTTTGTAGTTCTACAATTACTGACTGTAGTCCATCTGTTTCTCTACATACTTTTTTAGCCTGCTTTCACCCTGTTCTTCAATGATCAAAACCCCCACAGGACCTCCACAGAGCAGGTATTATTTGGGTGGTGGATCATTCTCAACACTGCAGTGACACTGACATGGTGGTGGTGTGTTAGTGTGTGTTGTGCTGGTATGAGTGGACCAGACACAGCAGTGCTGATGGAGTTTTTAAACACCTCACTGTCACTGCCAACTGTCCAGCCAACAGCGCCCCATGGGCAGCGTCCTGTGACCACTGATGAAGGTCTCTGACTTTACATCTACAAGATGGACCAACTAGGTAGGAGTGTCTAATACAGTGGACAGTGATTGGACACGGTATTTAAAAACTCCGTAGTGGTGGAGAAAATTTCGGACATTTCCTTCAAGTTTTAGCCATGGCTATTTTTCAGGTATAATGAAGTTTTCTGCCCAATGCTTACCCCCAAAATAGGACACAACACTGCACCCAGTACAAGCACCAGCTCAAAATTGAGCACCGTCTGGCATTTTGTAAGAAGCTTTGCTATCCAGGGACATGCAGCTGGGATTAGACAATTCCACAAGGGACCATCGCTGTCATTTCTCTTTTTATTTAGGGCGGTTTATTTTGTTGCAAAACATGTTCCTCTAGGGAACAAGCCTCCCAAACTACTCTACATATAGATATAATGCCTAGAGATCAAACTTTCTCAAATCTTTGGAAAAAACTTTAAGTGTACTGGGAGCATGAATCGAGATGTGTCACCGAGGATGCTTTTCTGCTTGCAGTGGGTTACGATGATCTATTTTGAGTGCTGGACCATGCAATCCATGGGGCAGGCAAAAAGCCACCCTTCTCTCTAGAGCCTGAACCGAGAAAGCGCAGCAGCAACTCCGGATCGCTTTACATGAGAATGTGATGGACTGAGCTGCCTGTTTTTATTATGAGCTGAACTGTCAAGGAAGAAAATATCTCCGCAGCCCCAGAGCATTTCAGCTTACATCGCAATGGGATGGCTGTTTTGAATAATTGTCTGTATGGTGTCTCCTGTCAGTGCAGCCGAGATGGTGAATTCTGCACGATATTTGCCGATTACAGCAACAGAGCAAAGTGTAATTAAACCAAGAAGGCGTTTCACAAGAATTATTAAAGGTGCTTATTGGAAGTTAATCTGGGATGACTGCCTAAAGCATGTCGCTGGTTCATTTTTATCAGTAGAGCTTCGCTCCTACTGTTGGTTTTCCACATTTCTTTGACAATTTGATATCTTGTTTGAGTTCGTTCTCAACCTCCTGCCAGCAGCAACTCAAGGCCCATCGCCCTCCTGCCGGCTGACTGCTCTACCTGCTTTCACATTTCTCTACTCAGAATGTCAAGCTGCACATCTACAGAGACCTTCACTCTTTTATTCATTATTCTGCCTTAACACTTCATGAATACACCAGTGGCAGCTATGAATTTCTAGTAGTCTTTAACGAGATGCCAAAATGTGCAAAAATGGGAAAAAAAACTGCAATGTTCTAATCATTATCCACAATTGCCATGATTTTTTAAATAATTGGTATGTACTTGAATGATAACATTACACAAATGTAACTATACAATACAGTACTTAATATTCTATATATGTTAGGGTGAGCATATTTTCAAAAAAAGAGTACACTTGGCTGGATGGCAGCATGGGCCAGACGGACACCTGCACTGGGTTAAAAGTTTGGTTTGGAAAGGGGTGGGGGGAGCATTTTTAAGAGAAGTGTGAGAAGGCAGGACCTAAAGAAAAAGGTGAAATCAGTGCAAAAACACACAAAGAATAGCATTTAGAAAATCCCGGCAGTGCGCATTTTTTAGGTCCAACAAAGAGGACATGTCCGGGAAAAACGGGACGTATGGTCACCAAAATACACCGATCAGCCATAACATTAAAACCACCTCCTTGTTTTTACACTAACTGTCCGTTTTATCAGCTCCACTTCTCATATAGAAGTACTTTGTAGTTCAACAATTACTGACTGTAGTACCACAGTTTCTCTGCATGCTTTGTTAGCCCTCTTTCATGCTGTTCTTTAATGGTCTGGACCCCCACAGGACCACTACAAAGTAGGTATTGTTTAGGTGGTGGATCATTCTCAGCACTGCAGTGACACTGACATGGTGGTGGTGTGTTAGTGTGTGTTGTGCTGGTATGAGTGGATAAGACACAGCAATGGTGTCTTACACAGCCAACAAGGTGGACCAACAAGGTAGGAGTGTCTAATAGAGTGGACAGCAAGTGGACACGGCATTTTAAAACTCCATCAGCATTGCTGTGTCTGATCCACTCATACCAGCACCATGTCAGTGTCACGGCAGTGCTTAAAATGATCCACCACCTAAAAAATACCAGCTCTGTGGGGGTCCTGACCATTGAAGAACAGGTTGAAAACAGGCTGTTATGATGTTATGGCTGATCAGTGTATATGTTCACATTAATGGGGATTGACTTAAACATAAAATCTATATAAATAAGTAAACAGACAAAACAATTGCACGTCCTTTCAGACTACCATAAGATTACATGAATTTAACACATAACATCTACAATGTTCTGGAACTGGAATGAAAATGATTAGCAGGACTGACTCTCTTAGATCTTGGATCAAGGTGGCACTCACTTTCTTAACCGCTTGTCCAGTTTGGGTCGCGGGGGTGCTGGAGCCTATTCCAGCTTTTTAATGGGCGCAAGGCACACAGTAACACCCTGGACGAGGCGCCAGTCCATCGCATGGCAGACACACATACACCCATTCACCTACAGGGCAATTCAGTGTCTCCAATTAACCTGACTGCATGTTTTTGGACTGTGGGAGGAAACCGGAGGTCCCGGAGGAAACCCATGCCGACACGGGGAGAACATGCAAACTCCCCGCCTGTGGATCGGATCCAGGACCTTCTTGCTATGAGGCGATAGTGCTACCCACTGAGCCACCGTGCCGCCGAATCAAGGTGGCAAAAGGAAAAAATAATCAATCAATCAGTCAATATTTGCAGATGGCAGGAGCTACAGTCACAAAGACTGGTTGGGGTGTAATTTGTTTCATGGCAAGCCTGAATGCTAAAACCCCAAAGTCAGGGGGTCTGGTGGCTCTGTTATGTTATAAGAGGCATTTTATTGCATGGTTTGATTCCAAGTTCTTTTGACTGAACGCTAATGAGGAAAAAAAAGTACCTGGTAATAATTACTTTAACAGTAATTTCAGTACTATACAGCTAGCCAAAACTAGGCTAAACAAGACCATTGCTACTAATAAAACTAAATAACACTGTGAAATCTGTATCTCATAAGTGTTAAGATATTGTTAGAAAGTTAATAGAGACATTAAGTTTAAAGGTCAGATGTTGTAAGATCTACAGTCATAGGTTCAGGTTCACGTTTGTCTCCTCTGATCAGAGGCTTCAGGTTTGATCAATAGCCCAAGGTATTAACATACTAAATAGGTTTGTCAATCGAATTAGGATAATCAGATGTACTGAAGGCAGTGCAGTCAATTTATGGCTGTCAGCAATGATTATGCATTTAAAAAGCTTTGTCAGCCAATCGCACAAAAGTTTTAAAGTAGCGGACTGAGAAAATAACAAATCGTTCAAATTGGGCTAAAAGGACGGTATGCAGATGTCTACGTGCCCATTACGAGGCGCCATTAATCAGCCTGAGGACTTTAGCATGCAAGTTTTAACTATAAATAATCTTAATAAAACACTGATTTAATTTCTCAAACCAACATCTGTCGATTTATTGCGGACAGATTCAACTTGTCATTCTTGGGTAAATCATAATCATTTAATTAGATCCTACAGACCAAGTACTAGAAGCAAAAAAGTACAAACAAGAAAATCTCAAAAATCATTTTTTCATTTTAACTACCACAGTGAATAAGTGGTCATTTCTAACATACAACATAGCATAGCATACACTGATCAGGCATAACATTATGACCACCTTCCTCATATTGTGTTGGTCCCCCTTTTGCTGCTAAAACAGCCCTGCAACTGCGTTGCACTGTGTACTTTACATCTTTCTATCAGAACCAGCATTAACTTCTTCAGCAATTTGAGCTACAGTAGCTCATCTGTTGGATCGGACCACACGTGTCAGCCTTCGCTCCCCATGTGCATCAATGAGCCTTGGCCGCCCATGACCCTGTCACCAGTTTACCACTGTTCCTTCCTTGGACCACTTTTGATAGATACTGACCACTACAACAGCTGCAGTTTTGGAGATGCTCCGACCCAGTCGTCTAGCCATCACAATTTGGCCCTTGTCAAACTCGCTCAAATCCTTACGATTGCCCATTTTTCCTGCTTCTAAAACATCAACTTTGAGGATAAAATGTTCACTTGCTGCTTAATATATCCCACCCACTAACAGGTGCCATGATGAAGAGATAATCAGTGTTATTCACTTCACCTGTCAGTGGTCATAATGTTATGCCTAGTCAGTGTACATGTTAAATTACACAAAAATGACTGATTTGGCATTAATTATGTTGTAATTTTGCCTGTATAACAGACATTAAATGTCTTTTACATATTCAAAATAACTAATTAATGATTAAATTGCCCATTTCATTAATCCAATCCCTTATTATCAATGTATTTGGAGTGTGTTCGGCCCTGGCGCCCAGTGATCCATCCACTGTGTACGCAGCATTACGACCAGCGCTGACCATGATTAAACAAAGAAAAAAGGAACTATTAAAAGAATGATAACTGACTGAATAAAACGTACTATTCCAGGATCACAAAAGGACAATGCCTATAGAGGGCACTCGAGTGGTGAGATTAGTATCAGTTTTAGCGTAGATACATCCCGAAAGATAACAGTGACCAACGTAACGTATATTTTACAATGTATCACGTAAGTATATTTATGTATTACACAACGTCTACATACTCTGTTGATAATGTAGCTAATATGCTCCTGTCAATGCAAATATTTTCTCCTGTATTGACAATGCACTTTTAACTGGTCACTTAAAAAAGGCTTTGATATGGATATTTAAGGATATTAAATTGTAACATCATGAGTTAAATAATTTTTTTTTTATTTGCTGTTGATTCACCATCATGACATTTGATAATGTCTGTTTTTAAAATACAGTTAAGGATAATGGTTTCCTCAATGTAATCACATCACACATCTACACTGTCAGAGAAAATGTACTGCACAGGAACAATTTTTTGTCCCTGAGGTAGAACAAATGTAAATGTAGCCTCAAAGTTAGTCCTTAAGGTCCAATTATGCACCTTTATTGAGTTTTAAAAGCACTCTTCATTCACCTCCCAGGGTAACTCAAGCTACTAAAAATTCCTGTGACAAGCATTTATGCCCTGACGGAGTAAAAGCACCTTTTTTTTAAGAATGTAGAATGAACAGTATAACAACAGCTCAACGTGTTTTGTGTAAAACTTGGGGGTGCTTTTTATAGGGTTTTTATAGATTCATTTTAAGAGTACAGAGCAATTTGAATAAATGGCACATTAAAGCAAATGGACAACAATTACAGGTCTGGAGTGTGCCATAAAATGTTAAATAGAAAGACTTTGGTTCACTAAATAACAAGTACTACATTGAGCAAATCTGTAATAAGTCAATATTTTATTTACTGATAATTGCATAATAGTCTTAGAATTATGTTAAATGTGTACACACATACTCACAGATTTTATGTAATTTAAGTATACAGCATTTGTACTTCATAGTCTGATGTCAATTTCCACCCAAGTAACAGATGTGAGAAGCTGTTAAGCTGTTATAAGTTTGGCATTTCAGATCACTGCAACTTTTTTAACTATAATACTGTAGAATTAATTACTGGCAGAACTTAAATGGCAGAATGTATTTTCTTTATTTTGACTGTTTACTTCCAGAGCTAATACAAGATAAGTAGAACGTTCTGTTTGTACTACTATAAGCACTTGTGGGAATGAATTATCGCTCAAGTACACTAATTATTTACTTGACAGTAGGACATCTAATTAACAACAGTGACAAGTGTTAGTGTAGTAAACTAAACTTGAATCGTTTATACAAGAAAACTAAGCACTGGAATATACAGGAACTGTTTTAAATGCATTTTGCTTGCACAGATAATACACCCAGATATTAATTTCATATAAACTCATATAAACAGAATGGTATATAATGTACATCAGCACCATATAACAGCTAAGTTGAGTGAAATGTGTAAAACATTGTAATAAATAAGTAGTTTTTACATTAAAACCTAAGAGTCAAGGCAAGCAGAACTTAAATAATTAAAATGTGTTATCAAGGAAAACAGGTAAAAAATAATCTAAATGGTTTAACCATCTATCAGAGATCTCAGCGGGTTTCAAAAGCACTTCGCTTTCACGGCTGATGAAGGACAAGTATAAAGTATTGCTCTTATGTCTGTTACTATTCACAATGTGTTACTCAAGTTGTACTTTACTGATCTTTATTTTAACACGTCCTTTAACCTTTACATTTAGTTAAATAGAATAGTGGTAGTATTGTTACAGACTAATAAATTGTAATAAATACTATTTCTGTATTGAAAACTAAGAAAATAAGTACAGTATAAATAAATTGATTTAATAAGACGCTGGGAACCTGGTTTTTGAAGCTCACAAAGGTATCAACTAGTGTCAGCTGAAAAGCACTTTCACCGGTGATACGGGACAATGTGTCTCAATGTCCTGTTAATATTCATACATCTACAGTACATCTATATATGTCTGCATATAAATTAATTAAATAAACACTGTCTCCTCTATAGATAGATTTGTATTATATAACCAAAGGTAGTACACTTCTGTGCCAAGCAACTGACAAACTCTTGTATTAGAGAACACATAAGGGTGTATACTGCCCATTCCAGTTACATTGTTGTTCTTAAGTAATTAAAGTATACTGTAAATTGGCTGATATTTAGACTAATGGTTTTTAATGTAATCCCTAGGAAACCTCTGGAAACCTGCCATCATCCCCATATCATTTAAAGCCTGGAATTAGAAATGATTTACACATACACAAGTTAGTAATAGGATACTGGTGTGCATGCACAGTCTGTGATTCATTCTAACACGTTCTGCCATTGAGATGAGGCACTACATTGGAGCACCACACTGTTCCCTTGGAAAATCCCCTTATTATCGGACCTTTCTTGGCACGTTCCAGCATCCTGGCAACTCAAACCTCCTGAATTGCAAATTTAGATATTAATTATTGGTTTGGGGGATTAAATATAGTTCTAGCCAGCAGCAGAGTGCATCAAATGCCTTGGAAATGCTAGCAGTGCGTCTTGCTTTGGGCTGTGAATTCAGACTAAACTGTGTAGTGTAGACATGGACAGCATCCATATCTATCTATAAGGGGAGTACTTTTACCCCTTGAAGGATCAGATTAAGGTAACAGTTGTGCTTTTATATAAAGTATAAAGAAACTGGTGCAAGTTTACTCTTGGGTAGACTACATGCAGTTGAAGATGCGGGTCCAGGTACACGTGCGTAACAGGGCCACTTGAACTTAGTTGAAGATGGAACTAAAATACATTGATCGTAAATATCATAAGGGTTGGCTTTTGGATGAGGTAGCAGCATAAAAGCAGAATGCATATATTATATTATTATTATATAGGGATTTCTCGTGCTGAATGCAGGATTGTTTAAATAGGGTATTCCAAGAGGTGCTGTATTATAGCATCTATCCAAAAAATACTGTGCAAACAGGAGCATTTCATGAGTAAGAATTTGCGTCTTGTGCGCACCGGCCAATATGCATTATTCTCACTTTGCCTATTACTATCTATTGGTGCATGTGCACAAGATATGCGTGCAACAAATAGCATATAAAAAGTGGCATGTTTCGATCAAGTGAAATCTATGACTCGTTCATTCCCTGGGTTTAATGTGGCACGAGTTTGCGATGGCACATGCCAGACGCGCGGAAAACAGGTTCACTTGATTGCACACAATAATACTAAATACTACACATCTGGCATTACAGATGCATGTCGATCTTACCTTATTTTCCTGATAAAAGTCGATTCCCGTCACGTAGCAAGAAGCATCCCGGCTTTATAGAATAAAGTCCCGAGTCAAGTGCAGAAGAGGGAAAAAATCGTGCTGATCCGTCAGTATCCTGGTCAAAAAAAAGGCGCAATCTATGTTTAAGTCTCCGGTCCAGGAGCGCTTCACTTTTCCCCGTTAATTCCTCCTCAGACTGATCGTGCCCGGCTTCAGTGCCTCCACTCACTCAACACCACAGGCAACACTTCTGTTCTGTTGTGGGAAGAAAACCAAAAGAAGGGAACAACTCATCGTTAGAAAAGAGGGACTCTGCCGGGCCATACGGGAACTGTTTTAATCATTTTGGTGCGTCTGAAGCGCAAGTGCGCACTGACTTGCCAAGGCGAAGGCGCACTCTGTAAAAACATAGCCCCAACGCGTTTGCTTTTCTTGCCTGTTACCTTCACGGTTGGACAGAGCCAGTCATGCTTGAGCCAGAGTTAAGAGTGGAAAGTGGATGTGGAGGTTCCACGCAGTGCTGTGAGCGCTCGCTCTTCCCAGTGGAGGAGGATGAAAGCGCGCCTTGATGCAGCATCACTCACTCAGTCTGACACTCTCTTAGCGATGGTACTGCTCTCTCTCGGCAAGCGAACGCCCCGCCTACGACCACGCCCACCGCTTCTTCTTAGCGTGAGGTCAATGTGGTGGGCGGAGTCTCGTCACACCGGCCCCGCCTCCATCATGTTAAAGCCGCACTGCTGCTACAGGCTGGTTCAGTTCGTGTTAGATGTTAGATAGAGGGGGCAGTGTTCGCTCGGAAAATAGATGTCCACTACGGCAAAATTGGACATGCAACACTGATTTTTCCCCTCTATTTTTTTAAAATGACATTTAATTTGTATTTGACATTACTAGCATGTAAAACAGGTTTTTGATTAAATGTCCATGATGAATAAACAAGGATTCTCTTGGTGCGACTGATTGCTGGGCTCCCGACACCTGATGATAACCATATTTATTTACTCAGGCTTTTGATTAGTCTTTTCAAACTAGGGGTGTGTGGCTCCGGTACTGTAGGTCTGGGTAGTCTCATGTTTGTTGGCTTCTGGCTGCGCCTAGTTTCTGACCCCTAGGACCGGAGCTGCCCACCCCGGTTATAGACAAAGGCGCAGAGCTTGGGGGTTCTAGGTCATAGAAACTTGTGGTGATCAGGGATGTTGGGTTGCTGTCGTTCTGCCTCTCTTGTCCGATCACTCAGGTTTGATGACGGTGGGGGAGGTGGGCGCTGATGTCATGTGAAAGCCTTCATGACTGTGTTAACTGGTCGCTCTCCTTTTTAGTTATGCTGTAATAATTAGGGGTGCCGGAGTCTCATGCTACTCCTTGCAAAACTGAGATTTTACTCTTAAGGATTTTACATTCTAACTACATTTTCTGTTGTTTTACCTCGAGGTGGTTCTGACAGAAACCTTTTTACCCACCCGAGGTTAAAGACTGCAAGTCGAGACTGCTGTGCCAACAATGCTGCTCCTGTTAGATGTGATGGGTGCCTAGCGTGTTTGCACCAAAAATGTCAAGAACTCACTACAGACTTTATCACAAACCGGACTGAATAATGGAAAACTCCAACTATCATTATTATTATTATTGCTAGTTATAACTTTAATTTAATTTTGTGTATGTATGATTTGTGTCAAATCTGTTCATTTGAATTATCCTCCAGGCCACCCAAGGAGGATAGGGGTCCCTGCTGAGTCTGGTTCCTCTCAAGGTTTCCTGTATTTTTAAGGGAATTTTTCCTTGCCACTGTCGCCCTCGGCTTGCTCACCAGGGATTTTTGGTCTGTTGGTCCTGGATTCTGTAAAGTTGCTTAGAGACAATGTCCACTGTAAAAAACGATATACAAATAAATTTGACTTGACTTGACTTCATGATGGAACAGTGTCGAGAAAACATATTAATCTCAAAACCAAGTTTTTTTTTTCTTCACATATGCATTGCAAGAAAACATGTGCCCATGGGTGTTTTTGCTATTTAGTACAATTATAGTGCACTTATCAGTGCGTTCTGGTGACAGAGCAGTAAAATCTGCAAAGCCACTACTGCTAAGTTCAAGAGAGGCTTTGTCATTTCAGCTATATACAAGTACATTTTAAAACAAAACAACATTCCTCCAGGACCAGGGTGCAACACAGAATAAAAAGTGCAAGACAATACAATATACATAGTACAAATAAATACAAAAAGGCCTACAAGAAATACAAAAGACATTTCTAATCTAAAAAGTAGTTAAGAGAGACAAGACTAGAGTCAAGTGTAGTGATGGTCAGTACAAACTACAGAGTAAATGATAGGTGAGGTATAAAAACATATTCCGATATACAGTTATCCAGGGTTCCAATTTCAGTCATGCTATCAGCCGGTCAAGCTTTTACACAGACATGATTGGCTATGTCCAAAAAAGGTGGGGATGACTGAACAGCCTGAACAGTGCTGCTGTGTCTGATCCACTAATACCAGTACAACACACACTAACACACCACCACACTGACAGGGGTCAGTGTCACTGTAGTGCTGAGAATGATCCACCACCCAAATAATACCTGCTCTGTGGTGGTCCGGACCATTGAAGAACAAGGTGAAAGCAGGCTAAAAAAGTATTTAGAGAAACATATGAACTACAGTCAGTAATTGTAGGACTTCAAAGTGCTTCTATATGGTAAGTGGAGCTGAGAGAATGGACAGTGAGTGTAGAAACAAGGAGGTGGTTTTAATGTTATGGCTGATCAGTGTATATCAGTATATCACAAATGTGTATATTTTAAGGTTGCATACATAAATTAAGTTCTAGATATAAATGCAGCAATAAATAAATCAATTTTGGTCATACTGCTCCTGGTTTTATAATAAAATATGTTGTTATTGGTTGCCAGCTTTCTAAAGCACTTTCTTAAGGTGCACCACATCAGATTTTACACCATACTATTATACTAAATATATACTGTATATTAAAAAAAGTTCAAAAAGAGTTAAAAGCAGCAGGGATAACAGTTACACAGCGAACAATAAGCAATGAACTGCACTCATTATTTGCAATTATTGCAGTTCCTACACCCCAGGCACCCCCCTGTGTAGTTACTGTATGTCCATCTAAAATTTGCACATGTTTATAGGTTTATTATAAAACAGTGAATTAATAATGTTAAGCCCCCCCCTCCCCCCTCCCCCCACACACTAATATCTGGCAACCTTGATCATAAGTGGATTTGATAAAATATCAGCTAGTTTGTTCCTTTGCTCCATCATTTACTGTAATAAATTCGGTTTCTTTTTATAACTCCCGTCTATGCCTTTATCCTGTTGACACACTTGACAGCCATTACAGCTAGACGTTTTTAATTAGTCCTAATAGATTTTGCTCAGTGCCATGTAGAAATTATGGCCCATTCCCTGTTACAACATGTTTTGGGTTCTGAGGCCTTTGGTGTGAACGCGTCTTAATAAGTAGCAGCTCTTTGACTCATGGTTACTGTTGTGCTACTACAGAGCCAGTTAACAGCAAACCTCTGAACATTTAAAATATTAAAAACTGCTATATTACTCAGCTAAAAGCTGCCAATAGGAGGATGACATAGGTTGACATGTGGATGTTTCAGAAAGTGATGATTTAAAATTATTTATGAAACAATCTATGTACTAAAACCTTGCTGTTCCTTCTTTTTACTTATATACATTTTTTCATCATTAATAATGGCTTCATTTATGTAGCAGTTGAATTGGAGGTGGAGAAAACCCCATTAAAACAAGTCCCTGCAGCTGTGTGGCAACACCAATACATGGACAGTAAGTTTTTAGTGAAAATATTTAAACCTAGACTGACTTAGCATTAACCTTTCAGATTTTTGAACAATTGTTTGTAATTTTTGTCTATTTTATTTATGCATTTTCTCCCATTTTCTCCCAATTTAGTGTAGTCACTTTGTCTTCCACTGCTGATTACAGTCGAGGTGGGTATATTGCTGCTCACGCCTCCTCCCACCCATGTGCAGCCCTTAGCGGAACCCTTCTTTACCCATGCACTCTGCACAGGTGCCTCTCTATCTGCTAATCAGGGTCCTTACACAGCGTTTGAAGACCCCACCCACATAGTCTGGTCATCCCGCCCTAGCAGAAACATGTCTGCTGCAGGCACTGCCAATTATGCCTGCAAGATGTCGCCAACTGACTGAGTTTCGAACCGAGAAGTTTAGAATCTGGTGTGCTAGCGTAATATCCTGCTGTGCCACCTGAGCACCTTGTTTGTAAATTTTTAAATCCCTATAATGCTAAAGTGATTTAGCATTATGATTCCCTATAATGCTCAACATTTAGATTACTGCAACTGTTTTTTCTTAGGACTGAATGGAAAATTGGAACACATACTTTTTGTACTTGTTGAGTGTGCTACATCTATACCCAGTTTCTCATCAGTAAATACAATATATGGCTGAAAGTATTTGGACCCCTAACCATGATCTTGTTGGACATCCCATTTTATTTTTAAAGAAACTGTCACACTATGCTAATATGGAAATTTGTCTGAAAGATCAGTTGAGATTCAAGAACCTCAGAAAGGGGGAAAAAAACAAACAAAACAGGGCTGCAAAAAGCCTAAAGGTTGATTATCACAATAACAAAGCACAGCAGGGTCTAAGCCCAAGGCAGTGTAGGACTGCGAGCTGTGTCCAAAAAGGTTGGGACAGTATGCGAAATATGAAAAAAAAAAAAAAAAAAAAAAAAAAAAAAAAAAAAAAACACAGAACAAACAGGACAAATAAGAGATACTTCACCTTTCACATTTCACTTTATTGACTTTTTATAATTGTATGCCTACAGCACACTTCAGACAAGTTGTGTCAAGGGGAATGTATGATAAGGGAAGGTTAATACATGATTATATACTCATGTTTGGTGACAAGGTGACCAAACTCAATGCCCCTTTGTGAAGAAATTTGTACCACTAAACTCAACATGTTGAGCTTTTTTTTAAATTATTTATTTAATTTCAAATTAACAATAAACAGTCACTTTGTTCAGCGCTTGGTTTGAGCGGTGCTTTAAAACGTCATCAAAGTGCGCATATGACACGAATCTGCATTTGTGTGGAATAACCATCAAATTCACTCTGAAAGCTCCACATGTATCTGTGTTTAGCTGGATTTTCCTCCTGTTTCACTTTTAAACTTGAGTTATAGCTCAGGGTGCTGAGAAATTGTGAGAATCAGCTTTTCCAAAAGAGTCTAAAACGCTTATTGTTAAAAAAAAAAAGCTTAATGTGATTTAATGTTTTAAAAGAACAACACAGAAACACTAAACCTCTCTTTATTATTACTGCTCATAAGTTATTCACACTAATGAATTTCCTCGCTAGTTGTTTTAGTTCAATATGTCACGTTAACCTTTGTGCACCGCCACACTCCATAGAAAAAAACATTCTCATGTGAATGAGCCTTAACTGAAATTGGTAATGAATACGGTTCCAAGATCAAGCATCTTCACGATTAAGAAGCATAAGGAAACAATAAAGAAGTAAAGGTAAAGTGCAGGTTTTGTATTTTTATATTGATTTTAACTGTTTTAATTGTATTTCAGTGTTTTTTTATATATTATATTTGTTTTATTTTCAGTGTATAAGTGTCAACCCATTATTTTACATTAGCCTAAAATATATCCACAGGGCCATGGGACGCATTAACAGGTTTTCCATACATCCTTATGGGAAAATATACCTTGAAACTCAGAGCCTTTAAAACTCGACGCCAATCCCAGAACCAATTGACGTTGAGTTTCAAGGTACCACTGTAGTTGGTTAAGAATAAGGATGACTTGAGGTTTGCCATTTTGCAAAAAACTCTGAGCAAAAAGTACAACAGTTTAGGAACAATGGACTTTGTACTATATGCAGTATAAATCTAAACATTTGTTGTATTTTAAACTTTCATAAATCTACATATTTTTTATGATCTACACATTACACATTATCTGCTTTACCACAGCTTAGTCCTTAGGGTTGCAGTGGGTCTGATTCACTGGGTGAAAGGCAAAAAACACATCGGACAGGTTGCCAGTCCATCACAAAGCAAACACACACACACACACACACACAACCCACTGAGCCACTGTGCCATCCATTATAGAAACACTGTGTTTTATTGTTGTTATTGTTGTAATATGTTTGTCTATGTCTGGAAATAGCTTCCTGTGGAAATTGCAACATTGCTTCTGAGTTGAATGCCTCTTTGTTGTACCAACAAGGTACCTACATCTCTGTCTTAAGCTAAGTGTCTCGGCAAAATAAATACAGTAGGCTAATTTCTATTTTCAAAAAAGAAAAGAATTACGGGTGGCTTTGTAGCACTGTCGCCGCACAGCAAGAAGGTCCTGGGTTTGATTCTCAGGTGGAGTGATCTGGGTCCTTTCTGTGTGGGGTTTGCATGTTCTCCCCGTGTCTGTGTGGATTTCCTCCAGATGCTCCGGTTTTCTCTCACAGTCCAAAGACATGCGGTCAGGTTAACTGGAGCTGCTAAGAACTGCCCTAGATGTAAATGTGTGTGTGTTTGCCCTGTGATGGACTGATGACTTGTCTGGGGTGTTTCCTGCCTTTCCCCCAGTGAAGATGGAAGGATGGAAGAATGGATGGATGGATGGATGGATGGACGGACATCTATATTCTTCTGTATCTCCTTGGAAGTGCATTTGCTAAAAATAGCCTGTAAAAAAGGACCCTGTGCGTCCCCAATCCTATAAAACAACTAAAACAACTGGCAGTTGACAATATTTATGAAAGAACATTATTTAGTGTGCATATGTGTGAACAAGCACATACCATTCTGTGCATGTGCCCACAATAGATAATGTTTATATCCCATGCATAATAGGCTCCCATACGAATAATTGATGTGTTCTGCTACCTCATGCAGGTTCATGTGAAATGGAAGTGTAATATATGTCATGTTTACCAGGCATCACGGTAGTGTTGCTGGAATTTTGAAACACTTCAATATCACTGCTGGGTCAAGGTACTGCTGAGTCCTGCATGTAGTGTTCAATTTTCACATATGGGATATACCACATTGCCTCTGACAAAATGATTTAATGTGATTAAACAAAACGGGATTTTACATAAATGGTGCTTGAACACATATACTGAACAATTTTTAAGGCACACACAACCATATGCAAAAAAGTCAGTGTACCCAAATGTTACTGCTAAACCAATTTAGTTACAGTGGTACCATGTAACTCGACATCTCCTAAACTCAAAATCTTTGAAACTCATCGCCCTTCATTGAGAAATTTAAACTCAACATTTTATTATTTCTTCAATTTCAAATTACCAATGAACACCCGCTTTGTTCAGCGCTTGGCTTGAGCGGTGCAGTAAGACGTCATTATAGACAACAAGAAACACGGAACCTCTCTTAATTATTACTGCTCATAAGTTCTCTCCACTCGTTGTTTTAGTACAATAAGTCACATTAAGGAAATAATCCATAGGAAATAATGACACAGCCAGCACAAAAGCTGTTGTGCTGCTTCTCATGTAAATCCACCTTTACTGAATGGAATACAGTATTCCAAGATCAAGCATTTCCACGAATAAAAAACATTAAGAAGTGGATTTTTTTTGTATTCTTTATTGATTTTTAACTGTTTTTCAATTGTATTTCAGTGTTTTTATATTATATTTGTGTTATTTTCAGTGTATAAATGTTAAAAAACACCCCATTATTTTACATATATATGCAATTCCTCGGGACCAGGGAACGAATTAACAGGTTTCCCATACATCCTTATGGAAAAATACCTTAAAACTTAACACCTTTTAAACTCAATGCCCCTCCCAGAACCAACTGATGTTGAGCTTTAAGGTACCTCTGTATCAGTGGCGGCCATGGCCCAAAACATTTTGCGATGCCTATCAACATTTATGATACAATATATTTTTATTTCCGAGGGCCCTCCATTTTAAGGATCCTCTGACTATTAGGGACTTTGACCCCAGGGCCTCTTGGGGGCCCTAGCCATGCTTTTCGGGCCCCTAGCCATGCTTTTGGGGGCCCTAGCCATGCTTTTGGGCCCCTTATGAAAATGGATGAGGCGTTGTGGCACTGCTCTGACTTCGACTTCTGGCTATTAGGGGTCCTAGGAAAGAGGGGGGCATATTTTTAGAGGGCCCTGGTTATGAGAGCCTCTACCAGGGGGCCCTAGAGAAGAGCAGGGCATACCATTAGAGGGCCCTTGATCACGAGGGCCCCTGCTATGGGGCCCTTGACTTCCATAGAAGTCGTTTACCATGGCTCCTTGACTTTCTAGGGACCTACAAATTGCCAGGCAAGCTACCATATTTCATAACAGACGTTTTGTTGCAAATATGCGATTCAGACCCTTACTTAATGTTTCTGAATTTGTATTGTTTCAAAATTATGATGTTCGATTTCTCTTAAGCGCAGAGACACAAATTAATTTAGCAATTTTGCAATTATTTAAATTTAAGACAAGCAATTTCAAGCAGTTTGAATGCATACACACACTTAACTGAGCTATTTGATGTTCTTTTCATGCCTGACAATATGTCCAACAGTGAGCTCACTTTAAAGGCTAACTCACTCGCTGCAGCATATCCTTCAGATCTGAACATGAGCCTGGCAGATGAATTGATACAATACAAATCATTCATAACAGAAAAAGAAAAATGTCCTAGTAAAATGCTCAAAACCATGATAAATTTGAATTTACAGTCAACCTTTCCAAATGTCTACATAGCACTTAGACTTTTTTTGACTGTGCCTATCACAAATTGTGAAGGGGAGCGTTCATTCTCCAAACTGGCTCGTATTAAGAATGAACTCAGGATTAGGATGCGCCAAAACCGCCTGAACTCACTGTCACTTCTGGCCATTGAATCAGATTTGGTCAGACAGCTTAATTTTGATGAATTAGTGGATGACTTTGCAAGAAAGAAGAGTAGAAAGAAACTTATATAAAATAGATTCTTGTGTTAGGGTTAGTTATTGACAGGTTGTTTAATGTATTAATGAATTTATGTTTTTGGGGGGGGGCGCGCGGGGTGGGGGTGGGGGGCTTGGGTCCCTGGGCAACTCTTTGCCCAGGGGCCCAGACTATCCTTAATCCGTCCTTGGTGGCGGCTGCTGGTCTTTCAAAGAGGGGAAGCTCATTGTCGGCTTACATTATAAAATTTGTCAATTTATTTATACATAAATTCTGCCCTCCGTTCCTTTTCAAGAAAATGGCCTGAAATGGGTTGCAGTTTGTCTTTCGACTTCACTCGCAAAATCCGCGATGGGACTGAAGCTCCCAGTGATAGCTGTCAATCAAAACGGGATTCAGCCTTTCGACTAATCCTCCAATCATCTTGCAGAAGCTCAGCGTCCAGACCCGCCCACAGCTCCATTCACCCCCAGAGACGCTCAGCGTCCGGGGGCGGGACAAAATCGTGGCATTTATCCAATGACCAGCGAGTTTCGAAACAATGAAAAAAAACGTTCCATGCAGTCCCGTTGAAGTGAATAGACGATCGGCTTCTGCGGGCAAATGCATTGACGCTACGGGAATGTATGAGAAGTTCGAGTCAGTCGATTTGTGATAAGTAGCTGATTCTGAACGAACTCGTCTTCGAGATTAACGTGTTCTAACGCATTTGTAGTCAATGAAATGTTAACACAACTGTACATATTTGACCATTAAATTTTTTGACATTTTAGGGGAAGCTGAGTTTCCCTTGCAGTTTTAGAGAAATCGCCACTGCTCTGTATTTAGTTATAGACCATCAGGTGGAATGCAAATCCTGTTCATCTTGATACAATACAATAAAAAAAGAATCTATGATTTGTTTATTCTATTGAACCTTTTTAACTAACAAAAAAGAATCAGCCTCATTGTAATTTGTAAATAGAAACACATTTACAATTTGATGTCTGCAGCACACCCCAAAAAGAGGCATGTTTAGCACTGTGTATTACCACCTTTCCTATTAATTACACTTTTTAATTGTTTGGGAAGTGACAACACTAATTGCTGCAGTTTTACAAGTGAAATATTTGCCTGTTCTTGCTTGATACAAGACTTCAGCTGATCGACAGTCTTTGTTCATTATTCTCTGATTATCTTTGTGATGCGCCATACATTTTCAATAAGAGACAAATCTGGACTGCAGGCTGGCCAGTCAAACACACACACACACACACACATACACACACACACACACACACACACTGTGTCGGTTAGGGTGTGTTGTAGCATATGCATAATGAAGCCTGGCATTGGGTCTGTCTGAAACCTAGTGAGCTGCCTTATTGCCTTCTGCCTACTTAGGCAGCTGCCCAAGTAGAAAGGATTCTAATAAGACATCAAACTTATAAGGCAGGTTATTTAGACACACTGCTTGGTCAGCAATCACGGCGATTATGTCACCAGTAGCTTCTAGCTATTCAAACCAATGGGCTGAGGCGGCACAACCCACTAACAATTGTCACTGACAAGCCCGAACTTGCAAATAATTTACACTTGTGCACCTTTATACAAATTAAAAATCAATGAGAATTTATTTACATTTAAAAATAACTCCATTTGTCCACCATATTTGTAATTATTTGTGAGAAAAGTTGTGCCGTACTGAATGCTGGTATTGCCTTCACCGCTAAGGAAGGATCGGATGCTCCCTCGTTATTCAGTAAGTTTATAGCTTCAAAATAAGGCATCTTAGTAGGCAGCATTTTAAGGCAATTAAGAATTCAGACAGGCTTCTCCTCAGGAGCGCGTAGGATGACGTAAAATTATGTCTATATAGAGAGCTCACTAGGTTTTCAGACAGACCTATTGTCTTGCTGAAATAAACATGGACTTCCTGGGAAAAGATGTCATCTTGATGGTATCAGATGTCAGTCTAAATGGTACCTTCACACATATGCAAGTCAGCCATGCAGTAGGCCCTGATGCTTTCCCATACAATGACAGACAGTGGCTTTTGCACCTTCTGTTGATTTACATTTACGTTGACAACAGAATGTTGATAACAGTCTGGATGCTTCTTTTCAATGTTGGCACAGTGAAGTTAATGCCTTTTTTAAATATAAGCTAAACTGTGGAGTCTTCTGAACACAGCATCATTTTGACCATCTTTAGGTTTATCTGAGATGAGCTAGGGCTCATGAGTTTTTGGTTGCATTTCTTGATGCAGTGGACTAAATTCTTGAGTTGTTTTAGCCACACCAATTGCTAATGTGTATAACATCAAACAAACTTCATATGCCTTTGTGGCAACAGTTTGGGCAAGTCCCCTTCCTTTTCCAGCTGGACTCCCTCACGGAAATGTAATATAATATATAATATATATGCCCCTATATCAATAATGGTTTTTCCACATATTTTACCTGTAAGGTGATATACAGCATAATATTAGGACCACCATTGTGTTGGTCCCCCCTTTGTTGCCAAAACAGCCCTGACCCATCAAGGCACGGACTGCGCTAGACCCTTGAAGGTGTGCTGTGGTATCTGACACCAAGATGTTAGCAGCAGATCCTTTAACCACTGTAAGTTGCGAGGTGGGGCCTCCATGGATCAGACTTGTTTATCCAGCACATCCCACAGATGCTCGGTTGAATTGACACTTGTTGTTGTGCTCCTCAAACCATTCCTGAACCATTTTTGCTTTGTGGCAGGGTGCATTCTCCTGCTGGAAGAGGCCACAGCCGTCAACAGAACATTGCCAAAACCCTCACACTGCCTCCACCGGCTTGCCTTCTTCCCATGGTGCATCCTGGTGCCATGTGTTCCCTAGGTAAGTGACGCACATGCACCCAGACCCTGACTGGTCTGCGGCTATGCAGCCCCATAGGCAACAAAATGTGATGCACTGTGTATTCTGACACCTTTCTATCAGAACCAGCATTAACTTCTTCAGCAATTTGAGCTACAGTAGCTCATCTGTTGGATTGGACCACACGTGTCAGCCTTCGCTCCCCACGTGCATCAATAAGCCTTGGCCGCCCATTACCTTGTTGCCGGTTTACCACTGTTCCTTTTTGGACCACTTTTGATAGGTACTGAACACTGCAGACCAGAAACACACCACAAGAGCTGCAGTTTTGGAGATGCTCTGGCCCAGTCGGCTAGCCATCACAATTTGGCCCTTGTCAAACTCGCTCAAATCCTTACGCTTGCCCATTTTTCCTGCTTCTAACACATCAAATTTGAGGATACAATTTTTACTTTCTGCCTAATATATCCCACCCATTAACAGGTGCCATGATGAAGAGATAATCAGTGTTATTCACTTCACCTGTCAGTGGTCATAATGTTATGTCTGGTCTGTGTATATATGCAATTTTATTAAATATTTAACTAACTTTATTCACTTTTAATTATAGCATTAAAACTACCTGACAGTGACATTGAGGTGTTTAAAAACTCTATCAGCGCTGCTTTGTCTTATACACTCATACCAGCACAACACACACTAACACACCACCACCATGTCAGTGCCACTGCAGTTCTGAGAATGATCCACCACCCAAATAATACCTGCTCTGTAGTGGTCCTGTGAGAGTCCTGGCCATTGAAGAACAGCATGAAAGGGGGCTAACAAAGCATGCAGAGAAACAGATGGACTACAGTCAGTAATTGTGGAACTACAAAGTGCTTCTTTATGGTAAGTGGAGCTGATAAAATGGACAGTGAATGTAGAAACAAGGAGGTGGTTTTAATGTTATGGTTGATCAGTGTTCACACTTTTGTTGTTTTATATTTGACATGAATCAATTTAGATAATTAAACAAAATCTGACATCACTCAAACGCAGCTTATATCAATTTTATTAAACATAATTGCATTTATTTGAGGAACTAAGCTATTTAACATTCATATCATTCTTATACAAATGCACCTGCCTGTGAATTAAATAACTGGTAAATGCTTTCACTGATTTGATTTCAGTCCTTCACATTAATGCAATTATTTTAGTCCACTTTTTTATTTTTTGCAAAGCTGCTTTAAATCAGGCACATTGCTACATTTTCAGACTGTTCAGTGTAGATCTTGCCACAGCATCTCTATTGGTTTTAAGTCAGGACCTTGACAGGGCCACCCCAACAAATTAACTGATCCTTCCATCAATAGCGGAAAGTCGTCCAGGTCCTGATGCAGCAAGGCATCCCATTATCATCACAATAGCACTACCATCGTTGGTCTGACTGTTGGTTTAATGTTTTTTTTTATATAAAATATTACACTACCTTGTCAGTGGAAATAAGGAGACACTTGTATAGAGGTTTCTTTTTTTAGATAAGTCTGTCTATTAAACATTTTCCCAAAAGGCTTAAGGACTATGCAGATGCCTTTGTGCAAATGTCAGATGAGCGCTGATCTTTTTCTTGGTTAACAGTGATTATTTCCTTGATACCCTTCCCTAGATTTCATTTTTGTGAAGCCATACAAATGGCTTTGTATATGTTTCCATTTTGACTAAATTGTCGAAATGCCAGATTATGAGCTTGTTGGATATAATTTATATTTATATTTATATATAATGTTGCATTGTGTCTGTGGAAATAAGTGTCTGTTCAGTTAAAACATAAGAAACTGATGTTAAAGAAGAATATCTGGCTAACAGTTAACATTCCAATTTATCCCAAAGGAGTTCAGTGGGGTCAAGATCAGGGGTCAAGATACCAAACGTATTACTAAGATACCAAACGTCTTACTTTGTACACAGGGACACAGCCCATATGTAAATGTAATACATGCACATACTGTATATAAAATTTTCATATATGACATATATACCCATATTTGTGCAAACTATATAAAACCTAACATACAGGGGTTGGACAAAATAACTGAAACACCTGGTTTTAGACCACAATAATTTATTAGTATGGTGTAGGGCCTCCTTTTGCGGCCAATACAGCGTCAATTCGTCTTGGAAATGACATATACAAGTCCTGCACAGTGGTCAGAGGGATTTTAAGCCATTCTTCTTGCAGGATAGTGGCCAGGTCACTACGTGATGCTGGTGGAGGAAAACTTTTCCTGACTCGCTTCTCCAAAACACCCCAAAGTGGCTCAATAATATTTAGATCTGGTGACTGTGCAGGCCATGGGAGATGTTCAACTTCACTTTCATGTTCATCAAACCAATCTTTCACCAGTCTTGCTGTGTGTATTGGTGCATTGTCATCCTGATACACGGCACCGCCATTGGATGCACATGGTCCTCCAGAATGGTTCGGTAGTCCTTGGCAGTGACGCGCCCATCTAGCACAAGTATTGGGCCAAGGGAATGCCATGATATGGCAGCCCAAACCATCACTGATCCACCCCCATGCTTCACTCTGGGCATGCAACAGTCTGGGTGGTATGCTTCTTTGGGGCTTCTCCACACCGTAACTCTCCCAGATGTGGGAAAAACAGTAAAGGTGGACTCATCAGAGAACAATACATGTTTCACATTGTCCACAGCCCAAGATTTGCGCTCCTTGCACCATTGAAACCGACGTTTGGCATTGGCACGAGTGACCAAAGGTTTGGCTATAGCAGCCCGGCCGTGTATATTGACCCTGTGGAGCTCCCGACGGACAGTTCTGGTGGAAACAGGAGAGTTGAGGTGCACATTTAATTCTGCCGTGATTTGGGCAGCCGTGGTTTTATGTTTTTTGGATACAATCCGGGTTAGCACCCGAACATCCCTTTCAGACAGCTTCCTCTTGCGTCCACAGTTAATCCTGTTGGATGTGGTTTGTCCTTCTTGGTGGTATGCTGACATTACCCTGGATACCGTGGCTCTTGATACATCACAAAGACTTGCTGTCTTGGTCACAGATGCGCCAGCAAGACGTGCACCAACAATTTGTCCTCTTTTGAACTCTGGTATGTCACCCATAATGTTGTGTGCATTGCAATATTTTGAGCAAAACTGTGCTCTTACCCTGCTAATTGAACCTTCACACTCTGCTCTTACTGGTGCAATGTGCAATTAATGAAGATTGGCCACCAGACTGGTCCAATTTAGCCATGAAACCTCCCACACTAAAATGACAGGTGTTTCAGTTATTTTGTCCAACCCCTGTATGTGTGACCCATGGAAATATGTATGCTCATGTATGTGTAATACATTTTATTTACTGCTGTTTGAGTTGGTCATTTTCTAGACCTTCATCAGTGGTCACAGGACGCTGCCCAAAGGGTGCTGTTGGCTGGATATTTTTGGTTTGTGGACTATTCTCAGTCCAGCAGTGACAGTGAGGTGTTTTGTTGTGTCTTATTCACTCATACCAGCACAACACACACTAACACACCACCACCTTGTCAGTGTCACTGCAGTGCTGAGAATGATCCACCACCCAAATAATACTTACTCTGTGGTGGTCCTGTTACAGTCCTGACCATTGAAGAACAGCATGAAAGGGGGCTAACAAAGCATGCAGAGAAACAGATGGACTACAGTCAGTAATTGCAAAACTACAAAGTGTCTCTGTATGGTAAGTGGAGCTGATAAAATCGACAGTGAGGGTAGAAACAAAGAGGTGGTCATAATGTTATGCCTACTCAGTGTATATGCACTAGTCAAAAGTATATGGACACCTTTCAATAAGCTTGCAAGATACAGTATTTTGAAAGAGCCCAGCTCATAATAAGCATTCCACTTTCTCTACATCAAACTTGTCCTAATGGACCTTGCTTGGTGCACAGTGGGGTGGCTCGGTGGGTAGCACTGTCGCCTCACAGCAAAAAGGTCCTGGGTTCGATTCCCAGATGGAGCGCTCTGGGTCCTCCGTGTTCTCCCCATGTCTGTGTGTGTTGGAGCTCCGGTTACCAATCACAGTCTAAAAACAAGCAAGTGAGGTAAATCAGAGATACAACATTGTCTGTGACTGGGGTTGATTTTGAACTGATGAATCTTATGTAACCAGTAACTAGCTGTCCTGTCATGAACGTTACCAAAGTGTGTAAAACATGACGTTAAAATTCTAATAAATAACTAATAAATAAATATTGTGCACAGTGGCTTACTCCTTTAATAAAGCCTTGCCCATACTGTTTCTTTATTTATTTTTAATACCTGTGGGTGTGGCTCATATTTGTATGTACATGCCCACATAATTTGAGAAATATAGCATCTATAAAATATAATGGCATACCATCAGCATTTACAGATTGTTGGTATGCTCAATGCCTTGTTTCTCTGGTAACACTGCACACGCCATCTACCTCAACATTTACTGCTCAGGTTTTTTTCAATATGTTTTACACTGGATTACATTAGAAAAGGAGAGGAAATAGCTGGGTGGTTGAAAATCACTCCTGGTTTCCCATTCAATAAAGGTCATTCCCATACTGCTTCCACATTGATCACACCATTAATTTTGACATCACTAATATGCAGCAAATCACTAGCAATAACAAGTCGCCTCGGGCCACTTTCATAAAAAGTGGCTTCAACCTCAGTTACACCAGTCGCCCTTACTACAGTTCTACTACACGTGATGGAAACAGGCTCTTTAAGCACTAACAAGCAATGAGACGAATCAAATTAAATATAACCGTTATTTACGCATGTAAAAACCTCTAATAATAATTTATCTGTGTAGGCAAATTAAATCAATGAATGCAATTATGTTTTATAAAATTGAAATAAGTTGCCTTTGAGAGATGTCAGATTGTGTTAAATGATCTAAATTGATTGTCAAATATGAAATAACAGAAGGAATCAGAAAATTACTTTTTATATTAGTGTGTATAGACTTGTCAAAAGTATGTGGACACCTGACCATGAGCTTGCTGGACAAAGTACTTTGAAAGAGTTAAATGACAAGCCATCAAACTTGATTTATTATTTATTACATAGATTATTTTACAAACCCAGTTTTAAAAAGTTGGGACATTAGGCGAAATGTAAGTAAAGACAAAATGTAATGACTTGTGAATAATTCTTAATGAAAAGCTTCACTGATTTTTGTATTAATATAAATTGTAACAGGCAATTTACGACTAAGATTGTGGAATGATGTTTGGAATTTTGCACAGGTAAAGGGAAGATAAAAGTAGCCTTAATGAGATTAACCTACAGTCCATAATGTTATGAAAAGATTAAGATAATTTTGAGTATTTATTGTGCAATGCTACAACTGTATTCTAAACCTCATGTTCTCCAGATTGAAGAGTAAAAGTCGTATCCTTATCTCAGTTGTATCCAACACTGTTTAAAAGCCAACATCTGTCATGGTATGGTGGAGTGTTAGTACCAGTGGTATGGGTAACTTACACATCTGTAAGGGCTATGTGTGGATTTTGGAGCAGCAAACTGTCCTTGCTTATTTTAGGAAGATACCATGTAACATTCTGCATGTGTTACAACATTAGTAAGAATATGCAGGTGCTAGACTGGCCTGACTTATCAAGCAAGAAAGGAAAGAAATCCCACTTTACAGCTCAAAAATTGATAACATATTTATTGATATTATTAGAATTTTAACGTCATGTTTTACACACTTTGGTTACATTCATGACAGGACAGGTAATTACTGGTTACATGATTCATCAGTTCATGTTTAATGTCAGACACAGACTATTTTGTACCTCCAATTCACCTCACTTGCATGTCTTTGGACTGTGGGAGGAAACCGGAGCTCCCGAAGGAAATCCACACAGACATGAGAAAAACATGCAAACTTCACACAGAAAAGACCAAGACCGCTCCACCTGGGGATCAAACCCAGGGCCTTCTTGTTGTGAGACGAAGGTGCTACCCACCAAGCCACCGTGCTGCCTCCATAATTTGTAACAGAGTAAAAGGTATGCAATTCCAAAAAAGTTGAGACATTTTGGAATTGTATGACTCAAGCTTGAGCTTGAAAACACAGACTGATGATTAGACAGAATGAATAGGTTGTTCAATTATAGCAGGTCACTCTTACCCTGAGGCAGCAAATGATTCCCGCACCAACACACCACCACCGCCACGTTTTACTATTGGTATGATGTTTTTACTGTCGAATGATGCACTCTATTCCAGGTAACAGGCCCATATAAGAGAACCCTTATGGCTGGCAGTGGTTTTCACCTTCGACTCTCACATGGATACCATATTTCCTTAAATAGTAGACTAATGAATGCTGACCTTATCTAAAATACGCAGGGCCTGCTTTTCCATTAGATGTTTATCTGGTTTCTTTTGAGACTTCCTAGCCAGCCACTTCTGGAAAGAATTAACACTGTTTTAAGTTTTCTCTCTCACTGCAGTGTGCTAGAATCCCAGAGCAACAGAAATGGCTTAGATTTTTAAATAACTCATCTTACTAAATTCTCTTACTGAATTTCTTTTGATCGTGACATTGTGTGCTGCATGTTGAGAACCTTTGCTGGAGAGATTCTGTTTAATAAATGCTTAAATTTCACAGGGCTAGAGAAATCAAGCAATGTGTGTCAAGTCTAATTAAACCCAATTAGAGATAATGGTTTTGTTTTTTGGTTGATTGTATATTTAGGGGGCTTTTACTTTTTCCACACAAAGTCATTTATTTTCCTCCATTCAATAAATTACACTATCATTTATAAACTGAGTTTTTTTGTGTTTTTAGTTTGTCGTCTTATACAAAATTGTAGTGAATGAATGAATGAAAGAACATTAATAATAATAATAATAAGCAGCATGGTGGCAAAGTGGGTAGTGCTGTCATCCAATGAAACGGCTGGGTTTGATTCCATGGCTGGGTGGCCATGGCCCTTTTTGTGTGGAGTTTGCATGTTCTTTCTGTGTCCATGTGGGTTTACTCTGGGTGCTTGAGTACAAGTCTAAAGATATGCAGTCACGCCAATTGGAGCTTTGAAAAGTGTATGTGTCTGCCCTGCGACCTATCCCTGGTGGTTCCTGCCTTTCACCCAATGAATCAGACCCACCATGACCCTAACTAGTATAAGGTGGTGGTGAAAGAGACAGTAAATGAATAAACAAATACATGACTGGATAATAATAATTATAATAATAATAATAAGCAGCATGGTGGCAAAGTGGGTAGTGCTGTCACCCAAAGAAACACAGTTTAATTCCATAGTCCTTTTTGTGTGGAGTTTGCTGTTCTTTCTGTGTCCATGTGGGTTTACTCTGGGAGCTTCGGTACAAGTCTAAAGACATGCAGTCATGCCAACAGGAGCTTTGAAAATTGCCCTAAGTGTGTGTGTGTGTGTGTGTGTGTGTCTGCCCTGCGACCTATCCCTGATGGTTCCTGCCTTTCACCCAATTAATCAGACCTACCACGACCCTGAACGGGATAAGGCAGTAGTAACAGAGACAGTAAATGAATAAAAAAATAAATTAGAGAATTAATGAATATTAATAATAATAAGCAGCATGGTGGGTAGTGCCATCACCCAAAGAAATGGCTGGGTTTGATTCCATGGTCATAAATGTGTGGAGTTTGCATGTTCTTCCTGTGTCCATGTGGGTTTACTCTGGGTGCTTGGGTACAAGTCTAAAGACATGCAGTCATGCCAACTGGAGCTTTGAAAGATACCCTAAGTGTGAGTGTGTGTGTGCGTGCCCTGTAATCTGTCCCTGGTGTTTCTTTCCTTTAGCCCAATAAATCAGAACCACCACAACCCTGACCAGGATAAGGCGGTGGTAACAGAGACACTAAATGAATGAATGAATGAATAATGATGATGATAATGGGCGGCATAGTGGCAAAGTGGGTAGTCTGGCCACCCAAAGGGGTGACACAGTGGTGCAGTGGGTAGCATTGTCACCTCACAGCCAGAAGGTCCTGGGTTCGATCCCCAGGTGGGGTGGTCTGGGTCCTTTCTCTATGGAGTTTGCATGTTCTCCCTGTGTCTGTGTTTGTTTCCAAGATTCATCGGTTCAAGTCTTAAATGTCAAACACACTCATGGACAATTTCATATCTTCAATTCACCTCACTTGCATGTCTTTGGGCTCTGGGAGGAAACCGAAGCTCCCAGAGGAAACCCACACAGACACGGGGAGACTCTATACAGAAAGGACCCAGACCGCTCCACCTGGGAATCGAACCCAAGACCTTCTTGATGTGAGGAAAGTTAATTAATAATAATAATATAAAGAGCACAAAGAGATTTCCAACACGCTGACAGGTGAAAAATTAAACAAAATAACTACATAAATAAGTAGAGCACGTAAATGCTTCCAGAAGTGCACTGCATGGTTTGGGTTTGACATGTTTCCTTGTGGGACAGATTACAAGGTCAAATCAGTGCAAAGTTTACAATGATTCTATTTACTGGGCAGAAGAAGTCACAAAATAAGTGTGATAAAAAATGTGTAAATTATATCATCTAGTCTTGCTAAACAGATCAATTTTTTTATTCTTTAAGTGTGTAACCAACATAGTGTTCATTATTGGGAACCAGATGACAAGAGCTTCAGTCACAAAGGCCTCTAAACTGGCCAATGTTTAATGTGTTTGATAACGTGAGACATACACCAAAAGAAAGGCCTAAATCTTTGACCCCTACCGTACTGACTCTAGTGGTTTTGTCATGCTGTGACGGGCATGACAATCCTGAATTGTTCACTGCTGTGCCAACAATGCTAATGCTGCTCCTGCTAGATGTGACGGAAACCTGGCATGTTTGCACCAAAAATATCCAGAACTCACTACAGACTCTAGACTGGACTGAATAATGAAGAACTCCAATTGCTTGTAACTTTTAGTTAAAATTTATTTGTGTGTATGTTTGGTTTGAGTAAATCCTATTCATTCAAATTATTCTCTAGGCCACCCAAGGAGTCTGGTTCCTGTCAAGCTTTCCTGTAATTTTAAGGGAGTTTTTCCTTGCCACTGTCGCCCTTGGCTTGTTCAGCAGCAGTTTTTGGTCTGTTGGTGCTGGATTCTGTAAAGTTGCTTTGAGACAATGTACTGTATATTGTAAAAAGTGCTATACAAATAAAATTGACTTAGAGAGAGGGGTGACAGGAAATATATACAAAGAAACATTTCTATCCTTTCAGTTTACAATGCCTCTATACAGGGCATGCAGGGTTACTGGATTGTTTTATGAGTATGAAAATGACGTTAGCTTAATAACAAACACATTTGATATCATCACTCATCTGTATGTCTCTAAATTTGTCACCACACAGCCGTCAGATAAAAGCTGAACTCACCTGTTCTTGTATTTAACCAATCGTGAATAAATGACTTACATTGATATGCCTGGGATGGAAGGATATAGTATTTCCTGACAAAATTATTTTCACAAAATTACACTGAAAGGTCATTTTCTGAAGTCTGATATTTTAAAATGACATTTTTGAGGATTATGACTTGCTCAGAAATCTGGCTTTCCTTGTAAGGTCATGTAGCGTTCATGCTTCTACAGCTTAATGTGTCTGATCACTTCATAATTTTAAGATTCATGCATCATGACACTGAAGGACTACTCTGAGGCATGTTAAAGAAATGCAAATTGGAAAGCCTTAAAGCATTTTTAAAGGCACAAAACGGCCCATGAATAATGCAGACGGTTATTTTGCTACTTAAATGAAGCCGGATGCGTCTGCGATTGGGCTAAAGAATCATCCGAGTACGCAGGATAGTTTAAATTACACGGCTGCTTCTTTTATTTTGGACGTTGTTTTAGCTTGTGCTGAAATTAGGCAGAGGTGGGTGCGCTATCTGTCATTCAGTGACCTTCAGCAAGGTAAAAACTTCAATATACATATTTATGATTCATAAATTTTTCTCTTTTCTGTTGTCCTTAGAACTTTTAACAATACAGATTGTACAGATTAAATTGACAGGTTTCTGAAACCCAATTTACAATTGCGGCATTCGGCAAACGCATTTATCCAAAGCGACTTACATTTATGACTGAACACGATTTGAGCAACTGAGGGTTAAGGACCTCGTTTAGGGGCCAAACAGCGGCAACTTGGAGGTTGTGGGAATTGAACTGGCAACCTTTTGATTATGAATCCAATACCTTGATCACTGAGCTGCCACTGCCCCAAATGTACTGGTGCTATTTGACAGTCAATTCCTGTACCAAATGTCTGGATCAAAAGAAAAGGTAAGAAAATGTACATTTAGCATAGATGTGTTTTGTTTACCCTACTTTTGAATATCTCTGAATATGACTCTTTTTACAACCATATATAACTCAGGTTGGCATGGTGGCACACCTCTTGAGTGAGTGCTGCATAGTTAAATGTGTCCTGGCAACATGGGTTTGATCACCGACTCCCCAACTTGGATTAGAATTGGATAATAACTAAGTAGAAATGAGACGGAGAATAAGCAAGGGCTTGTGTTCCAAACCATACTAATTAGTGCACTAGCAATGGTGTCGCCTCGTGCAGGTGAAAAAATGCAGTCGGCTACTGCTCATGGGTCGGAGGGGGGCGTGTGACAGTCTCACTCTCCTCAATCAGAAGTGGAGATCAGCATCAGTAGAGAGGAAGCTTAATGCAATTGGGTAATTTGATATGACTAGATTGAGAAGGAAAAAAAACAAGCTAAAAATAATCACAGGAAAATCTCTATATTTTTTTAAATATAAATTATTACAAATTATTGAATAATCTGATTGCAGCTGTTAGGAAAGACTTCCTGTAGCGTTCAGTTCTGCTTTTAGGTGGAATCAGTCCATGACAGAAGGTGCTCTGTCAAAAAACACCTCCAGGGCATGAAGTGGATGTGAACGATTGGTGATTATTGAGTTTAGTTTTGTGGGCATTCTTAACTCTGCTACCTGCTGAACTGAATCCTGTTTGGGCCCAATTATGGAGCTGGTTAAGTTTATGATAAGTTTTGATAAGTTTATTTATTCCTCACCCCAGCACACCACTCCGAAGAAAAGAGCACTGGCTACCACAGACTGATAGAAGGTGCACAAAAGGGGCCTGCTGATGTTAAAAGATCTTAGCCTTCTTAAAAAGGTACAGTCCGCGTTGTCGCTTTTTGTACAATGTATTCATATGTCTGGACCGCTGAACTCCAAGGTACCTGTAGCTGGGTACAAGTTCCACCTCTGTTCCCTGAATGGTAACTGGCTGTGGATCATTCCTCTTCCTTCTGAAGTCTGCCGCCATTTCTTTAGTTTTTGAGATGTTAAGTTGTTTAGTTAAGTTATTTAATAAGTATGACGTGGTTAAGAACACATTTTGATGGCCGTTCAGGTGGCGCAGTGGTAAAAACACACGCTGAAACCAGAGCTGGAATCTCGAATACATCATATCGAATCTCAGCTCTGCCTGCCGTCTAAGGCTGAGCGGCCACATGAACAACGATTGGCCTGTTGTTCAGATATAGGCGAGACTAATGATGGCTGATTGATGGCGCCTGCACAGAGATAAGAAAAGTGTGCTCTCAGGGTGTGTCTCTCCGTACACAGTGCTGAGCTGCACTGCACTCATCAAAGTGTAGGTGATAAGATGCATACGGCATGCTGCCCACATGTCGGAGGGGGCGTGGGTTAGCTTAGTTCTCCTCAGTCAGAGCAGGGAGAGGAAGCATGACGCAATCGGGCAATAGGACGCGCTAAAAGGGAGAAAAAGCATGAATTAAGTATATATATATATATATATATATATATATATACTGTATATACTGGTGCTGGTCATAAAATTAGAATATCATGAAAAAGTTGATTTATTTCAGTAATTCCATTCAAAAAGTGAAACTTGTATATTATATTCATTCATTACACACAGACTGATATATTTCAAATGTTTATTTCTTTTAATGTTGATGATTATAACTGACAACTAATGAAAACCCCAAATTAAGTATCTCAGAATTTAATTTAGTATCTCAGAAATTAGAATATTGTGACAAGGTACAATATTGAAGACACCTGGTGCCACCCTCTAATCAGCTAATTAACTCAAAACACCTGCAAAGGCCTTTAAATGGTCTCTCAGTCTAGTTCTGTAGGCTACACAATCATGGGGAAGACTGCTGACTTGACAGTTGTCCAAAAGACGACCATTGACACCTTGCACAAGGAGGGCAAGACACAAAAGGTCATTGCTAAAGAGGCTGGCTGTTCACAGAGCTCTGTGTCCAAGCACATTAATAGAGAGGCGAAGGGAAGGAAAAGATGTGGTAGAAAAAAGTGTACAAGCAATAGGGATAACCGCACCCTCGAGAGGATTGTGAAACAAAACCCATTCAAAAATGTGGGGGAGATTCACAAAGAGTGGACTGCAGCTGGAGTCAGTGCTTCAAGAACCACCACGCACAGACGTATGCAAGACATGGGTTTCAGCTGTCGCATTCCTTGTGTCAAGCCACTCTTGAACAAGAGACAGCGTCAGAAGCGTCTCGCCTGGGCTAAAGACAAAAAGGACTGCTGAGTGGTCCAAAGTTATGTTCTCTGATGAAAGTAAATTTTGCATTACCTTTGGAAATCAAGGTCCCAGAGTCTGGAGGAAGAGAGGAGAGGCACAGAATCCACCTTGCTTGAGGTCCAGTGTAAAAATTCCACAGTCACTGATGGTTTGGAGTGCCATGTCATCTGCTGGTGTTGGTCCACTGTGTTTTCTGAGGTCCAAGGTCAACGCAGCCATCTACCAGGGAGTTTTAGAGCACTTTATGCTTCCTGCTGCTGACCAACTTTATGGAAATGCAGATTTCATTTTCCAACTGGACTTGGCATCTGCACACAGTGCCAAAGCTACCAGTACCTGGTTTAAGGACCATGGTATCCCTGTTCTTAATTGGCCAGCAAACTCGCCTGACCTTAACCCCATAGAAAATCTATAGGGTATTGTGAAGAGGAAGATGCGATACGCCAGACCCAACAATTCAGAAGAGCTGAAGGCCACTATCAGAGCAACCTGGGCTCTCATAACACCTGAGCAGTGCCACAGACTGATGGACTCCATGCCACGCCGCATTGCTGCAGTAATCCAGGCAAAAGGAGCCCCAACTAAGTATTGAGTGCTGTACATGCTCATACTTTTCATGTTCATACTTTTCAGTTGGCCAACATTTCTAAAAATCCTTTTTTTGTATTGGTCTTAAGTAATATTCTAATTTTCTGAGATACTGAATTTGGGGTTTTTATTAGTTGTCAGTTATAATTATCAACATTATAAGAAATAAACATTTGAAATATATCAGTCTGTGTGTAATGAATGAATATAATATACAAGTTTCACTTTTTGAATGGAATTACTGAAATAAATCAACTTTTTCACGATATTCTAATTTTATGACCAGCACCAGTATATATATACAGTGTATCACAAAAGTGAGTACACCCCTCACATTTCTGCAGATATTTAAGTATATCTTTTCATGGGACAACACTGACAAAATGACACTTTGACACAATGAAAAGTAGTCTGTGTGCAGCTTATATAACAGTGTAAATTTATTCTTCCCTCAAAATAACTCAATATACAGCCATTAATGTCTAAACCACCGGCAACAAAAGTGAGTACACCCCTTAGTGAAAGTTCCTGAAGTGTCAATATTTTGTTTGGCCACCATTATTTCCCAGAACTGCCTTAACTCTCCTGGGCATGGAGTTTACCAGAGCTTCACAGGTTGCCACTGAAATGCTTTTCCACTCCTCCATGACGACATCACGGAGCTGGCGGATATTCGAGACTTTGCGCTCCTCCACCTTCCGCTTGAGGATGCCCCAAAGATGTTCTATTGGGTTTAGGTCTGGAGACATGCTTGGCCAGTCCATCACCTTTACCCTCAGCCTCTTCAATAAAGCAGTGGTCGTCTTAGAGGTGTGTTTGGGGTCATTATCATGCTGGAACACTGCCCTGCGACCCAGTTTCCGGAGGGAGGGGATCATGCTCTGCTTCAGTATTTCACAGTACATATTGGAGTTCATGTGTCCCTCAATGAAATGTAACTCCCCAACACCTGCTGCACTCATGTAGCCCCAGACCAAGGCATTCCCACCACCATGCTTGACTGTAGGCATGACACACTTATCTTCGTACTCCTCACCTGATTGCCGCCACACATGCTTGAGACCATCTGAACCAAACAAATTAATCTTGGTCTCATCAGACCATAGGACATGGTTCCAGTAATCCATGTCCTTTGTTGACATGTCTTCAGCAAACTGTTTGCGGGCTTTCTTGTGTAGAGACTTCAGAAGAGGCTTCCTTGCAGGCTTCCTTCCATGCAGACCAATTTGATGTAGTGTGCGGCGTATGGTCTGAGCACTGACAGGCTGACCCCCCACCTTTTTAATCTCTGCAGCAATGCTGACAGCACTCCTGCGCCTATCTTTCAAAGACAGCAGTTGGATGTGACGCTGAGCACGTGCACTCAGCTTCTTTGGACGACCAATGCGAGGTCTGTTCTGAGTGGACCCTGCTCTTTTAAAACGCTGGATGATCTTGGCCACTGTGCTGCAGCTCAGTTTCAGGGTGTTGGCAATCTTCTTGTAGCCTTGGCCATCTTCATGTAGCGCAACAATTTGTCTTTTAAGATCCTTAGAGAGTTCTTTGCCATGAGGTGCCATGTTGGAACTTTCAGTGACCAGTATGAGAGAGTGTGAGAGCTGTACTACTAAATTGAACACACCTGCTCCCTATGCACACCTGAGACCTAGTAACACTATTGAGTCACATGACATTTTGGAGGGAAAATGACAAGCAGTGCTCAATTTGGACATTTAGGGGTGTAGTCTCTTAGGGGTGTACTCACTTTTGTTGCCGGTGGTTTAGACATTATTGGCTGTATATTGAGTTATTTTGAGGGAAGAATAAATTTACACTGTTATATAAGCTGCACACTGACTACTTTTCATTGTGTCAAAGTGTCATTTTGTCAGTGTTGTCCCATGAAAAGATATACTTAAATATCTGCAGAAATGTAAGGGGTGTACTCACTTTTGTGATACACTGTATATATATATATATATATATATACTGGCCTTTTTCATCCAACATCAGTGCATAACCTCTTGAATGCTCCGGGCACAAATTCCAAAATTTTGTGAAAAAGACCTCCTGGAGCAGACAGGGTTAAGGACCTTGCCCAAGGCCCAACAGTGGCTACAAAGCAGAGCCTGGATTTAAACCAGCAATCTTCCGATTGATAGCCCAAAGCTTTACCCACTGGGCTACCACTGTCACTCACTTGAAGCTGTTATAGCCACATGTAAAGTGCTCGAATTAATGCCTAGGATTTGACATTGCATGTCAAACAAGCACTTGATTGGTACTTTTGTGGCATCTTTCTACCATGATTTGAACTACTGAGCTCTTGAGTAGTCTTAGTTGCCAGTGTTCTAGAAGGAATTCTTGTTAGATTTGTTGTTTTTGAATTAAGTGCATTTTACATCAATAGACTTGTTTCAAAAGACCCTGCTACACTATCCTTTAAATTAGATTCAGAGTTGACTGGGTTTCTTTAAGCAACGAAAAAGCACCAGGCTCTGACTTCATTGGAAATCAGATCGAAAAACACATGTAGTCAGGGTGAGTACATAGTGAACTAATAGCATGTGTAGCACCACAGCTTAAACAAATGCTTGTTCTGCTTTAATTATTTCTTTACGGTAATTAAAAGCGGTTTACAGTGGATCAGTGGCTTCCCTGCTGAAATGTCTATATCGCTGCTGTAGGAAACCTACAAGGTCTGGTTTTCGTAGAGCTATCTTTTTCTTTCTTTGCAGATATGATCAAATGGGCTTTTCTGTATGCCTTAATCTGCATGCTGTTGGCCCCCCTACCCGATCCATGAGTCATTACCAACAGCAAGAAGAGAAATCATTGACGGAAAGAACACACTAATATACCTTATCAGTCTGGCACAGCTGGGCAGGGATTGGCGCTGAGGGCTGCAGAGGTAAATTGCAAGGTGTGCCTCAGTGTATTAACATTCAGGTTCTTTCAGAGAGGATTGATCTCTGCCTGCTATAATAAATTCCTCTGTATTATTCCATCTGCCTGTGAAGAAAGACTCACTTTTCGTTAGCGTTACAGGGTTCAGGAGCTATTAAAGTCTGTACCAGGGATCTGCAGCATTTAGACCTTCAAATACTTTATTTATTTATTTTTATCAGGTGGTACACTGACAAAGATGGGTTAATTAAAACTCTACTTATGAAAGTGACTTTTGCTACCTTGCTCATAACTCATTTTGCATTAAAACAGCTAATCTGTTAACAACAGCTAATCTGCTCATTCAGAATAAATGAGACTATTTTACCTGATTAAGTCCCCTTATAATTAAATAAACCTCGATCAGATTGTCTCTCCTTTTATCCTCAGAAAGGGGAAATCTCTATGGAAACAATGCGGTCTGGACGGATTGAAAAGTTCGAACCGTATGCGCCGCCATGCCTTTTGTACTATTAGCCAGGGAACATGATGAACAAAGATGTGGAGGAGTCTGAGGGGGCGAAGAAGTTATAAATCTTGACCTTTGCTTTGAAAACATGGAAAATTTGTGGCCTTGGCTTAACCTGGAGCAGCGGACGGGCATTCGAAAGCAACTGCCCTATAGGCATGATGATCAGCAGCCGAAAGGAAGAGTCAAAAGGTAGAAAAAAGTCAGATTTACTACATAGTGGGCCATAAATTTTGGACCGTCAGTACAGGGTTTGAATTCATAACATGCAGCAATTTAAGTCACCTAGATACAAGCCAAAAATTCAACATCAAATACTAAAACAGTATGAAATAAAATTATAAAAAAAAAAAAAGGGGACATAAAATCGACATATACCAATATCAAGAGACAAAAATCAAAATCTGGAAGTGCAAACCAAAATCTATAGGTTTTAAAGTAGCTTAAGTAATTAGCTTCATTTGAGCCAATACCCAGAGTAATATATATATATATATATATATATATATATATATATATATATACAGTGGGGTCAAAAATTATTTAGTCAGCCGCTGATTGTGCAAGTTCTCCTACTTAGAAAGATGAGAGAGGTCTGTAATTTTCATCATAGGTACACTTCAACTATGAGAGACAAAATTAGAAAAAAAAAATCCAGGAAATCACATTGTAGGATTATTGAGTTTATTTGTAAATTATGGTGGAAAATAAGTATTTGGTCAATAACAAAAGTTCAACTCAATACTTTGTAACATGACCTTTGTTGGCAATGACAGAGGTCATACGTTTCCTGTAAGTCTTCACCAGGTTTGCACACACTGTAGCTGGTATTTTGGCCCATTCCTCCATGCAGATCTCCTCTAGAGCAGTGATGTTTTGGGGCTGTCGCTGGGCAACACGGATTCCACGAATTTTCTATGGGACTGAGGTCTGGAGACCGGCTAGGCCACTCCAGGACCTTGAAATGCCGTGTGTTGTTGATTTAGTTTTATTTTGTTTATCGTAAAAAAGCGCTTGTGTTTACTAACGTAAATTCGTGCTGTGTTGGAAACTAGGAAACTTCTGCTACCGGCATCCGAACGAAGCCGGTTTTGTTTGTTTTTGTACTTCAGCGCATAAACATCATAATTATCCAGAATTAAAACCGTTTTCGGTCCGCACGAAGCACGTTTGTGTTTGGTTGTGTTCTGTATTTCAGCTCTTAAAACACCTTTGTTTTGTGGGGAGTTATAACCGTTTCTGTTCGTAGGAAGCGTGTTTATTTGTTTTGTACACCAGCGCATAACACCGTTTTCCTTTAGAATTACAGCCGCTTTTGTCCGAACGAAGCGCATTTGTGTTGCTTTGGTTGGTGGTTTTTGTATTCCAGCTTATCATCGCCTGTTTCATCCGGAATTAAAGCAGTTCTTCTGTGACTACCAGCAGAAGCGCCGGTGAATCCAACATAAACATCATCTCCAACTCATCTTGTAAAGCTAAGTATATTACTTTGTTACTATGGCCCCAGCAGGAGCTTTGTATCCATGTTCCGAGTGTAATATGTTCAGTTATTCCTTCTCCGTGTTTAGTGATAACTTTACATGTGATAAGTGTAGATTAGTGGTTAGTCTAACGGAGAAGATCTCAGTGTTAGAAGGGCGCATTCGGGCGTTAGAACAGACTACTACTAGTGAGGGCTTAGATTCAGCTGTAGCAGTCCCGAATGCCAGCAGTTCAGGTACAGAACCCCAGACTCCGGCATTAGAGCCCTCACAGCGGGGCGACTGGGTGACGTCTCGGCGACATAGTCGTAGGGAAAAGCACCGACCATCTCAGTTGCACGTGTCCAACAGGTTTTCCCCACTCAGTGAGCCACCCGCTGAGAAGCCTGTTAATGTAAGTGCTCTGGTTATAGGAGATTCTCAGCTCCGACACGTGCGTATTGCAACCCCCATAGAGACACCAGCAACCATAGTCACTTGTATTCCGGGGGCCAGGGCGCCTGACATCAGAGCAAACCTGAAAGTGCTGGCTAATGCTAATCGTAGATTTTCGAAGATTGTTATCCACGTCGGCACTAATGATGTTCGTTTACGGCAGTCTGAGGTTACTAAGAGTAATGTTAAAGAGGTGTGTGAGTTAGCTAGGTCGATGTCTGAGGCAGTAGTGTGCTCTGGCCCCTTACCGATTCGACCCAGTGGCGAAACCTACAGCAGGTTGTTGTCGCTGAACCGCTGGATGTCTAAATGGTGCTCAGAAAACTGCATCGATTTTGTAGATAACTGGTCCACCTTTGAGGGAAGGCCTGGTCTTTTGAAGCGGGATGGTGTCCACCCCACGTGGGAGGGTGCTGCTCGCATTTCTTGCAGCATAGGTGACAGGCTTTACCACCGCGTTAGTGTAGCGGCAGATAGTGTTAAATGACTATCCAGAGCCAAGACCAGGCAGCAGACTAACAGGCCTAACCGACTGTCTGCGAGTCGCCATCGGACGTCACCCGGAATCCTTAGGTCACAAACCATTGAGACTGTGTCTGTTTACCGTGGCCGGTGTAAGCCAAAACAAAATCAAAAAGTATGTCATAATAACTTAATTAAAATTAATCTAAATGAGCATCATGAAAACCCTAGTAAAGTTAAACTAAAGTTAGGACTTCTAAACATCAGGTCACTTGCATGCAAAACAGTAATTGTAAATGAAATAATTACAGATAATTGTCTTAGTGCCCTGTGTTTAACCGAGACCTGGGCTAGACCTGATGAGTATCTAGGTTTAAATGAAGCATCTCCTCCGGGTTACAGTTATGAACATAAGCCACGTCTTAGCGGTCGTGGTGGAGGAATAGCCGCAATTTATGATAAAGACATAGGTCTTACTGTAAAATCAACTCCCATAACAAACTCGTTTGAAGTTCTTATCTCTGACATAACCAATAAATGTTCATCTGATAAAAATAGTATGTTTAAACTGGTTACTGTTTATCGACCCCCTGGTCCTTACTCAGAATTTCTTAACGAATTTGCCGATTTTCTTTCTAAATTAGTCTTATCAACTAAGAAAGCTCTAATTGTTGGTGACTTTAATATTCATTATGAGGATAAGTGTAATCCACTCAAAATTGCGTTTGATTCTATTTTAGAATCCTTAGGCATCACCCAAAATGTAACAGGACCCACTCACCGCTGTAAACATACCTTAGATTTAATACTTACTTATGGTATAAACAGACAACCTGGAAATTATACCACAGAATGACTTAATCTCTGATCACTCCCTACTAATATATGAAGTGTCCCTGTCCAATAATATACAGCAACCAAATCGTTTTAAATGTAAGCGCACTATTACATCTGCAACTGCAGCAGCGTTCATAAACTGCCTACCAGAATTACCAAATATATCAGCATCAGAACCTAAAGAACTAGATCAGGCAACTCAAAATCTAGAGACCGTACTGCGCACAACCTTAGATAACGTAGCCCCACTCAAAACTAAACTGATTAGGGAGAAAAAACTTGCTCCATGGTACAATGACCACACATGCGCACTTAAACAAGCAGCACGGAAATTAGAACGTAAGTGGCGTCACACTACACTGGAGGTGTATAAGATTGCTTGGAAAGATGCTCTAACTGAGTATAAACATGCACTTATAAAAGCTAAATCTGTATATTATTCATCCCTAATAGAGAAAAATAAAAACAATCCTAGATTCCTTTTTGAGACAGTGTCCAAATTAACTAAAAACGTCAATGAAACTGAATCTAATATACCGCCTGACTGTACCAGCGATGATTTTTTAAAATTCTTTAATGACAAGATAGAAAAAATACGACGTCAGAGTGTGTCACTTGCCAATGTTAAGTATGGACTCACTCCGAGCAGCATTGGTGATAATAGTAACGAGTTAATCCAACTAAATTCCTTTAATCCAATCTCCCAAAATGAACTAACTGTGTTGATTAAATCATCGAAGTCATCATCGTGTATACTCGATCCTGTTCCAACTCGTTTACTTAAAGATTTACTCCCAGCTATTGTAGAGCCCCTGCTTACATTAATCAATGCATCCCTTAGCCTTGGGTATGTACCTAAATTGTTTAAAAGTGCTGTTATTAAACCCCTGATTAAAAAACCTAATCTTGATCCACATGTTTTATCTAATTATAGGCCAATTTCAAACCTTCCTTTTGTCTCAAAGATATTAGAAAAAGTCGTTTCCAAACAGCTATGTTCTTATTTGAATGAAAATTGTATTCATGAAAAATTTCAATCAGGATTTAGACCCAACCATAGTACCGAAACCGCATTAATTAGAGTAGTTAACGAGTTGTTAATGTCTTCTGATAATGGATGTGTCTCTTTTCTTGTTCTATTAGATCTTAGTGCAGCGTTTGATACGGTCGATCATAACATTTTACTGGAGAGGCTAGAAAATACAGTAGGTGTTAAAGGACTCGCACTCTCTTGGTTTCAATCATATTTGACTGACCGCTCTCAATTCGTTTATGTAAATAATAAATGCTCAGAAACTACAAAAGTAAAGTGTGGTGTTCCACAGGGGTCGGTACTTGGACCGCTATTATTTACACTCTATATGCTTCCACTAGGTGAAATTATTCATAAACATGGCATAAACTTTCACTGCTATGCAGATGACACACAGCTGTATATATCAGCCAAACCAAATGATACTGACACAATCAGTAAGAAAAAAGATTGTGTAAACGACATAAAAAACTGGATGTCGTGTAATTTTCTTTTACTTAATTCAGATAAAACTGAGGTTTTACTTGTTGGCTCTAAAGCTGCAAGAGACAAGTTGTCTAACCTGGTGCTAAACTTAAACACGTTCTCTGTTACTCCCAGCCCAGATGTAAAAAACTTAGGTGTCACAATAGATTCAGATCTCTCCTTTGATACACACATTAATAATATTACTAGAGTTGCTTTCTATCATTTGCGTAATATCTCTAAAATAAGAAATATACTATCTGTTAATGACGCCGAAAAACTGATCCATGCGTTTATAACTTCTCGGTTAGATTATTGTAATGCTCTTCTAACTGGATGCTCTGGTAGATCCTTAAACAAACTCCAGTTAGTTCAAAATGCAGCAGCTCGAGTGCTAACTAGAACTAAAAAATTTGATCATATCACTCCTGTTCTATCATCTCTACACTGGCTGCCAGTTAAATTTCGCATTGATTACAAAATACTTTTACTAACCTATAAAGCGCTACATGGTCTGGCTCCACAGTATCTGAGTGAGCTTATTAATTACTACAACCCAGCACGTCCACTTCGTTCACAAGATGCAGGGTTACTTATAGTTCCTAAAATTAAAAAGACCAAAGCTGGTGGAAGAGCATTTTCTTACAAAGCTCCACAACTTTGGAATAATCTTCCTGCCTCTGTTCGGTATTCGGACACAGTCTCAATGTTTAAGTCTAAACTGAAAACATATTTATTTTCTCAGGCTTTTGATTAATATAGACAAAGGCGCAGAGCTTGGGGGTTCTTGGTCATAGAAACTTGTGGTGATCAGGGATGTTGGGTCGCTGTCGTTCTGCCTCTCTTGTCCAATCACTCTGGTTTGGGTAGGAGAGGTGGGCGCTGATGTCCTGTGAAAGCCTTCATGACCTTGTTACCTGCTCGCTCTCCCTTTTAGTTATGCTGTAATAATTAGGGCTGCCGGAGTCTAAAACTCTCTGTAAAACTGTTTGTCAACTAGCATTGTACATTATTAACTACATTCTCTGTTGTTTTACCCCGAGGGCATTCTGATGGAAACCTGTTTACCCGCCGAGGTTAAGGATTAAAGACTAGAGCGGATAACAACCCTATTATTATTTAATTGTTTATTTATCTATTTATTACCACTGTATGACTTTTAGATCATTCAATTCTGTGTTTGTATGATTTGTGTAAATCGTGTATTTATTTAAAGTATCCTCCAGACCACCCAAGAAGGATGGGCCCTGTTGAGTCTGGTTCCTCTCAAGGTTTCTTCCTGTAATTTTCAGGGAGTTTTTCCTTGCCACAGTCGCCCTCGGCTTGCTCAACAGGGGTTTTTGTATCTGTTGGTCCTGGATTTTGTAAAGTTGCTTTGAGACAATGTATATTGTAAAAAGCGCTATATAAATAAAGTTGACTTGACTTGACTTGACTTTTTACGAAGCCACTCCTTCGTTGCCCGAGCGGTGTGTTTGGGATCATTGTCATGCTGGAAGACCCAGCCACGTTCCATCTTCAATGCTCTCACTGATGGAAGGAGGTTTTGGCTTAAAATCTCACGATACATGGCCCCGTTCATTCTTCCCTTAACACGGATCAGTCGTCCTGTCCCCTTTGCAGAAAAACAGCCCCAAAGCATGATGTTTCCACCCCCATGCTTCACAGTAGGTATGGTGTTCTTGGGATGCAACTCAGCCTCCAAACACGACGAGTTGAGTTTTTACCAAAAAGTTCCATTTTGGTTTCATCTGACCACATGATATTCTCCCAATCCTCTTCTGGATCATCCCATATGCTCTCTGACAAACTTCAGATGGGCCTGGACATGTACTGGCTTAAGCAGGGGGACACGCCTGGCACTGCAGGATTTGAGTCCCTCTCGGCGTAGTGTGTTACTGATGGTAGCCTTTGTACTTTGGTCCCAGCTCTCTGCAGGTCATTCATCAGGTCCCTCCGTGTAGTTCTGGGGTTTTTGCTCTCCGTTCTCATGATCATTTTCACCCCACGGGATGAGATCTTGACCCCAAGGAAGATTATCAATGGTCTTGTATGTCTTCCATTTTCTTACAATTGCTCCCACAGTTGATTTATTCACACCAACCTGCTTGCCTATTGTAGATTCACTCTTCCCAGCCTGGTGCAGGTCTACAATTTTCTTCCTGGTGTCCTTCGACAGCTCTTTGGTCTTGGCCATGGTTGAGTTTGGAGTCTGACTGTTTGAGGCTGTGGACAGGTGTCTTTTATACAGATAACGAGTTCAAACAGGTGCCATTAATACAGGTAACGAGTGGAGGACAGAAGAGCTTCTTAAAGAAGAAGTTACAGGTCTGTGAGAGCCAGAAATCTTGCTTGTTTGTTATTGACCAAATACTTATTTTCCACCATAATTTACGAATAAATTCTTTAAAAATCCTACAATGTGATTTCCTGGATTTTTTTTCTCATTTTGTCCTATGTGTACCTATGATGAGAATTACAGACCTCTCTCATCTTTCTAAGTAGGAGAACTTGCACAATCAGCGGCTGACTAAATACTTTTTCGCCCCACTGTATATACACACACACACACACCGATCAGCCATAACATTAAAACCACCTCCTTGTTTCTACACTCACTGTCCATTTTATCAGCTCCACTTACCATATAGAAGCACTTTGTAGTTCTACAATAACTGACTGTATTGTTTAGGAAGTGACCCCTACAGGACCACCACAGAGCAGGTATTATTTAGGTGGTGGATCAATTCTCAGCACTGCAGTGACAATGACATGGTGGTGGTGTGTTATTGTGTGTTGTGCTGGTATGAGTGGATCAGACACAGCAACTTTCCACTCTATTAGACACTCCTACCTAGTTGGTCCACCTTGTAGATGTAAAGTCAGAGACGATCACTCATCTATTGCTGCTGTTTGAGTTGGTTATCTTCTAGACCTTCATCAGTGGTCACAGGTCGCTGCCCATTGGGCGCTGTTAGCCGGATATATTTTTGGTTGGTGGACTATTCTTAGTCCAGCAGTGACAGTGAGGTGTTTAAAAACTTCATCAGCACTGCTGTGTCTAATCCTCTTATACCAGCACAACACACCCTAACACACCACCACTATGTCAGTGTCACTGCAGTGCTGAGAATGATCCACCACCCAAATACCTACTCTGTAGTGGTCCTGTGAGAGTCCTGACCACTGAAGAACAGCATGAAAGGGGGCTAACAAAGCATGCAGAGAAACATATGGACTACAGTCAGTAATTGTAGAACTACAAAGTGCTTCTATATGGTAAGTGGAGCTGATAAAATGGACAGTGAGTGTAGAAACAAAGAGGTGGTTTTAATGTTATGGCTGATAATAAATAAAATCAAGGACAATTCGTATAAATCATAAACAAGCAAAACAATTTCATGGTAAGAAAAAAAGCCCTTTGAAAACAATATTTTTCTCTATTTCTTTGTTCTGACTTCATGACTTGCCAATTAGTACTGAGTTTATCACAATGTACTGTACTGGACTGGCAGAATGGCTTTTAAAAAGCAACTACTGTTCAGGTATAGTGCTTATTAGCTAATATAAATACTTGATTTTTGCCTGGTAATGGACTGTAAAAGAAATGCTCTGTATATTAATAACATTTGCGACTATTAGATTCACCTAAACCAGGCTGTATTTAAAGCTTGTGTGTTTGTAGGTGTTTGATTGATACAGCCTCAGAGATAAAGACAGATAAAGACTCAAAGAAACATGTACTCCCATCTGTATTTTTAAAAGTCAATGAGGGCTGCCATCAGGTGCCTAGTGTGGGTGTGTGATAGGTAATAAGAAGATCGCTATAAAGGGAAAGAAAAAAAGAAACAATGTTTGATGCATGGCATTGATTGTCAGACTGTGCTGGATTTCTGATTTGCCCTTCAGTTCTGTAAGATTTCACATGAGTCGATTGCCAGAGCTTGGGGGCTTCTATTAAAATCAGATGAAGCCATTGTAAAAACGTTGGGCCACATTGAATTGTCAGGCATAGGTCATGGTAGTAATCACTCAGGTGAGGGATAGTGGTTTATTTGTCATGAAGTCAAGGTTTACAGAGCCATGTACTGTAGAAGAACAATGCTTTGTCTTTATGGGCTGTGATGAGGTCACAGAGTCAAGGAAGACTGATAGAGATGATTTATTTGACCTGAAGTCTTCCTACTCGTGCAAGGCTAAAATATTACATATTGACAGCTCGGTGAGATTATTGTGGCCTGTAGATATATTATTTGCTCTGCTTTTGGAACAGAGGTTATATGTTAGAGATGAGATAATGAGTTTTGCATTGATTGACAAGCATTTACGTGGAACAGTATTGGCATGCCCAGAATGTCCAGGTCTGCATAAGTCATAACGGGTCTTTAAAAAAAGGTAATAATACAAACCAAAGAAAACACTTTCTTTTTTATTGAATTAATTAATGTGTGTGATTGGGATATTTTAAATGAGTTGCCATGTGGGACAAATTATATTGTATTACATCTTTTAATATACATCGATCAGTTATAACATCAAAGCCACCGCCTTGTTTCTACACACACTGTCCATTTTATCAGCTCCACTTACCATATACGGTAGAAGCACTTTGTAGTTCTACAATTACTGACTGTAGTCCATCTGTTTCTCTGCATGCTTTGTTAGTCCCCTTTCATGCTGTTCTTCAGTGGTCAGGACTCTCCCAGGACCACCACAGAGCAGGTATTATTGAGGTGGTGGATCATTCTCAGCAATGCAGTAACACTGACATGGTGGTGGTGTGTTAGTGTATGTTGTGCTGGTATGAGTGGATAAGACACAGCAGCGCTGATGGAGTTATTTTGAACACCTCATTGTCACTGCTGGACGGAGAATAGACCACCAACCAAAAATATATCCAGCCTACAGCGTCCTGTAACCACTGATGAAGGTCTAAAAGATGACCAACTCAAACAGCAGCCATAGATGAGCAATCATCTCTGACTTTACATCTATAAGGTGGACCAATTAGGTAGGAGTGTCTAATAGAGTGGACAGTGAGTGAACATGGTATTTAAAAACTCCAGCAGCACTGCTGTGTCTGATCCACTCATACCAGCACAACACACACTAACACACCACCACGTCAGTGTCACTGCAGTGCTGAGAATGATCCACCACCTAAATAATACCTGCTCTGTGGGGGTCCTGACCATTAAAGAACAGGGTGAAAGCAGGCTAACAAAGCATGTAGAGAAACACATGGACAACAGTCAGTAATTGTAGAGCTACAAAGTGTTTCTATATGGTAAGTGGAGCTGATAAAATGGACAGTGAGTGTAGAAACAAGGAGGTGGTTTTAATGTTATGGCTGATCGGTGCATATACACTATAAAAGTACTGTTTCATTACCTGATCTCCACATTTAGACAGAAACATACAGCTTAATATTCTGATGTTTGCATATTCTATGCTGAATGAGCAGCAGTAACTGTCATAATTGTTCTATTGCACTGCATTTGAATAAGAAATAATATTAATGCAGCTCGAGCATGCTGTTTGTCCATGTTCATCTCCACATGCAACATCTGCTTTTTGTGACAGAACCGAGCGGGATCAATTTGTTTTTTGCATGCATAAATAATTCAACACATTGTTCCCCTGTAGATCTAAAACATACATACGCAAAAAAATGTATGTTCTTTCTGCTATATCTTATGAATCCTCTATCGTTTCACTTCTGTTAATTTATGACATTAAAAAACCCTGTTTATTTTTTTATTTATTTAATTATTAGGATTTTAATGTCATGTTTTACACACTTTGGTTACATTCATGACAGGGCAGGTAATTACTGGTTACACAAGATTCATAAGTTCACAAGTTAAATGTCAGACACAGTCATGGACAATTTTGTATCTCCAATTCACCTCACTTGCATGTCTTTGGACTGTGAGAGGAAACTCACGCAGACACAGGGAGAACATGCAAACTCCACACAGAAAGTACCCGGCATTGAACCCAGGACCTTCTTTCTGTGAGGTGACAGTGCTACCCACTGAGCCATGGTGCCACTCATTTATTATGTGTCATATATACTGTATATATACAGTATATATATATATACACTAATCAGCCATAACATTTAAACCACCGCCATGTTTCTACACTCACTGTTCATTTTATCAGCTCCACTTACCATATAGATGCACTTTGTAGTTCTACATTTACTGACTGTAGTCCATCTGTTTCTCTACATACTGTTTTAGCCTGCTTTTACCCTTTTCTTCAATGGTCAGGACCCCCACAGTGCACGTATTGTTTAGGAAGTGGATCACTCTCAGCACTGCAGTGACAATGACATGGTGGTGGTGTGTTAGTGTATGTTGTGCTGGTTATGAGTGGATCAGACACAGCAGATTGTTCTTTCAGTACATTAAGCCATTTTAACTTTTCTACTCTACCGGAGAAGCCGATTCTTAGCGTTTGTTAGCGCCCCGAGCTGTATAACACAAGTTTAAAAGTAAAACTACCACACAGTGAGGAAATTACAGCTAACCATAGATATGTGTGGATGCTTTTAGAGTGGATTTGATATTGATGATTATTTCACACTAATGGATCGTGTCGTAGTGCATTTTGGTGATGTTTTACTACACAGCTCAAGCCAAGCGCTGAGCAAAGCGACAATTTGTGCCGAGGCTCGCTGTCAGTGAAGGGCAAAACACTTCTCATGTGAATAAACTGGAGAAAGCAACCAATGGCGACAAACACGAGGAACAGAGTAACATTCTATGTCTTTTCATCATCAATAGTTGATTGATGCTTTTTGCATGAAAACGAACATCTGTAACAACAGCACACATGCTTGCAGGTAATCTACATGCTCCATCACCTTGGTACTACTGTTTACTTTTGTTGAGCAATGCCCACCATTGATAGTGCATCCTTGGTTCCCAAAAACTGGTGAAAATGCCGGTTCTCTTAAAAGCACCAAGTTTTAAAGAAGCCTAAACTGAACCAGTTTAAGAACTTTTGACCCTTTTGGTCAAAAATTGCTATCATTCAGATGAATAATAATAATAATAATAACAATAAAAGTTTAATGTTATTACCAGTTCACCTACTGGTAAAGGTGCAGTGTTCACACATTTATTTATTGGAGCCACAAGGCACCAAATCTATCTTTGGCACCACTGTGCCACCCCTGTCATGTTGATTCATTTTGGTTAATTACACTTTACAAAACCAGCAAATGTGGTCATGTGTTTGCCAATTAATATAATTACATTAGAAGCTGATAAACAAAAAAGTCCATGTCTATCTAACAGTGCAGACTAGTTAATTAAAACACAATTCTTATCAACACAATTGCTGCATATGACGTTTCAATCAACAGCCTGTTATAAACCTGTCATTTTGATGACACAAGTCATCATGACTTATCATAACAGTTATTATAAGTCTATGTGTATTACAACAGTGTGATGCCACAACTGTTATATCACATGGAAATAACACTATACACCGATCAGCCATAACATTAAAACCACCTCCTTGTTTCTACACTCACTGTCCATTTTATCAGCTCCACTTAGAAGCACTTTGTAGTTCTACAATTACTGACTGTAGTCCATCAGTTTCTCTACATACTTTTTTTAGCCTGCTTTCACCCTGATCTTCAATGGTCAGGACCCCCACAGGACCACTACAGAGCAGATATTATTTGGGTGGTGGCTCATTCTCAGCACTGCAGTGACACTGACATGGTGGTGGTGTATTAGTGTGTGTTGTGCTGGTATGAGTGGATCAGACACAGCAGAGCTGCTGGAGTTTTAAATACCTCACTGTCCCTGCTGGAGTTAAAATAGTCCACCAACCAAATATATCCAGCCTACAGCGCCCCATGGGCAGAGTCCTGTGACTACTGATGAAGGTCGTCTCTGACTTTACATCTACAAGGTGGACCAACTAGGTCATTAGCCATTTAGCCATTCGGCTAAAATCTTTGCCTACTTGTTAATGCTATGGGACGTAATTTGTATGTTAATATGTGCAGCCATCTTGAGAAGTGTAAACAAAGTAGTGCAACATTATACTGTAGAACAGAATAAAATGCCTTTATTTGTCATATATACATATACATGTATACAGTACAATGAAATTCTTTCTTCGCATATCCCAGCTGGGAACTGGGGTCAGAGCGCAGTGTCAACCATTGTCATCCCTGTATCAGAGACTGTTAAGGGGATTGCCCAACAGTGGCTGCATGGCAGAGCTGGGATACAAACTCTCAACCTTTCAGTTGATAGCCCAAAGCTCTAGCCACTAGGCTTCCACTGTGTATGATTGTAAAGCTACCACAAATGGGTTACACAAATTTTACGTTTCTCTCAAATGTAAATCCGTAAAAATGACGTATTTTTGTGTTGAAAGATGTAATCCCTAATAAAAACCAGCAAGTAAATGAGTACGTCTTTAATGTTTTTCATCAGTGTGGCCAAGATTTGCTCAACACAATCTTAAGCTTCAAGGTGTTTTGAAACAGAACAGGCTAAACATGAGGAATGAGTTCTGGCGTCAACTACTGCTGCTGTGTCTCATCTAGATGGAGTTGACATCACCTGTCTTTGCATAGGAAGGTCAGAGAATTGATTTCAAATAAATTTTTATGTGCTGAAGATACCGATCTTAATGACTAGCCCTTGTAAGGTCAGGGATTAGACAGGCTGAGGTGCTAACAAAAGCGGGTGAAGGCAATTGCATATATAAGTGAAGACTCCCCATCAAGCAGAGCTCGGTATATGTCTCGTATATGTGTGTGCAATTTTAATGACGGCTCTTTCTTTGTTGTTTGGGTGTAGGAAAGAAGCCTAAAGCAAAGACAGTCAGCCAACCAAATAAAATAAAAAAATAATAAAAAAATGAATAAAAATTATATTATTTGTATTCATTTTAAATAATAATAATAATTAAAAAAATGAATACAAATTAAATAAAAATAATAATATACATATACACACACCGATCAGCCATGACATTAAAACCACCTCCTTGTTTCTACATTCACTGTCTATTTTATCTGCTTCACTTACCATATAGAATCACTTTGTAGTTCTACAATTACTGACTGTAGTCCATCTGTTTCTCTGCATACTTTTTTTAACCTCCTTTCACACTGTTCTTCAATGATCAGGACCCCCACAGGACCACCACAGAGCAGGTATTATATGGGTGGTGGATCATTCTCAGCACATTCTCAGCACTGCAGTGACACTTACTGTGTTAGTGTGTGTTGTGCTGGTATGAGTGGATCAGACACAGCAGCGCTGCTGGAGTTTTTAAACACCTCACTGTCACTGCTGGACTGAGAATAGTCCACCAACCAAAAACATCCAGCCAACAGCGCCCCGTGGGCAGCGTCCTGTGCCCACTGATGAAGGTCTAGAAGATGATCAACTCAAACAGCAGCAATATATGAGCGATCATTACTGACTTTACATCTACAAGGTGGACCAACCAGGTAGGAGTGTCTAATAGAGTGGACAGTGACTGGACACGGTATTTAAAAACTCCAGCAGCATTGCTGTGTCTTACCCACTCATACCAGCACAACACACACTAACACACCACCACCATGTCAGTGTCACTGCAGTACTGAGAATGATCCAACACCCAAACAATACCTGCTCTGTGGTGTTCCTGTGGGGGTCCTGATCATTGAAGAACAGCATGAAAGGGGGCTAACAAAGTATGTAGAGAAACAGATGGACTACAGTCAGTAATTGTAGAACTACAAAGTGCTTCTATGTGGTAAGTGGAGCTGATAAAATGAACAGTGAGTGTAGAAACAAGGAGGTGGTTTTAATGTTAATGCTGATTAGTGTTTATCCTAAGTTTAAATAAATAAACAAAATTAAAAGCAACCGATAGGAAAACAATATGTAATAATTTTAACACACCACATGTACCAGAATTATTGCCCCCTGCGTTTAATACTACATATGGCCCCCCTTTTGCTAATAAAACTGCTCTCAGTCTTCTACTATAATAGTAACATTGGATAATACAGAGCAGGATATTTGAGGTGAGCTGAATAAATTTTGAAGGCACTGTAACAGAACACTGAAGGACCAGTCTTTATTTTTTTTACCAGTAATCTGGCCCAGATGGTCCAGTGCTTGATGTTCAACTCACGTTTTGTTGCATTTTCCCAGCCTTGAATGAGCTGTGTACACAGCCATTGTTTGAGAAGGAGAATTGAAAGCATGCCTTGTAAACTGTCGGCACCTGATGCCAAAGACAGAGTTTGATTGAGAAGGCTTGTGCAGGACACTTTTGTTCTGTCCTCAAGATTTGGGTTTAAGCCGAGCCCTCTGCAGATAGCGGCTGTGTAATGACTTATGAGGTGGAACACAGACGGCGGAGCAGCCCATGGGCGAGGGGCGAAAATGCGCCAGGGAACAGACTTAGGTTTACATGGCCGAGGCAATTTCTCTTCAGGGTTTTCCATGTAATTTAGGTTGAGCAATGCCCCTCCTCTGACAATTGAGACGAAGGCTCTATGTAATTAACCTAGAAATAATATGACACCCTAACTCAACCTCCTGCTTCGTCGTAACACAGTCATCATCTTTTTCCAACAATTCAATTTCGCACTTTTCCCATCGCTCCTTTGAATAAACATTTTAATGAAATCAAATTAGGTATAACCCTCTTATGGGGTCAACCCTTTAAAGCCTGGGTGACATCCCAGGGCACAGATGTGTGCCGTTTGCAATTTTATATCACAATAAATCTCCTGAAGCTGTGCTTGTGCAGCACTTTACCATATTTTTGCACAGGAATGTATGCACTGTACATAGCCAAAAGTATGTAGACACCTGCTATAAGAGCTTTATTCTTTTGTGAAAGGAATTGACTATATTGGTACATAGAATGAATCCCTTCATTTGTCATTGATACATATACAGATGTACAGTACAATGAAATTCTGTCTTCCCATATCCCAGGGTTAAGGGCCTTGCTCAAGAGCCCAACAGTGGCTGCATAGCGGAGCTGGGATTTGAACTCTCAACCTTTCAGTTGATAGCCCAAAGTTCTACCCACTAGGGTACCACTGTCCCTAAATTAATTAATTCCAGAGGTTTAAAACTGACAATGGGACAGGGGAATTTCTCCACTCCAAAAATCACACACTCACTTTCTAAACTGCTTATCCCAGCTCTCAATGGGTGCAAGGCACACAGAAACACCCTGGACAGGGCGCCAGTCCATCACAGGGCAGACATACTGTACACACAAATACATTCACACCTCAACACACACACACACACACAAATAAATTGATCAGCCATAACATTAAAACCACCTCCTTGTTTCTACACTCACTGTCTATTTTATCAGCTCCACTTACCATATAGAAGCACTTTGAAGTGCTACAATTATTGACTGTAGTCCATAATTTAATGGTCAGGACCCCCAGCACCACCACAGAACAGGTATTATTTGGGTGGTGGATGATTCTCAGCACTGCAGTGACAATGACGTGGTGGTGGTGTGTTAGTGTGTGTTGTGCTGGTATAAGTGGATTAGACACAGCAGTGCTGCTGGAGTAAATACCATGTCCACTCACTGTCCACTCTATTAGACACTCCTATCTAGTTGGTCCACCTTGTAGATGTAAAGTCAGAGACGATCGCTCATCTATTGCTGCTGTTTGAGTTGGTCATCTTCTAGACCTTCATCAGTGGTCATAGGATGCGCCGTTGGCTGTGATATTTTTGGTTTGTGGACTATTCTCAGTCCAGCAGTGACAGTGAGATGTTTAAAAACTCCATCAGCATTGCTGTGTCTTATCCACTCATACCAGCACAACACACACTAACACACCACCACCATGTCAGTGTCACTGCAGTGCTGAGAATGATCCACCTGCCAAATAATACCTGCTCATTAATGAGCCTTACTTTGTGCTAAAGCAGAACACGAGCCTTCCTCAAACTGTTAGAACAAAGCTGGATCTCTTTATGATTCGAATGTGATTTACGCCTCTCCTCCCTCACACACTCCCATTCCGTTTTACGATAACAGTGTTTTAGTTGAAGTTACTGGGAGTCTAGCAGGACAGAAATTTGACAAATTGACAAGTTGGGTGTCAAGTTAAATTTGACAAGTTGGATGGATGACATCCAGTGACAAGTCTAAGTTGAAAATAACTGAGCTTTGTACTATTAGACATTCTACCGCTATTGGTTGTCAATGGAGATTCCATGGGTGTGTGTTATTTTATGCACCTGTTAAAAATGAATGTGGCTGAAGTAGCCTGACATTCTACTAGAAAGGCTTTTTTTTTGTTTTACTGGATAACCACAAGTCAGAAATACAGCCTTTATATCAGTTTATTATGTTGATTGTTTAGTTGAAAATTATAGAAAACTGGTAGCTCCAAAATATAGAAATGTATTGATAAAAAAATGCCTCCATTGCATCAAACATTTCCATTTTTATTTAATACTGAGGTGGAGGAGGAAGAAGCAAATGGTGGGAGTGGTAAGTGAATTTGTAAATAAGCTCTCCTCTGAGAGATGGAAACAGATAGACACAAACAGTAACATAATAAAGACATACATCCTGCGAGTGAGGCAGCATACATTAAATTAAAGCCAGCCGCTAGTAAAAAAAAAAAAAAAGTATATATATATCACGCTATTTTATTTGACCGTATATCACCATCACCTCAACAGCGATGTTTAACAGCTAAACGCCTCACACATTTTATTGACCAAATAAGTAATGATTTTTTATGTCGTAAATGGACTTAGTACTACACTTCTAAGACAGAGACAATTGAATTTAAGTGCAAATCAATTTAAGAGCATTTCCATAACTATTAGTCAATAAGGTTAAAATTACCACGAGACAGAGAGAGATATCATGGCTATATCATTAATTACAATTCAACTAGATTTACCTAGAAAAAAGAGATGCATAATTCCTCTACTATTACAACCACTATACTACTACTACTACTACTACTACTACTACTACTACTACTAATAATAATAATAATAATAATAGTAATAATAATAATTAAAATAAATCAAAATTGAAAATGTATGAGCAATTCCTCCACACATAATAATCATAATAATAAATAAACAAATAAAAATGAAAAATGTATGAATAATTCCTAAACTAATAATAATAATAATAATAATAATAATAATAATAATAATAATAATAATAATAATAATAATAGTAATGTTAATAAATAAAAATGAAAAATGTATAAGTAATTCCTAAACTAATAATAATAATAATACTATTGACAATAATAATAATAGTAATAATCATACTATTAATAATAATAATAATAATAATAATAATAATCATAATCATAATCATAATCATAATCATAATAATACTGTTGACAATAATAATAATAATATTAATAATTAATTAATATTAATTAGTAGCACTGTCGCCTCACAGCAAGAAGGTCCTGGGTTTGATCCCCAGGCGGGGAGCTCCGGGTCCTTTCTGTGTGGAGTTTGCATGTTCTCCCCGTGTCTGCGTGGGTTTCCTCCGGGAGGTCCGGTTTCCTCACACAGTCTAAAGACATGCAAGTGGGGTGAATTGGAGATACAAAATTGTCCATGACTGTGTTAAATATAACTTGTGTGAACTGATGAACCTTGTGTAATGAGTAACTACCAAACTACCTAAACAAACAAATAATCGAATAAAACCTTGGAATCGAACCTAGGACCTTTTAGCTGTGAGGTACCCACCAAGTCACCATGCTGTCCAGTAATAATAATTATAATACTTTTGACAATAATAATAATAGTAATAATAATACTATTAATAATAATAATAATAATAATAATAATAATAATAATAATAATATTGACAATAATGATATTAATAATAATAATACTATTAACAATAATAATATTAATGATAATAATAATAATAGTAATAATAATAATAATAATACTATTAACAATAATAATAATAGTAATAATAATAATAATACTATTGACAATAATAATAATAGTAATAATAGTAATAATAATACTATTAACAATAATAATAATAGTAATAATAATAATAATAATAATAATACTATTGACAATAATAATAATAGTAATAATAATAATAATAATAATAATACTATTGACCATAATAAGAAAGAAAGAAAGAAAGAAAGAAAGAAAGAAAGAAAGAAAGAAAGAAAGAAAGAAAGAAAGAAAGAAAGAAAGAAAGAAAGAAAGAAAGAAAGAAAGAAAGAAAAAGTATGCGTAATTCCTTTCACTAAAAAAAACATAAAGCCAAGGGTTTGTGGACATATGAACACAGTAAGGCTGAGTACGGCTGTGGGAACTTGTACTCAATGAGTCAAAAGAATGAGGTCATTTATTTCATACGGCCAGAGATTTCAACTCATCCCAATGGTGTTCAGTTGGGTTAAAGCCAGATTAGTTTCTACACACCAAACTCATCAAACCATGTGTTTATGGAACTTCATGCACAATGTTACGGTTATGCTGAAACTGTAAAGGACCTTATCCAAACTGATTGGTAAAGAATGAAAAGTTGGATGCAGGCAATTTTGATGAAAATAACAAAAGGTAAAAGGTACCTGATCTGTATTAGTCCATATGCTAAAAAGACAAATAAGGTAAATTGTGAATATTTAATAGCTTTCTTGTCAGTTATAAACAATATTTAATTTCTCTTGGCTGCATATAAAACACAGAATGCATATAATTATGTTATGATGAATGCTTCATATCATGCTTGCAAAAAAATCCAGCTGTTCTCACAGCTCCGTTGGCTCCATGATTCTTTCAGAACACATTTCAAAACTCTTTTACTTATTTTACAATTTTTAAATCATTAATGGCAAAGTACATTTGTGCATTTCAGACAGCTTGACTGAATGCATGCACAGTGATGGACTGCTTAATGTACCAAGAACTAAATAGAAAACAACATGGAGTTATGGAACTCTCTCCCACAGGACACTTCCCAAGCACCATCAATTCAAGTACTTTTATAATATAAAACAGGCTGAACATGTTGCTTGGTTAAATCATTATCATAATAGTCGTTTCTATTATGTTTTGTTCTTGTGATTCATATGTCATTGAAAACATACACTCACAGGGCACTTTATTAGGAACACCTACCTAGTATGTACATTCACTGATTGTTTGGGTTGACTGATCTGTTCCTCTGTAGACTATGTCACCCCCTGTACCTTATTTGTCAGTCTATGTTTGTATGTGTATATATTACAACCCCAAATCAGAAATAGTTGAGACAGCATGGAAAATGCAAATAATAAAAAAAACACAGAGTTTCTTACATTTACTTTGACTTTTATTTGATTGCAGACAGGATGAACCTGAGATATTTCATGTTTTGTCTGGTCAATTTCATTTCATTTATTAATAAACATCCATTCCTGCATTTCAGGCCTGTAACGCATTCCAAAAAAAGTTGGGACAGTAAAGCATTTACCACTTTGTAATGTTGCCATTCTTTACCAAGTGATTTAGTGTTTCAGGTTTTATTTTGTCTCATTCTTTCTGCAAACACGTCTTAAGATGTGCAACAGTACGGGGTCGTCGTTGTCGCTTTTTTCGTTTCAAAATTCTCCACACATTCTCTATTGGGGACAGGTCGGGACTGCAGGCAGGCCAATCCAGTACCCGTACCCAATTCTTCCACAGCCATGCCTTTGTAATGTGTGCAGCATGTGGTTTTGCACATGCTGCCTTTCCTGGATGCTGCTTTTGTATCAAACCATGATTACAATCACTTGTTAACATCACCTGTTTGGAATCACTATAATCATTATTTAATATTTTTCACCTCATTACTATCCATAAATTGCCCCTGTCCCAACTTTTTTTTGGAATGTGTTGCGGGTCTGAAATGCAGAAATGGAGGAGCAGACAAAACATGAAATATCTCAGGTTCATCTTGTCTGCAATCAAATAAAAGCCAAAGTAAGTGTAAGAAACAGAGAAAGAAAAACAGAGAGAGAGAGAGAAAGAGAGAGAGAGAGAGAGTTTTGGGAGGTATAGTTCAGCAGCTAAGAGAGTAGGTTTTACATGTACTTTCTAGGGCAGCACGGTGGCTCGGTGGGTAGCACTGTCGCCTCACAGCAAGAAGGTCCTGGGTTTGATCCCCGGGGCGGTCCGGGTCCTTTCTGTGTGGAGTTTGCATGTTCTCCCAGTATCTGCATGGGTTTCCTCCGGGAGCTCCGGTTTCCTCCCACAGTCCAAAGACATGCAAGTGAGGTAAATAGGAAATACAAAATTGTCCATGACTGTGTTCTATATAACCTTGTGTGAACTGATGATCCTTGTGTAATGAGTAACTACCAAATCTAAACAAACAAATAGTAAACAAACATGTTCTTTCTATGTTAGTGTGGATTTATTCTGGGTACTTCTGCCTCCTCCCACCTCTAAACTGGTAGACTGGCTGCTCTAGGTATGCATAAATAAGTGACTGAAAGTGTAAGTGTATGTTACCCTGAGATACTGAGATGGACTGATGCTTTGTTCAGGGTGCATTCCTGTCTTGTGCCCACTGTTTCCAAATAGCATTGTACCCACCAAAATAACCATAATGATGTGGTTAGCGAAAACCAATGAATGGTGTAGTTGGTTATAGGCAGTAAAACTAATTGACTATATTTTGTTCCTGAAATGTCTTTAGCTACAGGTGCACGTTTTTAAGCTCTGTATTTCTGGGTTCGTAATTAAGAGACCTACTTATCCAGGTCTTCAGGGACGATTAGTCAGTTTTTGAGATTGCTTTAACCTCTCTTATGAATATTTTACCTTTAAAGTAACTAATTTACATCTCAAAGGAAAAGTAATCATGATAACCTTTCACAATAGCCTTACATGTATTTTAAATAAACCCCAGAAGAGATAATGCTAAATAAATACCTCATTTGTCATCATCACTACCATTTCAAACGTTTAGCTTAAGCTAAGATACATTATTACTTGTTTGTTCAAAAATAATCAGCATTTTTAAATAACCTCTTTAACCTGGTCAGAGTCGCAGTGGATCTGAAATAGTTCCAGTGATAGTTCAGTGGTTAAGGTACTGGACTAGTAAACAGAAGGTTGCCGGTTCAAGCCACGCCACCACCAAGTTGCCACTGTTGGGTCCCTGAGCAAGACCCTTAACCCTCAATTGCTCATCGTGTTCCGCTCATTGTGTAAGTCGCTTTGGATAAAAGCGTCTGCTAAATGCTGAAAATGTAAATGTAATGTAAATCTGAAATCACTGGGCGCAAAGCAGGAATACAACTGGACAAAGCATTAGTCTACCATAGGGCAACACACTCACCCATTTATTCACTCCTAGGGCAATCTAATGTAGACAATTATCCTCCTGGCATGTTTTTGGGAGGTGCAAGTAAACCCAAGGACTCACTGAAACCCACACAGCCATGACAATAACATGTAAATCTACTAGCAAACAATGACTGAATGAGAAAATGAAACATGTTCTCAGGAATCTGTTTCTCTTATTTTCCTAATAATAAGACTAAACTGCATTGCAGCTTTAACAGCCTCCACTCTGGAAGGCTTTTCACAAGATTTTAGATGGATGGATGGATGGATGGATGGATGGAAGGAAGGAAGGAAGGAAGGAAGGAAGGAAGGAAGGAAGGAAGGAAGGAAGCAAGGAAGCAAGGATGAAAGGGTTAGTGGAAGACAGGAAGAAAAAAAAAGGAAGGAAGAATAGATGGAAGGAAGGAGGGATGGATGGAAGAGGAAGGATGGATGGATGGATGGATAGAAGGAAGGAAGGTTGGATGGATGGATGGAAGGAAAGGTAGGTGGATGGATGGATGGATGGAAGGAAGGAAGGAAGGAAGGAAGGAAGGAAGGAAGGAAGGAAGGAAGGAAGGAAGGAAGGATGAAAGGGTTAGTGGAAGACAGGAAGAAAAAAAAGGAAGGAAGAATAGATGGAAGGAAGGAGGGATGGATGGAAGAGGAAGGATGGATGGATGGATGGATAGAAGGAAGGAAGGTTGGATGGATGGATGGAAGGAAAGGTAGGTGGATGGATGGAAGGTAGGATGGATGGATGGATGGAAGGGTAGGTGGATGGATGGATGGAAGGAAGGAAGGAAGGAAGGAAGGAAGGAAGGAAGAAGGAAGGAAAGAAAGAAAGAAAGAAAGAAAGAAAGAGAAAGAAAGAAAGAAAGAAAGAAAGAAAGAAAGAAAGAAAGAAAGAAAGAAAGAAAGAAAGAAAGAAAGGATGGATGGATGGAAGGGTTAGTGGAAGACAGGAAGAAAAAAAAGGAAGGAAGGATGGATGGAAGAGGAAGGAGGGATGGATGGAAGAGGAATGATGGATGGATGGATAGAAGGAAGGAAGGAAGGTTGGGTGGATGGATGGATGGATGGAAGGAAGGAAGGAAGGAAGGAAGGAAGGAAGGAGGAAAGAAAGAAAGAAAGAAAGAAAGAAAGAAAGAAAGAAAGAAAGAAAGAAAGAAAGAAAGAAAGAAAGAAAGAAAGAAAGAAAGAAAGAAAGAAAGAAAGAAAGAAAGGATGGATGGATGGAAGGGTTAGTGGAAGACAGGAAGAAAAAAAAGGAAGGAAGGATGGATGGAAGAGGAAGGAGGGATGGATGGAAGAGGAATGATGGATGGATGGATAGAAGGAAGGAAGGAAGGTTGGGTGGATGGATGGATGGAAGGAAGGGTAGGTGAATGGATGGAAGGTAGGATGAATGGATGGATGGATGGAAGGAAGGAAGGAAGGTTGGGTGGATGGATGGATGGAAGGAAGGGTAGGTGAATGGATGGAAGGTAGGATGGATGGATGGATGGATGGATGGAAGGAAGGGTTGGTGGAAGACAGGTAGAAAAAAAAGGAAGGAGGGATGGATGGAAGAGGAAGGATGGATGGATGGAAGAGGAATGATGGATGGATGGATAGAAGGAAGGAAGGAAGGAAGGAAGGAAGGAAGGTTGGGTGGATGGATGGATGGAAGGAAGGGTAGGTGAATGGATGGAAGGTAGGATGGATGGATGGAAGGAAGGGTTGGTGGAAGACAGGTAGAAAAAAAAGGAAGGAGGGATGGATGGAAGAGGAAGGAGGGATGGATGGAAGAGGAAGGAGGGATGGATGGAAGAGGAATGATGGATGGATGGATAGAAGGAAGGAAGGAAGGAAGGAAGGTTGGGTGGATGGATGGATGGAAGGAAGGGTAGGTGAATGGATGGAAGGTAGGATGGATGGATGGATGGATGGATGGAAGGAAGGGTTGGTGGAAGACAGGTAGAAAAAAAAGGAAGGAGGGATGGATGGAAGAGGAAGGATGGATGGATGGATAGAAGGAAGGAAGGTTGGGTGGATGGATGAATAGATGGAAGGAAGAAAGGAAGGAAGGGAGGATGGATGGAGAGAAGGAAGGGAGGAAGGAAGGGAGAATGGATGGATAAATGGATGAGTGGGAAGATGGAGGTATGGAAGGATGGATGGAAGAATGAATGGTGGATGGAAGGAATCAGTCAGCTACTGATATTGAGGAAGAAAGGAATTGAGGATGGTTGGTTGGATGGATGAATGGATGGAAGGAAAGATGGATGGAAGGAAGAAAGGAAAGATGGATGGAAGGAAGAAAGGAAGGAAGGATGGATAGATGGATGGAAGAAAGGGTTGGCAGAAGAAAGGAAGGAAAAAAGGAAGGAAGGAGGGATGGATAGAAGAATGGAGGGATAGATGGAAGGAAGGATGGGTGGATGGATGGATAAGTGACAGGATAGATAGATGAATAGATGGATGATGAATGGATAGAAGGAAGGAAGGAAGGAATGAAGGATGGATGGATGGATGGATAAATAGATGGATGAATGGATGGAATGATGGGTGGATGGATGGATGGATGATTCAACTGATCCAATTGGTGCTTCATAGAGTTGAGATCAGGTCTCTGCTCAGACCAGTTACATCAAACTTGTCAATCCATATCTTTAAGGTCCGCGTTCTGCCCATCCTGGCATGTTTTCTTTTTTCCCCTAGTTTATTTATCCATTGTCTGCCTTTTTCTCCACACGCTCCCTCTGACATGTGTACAGTCCATGACCCCTTCTTATTCCCTCATTCATTGGTGGATTTACACATGAAACCAGTCTCATGCATGAAGAGTCATGCCACTTCTGTGCAGGCATCTTAGGCTACTAACCAGGGTCCTTACACAGCTAGCCCACCTGGCATGTTTTTGAAAGGTGCAAGGAAACCCGAATACCCAGAAGAAAGCCACACAGAGATGTACAGAGATACAGTAAGTACTGCTCACAGACAGCGACCAGAGGAAAGGATCTTGCCATGCATATTTTTTCCCAAATACTTAAACTAAATTGCATAACCATGGTATTAATATGATATAGTACTATAGTGCAAGGTCAGGCACTAATAGGGTTCAAGAAGGCCTGGCTCACAGCCCAGTGAATTTCCTCCGCATCAAACTCATCAACCCATGCTTTATGTCAAACTCCACACAGACTGCAGGCTGCTGTTGCTGTGAGACACTCACTCTACCAGCTGTACCACCAAGACTACACGGCATGAAAAACCTTGGATATCATCAGAACGATATGATTAGCGAATGCATCAGTGCCACAACAGTCATCTGAGCAATCTTGCTAAGCTAAGCCTACCTGATGATCAATGAATACATTCACGGTGAACGAGCTTCAATCAGAATTCACGACAGGCTTGCACGCTTCTATAAAGTGAGTGAGAAACAAAGCATGACCATGACTATTAACACCTGACTAACTGGATTAGACGGATTTGGTATTTGGATGAATACACACCGCTTCATGCAATGCTTCACAGACGGTTTGGTCTGTCGAACTGTCAGCTATCGTGTTATCCTGTGAAAAGGCGTCGACGCAGTGCAGTCTTAGCGCAATAATTCGTATCCTCTATCAACGGCAGAATGCTGCTATTGATTTTATTTCTGAAGGACCGTGGACGGGACAGCTGGGAATCATCAGCTGACATATCATTCTAAATGTTCAACAGAAAGAAGTACGTGAAGTGTGCCAGCTTTCATGATGGAAAAGACAGTGAGGAGTTAGCATAAAAAATAATGTTTGCATAAAAAAAATTAATAAAATGAAAATAAGTAAATAAATGAATATTAAATATAAATGAATATTTATGTCATTTATGATCATTTATCTGATATTTTATTGATATATGTATCAATATCTTACATAAAAGATCCCGAAAAAGGGGCACTCAGGTGGCACAGTGGCAAAACACGCTAGCACACCAGAGCTGACATTTCAAACTCATCGTTTCGAATCTCAGCTCTGCCATACGGCAGGCTGGGTGCTTAAATGAACAACGATTGGCTGTTGTTTATACAGGGTGGGAGCCAGACAGGAATTCCTCATTACTGATGCAATTACGACCTCTGCCGGCTGATTGATGCCACCTCAAGTCGAGGGATGTGTCTCTCCGTACACAAAGCTGATCCGCATATGAACTCGCCTTGTGCAGGTGGAAAAGATGCAGTCGGCTACTGCACACATGTCGGCGGGGACGTGTGTCAGTCTCGCTCTCCTCAACCAGGGCGGAGATCAACATCAGTAGAGAGTAAGTGTAATGCAATTGGGTAATTGGATACACAAAAGTTGGGAGAAAATGCATAAACAAAATAATAAAACAAAGAACCTGAAAAAGAATTGTAAACATTAAGGCATTGAAACATTGAAGAATTAAGGCAAAAAGGTCACATAAAGGGGATGTTTTGATTGTGCAGCAGTCAAAGCCCACAATCGCAAAATCGCAGACGACTCTGTGACTCTTCTGGTCTCCCAAACTACACAAGAAGCAAGTGATCAAGGCTGTTTGTGCATTGATATGCAGCAAAAAAGCAAGGAGGATAAAGAAAATGATTCAAGGTGAAGAAATGGATTGGGTTACATGGTCAGCAGGGGTTGTCTGTTCTGTTCTGCAGATAGAATCTAATGTATATGTAAGGTAAATAAATAATTGTGCAATGCAACGTCGGTTTTATGGTTCGGAGTGGACGATAAGGTCACAAATACTGTAAAGCTTGTGTGTATTGATGTATGCTGATAGAAACTATATTATGCCCCTGTTACACAAATTTACAACTCCTCTCCCAGGTTGCCCCTCACTACGTCTTGAGGTCTCATTGGCTGTAGTGCAACACCGCACTCACTGCTAGTTACAACCTGATCACAACACTTTTCACAGTAGAGGATTCGAAGTCGCCGACAGGTCCAGATATTTAGCATGTTATGCCAAGTTCACACTACACAACTTTCAAGTTGTTCAGATCGCTGTACAGTTCACATTACACAACTTGATCTCTTGTAATCAGGAGTCTTTTAAGTCGTTGTGGTTTTCACACTACACGACTGATCAGCGACAGGGGGTCACACTATACAATTTATCCCCAGGAGGGATCTCAGATGAGTCTGTCAGGTCTCCCAAACTACGTTTTGTCACGAAAACACATGCGAAAAGTGACGAGGGGTTTAGTGATACCATGTCCAAAAATGTGTGTCAACAAGAAGCGAGCGATCAAAGTTGTTTAAGCGCTGATATGCAGCGTAAAAGCAAGGAGGAAAAATAAATGAATCTGGGTGAAGGGTGGGTTTGGCTACGTGGCCAGCAGGGATTGTCTGTTGGAAGTCAAATCAATATGTTCTGCAATGCAACGTTGGTATTATGGTTTGGCCTGGAAGTCACAAATACTGTAAAGCTTGTGTGTGTCAATGTATGCTTATATAAACTGTATTATGCCCCCGTTCCACATATAAACAACTTCTTCCCCATGGTTTCCCCTCTGTATTTTGCGTTCATAACAATTACAACCTGATCACAACACCTTTCACACTACAGGATTTTGAGTCGCCAACAGCTCCAGATATTTAACATGCTAGATATCGAGCTGCTCTGATCGAGTAGTTAACAGTTTACACATAGCGATCGAGAGCCAATTTCTGACCACATAATACCTTTTCCAACTCAGTGAATCAATTTATATGAATTCTCAAGGTAAAATTTCTTTGTAAGGTCTACCATTAGGGAAGGGACTGTCCACAGAAAACCAATGTAGCATTGGATTGGTTAATTTTATAATTAAAAAGTTGGAAAAATCTAAAATGACAGACTTTCTCCTTGTGTCAGGCCAGTATATATACAGTATATATATATATTAGGGCTGTCGAAGTTAACGCGATAATAACGCATTAACGCGACCTCAATTTAACGCGATTAAAAAAATTAGTGCCATTAACGCAAGTTCTAGTTCATGTTGACACTTGACTGGTAGAACAAACGTTTTAATGTCGGACTTGCCACCGTTTTTCATTTGCGGTTTGTTAACATAATGTAACCGATCGTGGTAGTGATGCACTTGCATAATAAAGAAATAAATACACGCTATATTCACAAGTTGTCGGGAGCAGAACACTTTATTACACTTAATTAACTTCTTCTTCTGTACCGAATACCGGAAAGCTGAGTCAAGCACGTTAGTTCATGAACTATGGAAGCCCCAAAGGGTCAAAACACACTCACTTCGTGTAGAAACGTCCATCAAACCATCGTCACGATACAACCACAGACAAGTCTGATACAATAACTACGCCTTATCCCACCTAAAGCACCGCTGATCTACAATGTTTGCTGATGGAGAAATTCTAACCTACAATCTGACATTTACTGCCTAGTATGTGAGTGAATAAAACTCCCTTACAGTTTTCTCTTGTCCCAGCAGTTTTTAACATCAGTACATTTAGCATAAAATGTGTTCACCATTTTAATTGTAACATTTCACTTAAAAATCCTTGTTTTCTATAACATTTACACAGATTTTTTTAAATGCGATTAATCGCGATTAACTATATGAAATTCTGAGATTAATCGCGATTAAAAATTTTAATCGTTTGACAGCCCTAATATATATATATATATATATATATATATATATACAGTATATATACAGTATATATATATACAGTATATATACACACACACACACACACACACACACAACACAAAGCCATTACATTAAAACCACCTCTTTGTTTCTACACGCCCTGTCCATTTTATCAGCTCCACTTACCATATAGAAGCACTTTGTACAATTACTGACTGTAGTCCATCAGTTTCTCTGCATGCTTTGTTAGCCCCCTTTCACCCTGTTCTTTAATGGTCAGGACCCCCTGTTTAGGTGGTGGATCATTCTCAGCGCTGCAGTGGCAATGGCTTGGTGGTGGTGTGTTAGTGTGTGTTGTGCTGGCATGAGTGGTTCAGACACATCAGCGCTGCTGGAGTTTTTAAAAACTGTGTCCACTCACTGTCCACTCTATTAGACACTCCTAGATAGTTGGTCCACCTTGTAGATGTAAAGTCAGAGATGATCACTCATCTATTGCTGCTGTTTGAGTTGGTAAAAAAAAGCTTTATTCAGTTGTGAGTTTATTGAGTCCTTTCTGTGTCGAGTTTGCATGTTCTCCCTATATCCATGTGGGTTTTCTCTGGGACTCTGGTTTCCTCCCACAAATCCAAAGGCTGTAACTGTAACTCTAATTAGATAAAACAGACAATGACTTAATGAATGAACAACTTAATTAATAAACTATTAATTAAAATTAATTTAGACTTCTCAAAAAGACTTTTGTATTCAATTTCAGCCAATGGTAGCTCAGTACTAAATCACTAAAGAACATATTTATGCCTTAGTTGGATTTAACTAAGCAGAAGAATTGTGCCTCTACTCAGATTAGTTTAAATTTAAGTATGAAGACTATTTTGATAAAGAAATTAAAATAAAGATATTTGGACTGTCTGTTCCAGCAGCATCAACAGCGTTTTTTAGAAAAGCAAATGATCCCCTGTGTGCATAAATTTGCTTAAAATAGGTTTATTTTTTCCCAGTATTTACAGACGAGCTTCTTTATTGCTCTTACAAGTTGTACCCTCCAGCTCGTAAGAGCAATAACGGTGACTGTTCTCAATTTTTCTTGAATTAATGGCTTTCTGTTTGAAGTGTGTATTTCTGAGAATGGATATCGGGCATGCAAAGATGATTTTGGTGCAAGGATTTGCATAGAAACCTCCCAGTCCGGAGAGTTCTAAACGGATTGCGGTCGGAGAGGAATCGGGATGAGAGCCTCGCGTCGGGAAGGTGAACCACGGCTCATCTCGGTATGAAAGGAGGAAATCTGACTTGTTTGGTAAACAGTGCCCCGAGGCACTTCTTTCCTTCTATATATGCGCAGTGCTCGGGAGCGGCCCGTGTCCCTCTGCTGTTTCTAATAGTGCAAGTTGTCTCAAATCAACATACAAAATGCCAACAGGGATAAACAGAAAAAAGAAAAAAAAAATCACTAGATAGGCAAAGCCTGTATATGGAAAATGTCGTTTATATATATATATATACCGATCAGCCATAACATTAAAACCACCTCCTTGTTTCTAGGACACAGCAGTGCTGATGGAGTTTTTAAACACCTCACTGTCACTGCTGGACTGACAATAGTCCACCAACCAAAAATATCCAGCCAACAGCGCCCCATGGGCAGCATCCTGTGACCACTGATTAAGGTCTAGAAGATGACCAACTAAAACAGCAGCATTAGATGAGCGATCGTCTCTGACTTCACATCTACAAGGTGGACCAACTAGGTAGGAGTGTCTAACAGAGTGGACAGTGAGTGGACACAGTATTTAAAAACTTCAGCAGCGCTGCTGTGTCTGATCCACTCATACCAGCACAACACACACTAACACACCACCACCATGTCAGTGTCACTGCAGTGCTGAGAATGATCCACCACCCAAATAATACTTGCTGTGGTGGTCCTGGCCATTGAAGAACAGGGTGAAAACAGGCTAAAAATGTATGTAGAAAAACAGATGGACTACAGTCAGTAATTGTAGAACTACAAAGTGCTTCTATATGGTAAGTGGAGCTGATAAAATGGACAGTAAGTGTAGAAACAAGGAGGTTTTAATGTTATGGCTGATCGGTGTATACTCCTGGCACACTTCTGCATGTAGCAGATTCTTTAACAGTACCATCATTAAATAATGCCTTGCATTTATAAAGATTTATAATTGCCACATATTTCAGAGCTTAAAGGAAAAGAAGTAGTTCATCTTTTAAAATGGCACAGTTCATACCCTTTGCTGCATCTGAAATACAATAAAATGCTTAATTTTGTGTGTTACAGCAGAGTTTGTTTTGTCAGGCATAGCTCGGAGGCTAAGCTCCCGAATGTTGAACGCCCTAAAGCAAAGCTACAGCAACACAGGAGCACAGAAAACACAACCTCACCAGCTAAACCCCCCCACCCCCTGTCATACAATAAGTGATTTAAGTGTGCAAAAAGCTATTTTTAAGCACTTCCTCCACGTTCTACTGTGTGTCTGTATTTTTAACTCAGTACGTCAGTGATTGTGATTCTTTTTTATTTTATTTTACTGTCTAGGTTACCTGACACATCACATTTTCAACACTAAGAAGCAACAAAAACAGCAAAATGCTATTCAGTACTAGAAGTGGATAAAAACAACAATTACTCACAGACCTACCAGCATATCAAACGTTATATGTCCATGAGTACACTATATGATCCCCAGGTGGGGCGGTCTGGGTCATGAAGTGTAAAACATGACGTTAAAATCCTAATAAACAAACAAACAAACACTATATGGTGCAAAAGTATTTGGACAACTGACCATGAGCTTGTTGGACATCCCATTTAAAAACAAATGGTACTGGCGCTCAAGTGGCATAGCATTAAAACACGCTAGCACACCGGAGCTGACATCTTAAACAGTGATTGGCTTGTTCATAGGGAGGGCACTGGAGGGGATTCTGATGCAGTAATGACCTTTAATGCAAATTCTGATGCAGTACTGACCTCTTCTGGCTGATCGATGGTGTCTGCATAGAGAAATGGAATAATGGAGAGAAGTGCGTGAGTATGAACTGGTCTTGTGCTGGTGAACAAATGCATTTGAGTAGCGTAATGCAAATGCAAAAACCGATATATGTAAAATGAAACCGACATATATAGAATGAAAACAGATATATACGTGTATAAACGTATATATATATATAAATAGAATGAAAACTGATATATGTGTATATATATACAGGGGTTGGACAAAATAACTGAAACACCTGTCATTTTAGTGTGGGAGGTTTCATGGCTAAATTGGACCAGTCTGGTGGCCAATCTTCATTAATTGCACATTGCACCAGTAAGAGCAGTGTGTGAAGGTTCAATTAGCAGGGTAAGAGCACAGTTTTGCTCAAAATATTGCAATGCACACAACATTATGGGTGACATACCAGAGTTCAAAAGCGGACAAATTGTTGGTGCACGTCTTGCTGGCGCATCTGTGACCAAGACAGCAAGTCTTTGTGATGTATCAAGAACAACGGTATCCAGGGTAATGTCAGCATACCACCAAGAAGGACAAACCACATCCAACAGGATTAACTGTGGACGCAAGAGGAAGCTGTCTGAAAGGGATGTTCGGGTGCTAACCCGGATTGTATCCAAAAAACATAAAACCACGGCTGCCCAAATCACGGCAGAATTAAATGTGCACCTCGACTCTCCTGTTTCCACCAGAACTGTCCGTCGGGAGCTCCACAGGGTCAATATACACAGCCGGGCTGCTATAGCCAAACCTTTGGTCACTCGTGCCAATGCCAAACGTCGGTTTCAATGGTGCAAGGAGCGCAAATCTTGGGCTGTGGACAATGTGAAACATGTATTGTTCTCTGATGAGTCCACCTTTACTGTTTTCCCCACATCCGGGAGAGTTACGGTGTGGAGAAGCCCCAAAGAAGCGTACCACCCAGACTGTTGCATGCCCAGAGTGAAGCATGGGGGTGGATCAGTGATGGTTTGGGCTGCCATATCATGGCATTCCCTTGGCCCAATACTTGTGCTAGATGGGCGCGTCACTGCCAAGGACTACCGAACCATTCTGGAGGACCATGTGCATCCAATGGCGGTGCCGTGTATCAGGATGACAATGCACCAATACACACAGCAAGACTGGTGAAAGATTGGTTTGATGAACATGAAAGTGAAGTTGAACATCTCCCATGGCCTGCACAGTCACCAGATCTAAATATTATTGAGCCACTTTGGGGTGTTTTGGAGAAGCGAGTCAGGAAACGTTTTCCTCCACCAGCATCACGTAGTGACCTGGCCACTATCCTGCAAGAAGAATGGCTTAAAATCCCTCTGACCACTGTGCAGGACTTGTATATGTCATTTCCAAGACGAATTGACGCTGTATTGGCCGCAAAAGGAGGCCCTACACCATACTAATAAATTATTGTGGTCTAAAACCAGGTGTTTCAGTTATTTTGTCCAACCCCTGTATATACAGTATATATATACTGTATATATATATATATATATCAGTTTTCTTTTTATATATATTACGTTTTATTTTATATATATCAAGTTTCATTTTATATATATCAAGTTTCATTTTATATACATATATCAGTTGTCATTTCATATATATTGAGTTTCATTCCATATATATCAGGTTTTGCTATATATTTCCTGTTTGACTTGCCATTACATTTATATATATATATATATATATATATAGTATTATATTGTAAATAAAAAAACAGTATTAAAGACAGTAACCTGTATGTGATCTTTTCAGCTGTAATAGCTGCCATTCTTCTCAAAAGCATTCTCAAAAGACTTTGAAGTATATCTGTGGGAATTGCTGCCCGTTCAGTTAAAAGAGCATTTGTATGGCTGGGGACTGATGTTGGTTAAGAAAGCATCAATTGATGTTCCAGTTCATTCCAAAGCTTTTTTTAGTGATGCTAAGGCCATTGGAATTTCTTTAAACCAAGTTTCTCTTTATGTCTTTATAGAGCTTGCTTTGTGCACAGGGGCACAGTCATGCTGGAACAGGAAAGGGCCTTCCCTAAATTGTTACTGAAAAGCATATAGTTTCCTTTATATAACTGATTTTATACACCTGTTAGCAACTGTTGTGGAGAAAGAGGTTTTATCACTGCACCACCCAAGCTCTAGTTAATCGTACATTTAAATGTGTGTTTTGGGGATGCAACCTTAACATCAGCCAAACATTAAAGTGTGCTTTTATTAATCAATCAATACTTATTTAAAATTGCAAAGGTAAAGCATGTTGGACACCATATCCACAGAATGACTCTAAAATCTCCTCACAGCTCAAGACAATGCCCATTTTCCGCGTTTGATCTTTTTTTCTTTTATTCTTAATCCACCAGAGAAAAAGTACCTGTAATTTATCATCATCATTTTGTATAGACATCCCCAAAACCCAAAGTTTGCACTGAGCTGCATCTCACCAATGGCACCATTTTCAGGAATGGCAGATCCAATTTTATAAGTGTCCCTGCAGCATTCCCCAGCTGTTGTTTGCTGACCCTTTACTTATTCACACTGTGCAGTACAAGTCTCAGTTCTGGTTCTGCAACACTGCACTGCCTTCTTTTCTTAAAGCCTCTGCCATCTCTCAGTGATGGAAGAATTAAGTGTAGTGGGTAAGCAACACTGCTGCCAGGTCTACTAATAACATTTAAATAAGATCTTACTACACTACAAAAGTCCTAGTGCATAGAGTTTGGGAGTCTTAAAAAGAGGTGCACTTATCTGTTTCTTCATACAACCTTGTAAAATAATATTGGTTTATACAGTTTAATTGGTGAATAGAATAAATTGCAGTTAGACCTGCATTTTTTATGTAAATAATATGTGAGTAAGTCTGCTCCACTATTCCAATATTTTAGGGGTCACCACAGCAGATTATTCTGGTCTGCATCTCTGATTTGGCACAATTTTTATGCCAAATGCCCTTCCTAATGCAAGCCTTTTATTTATTTATTAATTGATTAATTGATTAATTAATTAATTTATTTATTTATTGTTTTTATCTATTTACTTATTTCATCCAGGATTGGAACCAGCACTGAGAGTGCACTGAGAAGTGCACTTGCCAGTGGCTAGGCTGTTCAACCACCTCAAACATAATAAATAACATTTAATAACATTTATTATTATTATTAATAATATAATAATAAGAATAATTACAATGATAATAATAATAACAATAATAGTAATAATGATGATAATTACAATGATAAGTGCTTTTTGAGACTTTCTAGCCAGCTTTACACAGATTGTATTTAAGTTTAGATTCAAAAGGTCTAGCATTAATTATGCCATGTTTGGCTAGTAAAATCACACCCAATAGTCAATTTAATTTGGTTAACTCACTAATTTAGTAATTTATAAATAGTAGCTTATAAATTAAAACAACTAAATCAAAAGTTACCTTCACTGAGCAGGATTAGGACCAGCACTAAGAGTGAACTGAGAATCTCCCAATGGCTAGGCTGTTCAGCCACCTCAGACATAGCCATCTGTGTAGATGCCCAACCGATCGCACAGCTAAGATATGAACCCCATATCACAGCATTAGTGGACTACCATATTTTATCGCCACACCACCCGAACTCCAGTTAATCTTGGATTTATTGTGTGATTTAGAAATACAATCTCAACCGTCAGTCACATTGTGAAACTGTGATTAAATTTTCTACCATTTACTTTAATGAAGCCCCTTCAATTTTACTTCACACTTACCTTTGTGTTATTATGCATAGCTTAACTGGTAAATTTACTATTGACTGCCAAGCACAGAATGATGCTAGTATTTTAACTACATAGAGTTTTTTACCCTGCCCTTTTCTTTTGGTCAGTTTGAGATAGCCGGACTATATTGGATGGTGGTGAGAGTAACCCCGTGTATTAATCAGCACTCTGATTTTTTTCTGCTCACTCAGCTTTTGTGTTTGAGCAACTGTGATCAAATGTGCGTCTAGCTAATAGTGATGTGTGATTCGTGAATGAATCAAGGTTTTCAGTCTTTGTAATGAATCGGTAAACCTCAACTCAAGTAAGTGTTCGTAACACCTGTCTTGTGAAACACAATGTAATCACTTCGATTTTTATATACAGTATATATAGCCATAACATTAAAACCACCTCCTTTTTTCTACACTCACTATCCATTTTATCAGCTCCACTTACCATATAGAAGCACTTTATAGTTATACAATTACTAACTGTAGTCCATCTGTTTCTCTACATACCTTTATAGCCTGCTTTACATTTACATTTGCTTTCACCCTGTTCTTCAATGGTCAGGACCCCAACAGGACCACCACAGAGCAGGTATTATTTAGGTGGTGGATGATTCTCAACACTGCAGTGACATGGTGGTGGTGTGTTAGTGTGTGTTGTGCTGGTTTGAGTGGATTAGACACAGCAGTGCTGCTGGAGTTTTTAAGTACAGTGTCCACTCACTGTCCACTCTATTAGACACTCCTACCTACTTGGTCCACCTTGTAAATGTAAAGTCAGAGACGATCGCTCATCTATTGCTGCAGTTTGAGTTGGTCATCTTCTAGACCTTCATCAGCGGTCACAGGACGCTGCCCACGGGGTGCTGTTGGCTGGATATTTTTGGTTGGTGGAATGTTCTCAGTCCAGCAGTGAGAATGATCCACCACCTAAATAATACCTGCTGATGTACGTATATACAGTGTATCACAAAAGTGAGTACACCCCTCACATTTCTGCAGATATTTAAGTATATCTTTTCATGGGACAACACTGACAAAATGACACTTTGACACAATGAAAAGTAGTCTGTGTGCAGCTTATATAACAGTGTAAATTTATTCTTCCCTCAAAATAACTCAATATACAGCCATTAATGTCTAAACCACCGGCAACAAAAGTGAGTACACCCCATAGTGAAAGTTCCTGAAGTGTCAATATTTTGTGTGGCCACCATTATTTCCCAGAACTGCCGTAACTCTCCTGGGCATGGAGTTTACCAGAGCTTCACAGGTTGCCACTGGAATGCTTTTCCACTCCTCCATGACGACATCACGGAGCTGGCGGATATTCGAGACTTTGCGCTCCTCCACCTTCCGCTTGAGGATGCCCCAAAGATGTTCTATTGGGTTTAGGTCTGGAGACATGCTTGGCCAGTCCATCACCTTTACCCTCAGCCTCTTCAATAAAGCAGTGGTCGTCTTAGAGGTGTGTTTGGGGTCATTATCATGCTGGAACACTGCCCTGCGACCCAGTTTCTGGAGGGAGGGGATCATGCTCTGCTTCAGTATTTCACAGTACATATTGGAGTTCATGTGTCCCTCAATGAAATGTAACTCCCCAACACCTGCTGCACTCATGCAGCCCCAGATCATGGCATTCCCACCACCATGCTTGACTGTAGGCATGACACACTTATCTTTGTACTCCTCACCTGATTGCCGCCACACATGCTTGAGACCATCTGAACCAAACAAATTAATCTTGGTCTCATCAGACCATAGGACATGGTTCCAGTAATCCATGTCCTTTGTTGACATGTCTTCAGCAAACTGTTTGCGGGCTTTCTTGTGTAGAGACTTCAGAAGAGGCTTCCTTCTGGGGTGACAGCAATGCAGACCAATTTGATGTAGTGTGCGGCGTATGGTCTGAGCACTGACAGGCTGACCCCCCACCTTTTCAATCTCTGCAGCAATGCTGACAGCACTCCTGCGCCTATCTTTCAAAGACAGCAGTTGGATGTGACGCTGAGCACGTGCACTCAGCTTCTTTGGACGACCGACGCGAGGTCTGTTCTGAGTGGACCCTGCTCTTTTAAAACGCTGGATGATCTTGGCCACTGTGCTGCAGCTCAGTTTCAGGGTGTTGGCAATCTTCTTGTAGCCTTGGCCATCTTCATGTAGTGCAACAATTCGTCTTTTAAGATCCTCAGAGAGTTCTTTGCCATGAGGTGCCATGTTGGAACTTTCAGTGACCAGTATGAGAGAGTGTGAGAGCTGTACTACTAAATTGAACACACCTGCTCCCTATGCACACCTGAGACCTAGTAACACTAACAAATCACATGACATTTTGGAGGGAAAATGACAAGCAGTGCTCAATTTGGACATTTAGGGGTGTAGTCTCTTAGGGGTGTACTCACTTTTGTTGCCGGTGGTTTAGACATTAATGGCTGTATATTGAGTTATTTTGAGGGAGGAATAAATTTACACTGTTATATAAGCTGCACACAGACTACTTTTCATTGTGTCAAAGTGTCATTTTGTCAGTGTTGTCCCATGAAAAGATATACTTAAATATCTGCAGAAATGTGAGGGGTGTACTCACTTTTGTGATACACTGTATATGACAATGTATATTACTGGTCCTATTGTATATTCTTATACTTATACCCACTATATTGTATATATTTTTACCTTTAACAATATCTTTATTTATATATTTATAATTATAAATCTGTATACATTGTTTAAGAATAGAAGAATAGATACACTACTGCTCCTATTATTATTATTATTATTATTAATATTATTATTATTATTATTGTACCAGATGCACAATTTGCACATACTTTTTTGCATACAGTATTTTGTATATACGCTACACCTACTTTATTTGTATTAGGTAAACACCAGTTAGTAAAACAGTTTGTAAAAGATATTAACAGTGCTTCACTTTTTTGCTCATACAAACTGATTTGTTGAAAAGGTCTGAGATTTTTAGTAAGCCACATTCTACTGTTATGTTTTTTCTTATAGGAACCTTATAGCTATATGCTTGATTTTATGCATGAGAGTTTAACATAAAAACTAAATAGCTTGAGCTTATAAAGGCACAATAAAACATTTAAGTTTTGCTTGCTGGTTTGTATTAACTAGACATACATTTATGGAAACTACAATGCAAGTGGGTTATGTTTAATATTGGAAAGTTTAGCATTAAAGCAGTACATGCCCTTACAATTAAATAACAAAACTGCACATTTGGAAGCACAGCGTGAACAATTCACACCGTGTCACAATGTTATATTACACACATACACCTCTCCAATATTTTGTGCTGTAGGATTGTGTATAAAGTGTATAATGATCATGCACTGAGGCTGACATAGCTGTTTATTGTGAAAGTACAATAGGTGCTAAAAATGTGGCATTAACAAATCTGACTTGGCCAACATTTATAATAATAGAAGAAAGAAGTTAAAAGGAACCACAGAAGAAACAGAGCTGCTTCAAACATAACTGTTTTTGTCATGATGAAAGTCAAGATTTTGATCATGTTTCCTGCTGGGTAATGTGCAGGCTTTGATTGGGTAGCTAATAGTAGCAAAATCCCTTGCTTGACAAGTGTATCTAAAGAGACGAGCATTTGATGATTCTGCTTTGAGCATGATGCCAGATTGACTACGGTTTTACTGATGCAATGCTGCTGTGAAAGATGCAATACAGGGTTGTCAATAAACAGTTCAGGAATTACTTTTAGTTATTAATGGCTCAATAAACAAACAATAAAATATCATTATAACCCAGTAAAGAATTTGAAACAGTACCCAGACATTGGTAATTACAGAAAATGGGCCTTACAAACTAAAAATTAGACTTCATAAAGGTCAGGTGTCCTGTGAAAGAACAACAATTTACCTATTTTGCCCTTGTCATTCTAAAATAGCAAGACAGCTCACTACATTTGTTAATGGTAGATATAGGCAGGATTTGTTGTTAATTGTTGTGATTTGGATTACTAAGTGTTTTAAAGTTTGTTTTGATTCTTGTTAGGGGCGCTCAGGTGAGGTAAAACATGCTAGCACACCAGAGCTGACATCTAGAACTCGTCAGTTCGAATCTCTGGCAGGCTGAGCACCTTCACAAACACAAATTACGACCTCTGCTGACTGACTGATGGCTCCTGCACAGAGACGAGGAATAATGGGATCAGGGTGTGTCTCTCCGTACACAAAGCTGATCCACATAGGAACTCGCGTAGTGCAGGTGAAAAGATGCAGTTGGCTACTGCACACTTGTTGGAGGGGGCGTGTGTTAGTCACAGCTCTCCTCAGTCAGTAGAAAGGAAGCGTAATGCAATCGGATAATTGGATATGACTAGATTGGGAGAAAAAAAAACGAGTGTTGAATTATTTATGAATTATTTTAAATACAAAAATAAATAAATAAATAAATGGGGTGGCACAGTGGCTCGGTGGGTAGCACTGTTGTTTGCATTTTCTTCCCGTGTCTTTGTGGGTTTTTGCAGGTGCCCCGGTTTCAAAGTCCAAAACATGCAGTTAGGTTAATTAGAGATACTAAAAATCTCCCTAGGCATAACTGTGTGTGTGTGTGTATGTATGTTTGCCCTGACGTAGACTGGTGACCCGTCCAGGGTGTTACCTGCACTCAGCAAATCGTACCCACCGTGACCCTAAATAGGATAAACAGTGGTAAAACAGACATTAGCATTTTTGCAATTTAGCACACACTTTTATCCAAAGCGACTTACAGTACTGTGAGAGTATACTGTCTAAGCAATTAAGGATTAAGGGCCTTGCTCAATGACCCAACAGTGACAACCAGGCAGTGGTGGGGCTTAAACCAGCGACCTTTTAATTACTAGCCCAGTACCTTAACCTTAATTACCTACCAACTTAACAACCTACATAAAACACATTAATTTATGGGTGCTCGGGTGGCCCAGTGGTAAGCATGCTAGCAAACCAGAGATAAATTCTTGAATTGTGAGTTTGAATCTCAGCTTTGTTACCAGCAGGCCAGTTCATATATGGAAAATGATTGGCTCGTTCGAGGGTGGGAATGCTGGAGGGCATTCCTCATAACTGCTGCAAATATGACCTCTGCTTGCTGTGCAATGGCATATGCACAGAGACGGGGGTAATGGAGATCAGTGTGTGAATCTATGTGTGCGATAAGAACCAGATATGTGCAGGTGAAAAAGAAGTGATGGTCATGACTCTCCTTGGTCAGGAGTGGAGGTCAGAAGTGGTGGTCAGGAGCAGTAGAGGAAGTGAAATGTGGTTGGGTAATTGGAAATGAGATAAAATGCATAAACAATCAATTTGTATGATGTTTAAATTGGTCACTATGAGCTCTGTCATATTAACAGCTGACACAGAATTAGTAGGGCAGTTGTAGTCTAGCGGTTAAGGTACTGAACTAGAAATCGAAAGGTTGCTGGTACAGAATAAGCCCCACCACTGCCAGGTTGCCACTGTTGGGCCCTTGAGCAAGGCCCTTAACTCTCAATTGCTTAGACAATATATACTGTCACAGTACTAAGTTGCTTTGGATAAGAGTGTCTAAATGCTGAAAATATAAATTAAAATTACTGTTGAATTTAAATTCAAATATGCAACTTTTGAATCATGATATCAAATGTATCAATTCAATCATTCTTTAATATGAACTGAACAAGGTCAGGCGATTATGTACGTCAGAAGCACTAGGCACTGGACAGGAATACCCTGGGTATACTGGTGTATGGCTATAATTTATTGTAGAACATCACACACCCACCAACTTGCTTACTCACACATAGCTAGAGGCACATTACAGCAGCCAGTTGTAATTTTGCATGTGTTTTGGAGGTGGAAGCAAATCAGAAAAAAACCCACATAGCATTTGTAGAATATATAAAACTCTACAATACAAAGAAAGACACCGGAGACAAGGTTTAATTCTAGATTTCCAGAACTCTGATGATATAAAACCTTTGCTATGTGACTTATTTCACGTGCACATTATTCATTTAATTAAATCCAGCCACTTAAATAGTAAGTAATTTATAACTATAGACTTTAAGTGTAACATATGTTTAACATGTCTTTTAATTCCATTGCTACAGGTCTTCTTTCTGACTCAGATAATGATTTTCCTCCTGTAAGAACTAGATGATTCATTATTTTGAAGCAACCGAGTTCAGCAGTTTAGCACAGAAGACAGCCACCCAAACAAACATGCACCAGAGTCATCACTCAAGTCCAGATGACTCAACTAGTGGACACTGATTAGTCCAAGTGCTCTGGGCTGGCAGCTCATCAAGAACACATGAGAAAGCTGGATCCCAGAAAGTCGATGGACAAGTATGATATTGAACCATACATTCTCTTTCTCTTTATCTCTTTTGCATCCTGCAGACCTACTAGAGAAAAAAAACGCTTTTTAGGACGAGAACCTGCCCTGCACAATGACTTTGCTCACCACCCTTTATTACTCACCCCCCACCGGCATTTCACCACCTCCTCTTCACATCTCACCATCACTTTAAACCGCGTAAATAAAAACATCTTTGGGGCTCCAAAAAGCTTTATTTGTCTAAGTATTTTTCACTCAGTGCCTGTAGCTGTGATTGCGTCACAATTTTCATAGCTATAACTGGGTGAGTCATGTAGGAATCCAAACTTTCCTCTGTACAGGAGCTTCAGTGGGTGCCATGGGTGCCAGGCAACAAAGAATACACAGCATACAGTAATACTGTTTATACAACCCCAAATCAGAGTTGGGACAGCATGGGAAATGCAAATAATAAAAAACACAGACTTTCTTACATTTACTTTGACTTTTAATTGATTGCAGACAGGATGAACCTGAGATATTTCATGTTTTGTCTAGTCAATTTAATTTCATTTATTAATAAACATCCATTCCTGCATTTCAGGCCTGCAACACATTTCTATTTGTTGTTTTGGCACAGAGGGTACCAAGTGATTCAGTGTTTCAGGTGTTATTTTGTCCCATTGTTCCTGAAAACATGTCTTAAGATGTGCATCAGTACGGGGTCGTCGTTGTCGCATTTTTCGTTCCAAAATTCTCTGCACATTCTCTATTGGGGACAGGTCAGGATTGCAGCCAGGCCAGTCCAGTACCCGTACCCTCTTCTTCTGCAAACATGCATTTGTAATGTCTACAGCATGTGGCTTTGCATTGTCTTGTCAAAAAATGCATGGACGTCCCTGGACAAGATGACATCTTGAAGGCAGCATTTGTTGCTCTAAATTGTCAATGTACTTTTCTGCATTATTGCTGCCATCACATAAGTAGAAATTCGCTTTGCTAAGGGCACTGACTTTTGGGTTTTGGACCTGTTGCTGATAACAGTCTGGATGGTCCTTTTCGTCTTTGGTCTGGAGCACACAGCGTCCTTTTTTTTTTTCAAGAAAGACCTGGTATGCTGATTCATCTGACCACAATACATGTTTCCACTGTGTGATGGTCCATCCTAGATGCCTCCGAGCCCTGAGAAACACTGTTTCTGGAAATGGTTAACATAAGGCTTCTTTTTTGCACAGTAAAGTTTTAAGTGGCATTTGTGCATGTAACTCTGTATTGTAGTGCTTAACAAAGGTTTGCCAAAGTAATCCCTCACCCATGTGGTTATATCAGCTATTGTTGAGTGGCGGTTCTTGATGCAGTGCCGTCTGAGGGATCAAAGATCAGGGATGTTCAGCTTAGACTTGCGTCCTTGCCCTTTATACACTGAAAATCTCCAGATTCCTTAATTTTTAATGATATTATGAACTGTAAAGGGAGAAATGTGTAGAACATCTTTTGAGAAAATGTTATTAAGCATTGTTATATTAAATAAACTGGAGATTGTCTGCCCATCTTTGCCTCTCAAACACTCAGCCTTCCTGGATGCTGCTTTTGTACCGAACCATGATTACAATCACCTGTTGACATCACCTGTTTGGAATCACATAATTATTTAGTTTTTTCATCTCGTTACTAGCCTTAAATTGCCCCGTCCCAACCTTCTTTGAAATGAGTTTCAGGTCTGAAATGCAGGAATGGAAGTTGAGCAGATAAAACATGAAATATCTTGTTAAATGTAAGGAACACTGTATTTTTTTTTTTTTGCATTTTTATATTAACAAATAAAATAGAGTTGACCAGACAAAACATGAAACATTCATTCATACTGGGTTCATACTGTCTGCAATGAAATAAAAGACAAAGTAAATGTGTTATTTTTCTTAGTTTCTATACAGTCCCAACTTTGTCTGATTTGGAGTCGTAATGACACTAATTATGTGTCAACTACAAATCTGTGCCAATTTGCTTTTACAGTACACATTCTGCCATCCCATTTGCAAACCCATTTTATCTAATGCTCAAATTAAAAGCATACCTCCACTAGCTTCCGAGTGCTATAACACTAAGGAGAGGTTATATACCCCAGTAATGCCAGAGCCGTATGTGACCAAGTGACCGAACAAACATAACTGGTCCTGTTTTGTTGCTAATTTAAAATCTGAATTATTGTGATTGATAGGGAGAAAAGGCAGTCAGTTTAATAATGCAATTTTACTTGGTGACATGGCCTTCTATTCCATTGCTAGTGGTTATGATTGAATATAGCTGGGCTAATTTCACTGCACCCATGAAAAATTCATGAAACAGTCATCTGTTTGCCAAACTCTGAAGATTTTTAGTCTAACTGTAATTTAATCGCTATAATTAAGATGGTGACAAAGTTACTGTTGCACAACAAAATATACCCATAATGTTGCAAGCCAGGCTGTCTCATGAAACTGCCTGACCTCAAATGACCCACAGAATATTTTTGAAGCCTTTCCAAAAAGTTATATTGCTGTTCTAACTAGGGATGTAAAGATGCACCACATGACAGTTAATAACCGATTCAAAAGTTCCACGATTCAAATCGATTTGACATGTAAAATGAGTCAATATTCACTTTAAACAGCAGAGGGCACTGGCGCTATACACCTCGCCTGGTTTACGTCACTGGTGCTTTATGCCTGGTTGCCAGATTCGGGGTTTTGCAGGCAAATTGAAATTTATTCAAAATTGTTTTGCATAGTTTGTACCTACCTCAGAAATAAAAGGGCATTCATTATTTAAATAAATAAAAGATAATCACAAATACAGTATTTTATTTACATTTTTTAATAGAAATAATGAAAGAAAACTTTGTCATAATTTGTCTTCAATTTTAGTAAAAAAAAATCTGGGAAAAATCATATCGTGAACCCAGTATTGTGAATCGTATCGCATCGTGGGTAGAGTGTATCGTTACATCCCTAGTTCTAACTGCTATGGAGTGGAGGAAATAGGGGGCATATTTAAATTAATCACATAGTTTTGTATTGTTATGTACAACAAACTCTGGTCAGGTTTCCACATACTGTATATTTGGCGCTATGCTGTGCAAAGCAAGGGTGAAACTTAAGAACATTAATTATTAGTTTGCATCTATGAAGCTGAGTAATGCAGGAAGTTTACAGCTGCTAAAGTTGCTCTTTATGATATGGGGAATCTTAACAGCTCATATCCAAGTAAAAGCCTCAAAACTGTACATTGTGCCTCAGCCTGCGGCAGAACAATCGAACAAAACATTCCACTACAGCAACTATAGAGCATAAACAAACTGAGCGAGGAAGAACTTCAGAAAAAATCAGAAACTGAAAACAGGTGCATTATAAGACTGGCAGAATATCACTGACACTATTTTATATTCACATAGTAGCTCTAAAACACTTTGGAAATACCTGCAGTTTTGAATGTATTTTTCATAAACAATTATGTACTTTAATCTGTCATTAGTCAAATCCTAATAATACACACTTTTTACTCATTATAAACACAGATCAGTCATAACATTAAAACCACCTCCTTGTTTCTACACTCACTGTCCATTTTATCAGCTCCACTTACCATATAGAAGCACAGTAGTTCTACAATTACTGACTGTAGTCCATCTGTTTCTATACATACCTTTTTTTAGCGTGCTTTCACCCTGTTCTTCAATGGTCAGGACCCCCACCAGACCACCACAGAGCAGGTATTATTCAAATGGTGGATCATTCTCAGCACTGCAGTGACACTGACATGGTGGTGGTGTGTTAGTGTGTGTTGTACTGGTATGAGTGGACCAGACACAGCAGCACTGCTGGAGTTTTTAAATACCGTGTCCACTCACTGTCCACTCTATTAGACACTCCTGCCTGGTTGGTCCACCTTGTAGATGTAAAGTCAGAGACGATCGCTCATCTATTGCTGCTGTTTGAGTTGGTCATCATCTAGACCTTCATCAGTGGTCACAGGACGCTGCCCATGGGGCGCTGTTGGCTGGATATTTTTGGTTGGTGGACTATTCTCAGTCCAGCAGTGACAGTGAGGTGTTTAAAAACTCCAGCAGTGCTGCTGTGTCCACTCATACCAGCACAACTCACACTAACACAACACCACCATGTCATTGTCACTGCAGTGCTGAGAATGATCCACCATGTAAATAATACCTGCTCTGTGGTGGTCCTTTCCATTGAAGAACAGCATTAAAGGGGGCTAACAAAGCATGCAGAGAAACAGATGGACTACAGTCAGTAATTGTAGAACTACAAAGTGCTTCTTTATGGTAAGTGAAGCTGATAAAATAGACAGTGAGTGTAGAAACAAGGAGGTGGTTTTAATGTTATGGCTATATATATATATTACCCTGAATTGCATCTCATATTAGTGATGGAATTACAGAATAATAAAATTACATTGTGGAGAGTTATTGTTATAGAAACTGATGGATGGTCATTTGTTACAGGGTCTGGTTGTTATTGTAGACTCTGATAGCTTCTGGAATGAAGGATCTGTGGTACCACTCCTTCTTACACAGAGGGTGGAGGAGTCTGGTGCTGAAGGAGCTGGTTAGAGCCCCTACAGACTTGTACAGTGGATGTGAGGTGTTGTCCAGGATGGATGACAGCTCGGCTATCATCCTCCTCTCTCACACAACTTCCACCAATTCGAAAAGACAGTCCAAGACAGAGCTTGCACTCTTCACTAACTCTCTTGTTAACTAAATGAATTCTAGCAATGTTAAACAGTATACACGGGCTCAACAGGCAATAGTTTTAGGGTACATCTGGGGTACTAAGCTAAAACAATACATCATTCTACAGTTTGTACATCATGCTTTACTGCATTATGGCCTGGAAGACTTAATTGGTTGATCCATGAATTCTGCTCTCTACCAGAAAATCCTAAAGAACAATATCAAGTCATTAGCGTAAGGTATGAACTTTAAATGCAAATTAGTAATGCAATAAGACTCTGATCCAAAGCACAAGAGCATGACCACCTTTAAATTTTTGGTAGCCTAGTCAAAGTCCTGACTTGAACCCTATCAAAATGCTCTTGCAGGACCTTGAACTAACATTTTCCATTTTATTTTCGTCAACCGCCTTAGCCTGTTAAGGGTCATGGCAGGTGTTGCTGGGTGGTTGCAGTTGGTGCCACTAAGGACAGAACAATCAGTTATAAAATTGGATGAATGGGTTCACTTTTTCCCAAAGGTTCAGTTGATGCTGTGATGCTGAGTATTTTTTTTTATTTTAATAAAATAATTATTTAAAAAAATTAGGTTAAGAAAACAAACAAACAAACCAAACAATTGTTAAAATAAATCCTAAACTGAAAAAGATTCTAGCTCTGGGATGGCCCATCTCAGGAGGGTAAACACTGCCCTACATTTGAATATGTCAGAGAAATCAGCAGAGAATTGTAAGTTATTTTTACAGAATCTCCAGATGCAAAGCCTTTTTTAATAGTAAACAGTGAAAGAATGGCTTTCTTTAGGGATACAACAGACAGCATATTCCTATTCAAAAGTTATGTGATGTAAAGACATAAAAAGCTTGCATGAGAAATCACAGGTTTACTGAAACAAAACACGACCTTCAAGTGTTTGATTTTATTCTAAATCTGCCAAACAGCCAATAAACCGCAATATTTCAATTTAATTGACATATTATACACCAACGAGGCATAACATTATGACCACTGACAGGTGAAGTGAATAACACTGATTATCTCTTCATCACAGCAGCTGTTAGGGGGTGGGATACATTAGGCAGCAAGTGAAAATTTTATCCTCAACATTGATGTGTTAGAAGCAGGAAAAATGGGCAAGCGTAAGGATTACAGCAAGTTTGACAAGGGCCAAATTATGATGGTTAGATGACTGGGTCAGAGCATCTCCAAAACTGCAGCTCTTGTGGGGTGTTGTGGTCTGCAGTGGTCAGTATCTATCAAAAGTGGTCCAAGGAAGGAACAATGGTAAACCGGCGACAGGGTCATGGGCGACCAAGGCTCATTGATGCACGTGGGGAGTGAAGGCTGGCCGGTGTTGTCCGATCCAACAGACTAGCTACTGTAGCTAAAATTGCTGAAGAAGTGAATGCTGGTCCTGATAGAAAGTGGCAGACTCCATGCTTCGACAGGTCAATGCTGTTATGGCAGCAAAAGGGGGAACAACACAATATTAAGAAGGTGGTCATAATGTTATGCCTCAGACACGAACACTTCTGCAGTGTTGTTATGGAAAAAAATAACCACAACAGCTCTTAACTTAGGATGAGCTCAGAAATGTTCCCAAAAACTGTGATAGTGGGGGAAAGTTAAATAATACAAGGCCATTTCAGGGGTGACACAGTGGCACAGTGGGTAGCTCTGTTACCTCACAGCAACAGGCCTGGGTTAGATTTCCCAGCCCGGTGGCCAGGCTCCTTTCTGTTTGGAGTTTGCATGTTCTCCCTGTGTCTGTGTGGGTTCCCTCCAGGTGCTACAGAGGGACAAGTTCAAACCCACAAGTTCAAAGACATGCAGTCAGGCTAATTGGAACTACTCAAAATTGTTGTGTGTGTGTGTGTGTCTGCCGGGTGATGGACTGGCAACCAGTCTCAAGTGTTTCCTGCCTTTAGTCCAATAAATCAGGCCCACCTTGACCCTGATGAAGCAGTGGTAAAACAGACAATGAATGAATGGAAGACAATTAAAAAAAGTAAACTGCCACACTGCCTAAGTTAGCTTGTCTGTTTAAACGTTTAGCATAATTTTAATAGTTTACTCAAAAAGGCCTTCATTTAATAAATGAATAAATGAAAAAGTAAAAAAAAATTTTTTTCAACTATTCAACTTGACAGCCAGTTTAGCTACATCTTGATTTGAACCAAACCCATTCATTATGAACCTAACCATCAAAGTCAAGCTACATTTCTAACAAAAATATATTCAAAAATTAAAGAACATTCCCCAAAAGGTTTAAAAAAAGGTAGTGTTCACCAACAACACGATTTCCAAATGGAGAAAACTTAAGAAAGTTCTGTTGATTAGTTAGTAACAACTCATTTAGAAAGTGACCCCCCCCCCAAAAAAAAAAATAAATAAATAAATAAATAAATAAATAAATAAATAAATAAATAAATAAATAAATAAATAAATAAATAAATAAATAAAAATAAAGAAATTAAATAAATACAGTGGTACCTTGTAACTTATAGTCCCCTAAACTCAAAATCATTATTTAATATCAAATTAACAACAACCAGCCGCTTTGTTCAGTGATTGGCTTGAGCAGTGCAGTAAAACGTCATCAAAGTGCGCATATGAGACAAATCTGCATTTGTTTGGAATAACCATCAAATTCACTCTAAAAGCTCCACATGTATCTGTGTTTAGCTGGATTTTCCTCCTGTTTCACTTTTAAACTTGTATTAAAGCTCTGGGTGCTGAGAAAGAATCAGCTTTTTTTTGAGAGAGTCTAAAACGCTTATCGTTAAAAAGCAGCGCAAATGCTAATGTGCCGCTTCTTATGTAAATGCGCCTTTACTGAACGGAATACGGTATTCCAAGATCAAGCATCTCCACGATTAAGAAGCATAAGGAAACAATAAAGAAGTAAAGGTAAAGTGCAGGTTTTATTGTGTTTAACTGTTATCAATTGTATTTGTGTATAAGTGGCAAAAACAACCCCATTATTTTACATTAGCTTGTAAAATAATAAGTATATGCAGTTCCACGGGACCATGGAACACATTAACAGGTTTCCCATACAGTACATCCTTATGTAAAAAAATACCTTAAAACTTAATGCCTTTTAAACCTAACACCACTCCCAGAAACAATTGACGTTCAGTTTCAAGGTACCACTGTAAATAAATAAATAACGTGACCTTAGCTAAAGTCAACCATCATACCTTTATAATATAAAAGACCAGGCAAAATAAGATTCATTAGAGGGTAGCAGGGAGAAAACTAATTTTAACCAAGACAAACATGACTGCTCATTGCATATTAAAATAAGTGTATCATCAATCAACCGTTGTAGTGGATCTAACATTAAATTATAAAAATGTTTCTGTTACAGTTGTTGCCGTTAAATTTGGTGCAACCAATTACTATGTTAAATAACATAATTAAGTAAAACTGTGGTGTGGGTTACCTTTGTTCTTTAGTATATTTTGTTTACTGATGTGGAATTATTTATCTGTCTGAAGAGAAAACCAGAAACAGGCTCATACTGCTCTTTGTATGTGGCAAAGTACATTTTCCTAATTAAAATTTGCAAGGAAATCAGCCCACTCTATAAATCCCTTGTAAATTCTGCTTATTAAGGATGTCTGTGAATACTAGCGTAAATGGAAAGCAGCCAATGAACCGCATGCTTTTTAGTGGAATTCACAGGAAGACATGCGAGACACGTATGAGAGGTGTGGAGACAACAGAGTGTGATGAGCATTGAAGCAAAAATGCAGCAGGGGGATCTTGTCAGAAGAATCAAAGTCCTGACAAGTTGAAGGGAGTGATTCAAATGCAGAAAACTCACAGGAGGTTTCTCCTTGCCAACCTTGGAGTTGCAGGGGCAGAGCTTAATGTATTTCCTATATTACTCAAGTTCTGCCCAGTCAGAAGAAAAGTGTACAGGTAGGTAAACTTAAAATAGGAGCTTTAGCTGTTGGTCCAACCTCTTTTTTTATGAAATGCCTTGAAATAAGACTCTACAAATTCAAGGGTATACAATTCAACATTCAAATTAGGTCATTATCATTAAGTGAAGTCTGCCATACCAATGTAGACCAGTAAAGCAAAATACTGTTTTAACTTGACATAATCTTGAGGTGGTATAAAATGTTTGCATCTTTGCAGTTGTACCATTGCATCTTAAAATATGGACATTTTTTACAAGCAAGATACAAAAAATGCAAAAACTGTCCAATGCTAAAATTCATTTTAACTTGCCATAGTTTTTTAGGCATTTTTCTCCCCAATATTTACCTGATTGCATTATGCTTCCTTTCTACTGGTGCTAACCCCCGCCCCTGATTGAGGACTGACAAACTGACACACGCCCCCTCCGACACGTAAGCAGTACCCAACTGCATCTTTTCACCTGCACAAGGCGAATTCTCATGCCAATCAACCTTGTGCACACCCTGATCAGCATTATTCCTCGACTCTGTGCAGACGGCATCAATCAGCCAGTAGAGATAATTATGAGTTTACCTCAGTTATGAGGTCCCTATCCGGCTCCCTACCTGGATGAACAACAGCCAAACATTGTTCTTATAGTCGCCCAGCCCAGCCGGGTGGCAGAGCTGAGATTTGATACGATGTATTCAAAATCCCAGCTCTGGTGTGCTAGCATATTTATGAACTGGGTTTGCGGGAGAAATACAGTATATACATACTGTATATACATACATATGTACTATAAAATATGAAAAAGCTCAGCTGTGTTTTGGGGTTGCTTTGCTGCCTTATGTGCCAGATGCCTTGAATCTGCACCATAAATTCAGAAGATCATTAATGCTGTGGGTAGCTGTGCCTCAATCACAGGTCATCCACCATAATGATAATGGCCTACAAAATTACAAACCAAAATGCATCCGAGAATACAAAACACTATTCTAAAGTGGCTTGGTATGAGTCCTAATCTGAATCTTATCAAACATTTGTGGAAAAATGGCACTCATCAAACTTGAGAGAGCTAGAACAGTACAGGAGCTACAGGAGCTTTAGTCAAACTGACAGCAGAGCAGTTCAGAAATCTTCAAATGCTCAAATGTTCTACAATACATTAGAGGTACCAAGATGTTTTCCAAATCTAAAGAAAGTTTTACTTCTGATAGCAAGCTGTGAGATTTTCTATTGATGCTTTGGAAACTGTTAACACATTCTGCTTGGAGAACAGTTTTAGTTTGTTCAATTGGCAGCTGTTACATTACTCAAATTTGTTGCTGGATTTTACGTTAGGAGACTACGGAGCCCCTTGGGGGTCACTAATGAGAAACAATATGTGAAGAGCAAAATCTGTACCCATGGTTTAGTAAACTGTTACCCACGGATTTGTAAACTGTACCCTCAACTTGGTGTGACATGGTGGTGGTGTGTTAGTGTGTGTTGTGCTGGTATGAGTGGATTAGACACAGCAGGGCTGCTGGAGTTTCGGTGTAAATACATGTATTATCAAATATCATTATAGGTACATTTGTGGCCATGGATGCACTGAAATCTTAGAAGAACCAGCTGTTTATGAAGGTCACGGATTTTAAATCTGAGAGTATGATTTTCAAAACAGTGAGCAGAACAGTTGAAGGTACAGTTTACAAATCCGTGGGTACAGTTTACAAATATGTGGGTACAGTTTACAAATCTGTGGTACAGTTTACAAATCCGTGGGTACAGTTTACAAATCCGTGGTACAGTTTACAAATCTGTGGGTACAGTTTACAAACTTGTGGGTAAAGTTTTGCTAAATTGTGGGTACACTACTAAACCGTGGGTACAGATTTTGCTCTTTACATCCCTAAGGGGCTTTGTAGGAGACTGTTACTGGAGTTAACTTTTTTATCCCTGGATTTTGCTTAATCTTGTGAAATATCTTTCTTATTCACCAGTGCAATGTTTCCAGTGCCAATGGCTGCCACAAAACGTCATGCTCATATGGGTTAATTTTAGGAAAAAGAGTGCATATGAAATAAATAATAAATACAATGTATAACTGAATATATAATTGAATTAATTTACTAACAATAAAAAAACACAATTGAGCAGTGTAAAAGCTAAAGTTAAGTCTTCTTTTGAAACAACGTTTTGAGTGGTGCTCCAAAAGCAATTGCAACTGCACATTATGGTGCACCCCTCTCTTACAATGTCTTTCATGTGAGATGTGAATATTTCAGCAGTGCTAAACGTGACTGACTAGCATGATATAAAATTACTTTGATAAATTTGACTCATTTGCTCACCTATATGATTATAAATTGTCTCTTATTTGTTTAATAAAACCTGTTATGTGCTCGAGACATGTTCTCTGACAGACTCTTCATGATAAAGATCTAAAAGAGCATTATTACAGCTTAAGAAAAACAATTACTCCAAATGCACACTCCTTGCACAACATTCCCAATTCACTATTAATTTAATTTGCTCGAACCCCAGGCTTTTTTCTTGTGTCTCTTGTCAGATATTTTAATGTATTCCGATTGTGCTGCGGAATCCTGATGGCTGATATTAAAGTCAATGATATTTCAGGGAGAAATGTTCACAAATCAAACTCAAGCACAGAAAATGATGGGTTTAAATAAAACATAATCTTTACCAATTACTCCAAGCTTACTTATCACTTCTGATATGAGTGGTGATCTCTGGAGAATGGTAATTAGATGGTGACACTTTTAAGGCTTCTATTGTCTCCTCCTTTCTACATCTGGTGAGCACTTAACAGCCACAGAGGACTTTTAACAGCACAAAAGTGCACCAAGGAATCAAGTAGCTCTTACAAGTGGAACTAGTGATTGTTTATAGTATGTAACCCTTAACTAGTTGTTTTAAATGAAGAAATAAATCATAATAAATAGATAAATAAAGTCGTTAGTATGTATTCTAGCTTAAACAGGACTAAAATTGACTAGGAATATTTTATATGATAATGATAAATAAATAAATAAATCAGGATCTGATTTTTTAGTCTGAATCCAAACCTGTTTAAATGCATCAACATTCATGTTATTAAGCAAACACTTATTTAAGACAGCAAATGTTGTTTAAATAAAGCTCTATTTACCTTGCATACAGCCTTCATCATACAGGGATGTACCTTAGCTCATGTATCTAGTTCATGTATCTAGCTCATGGCATAAAGGTTTATCTCTTCACTCCTGTAGTATACTGCACTGTAAAGTTTGTCTTGTGTCTGAACCTTCGCTGTAATGTTTTGTCTTGTATCTCAACCTTAACTGTAATGTTTTGTCTTGTATCAACCTTAACTGTAATGTTTTGTCTTGTATCTCAAACTTAACTGTAATGTTTTGTCTTGTATCAACCTTAACTGTAATGTTTTGTCTTGTATCTCAACCTTAACTGTAATGTTTTGTCTTGTATCTCAACCTGCACTGTAATGTTTTGTCTTATATCAACCTGCACTGTAATGTTTTGTCTTGTATGTCAACCAGCACTGTAATGTTTTGTCTTGTATCTAAACCTGCACTGTAATGTTTTGTATCAACCCGCACTGTAATGTTTTGTCTTGTATTTAAACCTGCACTGTATTGTTTTGTCTTGTACCAACCTGCACTGTAATGTTTTGTCTTGTATCTTAACCTAAACTGTAATGTTTTGTCTTGTATCTAAACCTGCACTGTAATGTTTTGTCTTGTATCTTAACCTAAACTGTAATGTTTTGTCTTGTATCTAAACCTGCACTGTAATGTTTTGTCTTGTATCTTAACCTAAACTGTAATGTTTTGTATCAACCTGCACTGTAATGTTTTGTCTTGTATCTAAACCTGCACGGTAATGTTTTGTCTTGTACCAACCTGCACTATAATGTTTTGTCTTGTACCAACCTGCACTGTAATGTTTTGTCTTGTATCTAAACCTGCACTGTAATATTTTGTCTTGTACCAACCTGCACTGTAATGTTTTGTCTTGTATCTAAACCTGTACTGTAATGTTTTGTCTTGTACCAACCTGCACTGTAATGTCTTGTCCTGTATCTTAACCTGAATTGTAATGTTTTGTCTTGTATCTTAACCTGAATTGTAATGGTTTGTCTTGTATCTTAACCTGCACTGTAATGTTTTGTCTTGTATCTTAACCTGAATTGTAATGGTTTGTCTTGTACCAACCTGCACTGTAATGTTTTGTCCTGTATCTTAACCTGAATTGTAATGTTTTGTCTTGTATCTTAACCTGAATTGTAATGTTTTGTCTTGTATCTTAACCTGAATTGTAATGGTTTGTCTTGTATCTTAACCTGAATTGTAATGGTTTGTCTTGTATCTTAACCTGCACTGTAATGTTTTGTCTTGTATCTAAACCTGCACTGTAATGTTTTGTCTTGTACCAACCTGCACTGTAATGTTTTGTCCTGTATCTTAACCTGAATTGTAATGTTTTGTCTTGTATCTTAACCTGAATTGTAATGTTTTGTCTTGTATCTCAACCTTAACTGTAATGTTTTGTCTTGTATCTCAACCTTAACTGTAATGTTTTGTCTTGTATCTCAACCTGCACTGTAATGTTTTGTCTTATATCAACCTGCACTGTAATGTTTTGTCTTGTATCTAAACCTGCACTGTAATGTTTTGTATCAACCTGCACTGTAATGTTTTGTCTTGTATGTCAACCAGCACTGTAATGTTTTGTCTTGTATCTAAACCTGCACTGTAATGTTTTGTATCAACCCGCACTGTAATGTTTTGTCTTGTATTGAAACCTGCACTGTATTGTTTTGTCTTGTACCAACCTGCACTGTAATGTTTTGTCTTGTATCTTAACCTAAACTGTAATGTTTTGTCTTGTATCTAAACCTGCACTGTAATGTTTTGTCTTGTATCTTAACCTAAACTGTAATGTTTTGTCTTGTATCTAAACCTGCACTGTAATGTTTTGTCTTGTATCTTAACCTAAACTGTAATGTTTTGTATCAACCTGCACTGTAATGTTTTGTCTTGTATCTAAACCTGCACTGTAATGTTTTGTCTTGTACCAACCTGCACTATAATGTTTTGTCTTGTATCTAAACCTGCACTGTAATGTTTTGTCTTGTATCTAACCTGCACTGTAATATTTTGTCTTGTACCAACCTGCACTGTAATGTTTTGTCTTGTATCTAAACCTGTACTGTAATGTTTTGTCTTGTACCAACCTGCACTGTAATGTTTTGTCCTGTATCTTAACCTGAATTGTAATGTTTTGTCTTGTATCTTAACCTGAATTGTAATGGTTTGTCTTGTATCTTAACCTGCACTGTAATGTTTTGTCTTGTATCTAAACCTGCACTGTAATGTTTTGTCTTGTACCAACCTGCACTGTAATGTTTTGTCCTGTATCTTAACCTGAATTGTAATGTTTTGTCTTGTATCTTAACCTGCACTGTAATGTTTTGTCTTGTATCTAAACCTGCACTGTAATGTTTTGTCTTGTACCAACCTGCACTGTAATGTTTTGTCCTGTATCTTAACCTGAATTGTAATGTTTTGTCTTGTATCTTAACCTGAATTGTAATGGTTTGTCTTGTATCTTAACCTGAATTGTAATGTTTTGTCTTGTATCTTAACCTCAACTGTACTGTTTTGTTTTGTACCAACCTGCATAAATCAGGATCTGATTTTTCAGTCTGAATCCAAACGTGTTTAAATGCATCAACATTCACCATTCACCATATTCAACATTCACCGGATTTACTATAGCTCATGTATCTAGTTCATGTATCTAGCTCATGACATAAAGGTTTATCTCTTCACTCCTGTAGTATACTGCACTGTAATGTTTTGTCTTGTGTCTGAACCTTCGCTGTAATGTTTTGTCTTGTATCTCAACCTTAACTGTAATGTTTTGCCTTGTATCTCAACCTTAACTGTAATGTTTTGTCTTGTATTAACCTGCACTGTAATGTTTTGTCTTGTATCTCAACCATCACTGTAATGTTTTGTCTTGTATCTCAACCTTAACTGTAATGTTTTGTCTTGTATCTCAACCTTAACTGTAATGTTTTGCCTTGTATCTCAACCTTAACTGTAATGTTTTGTCTTGTATCTCAACCTTAACTGTAATGTTTTGTCTTGTATCTCAACCTTAACTGTAATGTTTTGTCTTGTATGTCAAGCTGCACTGTAATGTTTTGTCTTGTATCTCAACCTTAACTGTAATGTTTTGTCTTGTATCTCAACCTTAACTGTAATGTTTTGTCTTGTATGTCAACCTGCACTGTAATGTTTTGTCTTGTATCTCAAACTTAACTGTAATGTTTTGTCTTGTATCTCAACCTTAACTGTAATGTTTTGTCTTGTATCTCAACCTTCATTGTAATGTTTTGTCTTGTATCAACCTGCACTGTAATGTTTTGTCTTGTATGTCAACCTGCACTGTAATGTTTTGTCTTGTATCTGAACCTGCACTGTAATGTTTTGTCTTGTATCTAAACCTGCACTGCAATGTTTTGTATCAACCCGCACTGTAATGTTTAGTCTTGTATCTAAACCTGCACTGTAATGTTTTGTCTTGTACCAACCTGCACTGTAATGTTTTGTCCTGTATCTTAACCTGAATTGTAATGTTTTGTCTTGTATCTTAACCTGCACTGTAATGTTTTGTCTTGTATCTAAACCTGCACTGTAATGTTTTGTCTTGTACCAACCTGCACTGTAATGTTTTGTCCTGTATCTTAACCTGAATTGTAATGTTTTGTCTTGTATCTTAACCTGAATTGTAATGGTTTGTCTTGTATCTTAACCTGAATTGTAATGTTTTGTCTTGTATCTTAACCTCAACTGTACTGTTTTGTTTTGTACCAACCTGCATAAATCAGGATCTGATTTTTCAGTCTGAATCCAAACGTGTTTAAATGCATCAACATTCACCATTCACCATATTCAACATTCACCGGATTTACTATAGCTCATGTATCTAGTTCATGTATCTAGCTCATGACATAAAGGTTTATCTCTTCACTCCTGTAGTATACTGCACTGTAATGTTTTGTCTTGTGTCTGAACCTTCGCTGTAATGTTTTGTCTTGTATCTCAACCTTAACTGTAATGTTTTGCCTTGTATCTCAACCTTAACTGTAATGTTTTGTCTTGTATTAACCTGCACTGTAATGTTTTGTCTTGTATCTCAACCATCACTGTAATGTTTTGTCTTGTATCTCAACCTTAACTGTAATGTTTTGTCTTGTATCTCAACCTTAACTGTAATGTTTTGCCTTGTATCTCAACCTTAACTGTAATGTTTTGTCTTGTATCTCAACCTTAACTGTAATGTTTTGTCTTGTATCTCAACCTTAACTGTAATGTTTTGTCTTGTATGTCAAGCTGCACTGTAATGTTTTGTCTTGTATCTCAACCTTAACTGTAATGTTTTGTCTTGTATCTCAACCTTAACTGTAATGTTTTGTCTTGTATGTCAACCTGCACTGTAATGTTTTGTCTTGTATCTCAAACTTAACTGTAATGTTTTGTCTTGTATCTCAACCTTAACTGTAATGTTTTGTCTTGTATCTCAACCTTCATTGTAATGTTTTGTCTTGTATCAACCTGCACTGTAATGTTTTGTCTTGTATGTCAACCTGCACTGTAATGTTTTGTCTTGTATCTGAACCTGCACTGTAATGTTTTGTCTTGTATCTAAACCTGCACTGCAATGTTTTGTATCAACCCGCACTGTAATGTTTAGTCTTGTATCTAAACCTGCACTGTATTGTTTTGTCTTGTACCAACCTGCACTGTAATGTTTTGTCTTGTATCTTAACCTAAACTGTAATGTTTTGTCTTGTATCTTAAGCTGCACTGTAATATTTTGTATCAACCTGCACTGTAATGTTTTGTCTTGTATCTAAACCTGCACTGTAATGTTTTATCTTGTATCTTAACCTGAATTGTAATGTTTTGTCTGGTATCTTAACCTGAATTGTAATGTTTTCTCTTGTATCTTAACCTCAACTGTACTGTTATGTCTTGTACCAACCTGCACTATAAAGTTTTGTCTTGCATTAATCTGCACTGTAATGTTTTGTCTTGTATCCCAAGATACACTGTAATATTTTGTCTTGTATCTGAACCTGCACTGTAATGTTTAGTCTTGTATCTAAACCTGCACTGTAATGTTTTGTCTTGTATCTCAACCTGCACTGTAATGTTTTGTCTTGTATCTAAACCTGCACTGTAATGTTTTGTCTTGTATCTTAACCTAAACTGTAATGTTTTGTCTTGTATCTAAACCTGCACTGTAATGTTTTGTCTTGTATCTTAACCTAAACTGTAATGTTTTGTATCAACCTGCACTGTAATGTTTTGTCTTGTATCTAAACCTGCACTGTAATGTTTTGTCTTGTACCAACCTGCACTATAATGTTTTGTCTTGTATCTAAACCTGCACTGTAATGTTTTGTCTTGTATCTAAACCTGCACTGTAATATTTTGTCTTGTACCAACCTGCACTGTAATGTTTTGTCTTGTATCTAAACCTGTACTGTAATGTTTTGTCTTGTACCAACCTGCACTGTAATGTTTTGTCCTGTATCTTAACCTGAATTGTAATGTTTTGTCTTGTATCTTAACCTGAATTGTAATGGTTTGTCTTGTATCTTAACCTGCACTGTAATGTTTTGTCTTGTATCTAAACCTGCACTGTAATGTTTTGTCTTGTACCAACCTGCACTGTAATGTTTTGTCCTGTATCTTAACCTGAATTGTAATGTTTTGTCTTGTATCTTAACCTGCACTGTAATGTTTTGTCTTGTATCTAAACCTGCACTGTAATGTTTTGTCTTGTACCAACCTGCACTGTAATGTTTTGTCCTGTATCTTAACCTGAATTGTAATGTTTTGTCTTGTATCTTAACCTGAATTGTAATGGTTTGTCTTGTATCTTAACCTGAATTGTAATGTTTTGTCTTGTATCTTAACCTCAACTGTACTGTTTTGTTTTGTACCAACCGGCATAAATCAGGATCTGATTTTTCAGTCTGAATCCAAACGTGTTTAAATGCATCAACATTCACCATTCACCATATTCAACATTCACCGGATTTACTATAGCTCATGTATCTAGTTCATGTATCTAGCTCATGACATAAAGGTTTATCTCTTCACTCCTGTAGTATACTGCACTGTAATGTTTTGTCTTGTGTCTGAACCTTCGCTGTAATGTTTTGTCTTGTATCTCAACCTTAACTGTAATGTTTTGCCTTGTATCTCAACCTTAACTGTAATGTTTTGTCTTGTATTAACCTGCACTGTAATGTTTTGTCTTGTATCTCAACCATCACTGTAATGTTTTGTCTTGTATCTCAACCTTAACTGTAATGTTTTGTCTTGTATCTCAACCTTAACTGTAATGTTTTGCCTTGTATCTCAACCTTAACTGTAATGTTTTGTCTTGTATCTCAACCTTAACTGTAATGTTTTGTCTTGTATCTCAACCTTAACTGTAATGTTTTGTCTTGTATGTCAAGCTGCACTGTAATGTTTTGTCTTGTATCTCAACCTTAACTGTAATGTTTTGTCTTGTATCTCAACCTTAACTGTAATGTTTTGTCTTGTATGTCAACCTGCACTGTAATGTTTTGTCTTGTATCTCAAACTTAACTGTAATGTTTTGTCTTGTATCTCAACCTTAACTGTAATGTTTTGTCTTGTATGTCAAGCTGCACTGTAATGTTTTGTCTTGTATCTCAACCTTAACTGTAATGTTTTGTCTTGTATCTCAACCTTAACTGTAATGTTTTGTCTTGTATGTCAACCTGCACTGTAATGTTTTGTCTTGTATCTCAAACTTAACTGTAATGTTTTGTCTTGTATCTCAACCTTAACTGTAATGTTTTGTCTTGTATCTCAACCTTCATTGTAATGTTTTGTCTTGTATCAACCTGCACTGTAATGTTTTGTCTTGTATGTCAACCTGCACTGTAATGTTTTGTCTTGTATCTGAACCTGCACTGTAATGTTTTGTCTTGTATCTAAACCTGCACTGCAATGTTTTGTATCAACCCGCACTGTAATGTTTAGTCTTGTATCTAAACCTGCACTGTATTGTTTTGTCTTGTACCAACCTGCACTGTAATGTTTTGTCTTGTATCTTAACCTAAACTGTAATGTTTTGTCTTGTATCTTAAGCTGCACTGTAATATTTTGTATCAACCTGCACTGTAATGTTTTGTCTTGTATCTAAACCTGCACTGTAATGTTTTATCTTGTATCTTAACCTGAATTGTAATGTTTTGTCTGGTATCTTAACCTGAATTGTAATGTTTTCTCTTGTATCTTAACCTCAACTGTACTGTTATGTCTTGTACCAACCTGCACTGTAAAGTTTTGTCTTGCATTAATCTGCACTGTAATGTTTTGTCTTGTATCCCAAGATACACTGTAATATTTTGTCTTGTATCAACCTGCACTGTAAAGTTTTGTCTTGTATTTAAACCTGCACTGTAAAGTTTTGTCTTGTATCAACCTGCACTGTAAAGTTTTGTCTTGTATCTTAACCTGGAATGTAATGTTTTGTCTTGTATCTAAACCTGCACTGTAATGTTTTATCTAGTATCAACCTGCACTGTAATGTTTTGTCTTGTATCTGAACCTGCACTGTAATGTTTAGTCTTGTATCTAAACCTGCACTGTAATGTTTTGTCTTGTATCTCAACCTGCACTGTAATGTTTTGTCTTGTATTTAAACCTTCGCTGTAATGTTTTGTCTTGTATCTGAACCTGCACTGTAATGTTTTGTCTTGTATCTTAACCTGCACTGTAATGTTTTGTCTTGCATTAACCTTCACTGTAATGTTTTGTCTTGTATCCCAACATACACTGTCATGTTTCGTCTCACTCCCACCCACATAGTTCATCTCAAATACATTTATATTCTCAATGTTATTATAAGCCAAATGGGTTTAATAACTGCATCATTCATTTCAATCTTTTGTAAGCAAGATTAATTTTGCAACATTTAACTGGTCAGCAAATAACACATCTATTCAGATATTAGTGGAGCTGCACTGATTTCATTTCACATGCTCCATACAGCTTAAGGCTCAATAAAGCACAAAAGTGAATAGTAGCTGAAAAGCACATGTTGGTAAAAGAGTTCTTTGTTTAAATCACGTCAGGTTTTGTGTGTTTGCCTACAGTATAAACTCATCAAGTGATTCTGTGACCTGAACTTGACAGAACTGATGCATCAGCTAAGCTAGTATAAGAAAATATTTTAGGAAATATTCTCCAATACTATATACACAGCCATAACATTATGACCACCTCCTTGTTTCTACGCTCACTGTCCATATTATCAGCTCAACTTACCATGTAGAAGCATTTACTGACTGTAGTCCACCTGTTTCTCTACATACTTTTTTTAACCTGCTTTTATTCTGTTCTTCAATGGTCAGGACCACCACAGAGCAGGTATTATTCAGGTGGTGGATGATTCTCAGCACTGCAGTGAGTATTAAATACTCCTACCTAGTTGGTCCACCTTGTAGATGTAAAGTCAGAGACCATCGCTCATCTATTGCTGCTGTTCGACTTGGTCATCTTTTAGACCTTCATCAGTGGTCACAGGACGCTGCCCACAGGGCGCTGTTGTCTGGATATTTTTGGTTGGTGGACTATTCTCAGTCCAGCAGTGACAGTGAGGTGTTTAAAACTCTATCAGCATTGCTGTGTCTTATCTACTCATACCAGCAAAACACACACTAACACAACACCACCTTGTCAGTGTCACTGCAGTGCTGAGAATGATCCACTGCCCAAATAATACCTGCTCTGTGGGGGTCCTGACCATTGAAGAACAGCATGAAAGGGGGCTAACAAAGCATGCAAAGAAACAGATGGACTACAATCAGTAATTGTAGAATGACAAAGTGCTTCTATATGGTAAGTGGAGCTGATAAAATGGACAGTGAGTGTAGAAACAAGGAGGTGGTCATAATGTTATGCCTAATCGGTGTATATGCTATATATAATATATGCCTTGCGTGTAATTATTATCAGAATAAATACAATAAAAAAAACTTACCTAGGGTTTTGAACCCTCTTTGAATTAGGAATGTGTATTAGCATTGGTAAGCAGTAGCACACAAGTTCAAATGAAAATAAATGCATGGACTGGTTAAATAATAATCAATTCCTTTCTGTCTACTGATTAATCAGAGTACACATTTAATTACTGCCTGGTCATCAAAGGGTTCACATACTTCTTAATTCAGTGTAATCAATTTTAGGTAACTCACTAATGCAACGCATTAATTATCGCTTCCAGCTTATAATCAAACCTGCCATATTTGTCTTTATGACAAATTCAAGACCACGACTAAAAGTAAACTAAAGCATGAACACTTTGTGCAAAAATGAGACATCAATAAGCACAAGCTGAACTGTTTCTGTAATATACTGCAAATGAAGGGCATAAAAATGTAGGTACACATGCTCCCCCCCTGGCGAACAGGTCTTTTTTAGGGTCTGCTGAAGATTATCACATTCGTCTGGATGCCTGCAAGTGTCAGGGGAGGCTAGACGTGTAAGTTTACTACCAGGCAAGAACCTCTCATGGGACTTTCCACACCTGCTGGGCCCCAGATGTTTTTTCATGGTACTGCTTGGTACAGATATCCCACAGGCCTTTACCATTACTGTTGAGAGGAAGGGGTAAATAAACTGCTGCATGGTGCATTCCACTGGAGACTGCCCAGTTCTGCGGTAATGCCCTGAGGAGTGTCATAGAACTAAAGATGTATATGTAGATCAAGATATACCTAGTCATTTCTAGCTGTACATTATTGTTATACTACATTATGGAATGTTTAAATCCTTCCCAACATAAAATATTCCAATTATGTTTGGAATTTTTACATTTGTATTAAAGTGTAAAAGATAGGAAACCTTTAAAATCTGAAGAAATGGCTCATTTATGTGCACTAAACCCTTCATTATAGTCAGGGTGACTCTATATCCATTGCCACCTGGAATCACGGTATGCAAGACAGAAATACATTGTTGACAAGGTGCCAATACATCTCACAGCAACACATAATCGCTTACTTCCATCTCAGAACAATGTATAGCTGCTAACAACTGTATAAAACCTGAGTAGCCAGAGATAAGTCATGAACATATGGGTTTGATTCCTACCATCAGTCTCTGTCTGTGAGAAATTAGCAGGTTTTCTTCATGTCATCTGGACTTGCATTGCAGTGCAGCGCCTACTTCCCCAGCTGTGCAAATGTGACACCCTAAATAAATACAGAAAAATAACATTTATTTGATTAAACAATAATGAGATGAAACAATAAAAAAGAAACAAAATTAAAACTGAATTTTGAACAAAATTGAGGTGGTAGACTGGCCAGTCTGAAGCCCAGACCTGTCTTTTATTGAGGATGTATGGTTATGGAGCATATGGATAACCCAGAGTAATAAGCAACTGTAATACCATATTACAGCGATCCCCAACTTTTTTTGCACCACGGATTGGTTTTATATAGGATATCATTTCACGAACGGTGGGGGCGGAAGGATTTAAAATAAAATTATACAACAAGCATAATAAAAAACACAAAGTGCATAACAATACTGCTCACCAGTGATGAAAAATCAGTGGGAACCCTGAGCTTTTTTTTTTTCTGCACCTAGGGGTGATAACACAATAACAGCTGAAGGGTGTTCCTTATGTCCAGTCTACTTGGTAGCTTTGTTTTGGTTGCCATCACTGCAGAAAATCCCACTTCAAAGATAGGATGTTGGAAATGGAAGCAGTGTTTTCATTGCTTTTGTAGCGATCACTAATTATTTATTCTTTCTGTGCGGCCTGGTAATAAATGACCTACCTGTGGCAAGGTGGTTGCGGACTACTGCTATATAAAGCTGGATGAAAACAAATAAACAAAAATCCTGCATTTACTACTACAACAATTGGTATTCTTAGCTCTCAAGCATTTAAAAACCTTTTAAAAGCATGTGATGAAAACATGCTTCTTTAGAAGTTCTAGAACTTATTTTAGCCAGTTGGAATGAGCATATCCACTAATCAGTTAAAATGTTACGACCATCTCTCCTGTATAGGCTAGAGTCCGAGTCAAGTCACAAGTCTTTAGACTAGCGTCCAAGTCAAGTCGGGTCAATATAAAATACACAAAATATATTGGAAATGTAACATAGAAATAAACAAATACTATGTAAGTTCAGATAATAAACAACAACAGATTAGCGACTGTATTTTGCCAGTTAAAAGCTTAAACTAAAACGTTTTGTTTTCATTGCAAAACAAATTGCGATAAATCATGGCACAGCGGCCAAAATCCAAAACACAGCAAAAAAAACCATAACCACCATAACGTATCCTGTCTAAAAGTTCTGGTCTACTGAGATATGGACTTTACAAGACATTTGAAGGAATCCTGTGGTATCTAGTACCAGGGCATAATTAGCAAGTCCAAAGCCAGAGCAGTTGACCTTCTTCTATTGATTGGATGTCCAGTTCCAATGTCGGATTTTGATGGTGGACTGGAGTTAGCATGGACACTTGGGCTGGAGTACAACTACGCAGGTCCATACACAGATGGGTCTGATGCACTGTATGTTGTTACACATTCACCTCATCCCCAGGATTAAAATAATCTGCAATTTGAGCCACAGTAGCTCTTCTGTTGGTTGGCACCAGATGCCATTGCCTATATGGCAACCTGTCAGTGATTCTTGGTTTGTGCCTCCTCAGACCACTGTCCATGGGTGCTCACGGTGGTTGTCTGTGAGCACCGATTGCTGTTATCCCAGTCTGTCCAGACTTTTTATGCTGATGATATCTGCTGCATTCAACATGTGTATGATGAGTAACTACCATCCCTGATTAAGACATGCACATTTTTTGTGGGGGTGGTCTCACCCAGATGTTTTTACATCTGTATGTCTGTATATACCAGGTACAAGAAAAGGAAAAATATTTTATATTTTCACTGTTTTCATTTAATGGCATGTAATTAGGTTAAAAATGGTTTTCAAATCATTGCTCTTTGGTTTTATTTACAAATGTCCCAGTGTAATACCTAAACACAGCTGGTAGAGTTGGTGTCTTTCAGCAACATGAGTCCTGGCAGGTTCTTTAACTTCCAAAAAAAAAAAAAAAAAAAACGAAAACAAATGTAACTAATTAAATATCATATTTAGAAGGCGAGCGCAGTACACTATTTATGCTGTGTGCTCCCTCCAATAATTATCTCTAATGAATGCATGTATGAATATGAATACAACTGCTAAAGTTTCCACTAAATGTATGCACAAAAATAAAATGTTAATGAAAAAGCATTAAAAATGTTTAATTTTTCTGTCCTGTAGCAAGTTGAAATATCGCTGAAATCTAAATACTAATATATCAAACATTTGCATTTTATTTCAATAATACATTCTGTACACGACTATGCAAAATTCCTGACTTGCAATAAAAGTTTAGAAAAACAAAACAGATTGGTTGGAATATAAACACTGTAGTGACTGCAGTACTCTGAGGACTTTTTGACGAGTACTGCAGAATGCTAAAACATCTGTATTAGCACTGTGGGTATTGCAGTGCTCTTTAAGTGCATTGCCTCCAATATTGTAATTAGTGTGTGTGATTCTTGGGGGATTATGGGCATGTGTGTTTAGTTAGGTAGAGTGTGCACGTGGGGGCGGGGTCTAGTTTATTTATAATCTCGTGTTTTCTTGTATGTTGGAGATAGGGGGTGTGATGTGTTTACACTGTTTACAGTCGGTCAGATTCTAGTTGGGATATTATGTGCTTATGCTTGCAAATTTCTTTCCTCTGGAAGAAGAAAACAATTATTTGCTAGAGGGTCAGTAAACATCAGAGACAACTCAGTCTTCTGTGGAAGACAATTATTACCCTTGTTACATTGTTATTAATTAATATTATTGTGAGTAGGGATGGCCTCAGTTTGGTCCTTCAGTGCGGTCAATGTTGGTAGTTTTGCATGTCCTCTTTACGTCTGTTTCTTCCAGGTATTTAGATTTCCTTCCAACTCCCAAAAAAACATTGTGAATAAAATAAATAAATAAATAACAATAATCTGTTTCTAGACCCACTGCAAAAATGTAAATTATAATATTTTTTTTTTTTATAATTATAATAATACTAATAATTAATTAAATGGAAAAATAATAACAAAATGAATAATAATAATAATAATAATAATAATAATTATAATAAAAGTAATAGTTATTATTATTATTATTATTATTATTACTCCATTTAATGTATTATTCATTTATTTATTTTGCATTTATTTATTATTATTATTATTATTATTATTATTATTATTATTATTATTATTATTATTATTTATCAAATTGTCTTATCCCAGTCAGGGTTGCAGCAGGTCTGAGCACAGGGTGCAAGGAAGGAATACCCAAAGACTATGTCATGTGTCAAAGATTACAGTAAATCTTATTTTAAATTGTGTTTAAATGTTTCATTCTTACCTATATTATTGCGTGTTGTGCTTTTGGTGTAATTTTTCTAGGCACATACCTTTAAAGAACGTAGCAACAGTTATTCATTTCCTATTTTTTTTCCATTTTATCTTCCCAATCTAGTCATTTTAATTCCTTATCGCATACTGCGAAGTTCTCTGCTGCTTGCACTTCCACGCTCTAGCTTCAGGTTGGCCTCAGTCTGTCACACACCCTCTATCACAAGTGCAGTTGAACTAGCCACTTCTTGTTCACCAGCCAGAGGCGAGGACCCACACAAAGCCTTACTGTGCACTAAGTCATGCTAAACTCCACGTGAATCTCACGACTCAGCCAGCGCTTTCAGCCAGCGACAGAGATGTAATGTCACAGCAGCAGAAACCGGTCCAAACATAGTGAGCTGAATTGCTGCTTACTGCGTACCTAGGCAGCTGCCTAAATAGGATGATTCTAATAAGACATTGAACTCATAAGGCATATTATTTAGACACACTACTCAGACAGTGGTTACGGTGATTACGTCACCACAGTTTTTTGCTTAGGCAGCATTTTAAGGCATCTAAGAACTCAGACAGACTTCTTCTCAGGAGTGCGTGTAGGATGATGTTAAAATGCATCTATGTAGAGAGTTCACTAGGTTTTCATACAGACCCATTGAAGCAGATACTTTGTGAGGACTATGTGAGAAAAACTTGGTCAGCAGCAAAGATGCTGCCTTAATACTAGACAAGTACTGAGGACTAGTTGAACTATGTGATATTTGGCGAGTACCTAGATCTCACCGGTAGTAGGCTAGCATAATTGACTGCTACACCACTCACGAACCTACGAATGATTAATATGTTAATTAATCACCTTCTGCACCCTCGTGAAAAAGTAATTGCCTCACTAAACCTAATAACTGATTATGCCACCCTTGGCAGTAAGAACTGCAATCAAATGTTTGAGCTTGCGATGAGTCTTTTACATCGCTGGCCACTGTTCTTAACAGAATTGTTTTAATTCAGCTACATTGGTGGGTTTTGGAGCATGAACTGCCCATTTTAGGTCTTGCCACAGCATCTCAATGGGATTCAGGTCAGGATTTTGACACTAAAAGCTACTCATCAGTCCACAAAATATGATCCCAAAAGTATCGTGTGTGGGGGGACATAAGACAAACAAAGTAATTGCCTAATAAACCTAACAACTGATTGTGCCACAATTGCAATTAAACGTTTCACAGAACTTGCGATGAGTCTTTTACATTGCTGTGGAGGAAATTTGGACCACTCTTCTGAGCAGAATTGTTTTAATTTGGCTACATTGGTGGGTTTTGGAGGATGAACTGTCCATTTTAGGTTCTACCCCAGCATCTCAGTGGGATTCAGGTCAGGACTTTGACTCAGCCTCTCCAAAAGCTACTAATTCCTGTTTCTTTTAAGCCATTTAAAGGTCAACTTGCTCGCATAGGTCATAGTTCTGCTGCTTAACCCAACTCAGCATGAGATTTAGGTCATGACTTAACAGGCAAACATTCTTCTTTCTGTTTTAGAACAGAAATTCATGGCTACACTAATTATAACAAGTCGTTCAGGTCCTGTGCAGGCAAAGCATCCCCACACTACTACCACCAAATATGACTGTTGTTATGTGATGTTAGTTTTATGCCAGATGTAACAGGACTCATATCTTCCAAAAAATTCAATCTTTAAGTCATCAGTTCACAGAATATGTTTTTTTTTTCCCTTTGCAAGCATAAGACTAGCTTTTGTGTTCTTTTGGTCAGCAGTGGTTTGTGCCTTGCAGCTCTCCTATGGATGCCATTGTGCCCGTTCTTTCTCATTGTGGAGTTGTATACATTGACCTTCACTGAGGCAAGTGAGGCCTGCAGTTCTTTAGACATCTCTCTGAGTTCTTTTGTGATCTCCTGAATGAATCGTCAATGTGTTCTTGGTAAAAAGGTTTGTAGATCAGTCACTCCTTGGAAAGTACACCACCTGACTTTGTTTCATGATTTGTGTATTTGAATCATGTGGCTTCATGTGCTGTTTTTTTGAGACCTTCTAGCTTGCTTAACAATGCCTTACAGGTTATAACAATGTTATAACATAGTTATATTTAGGTAATACAGGTAAGACTGAACAGGTCTTGCAGTAATCATGCCTGGGTGTGGCTGAAGACATTGTAAATTGTACCAAACTGTCAAATGAATTTGGTAAACTGGTTAATTTAGTAGACAAGGGGGCAATTACTTTTTTACATGGGGTGAGGTTGTGCTGAACAGCATGTTTCATTTAATAAATAAGATTTAAAAAATGCCATTATTTGGGTTATCGTTACAGTGACACATATATTTGTAATATTAAAAGTAGTTTGATGATCTAAAGTTTGACAAATATCCAAAATGACAGCACAGTATGTCTTAGGAAAGGAAAAGTAGGTGGAGAATGGGGAAAAGTAGGATTTGTGATGGATTGGCACCCTGTCCAGGGTACTCCTGCCTTGTATCCGGTGTTTTTTGGTGAAACTGGACCTACTGCAACCCCTAACCAGGATCACTACCCTTCTTAATCCTGCTCAGCTTCACAGTGGATACAGTGTCACCTGAAAACACTGGGCACTAAGGTGGCACAGCAATCATAATGTCATAATGTCAATGTTAAAGATGGACAAAGCTATAAGAAAAAGGCTAAACCCAAGGACACAGTGAGTGAACCTCCTTCGAAAAAGTGGTGAGGACATAACCTAAGGTTCCAGGTGGCATGTTTAAAAGATTCCTGCAAATCGTATCACGCGCCTCCATCACGAGTACAATTAAACTAGCCACTTCTTGTTCACCGACCAGAGGCTAGGACCCACACAAAGCCTTACTGTGCACTTTGAGTCATGCTAAACTCCATGTGAATCCCACAGCTCAGCCAGCGCTCCAGGCAGCGACAGAAATGTAATGTCACACCAGCAGAAATAAAAAAAAAACAATCCAGCCCTTACACCCACATCAACAACTAATTTGATCTCAAAGCCCCAGTGTAGGGTATAGATAGTTTAAAGTAGATTTGTGACAACACAGAATATCCCATATGCCAATAGCCTGTTAATTTTCTCCCCGTTTTCTCCCTTTTTAGCGCATCCAATTGCCCGATTGCGTCATGCTTCCTCTCCACCAATGCCGATCCCTGCTCTGATTCAGGAGAACGAAGCTAACCCTCACCCCCTTCGACATGTGGGCAGCATGCCGTATGCATCTTATCACCTACACTTTGACGAGTGCAGTGCAGCTCAGGGTTGTGTACGGAGAGACACACCCTAAGAGCACTCTTTTCTCATCTTTTTTCTCATCTCTGTGCAGGTGCCATCAATCAGCCAGCAGAGTAACTGCACCAGTCAAGAAAGAGAGACCCCATCCGGCTTAGTCCCGCCCATATCTGAACAACAGCCTGTATTCGAGATCCCGACTCTGGTTCCAGCGTGTGTTTTTACCACTGCGCCACCTGAATTCTTTTTATTTTTCTCAAATAAATGCTGTGGGACCCCCCTCTAGGCTCACTGAGGCCCCCGGTTGGGAACCATTGTGCTAGTACGTAGTCTGTTGTGCCACCTGAACACCCCTACTAATTTTGTTGTTTTCGTCTGATGTGAGCTGCTGTAACAAAGACATTTCCTGCAAAGGATCTATCTATCTATCTATCTATCTATCTATCTATCTATCTATCTATCTATCTATCTATCTATCTATCTATCTATCTATCTATCTATCTATCTATCTATCTATCTATCCATCCATCCATCCATCCATCCATCCATCCATCCATCCATCCATCCATCCATCCATCCATCCATCCATCCATCCATCTATCTATTCTAATCTAATCTAATCTATTGTAATCCTTGATTTATTTAACAAAAGCAGGAACGCACCCTAAACAACAACCACATACACAGTCACTCAATCAGTCCTAGTTCCTATTTAAAGTGGCCAATGCATCATTTGCATGTTTTAGGAGACTGAGGCTAACCAGATTAACCAGAGAAAACATAGAACAACAAAAAAAAAAAAAACAGTACAGACAAGCCGGAAAGTCTGCACACCCCTTTCACCTTCTGCACGTTTTATTATGTTACAGACTCATTCTATAATAAATTGAGTTCATTTTTGCCTCAAACATCTACACACAATCACCAATATTTAAGTGAAAACAGGGTTTAGAAAATATGCAATTTTATTTTACTGACAAAAATGGTTTATTTAGGGGTCATATCTGTACACACCCTTAGCCTAATACTTGGTTGATGCACCTTTGGCAGCAATTGCAGCTTAAAGGCATCTTGGGGAAGAAGCTACAAGCTTGGCACACTTGTTTCTGGACATTTTTGCCCATTCCTTTTGGCATATCCTTGCAAGCTCCGTCAGGTTGATGGGGAGCGTCGGAACACAGCCATTTTCAGCTCCTTCCACAGATGTTCGATTGGATTCAGGTCTGGGCTCCGTCTGGGCCACTCAAGGACATTAACAGACTTTCTCTGAAGCCACTCCTTTGTTATCTTGGCTGTGTGGTTCGGGTCATTGTCATGTTGGAAGGTAACCCTTCGCCCCAGTCTGAGGTCCAGAGTGCTCTGGAGCAGGTTTACTTCAAGGATCTCGGTGTACTTGGCTGCATTCATCTTTCCCTTCATCAGGAATATTGGCCCCGTCCCGCTGCTGAAAAACATACCCACATCATGATGCTGCCACCACCATGTTTCACTGTAGGGATGGCATTGGCCAGGTGAGGAGCGGTGCCTGGTTTCCTCCAGATGTGACGCTTGGTATGCAGGCCAAAAAGTTCAATTTTGGTTTTATCAGACCATAGAATCTTCTTTCTCATGGTTTAAGAGTCCTCTTGGTGCCTTTTGGCAAACTCCAAGTGGGCTGTCATGTGCCTTTTACTAAGGAGTGGCTTCCGTCTGGCTACCATAAAGACGTGATTTGTTGATCTTCTGATAGGTTCTCCAATCTCCACAAGGATACGCTGGAGCTCTGTCAGAGTGACCCTCGGAATCCTGCTCACCTCTGGCCACGATTATATCTATTATAGAATAAGTCTGTAATAAAATGTTGAGAAGGTGAAAGGGGTGTGCAGACTTTCCGGCTTGACTGTATCTTAACAAACATATTATTTATTATAAGCTCCCTACATAGTAGGGAAGTATTTAGAGTGAATGATCAAACCCAGCTCCCCAGGACTCATGTTGCTGAATAGAACCCACTATACCAGCTGTGATTGTTGGGATTGTTTCATGTTGAAATTAGTACTTAGTTCTCTCAGACTAACCCCAGTCCCAAATACTGCAATACTGACCATAAGAGTGAGGCCAGCACAATTCTCATCTAATCTGTAGAAATCTATCATGTTTTCAATCTACTTCTCATTCAGCATAAGTATACACCGATCAGGCATAACATTATGACCACCTCCTTGTTTCTACACTCACTGTCCATTTTATCAGCTCCACTTACCATATAGAAGCACTTTGTAGTTCTACAATTAGTGACTGTAGTCCATCTGTTTCTCTACATACCTTTTCAGCCTGCTTTCACCCTGTTTACATTAACATTTTCGGCATTTAGCAGACGCCTTTATCCAAAGCGACTTACAATACTGTGACAGTATACTGTCTAAGCAATTGAGGGTTAAGGGCCTTGCTCAAGGGCCCAACAGTGGCAACCTGGCAGTGGTGGGGCCTGAACCAGCAACCTTTAAATTACTAGTCAAGTACCTTAACCGCTAGGCTACAACTGCCCTACAACTGTTCTTCAATGGTCAGGACCACCACAGGACCACTACAGAGGAGGTATTATTTGGGTGGTGGATCATTCTCAGCACTGCAGTGACACTGACATGGTGGTGGTGTGTTAGTGTGTGTTGTGCTGGTATGAGTGGATCAGACACAGCAGCGCTGCTGGGGCTTTAAAATGCCGTGTCCACTCACTGTCCACTCTATTAGACACTCCTACCTAGTTGGTCCACCTTGTAGATGTAAAGTCAGAGATGATCGCTCATCTATTGCTGCTGTTTGAGTTGGTCCTCTTCTAGACCATCAGTGGTCACAGGACGCTGCCCACAGGGGCGCTGTTGGCTGGACATTTTAGATTGGTGGACTATTCTCAGTCCAGCAGTGACAGTGAGGTGTTTAAAAACTCCATCAGTGCTGCTGTTTCTTATCCACTCATACCAGCACAACACACACTAACACACCACCACCATGTCAGTGTCACTGCAGTGTTGAGAATGATCCAACACCCAAATAATACCTACTGTGTAGTGGTCCTGGGAGAGTCCTGCCCATTGAAGACCAGCATGAAAGGGGGCTAACAAAGCATGCAGAGAAACAGATGGACTACAGTCAGTAATTGTAGAACTACAAAGTTCTTCTATATGGTAAGTGGAGCTGATAAAATAGACAATGTGTGCAGAAACAAGGAGGTGGTTTTAATGTTATGGCTGATTGGTGTAAGTGCTCTCTGTACCAAACAACCATCCAGGAATATTACACAAGTGAAATAAATCCCAGTCAAGACACGACAGAATCAGTATCAGGAGCCAAAATCTGAATCATGTTACCTGAGCTAGTTTATTTATGGACTATGCTTATCAGAGGGAAGAACAGTCGAATGACAAATCTCTGCTTTACACTGGTACCACTTAAAATCGAATCAGTAAATAGCAGTGCAAATATGGCTCCCAGGTTTTTCTTCTTAGTTCGTGGTTGTTTTGCTTCATTTTATTTCTCTAGGTTGTTTTTACACTATTTACAGTGATGATTGAAATGAGAGGCTAAGATAAATGGGATGCTTGAAGCATCTGTTGATGGCAGTCAAAAACGCAGTTTACGGTAAATCTCTTATAGATGAACATCGATTTCTGTCCCCCATAAAAAAAACTAAAATCTCTAAACAGATGGTTTTATACCCCTCACTCTTGTCTTATTTGAAGGAAAACATTCAGGGCTAGACAAATTAAGACAGGGTTTCCTGACCTTTTGTGCGGTGCAGCTGTATTTTATAGAGAATACATATCACCCATATTTTTCAATACAAACAAGCATACACACATACTTTGTATTTATTTTTCTAAGATACAGTATGAAAGCAAAGTTGCATTTCTCTCTAGCCTTATAAATCTGTACAGTCAGTACTTGGCATTACACTGTGTTATATTTATTTATTGTGCTTGGAAGTTTCAGCTGCATGTTTTACACTACCTTTGATACACTAAGGGTGTGTTCGAAAACCTAGTGATCTGCCTTGCTGTCTTACTGCCTACATAGTCAGCTGCCTAACTAGAGAGGATTCTAAAAAGTCATTGGCTTATAAGGCAGGTTATTCGAACACGCTATTTAGACAGCGATTCCATCAGTTTTTGCTTACTAAGCAAACACAGTTAGCCTCATGCCATTCAAACCAATGGAATGAGGTGGCACAACGTGCTAACATGTCGACCCTCTGTGTTCTGAAAATGGTTAAATTCACTGACAAGCCTGAATTTGCAAATAAATAACACTTGTACATGTTTATACAAATTAAAAATCAATAATTATTTATTAACGTTTGAAAATAACTCCACATTTCTCCACACCGTCCGCCATATTTATATACATATACAGTATTGTGCCGCACTGAATGCTGGGATTGCCTTCACCGTTAGGGCAGCATCGGATGCTCCCTCATTATTCTGTCAAAATAGCATTCAGATTTAAGGTGACTTAGTAGACAGCATTTTAACGCATCTAGGAAATCGAACAGCCTACATTTTGGGAGCGTGCGTAGAATGACGTAAAATGCTGTCTATGTAGAGAGCTCACTAGGTTTTCGAACACACCCATAAAGTCCTCAAAAATAAGTTCAGCTGCTAGTTCCGTTTCTTTAATGAAATGTGAATACATGTTAAATACCTTTAACTAGTGCTGGGCGGTATGACGGTACATTTGGTATACAGGCTTTGATTCGTCTTACGGTATGTATTGTTTATATACCGCCATACCATAGCACAGTTAATACAACATCTGTGGGCTTCAATAGACAGCAAATCATATAATATTGTTCGCCGCTAAAAGCACTATGGAGTGCTGTGCAGATTAAGTACAGCTCAATAGTTAGCCGGGCAGTGTTTGGCTAACAGTGTTAAAAGACAGAGGTTTTCTCGATATAGTGGGGAAAAAATAAACAAAAACAAAAAACAGATGGTGGATGAAGAGAGGAAGACCAAAGATACCGGAAGGACCTGCCAAAGAAATGAGCTTTATATACATGGTGAAATAAAAATGTTTTATAGTCTGTCTAGAATCAGCCACAGAAATATAAGTCCCTGTCATACAAAAAAATTACTGTTATATACCGTGAAACCCTCAGAATCTTAATTTATTTATTTGGATTTTAACATCATGTTTTACACTTTGGTTACACTCATGACAGAAACGGTGATTACTGGTTACACAAGATCCATCAGTTCACAAGTTTAATGTCGAACACAGTCATGGACAATTTTGTATCTCCAGGACTGTGACAGGAAACCGGAGCTCCAGGAGGAAACCCACACAGGCACGGGGAGAACATGCAAACTCCACACAGCAAAGACCCGGACCGCCCCACCTGGGGATCGAACCAGTGGCGTAACTGCAGGGGGGGCAGGTGCACTGGGACCCATGGCTGGGGGGGCCACAACGACATGAACTCAACCCCCCACCGCACTGCAAACCCCCCCACTGGCTGCACTCGCCAAGTCATTATTATTATATTACAATATTGTAGCGGTGATATGTGAGTGACATTCAGCTCAGGCAATCAGAATGCAGCACTCGGTTTATACATGTGCGTTCGGACGTTCTGCAATTAGTTTTGTATATGAGACTCGCCGTATGGCCTCAGCATGGAAGTTCGGGTGCTGGAGCTAGGCAGAGTGTTGTAACGCTCATTGAAGTCCTGACCAAACAGTTAAAGTGAACTCTATTTGTCGTGTGCTTTTAATCCCACACCTCCACCACCGCACGCAGCAAAAGACCCGTAGCATCCCTGCTGGACGTGCAGCACTCGCAGCGGCTATAGGTGAGCCGACCCTCTACAGTAGCAAGTGGCTAATTGTAGTGGTAAAGTGCGGCGATAACGAAAGTAAAAACACGACAATATTTTTGTTAAGTAAAATATTAAAATAACTAAAAGTCAATGAAATATCACAATACATGTCAATCAAAATACAAAATACACAATCAAAATACACAATATATGTGTGTGTGTGTGTGTGAAATTTGTTGAGGGGGGCCCAATTTTTATTTTTTTTTGCACTGGGGCCCATGAGCTTCTAGTTAGGCCACTGGATCGAACCCAGGACCCTCTTGCGGTGAGGCGACAGTGCTACCCACTGAGCCACAATGCCGCCCATCAGAATCTTATAAGATACTGTGATCCATATTTTTGGTCATATCGCCCAGCCCTAATTTTAACCTAATTATGGGTGTGTTATACTTTTAGTTTGGTCCAGATCAAACAAGAAAAATAAAAAAATTATAATTTGGAGATGTTATAAATGTTAATTAGGCATTTTAAATTCTAATTGCTTCATACAAAACTCATAAGAAACATCTAAATGCTTTCTACAACTAATTTCTAAACAGTTATGCAGAAGAAAGCCCCAAGATCACTGCAAAGAGATAGTAAAGAAAGAAAAAGGCTGGAGAGTAGAACAAAGATGACAGAACAAAGATGATTTAAATCCCTGTTATAGGAAGGAAACTTTACCTACAATTTTATCATAATGGTCAACATCTGCATTATGCAACACCTTTCTAAAATGTACCAGATGTATTTTGAGAGCAACTGTTGTGATTTATATGGAAAAATAGAATTACATAGGATGCTAGAAACTGTGCTGATGGATGAAAGCTTAGATTTTATGGAGTACCAAGAAATCCTGGATGCTAATGTTCCACTGACAGTGAAGAAACTGAAGCTGAAGGTTTGGATATTACAACAGGACAACGATCCATAACATACAACTTCATCACCATAAAATATTTATAGAAGTACAATATTACATTTTTGAAGTGGCAGGTATATCTAGGTTTGTACAGTGGTTTTCACTTCACAAACCTGGATATAATTAAAATATATGGGTAAATCTCAAAGACAGAGTGCATGGAAAATGACTGAAAAATCCTGACAAAGAAGCATTCTGAATGAAAGAGTGAAAATCATGACTTAGCGATTGTAACTCGGCTACAAAAAAAAAATTAATAATAATACTGGGATTTCTGCCAAAAAAGGTAAATCATATAACAGAAATTGTGACTACACTCCTGTACACTTGGTCCATGTGTACATTAGGTAAAATGCACATAAAAATAGAAAGCAGTGATTTGTATATATACACTGATCAGCCATACCATTAAAACCACCTCGTTGTTTCTACACTCACTGTCCATTTTATCAGCTCCACTTACCATATAGCAGCACTTTGTAATTCTACAATCACTGTCTGTAGTCCATCTGTTTCTCTACATACTTTTTTAGCCCGCTTTCACCCTGTTCTTCAATGGTCAGGACCACAGAGCAGGTATTATTTAGGTGGTGGATCATTCTCAGCACAGCAGTGACAATGACATGGTGGTGGTGTGTTAGTGTGTGTTGTGCTGGTATGAGTGGATCAGACACAGCAACACTGCTGGAGTTTTTAAACAACGTGTCCACTCACTGTCCACTCTATAAGACACTCCTACCTAGTTGGTCCACCTTGTAGATGTAAAGTCAGAGACGATCGCTCATCTATTGCTGCTGTTTGAGTTGGTCATCTTCTAGACCTTCATCAGACCTTCAACTACAAAATGCTTCTGTATGGTAAGTGGAGCTGATAAAATGGACAGTGAGTGTAGAAACAAGGAGGAGGTTTTAATGTTATGGCTGATCAGTGTATAATTAATATGTATATGAATATAAATATATTTTTTATATATAAATATTTTTTTTCAGGTAAATGTATTTAACGTTTCCCCTCATCAACTTAACTTATTTCTGTAGTTTTTAAGTATGTAAAAATTCTGTCAAATTTCATAATAACAGACAAAAAGTACATTTTGATTTACATCATTTAGCAGACACTTGTATCCAGTGACTGACAGTTGAGTATGTGCACACTGCAAGCACTTGAGGGTTTAGGACCCTGCTCAGGGAACTGAAGGGACTTGGCTGTGGTGAGTCTTAAACTAGTAACCCTCCGATCAATAGTCCAGTACCTTAACCTGTTGTACAGTTGGAAGTACTCAACACCCCTCACCTTGATGCTGTATTTTTTCATGCTTTGCAAGTGTACATGTTCTATATTTTACATATTTACAAGTCAGACTCTCCACAGCGTGGTGTGTTCAATTGAGCGCATCATCCAGACACAAGCTCCATGACCTGCAGTCCATCTACACCAAAAGGTGCTTTTCCAAGGCCAGGAGGATAGGAAATGACTCCAGCAATCTCAATAATGAACTCTTCTCACTTTTGCAGCCAAGGAAGTCATTTTGCTCCATAAAGGCCAGACTGAGAGGATAAGGAGGAGACTTTTTTTGCAAGCTAGTCTGGTCCTCAAGTAGAATAGCGAGCAAGAATACCTACATTCAATACACACACAGAATCCATAGAGTTGTGAGAATAGAATAGAATGCCTTTATTTGTCATATATACATATGCAAGTGTACAGTACAATTAAATTCTTTTTTTTTTTTTCACACATCTAAGCTTGTTTGGAAACTAAGGTCAGAGTGCAGGATCAGCCATTGTACAGCACCCCTGGAGCAGAGAGGGTTAAGGGCCTTGCTCAAGGGCCCAACAGTGGCAGTATGGCAAAGCCAAAATTCGAACACTCAAGCTTTTGATTAACAGCCCGAATTCCCTACTTACTAGGCTACCACTGTCCCATTGTATATATTTATATATTTTTTATAAGAATTCGGGTTTATATCAGCGCATGTAAGTGCAGGTGTAGATGTGTACATCCATGCATATATATGGGTGTATGTATGTACTGTATATATACTGTACATTGTAGTCATATTTTTTCTTTTTTCCATATCTACTTAAATTGGGGTGGCACGGTGGCTCAGTGGGTGGCAGTAATTATCTGTCATGTCATGAATGTAACCAATGTGTGTAAAACATGACATTAAAATGCTAATTAATAAATAAATAAATCTACTTAAATTGTTTTTTTTTTGTAACAATTATTGCTATTGTGTACATTTATTATGTACTTTTGTTATTTAGTACTAATGTATGAACTGTATGTGACAAACATTGGTATTATTTTTAATACAGACAAGCAATTTCGATAGACTGAGTTTATATAAAAAGCATCTAGCTCTCTTGACAAATGTCTGTGTGTGCTATTATTTAACCCCCAGCTTCTGTACTTAGTCGAAGATTCTTTTTCCTAGATGAGCTCTAATAAGTGACTTTGATAAATGCGAACAAGCTTCTGACACTTCTCTTGTGGAAGCTCTGTCCATTCTAGTGCAAAAGCTGGTTTGTGCAATGATTGCTTTCTTTAAATTCCACCAAAGGTTTTCTCTAGGGTTTATATCCGGAGACTAAAAAAAAGGCCACTTCAGGTTATTTACATTAAAAGCATTTTGTGAATACTACTACTACTACTTATGTAAGTGCTTTCTCAGTAAACATTTCATTACTCTAATACAAATATACAACAGTCTTAGAAAACAACTCTGCTGAATACATGTAAAAACAAAAGATTACAGGTAGAAGAATAGATATTTGATTCCTTTTAAAGAAAGTACATGCAGAGGTGGGTATTTAGACATCTTTTAACAATGGCGAGAGACTCCGCTGTTAACAAGGAAAGTTAATTAAACCACCTTGGAACTAGTCTTGGTAAAAGAGCCTTAATGCCTTTCTTTTGCAAGTTTTGATTGGTGGCTCAAACAACCACACTTGAGGCTGTTGTAGCCTAGTGGTTAAGGTACTGGACTGGTAATCAAAAGTCGCTGGTTCAAGCCCCACCACTGCCAGGTTGCTGATGTTGGCAAGGCCCTTAACCCACAATTGCTAAGACTGTGTACTGTCACACTACTGTAAGTCGCTTTGGATTAAGGCATCTGCTAAATGCCAGAAATGTAAATGTTGTGGCTCTGGTCGTTCTGTATGTGGTACAGAACAAGGTTTGACAGATTCTCTACGGTAGGTTGTGCTGGTCGGTTTTTGACTCTGTAAGCAAGCATCATTTTTTTAAATTAAATTCAGGCAGCTACAGCAAGCCAGTGAAGAGAGCACATCAGAGATGTGATATGGCAGCATTCGGGTTGAGTAAAAATCAGGCAGGTTGCCGCAGTTAAATTAGTTGCAGGGGTTTGATAGTGGACACAGGACGACCTGCCAGTAGGGAGTTGCTGCAATCCAGTCTTAATATGACAAGGGACTGGACAAAGTCTGAGAGACACGTTATAATCTTTTTGACGTTGTAGAATAAGAACCAGCTCGATCCTGTCAGGTTAACAACATTACTCAAGAAGGACAGCTGTCTAGGACAACAACAAGGTTTCATACATTATAAGAGGGTTTTATTCAAGAGTCATTGAGAGAAATTACTAGGTCCTGGCATGTAGACACATCTCCAGGAATATATATCAGCCTGGTCTTACTGGGGTTATGTTTCAGGTGATGAGCTGACATCCATAATGAGATATCTGCCAGACATGCCAAGATGCGAGATGAGACTTGGGTGTCTGAAAGAGTGAATGACAGGATGAGCAGAGGAATAGCACAGGAATGAGTGGGTGAAACTATTGAAGGATATGACTTTAGCAAGAAATCGAGTATTCAAATGCACATTTAGAAGTTCCGAAAAAGTTGGGACAAACAAGCATTTACCCCTTTGTTTAATCACCTTTCCTATAAATAAAACCTTTTAATGATTTGGGAACTGACGACACTAATTGATGCAGTTTTAGAAGTGATTTGTTTTTCTTCAGCTGCTCAACAGTTGAAGAAGCCATAACATTAAAACCACCTCCTTGTTTCTACACTCACTGTCCATTTTATTAGCTCCACTTACCATATAGAAGCACTTTGTAGTTCTACAATTACTGACTGTAGTCCATCTGTTACTCTACATACTTTTTTAGCCTGCTGTTCTTCAGTGGTCAGGACCCCCACAGGACCATCACAGAGCAGGTATTATTTGGGTGGTGGATCATTCTCAGCACTGCAGTGACAATGACATGGTGGTGGTGTGTTAGTGTGTGTTGTATGAGTGGATCCAAGCAGCAGCGCTGCTGGAGTTTTTAAACACCGTGTCCACTCACTGTCCACTCTATTAGACACTCCTACCTAGTTGGTTCACCCTGTAGATTTAAAGTCAGAGACGGTCGCTCATCTATTGCTGCTGTTTGAGTTGGTCATCTTGTAGACCTTCATCACTGGTCACAGGACGCTGCCTTTGGGGCGCTGTTGTCTGGATATTTTTGGTTGGTGGACTATTCTCAGTCCAGCAGTGACAGAGAGGTGTTTAAACACATACCAGCACAACACACTCTAACACACCACCACCATGTAATTGTCACTGCAGCGCTGAGAATGACCCACCACCCAATAATACATACTCTGTAGTGGTCCTGGGAGAGTCCTGACCATTGAAAAACAGCATGAAATGGGGCTAACAAAGCATGCAGAGAAACAGATGGACTACAGTCAGTAATTGTAAAACTTCAAAGTGCTTCTATATGGTAAGTGGAGCTGATTAAATGGACAGTGACTGTAGAAACAAGGAGGAGGTTTTAATGTTATGGCTGATTGGTGTATATTTTTAATAAGAGACAGATATGGACTGCAGACAGGCCAGTTGAGCACACACATTCTGTGTCTATGAACCCACAATGTTGTAGTGCATACAGAATAAGGCCTGGCAGTGTGTTATTAAAACAATCATCAACTTCCTAGGAAAAGACATCACCTCGATAGCAGCATGTGTCTCTCTTAAATCCCAATATACACCTCTGTGGCAATGGTACCTCAACAAATGTGCAAGCCACCCATGGCATGGGCACTGATGCACCCCTATACCATGACAGATGCTGGCATTTATGTCTTTCACTGATAACAGTCTCTATGGTCCTTTTTATCTTTGGCACAGAGAACTCAACATCTGTTTTTCCCAAAAACAAGCTGAACCATGGACTCATCAGACCACACGTTTCCACTGTCGGTTTTGTTTTTGTGTAAGAGTATCAGGTTTCATTTCTTGATGCAGCGATGGACAGTGTTAAGGGACAATGGTTTTCTAAAGTACTGTACTCTTAGGACCATGTAACTGTATATCACAGTAGCATGAAAGTTTATTACGCAATATTTTTTAAGACCTCCCCAGATTCCATGAATCTTTTAACAATGTTATGAACAGTAGATGATGAAAGAGTAAATTATTTCCAAATCTTGACTAGAGAAGTGTTCTTTTTGAACTAATTGCTCATTACTGACCAACATTCATGCCTAACTGTGGGGAGAGTGTTCTCATGGTCATAAGCTTCTCCTTTCTTGCACCATATGACCAGTTATAGTTTTGATTCCTACCTCCATCTGTGTCTCAGAACTGTGCAGGCCTATTCAAATTGCTTTTGGTGTATTCCATTTAACCCTTCTTTTTTTTCTTTGCCAAAAGTAATGTGTGTCATGGAGTCAAGCCATGAATTCTTGGTTGTTATGTGATCTTTTTGTTGCCACCGAATTGTTTTTTTATTTGTATTTTTTTTTTTGTGCAGTGAAATGATCTCCCTCAGTTTTTGAGGCATCTCATTAGTTTTCACCATGGTTGAATCATGTGTCCTAACTTTATGTCTTATAAACTAACAGCAATTGTTAAGATCTGCAATATTGCACAGGAGTTGTTATTACATGGGTCGCTGTTGTCTGATTCTTCTTTTCATGATTGAACATACATTTTCAATAAGACTTGACAACGAGATTTGGACTGCAGGCAGGCAGTCAAGCACAAGCATTCTGCGTCCATAAAGCCACAGTGTTGTAGTATGTGCAGACTGAACTAACTTCCCGGGAAAGACGTCACCTTAATGGCAGCATGCGTCAGTGGTACCTTCACACTTAAGCAAGTCACCCATGCAAGTCACATACGCAGGGCAATGATACACCCATATATAATGACAGATGCTGATTTTTGCACCTGTCACTGATATACTAACATGTTACTGTAATTAATATTAATATATTAGCCTGGGGAGAGAAAAAAAAACCTTGTCAGTAAACAAACTGAGCTAAGACTATGACTAAGACTATGCAAGCAGAAGCCATATACAGTATTAATAACCTCTAGAAATCAACTGATGCACATTGGTAAGCATGTAGAGTCCACCTTTGTTTTCTGGATCAAAGAGGAAAAGGACCATCCTCATTGCTACCAACACAAAGTTTAAAGTCAGTGTTTCTCATGGTACAGAGTTATGTTAGTTTCGAAGGCACTATTAATGCTGAGAGTACATACAGTTGTGGTCAACATTACTGGCATCATAATATATAAGGATGATTAAAGACATCCTTCCCTAATACTTGGTTGCACAACCATTGGCAACAATGACAGCCTCCAATGACAGAGTGACTTATAGTAGTGCTTCACAGAAAACATTTCCCTACTCTAGTTTATGTAGACAACAGTCTATGTATACAAACTTGCCAAAATCGTGTTAGAACAAGGGTGTGGATAGAGGTGTAGAAGATTAGTAAGTGCATGTTAGTTTTCAACTTAAGTAAGATGTGGGTGTTTAATAGTCTTTTGAAGATGAGGAGAGACTCAGATGTTCAAACAGACAGGTAAGTTTATTTTATGACTTTGGTGCTGGTACAGAGCAGAGATGAGGGGATGCAATTTACACACTCGACTCAGACGCGTTTCAAATGACTCGGACTAAACTCATGACTCGCAAAAAACGTCAAGTAAACATCAAGTGTCCCTAGCGTCAGCATGTGTTAACATTAGTTGTGTAGGGAATAACCTACGTAGTGCATTTCACAGGAACAACTGGGGTGAATGGAACGCTCCCACAGCATTTGCGCTAATGGTTGAAAGACCGCTTTCTGAACCAATCAGACCTTCTGATTTTAATGTTTAGTAAGAAATGCTGTTATTTGCTTTTATTCAGTTTGCGTCACACAGATGATGTGTCAATGAAACGCTTGATTGGGTTTCTAATGAGTTAGTGTTTTACTTCACAACAGGGAAAAGTTTGGAGGTTTTCATATTCCTAATGGGACAACATACGGTTATAAATTTAATAGCATCTGGAAGAACATAAGCTAAGGTAAGCAGTGGTTATGATTTTTTTTCGTGCGCTTTTGTTTTGCAATGAAAACAAAACGTATCAGTTCAAGCTTTTATCTGGTACCTTCTTGTTACGGAAATTACATTAATTTGCACAATGACTAGGAAAGTAAAGGCACCAAGTTAAATGGCAAAATACAGTTGCTAATCTGTTGTTGTTTTTTATCTGAACTTATTTGAACATATTATTTGTTTATTTCTATGCTACATTTCCAGTATATATTTTGTGTATATTATATTGACTCATGACTTGACTCTGACTCTAGCCTAAAGACTTGTGACTTGACTCGGACTCTACCCTAAAGACTCGTGACTCGACTTGGACTCATATTGTGTGACTTGTGAACATCTCTGGTACAGAGAAAAACCTTGATGCCTGTCTTCCTTGAGTTCTGAGTGGTGGATCAAGATGAGCAAAACTTGTGGCTCAAAGGTTGTGTGGTAAAGAACGAGTTATTGTGAGTTCTCTAAGACAGAATGGTCCATTTTGGCTTTGTAGGCAAGCATTGTTTTAGTGAAAAGAAGCCTGTGAAGAAAACACAGCAGTGGGGTGATGTGGCAGTGTTTGGGTTGGTTGAAAACCAGTAAACTTGGGAACACCTGCCAGGAGGGGGTTGCAGTAGTCCAGCTTTGAAATGACGAGTATAATGACAAAAATCTGAGTGGCTTCCATAGAAACCAACATGATCTTGTCATGTAAGCTACATGAGCAAAGTAGGAAAGCTGGTTGTCCAGGACAACACCAAGGTTTCATACATTAAAGAGTTTATTTCACTCTTTCACTACTTCCATTCTGTTGGACTCACATGTAGTGTTCTTACATTTTGGAGCACATTTTGTTCTGAAATGCTCTGATAATCTTCTGATTTAACAAGGCCTCCAGTCTCTGAGGCATCAAAGCAGCACCACAACATTATGGATCCTCCACCATGCTTCATTGTATATAATGTGCACTTTGTTTTAAAGGTTTCATTTCTTCATAATTCTGGTTAGCACCGTCAAAGTGCTTTAGTTTGGTTTTGTGTGTCCATAAAACCAAACTTGTCCCAAAATTATTTGAAAATAATAATTTCTGGTTACTAGTCCAGTACCTTAATCGCTATGCTACCACTGCCGTTCTACACACTATACTTGTGAAATTCTGTAATAATTATACACCTTTTAGCCAGGGATGTGGCTGAAAGGCCTGAACTTAATAATTAAGACAGGTCTTCCTATTTATTCCTAAGCTTTTTGACAGCTTTAAGGGTTGCTGGTTACAGCTTACAATTCTGTACCTTAAACAAAGAAACCTTAGTAAATTAAACAATAAATTCATATTTTGGACACATGTTCAAGGCAGTTAAGAGCACTCTTTGTACAGCACTGTTTTACCCATCTATCCCCTAGTGTTGGCCATTCTCCTCCTCCATTCTCCAGAACTGGATTAAAATCCGAGGTGAAATGCCTTCTGAGGAGACTTCTGCACAAACAGCCGGTTTTTCGATAATGATCAGTGGAACTATCAAGCTTCCTGTATCCATCTGCCTCTTGAAGCGAATAGAGCTTGCATGAGCTGCTGAGTACTGCTGAATGACCTAATGTTAGATCTCTGGAGCTTAACGTGACATGCTGGGGAAGCAAGTAAGACCTGTCATTTGCCACTAAAGTTGCCTGCAGCGACCCAGAGGCTCTGCTTGTGTAACACACATATTTTGCCGATAGGCCAGCTCTTATTCTTTTTCTTATAACCCATCTTCTTTTATCTATGGCATGATCTAAAGTTTAATGTTACCATGCACAGCCTAGTCATGTTTTCTTACTGTGTTGCTGGGAGAAAACTCAGTTTGCTGAATTAGGCAAGTAATGGGTTAGGAAACATGTATTGGAATGAGGTATTTGAAGATATTGGATATTCTTTTGTACTTAATTTTTCTTCCTTTTTCTTCCAATTTAGCATAGCAAAATCAGTCCTCCACTGCTGGGGACCTCAATAAGGGAATATTTGCCTAACACACTACAGTACAACGCAAGTATAGGGACTGCCTATTGTGTCTGCAAGGGGGCGCCCAGCCAACCAGTAGCAGAGCTGAGATTATAACTCGGGGAGATCAGAACCCCAGTGCTAGTGAAATATCCTGCTGTGCCACCTGGGTGCCCCAGTTTCTTTTCAGAGGGCACCAGTTTCTTTTATTTTTATTTTTATTTTTTTCCATTCACAATGGATATTTTTGGGTTTGTCTTTGTAAACTTTGGCAGAGTTCAGTCATTTTTATGCCTTTTATAAGCAGTGGGGTTATCCTGCTTTTAGAGCTCTAATTTGTTCAGTGTGTGGCTTATGGTACTGGTTAAAACCATCATTGATTGCAGGTTGCATTGATTGCAAAATGACTTACAAATAAATCAAAAAATAAAAAAGTAGTTTTTACCTTTTTAAATAATTAGCTTCATTTAAACATAACCATATTAGTGGCAACTTTGAACCAGATACTTTCTGATTACTAGTCCAGTACCTTAATTACTATGCTCCTACACACCATAATTGTAAAATAATGTGATAATCTGGACCTCATAAAACAGGAAAGGGTCTTTAGACAAGAGCAATTAAATTTCCAACACTCTTCGGGTGTTATTTTTCTAATCACCACTAGGTGGGAGCAGCGTCTCATTGCATTAAAAAAGCTCAGCATTCACACTGATTTTCCATTCTATAGTTATTCTATTATAAATCTCCCCACCCCCCATTCCATGAAATCATATCTTATATGAAACTGGTCTGTGGTGCAAAAAAAGGTTGGGGGGGGGGGGGGGGGACCGCTGCTCTAGGCCTACTATCCCTTTACCAAATTGTTGCAACAAAAGTAAAACCATTTTATAATCTTATACACCTTTTAGCTGTGGATGTGGCTGAACGTAATAATTAAGATACCCATTTATTCCTAAGCTTTTTGACAGCTTTAAGGGTTGTTGGTTACAGCTTACAATTGTGAACCTCAAACAAAGGTGCCTTAGCAGTCTTCCGCTGCTGGGGACCTAGATAAGGGCATATTTGCCTGACACACACAACACGTGCGGCGGGAGTGTCAGTCCACGACTTTTTTTTATTTGCTAATACACTGATGGATTTTTTTACTCTGGTCTTTTCTCACCCAGCAGACTAGTGGCTAATTTGTCTGCTGCAGGCACTGCCAATTGTGCCTGCTAGGGGGCGCCCAGCCAACCAAAGAGCTGAGATTATAACTCGGAGAAATCAGAATCCCAGCGCTGGTATGCTAGTGGAATATCCTGCAGTTTCTTTTCTGAGGGCACCAGTTTCTCAATGGAGTTTTTGTTAAACAAACAAAGCCTTATGTCGTACATATATGCATCATACCAACAATTAACAGGATTGTTGCTAAATGTCAAAACAGCAGAATACAATGAGCACCCCATGACCCACTCTTAACAAAATATAATAGGACCATATTTTTCTGATGATATAGCACCTCCCCCCAAATAGTTGGCTAATATTATTCAAAAGTGATTAGACAATCAGGATTTGTCAACATATCAGGCTGCTGCTGAGAAAATACAAGCATTTAGTTTAGTCTCTGTACTTTGAAAAGGCAAAGCAGTTCTCAGATAATCAGATTTCTTCTGAGGCTGTGAGGAAGGGTTTGCTATTAATTATTGCTATTTGCTTTTTACTCTACGATCAATCAATATTAATCAACTAGTAAAGCAGTTAATTGTCATGCATCAGCTCAAGAAGAAATCTAATCTGAAAACCCTATCATACATTATTTTTAATAGGGTTCTCAAAGCTTGCTAATTAGGTTACCGCTAATAAAGATCAGCTACTGAGAGAAGCCCAGGAAGAAGAGGCTTTCAAAAAGAAGCTTCTTATGTGCTGTCAAAATTTTGAAGACCAAGCTAAAGATCAGTGAAGTGCAGCAGTGAACGAAGACTATCTACTTAATGAGTCTCTCAGAAGTCTGTGGGAGAGCACTTTCTACCCTTACTGCTGATGTATTTCTGAGAGTTACTAATATTATGCATGTCCGTGTGTAACAAATATTTTAATTTGTAATGTCTAAAAAATGTTAGCGCTCTCTTCGATTGGATCTCACTCAACTGGGTTTTCAACTGAATGCACTTTATCAGAGTTAAAACTCTGGTAAGATTACTTTAAAGGAAAATAGAGTTAGAATTTCTGATAACACTGACACCAACATACACTTGCCAGATGTCATATGCTGTCATAAATTTTCACAACAGATGATGTCAGGTATTTTAAGGTATTTAAGTTCTCATGACAGCTTTAAAAATAGCAAAAACATAATTCACTTTGAATAAAACTTCAATTTCTTTGACAAGCATTTACTAAAACTTTGAAGAATCTGTAGAGGAGGTGGGAGAAAAGACGATGATAGCCAAAGACAACACCTCCCATCCACTACAAGAGTCTGTAGGGGCTCTAACCAGCTCCTTTAGCACCAGACTCTTCCACCCTCTGTGTAAGAAGGAGTGGTACGACAGATCCTTCATTCCAAAAGCTATCCGAGTCTACAATAACAACCAGACCCTGTAACAAATGACCATCCATCATTTTCTATAACAATAAATCTTCATAACTTAGTTTTTTATTCTGTCACCTATATTACATAAATACGAGGGTTCTTAACTTAGTCCATAACTTAGTTTTTTATTCTGTCACCTATATTACATAAATACGAGGGTTCTTAACTTAGTCCATAACTTAGTTTTTTATTCTGTCACCTATATTACATAAATACGAGGGTTCTTAACTTAGTCCATAACTTGGTGTTTTATTCTGTCACCTACTGTATATTACATAAATACGAGGGTTCTTAACTTAGTCCATAACTTAGTTTTTTATTCTGTCACCTATATTACATAAATACGAGGGTTCTTAACTTAGTCCATAACTTAGTTTTTTATTCTGTCACCTATATTACATAAATACGAGGGTTCTTAACTTAGTCCATAACTTAGTTTTTTATTCTGTCACCTATATTACATAAATACGAGGGTTCTTAACTTAGTCCATAACTTAGTTTTTTATTCTGTCACCTATATTACATAAATACGAGGGTGCTTAACTTAGTCCATAACTTAGTTTTTTATTCTGTCACCTATATTACATAAATACGAGGGTTCTTAACTTAGTCCATAACTTGGTGTTTTATTCTGTCACCTATATTACATAAATACAAGGGTTCTTAACTTAGTCCATAACTTGGTGTTTTATTCTGTCACCTATATTACATAAATACGAGGGTTCTTAACTTAGTCCATAACTTAGTTTTTTATTCTGTCACCTATATTACATAAATACGAGGGTTCTTCAAAAAGTTTCAGCACTTTTAAAAACTCTATTATTAATTTAAAAAACAAGTTACATCACTTTTCTAAATAGTCACCTTCCTTTCCGATGCATTTTCCCAGTGTGGTACCATTTTAAAGCCATCAGCAAAAACGTTTTTGCTTGAGCGCATAGCCACTGATGCACTGCTGCTGTCACATCATCATCACATGATAAAGCTTCTTTGAGTGTCCAAATACTGTAGGTGGAAATCAGATGGTGCCAAATCCAGACCATAAGCTCTCTCAGTCTCTCAGACGCGACCAATTACTACTCCTCCCACCCTCAGCATTTCCTGCCAAACTTAACTTGTACTGCTGTAACAAGTTAATTTCCCTAGGGGAATCAGTAAAGTCTTATCTTTTTTATCACTTAAGAAAGTACAGCAGATCGGCCAGCAATGGGTGTGTGCACCAGTGTTCCAAGTTTATGCCATTTTGAATTAATAGCACTCACTGTGGTTTGGTGAAGTCCTACATCCTTGAAATGGCTTTATAGCAGCTTTATTTATTTTACTAATTTATATTTATTTATTTTATTATTATTTAATGCATTTTCTCCCTTTTCCTCCCGAAAAGTCCACTTTTTTTTTAACCCAATTGCATTATGCTTCCTCTTCACTGGAGCTGACCCTTGCCCCAATTGAGGAGACCCGAGACTGTCACATGCCCCCTCCGACACGTGTGCAGTAGCCTAATAAATTTTTTCACCTGCACGAGGCGACATATGACGATCAGCTTTGTGTACGAAGAGCCACATCCTGATCAGCATTATTTCTCGATTTCCCTATCCGGCTTATCCTACCCTATGAACAACAGCCAATTGTTGTTCATGTAGCCGCCCAGCCCAGCCAGTTGGCAGAGCTGACTTTCGAAACAACGAGTTTGAAATGTCTGCTCTGTTGTGCTAGCGTGTTTTACTGCTGCGCCTCCTGAGCAGCTAATAATTTATATTTTAACATTATTTATTTCTAGGTTTTGTAAAAGGCTCTTAAATTGTGGCATTGTGTATCTTTAGAAACTTTAAGATAAAGTTTACTAAAATATTGTTTTGTTATAGTTCAAGATAAGTGAGCTGTGGTCAGCTAAGCCTGGGCACATTCAGTTAACTGAACTGGGCTACCAGTTAAATGTGGGGGACTGGTTACCCTAGTAACTGAAGGGAAATCTTCTTTATGGACAATATGGGTGTTAAATTACTTTGGTCTTTAATAGATTAAATTATGTTTAACTCAGGTACAAAGGAGCAAAGTACTCATCAGTGTTATGTTTTGTTTATTGATGAACTGTAAAGCTTTTATAGATTCTTCAGCTGTGCTTTATACATTCAGTATATGCTTATAAATAAATGCTTATGAATAGATTTCGTACGGTATCCATGTAAGTACCCTTTAAATAAAGTGTCACCAATAGTGTTAATCAATACTACATAGTTGTTACAGCAAAAATACATTTTGTACCTACTTTATTATAGATTACCGTTCAATGAGAACATGTTTGACATTTTGAGAAATATCCTGAGGGATTTCACTCTTTCTTTTGTGTGATTGCATGGTCACATGTGGCCCTTTTCATTGCTACAAAAGGTCCCATAACCAGTTTTATAACCACTGATCCCTGAAACCATCCAATGCCAATTGAAGAGTCAGCACCGATAATGGTTCCCCCGTGACGACTAACTAACGGCGGAGAGAGGAACTGTTGAGAATAAGAAGCAATTGGCTATGGGCTGAGTGTTAGCAAATATCCTCAATGAATAATAATATTTCAATCCCAAAGTGTTCTGTTGGGCAGCGTTTTGTGGTTGGATTCTAAAAACAGACAGGGTAGTGAGGGATTCTTAATTGTATTGACATATTTGAATTTTGAATTCATTTAGAGACTTTGGAACCCTTAGGCAATTTGAGTTTTTCATTAAATTTATCAATGGGCTGAGATACCCTTAGGTGTAGCAAATAAAGGACGAGTGTTGTACTTTTTAGGTTTCTATTAATCTACTTTTAATCCAACGTCCAATTTAAAGTCAGTTATCTACAGGGATTTTGTCTTTTGGTTATATTTTCAGAATAGCATTGAAGTTAAAATAGCTAATGTTTTCTAACACCTAAATACCCCCAAAAAAGTGTTTGGAAATATGTAAACACCCAAACATCACATCCATATGAAGTTGTTAAATATCTAATTAAAACTACAACAGGCTGTAATCTTCTGGGAAGAAGGATTTGAACACAACTGTGGGATTTTACTTACATTTAAAGCATTGCTGAATAAGTGCTGATAGCTTGTAGACTGCATAGTCAAAACCTTCAACTTCAAACTGTGAAGAACATTTCTGTATAAACTTTGCTTAAATGGCAAAAGACTTTAGCCAAACTGTTGCTTTGATGCTGACAGTTCATAATGATCTGGAAATACACAGATCAGCCATAACATTAAGGTGGACCAACTAGGTAGGAGTGTCTAATAGAGTGGACAATGAGTGGACATGGTATTTAAAAACTCTGCTGTGTCTGATCCACTCATACCAGCACAACTCACACCAACACACCACCATCATGTCAGTGTCACTACAGTGCTGAGAATCATCCACCACCTAATTAATACCTGCTCTGTGGTGGTCCTGTGGGGGTCCTGGCCATTGAAGAACAGGGTGAAAGCAGGCTAAAAAGGTATGTAGAGAAACAGATGGACTACAATCAGTAATTGTAGAACTTCAAAGTGCTTCTATATGGTAAGTGGAGCTGATAAAATGGACAGTAAGTGTAGAAACAAGGAGGTGGTTTTAATGTTATGGCTGATCAGTGTATGCTGTATAATTAAGCTTTTAAGGTCATCCAAAACCCTGAGCCCTGGATCATTAATCTTCTTTTACCGAATTTCACAGTTTACATACTATACTGTATGTAAATGGTACCTAGATTATTATTACTTGACATGCTTGTTGACCTAGATCACGAGATCACGAAATTTACCATAGCTTTAATATTTTTCTGGAGAACTCCCTTAATTCAGTCTCTTCATCACTTTATATATAGTTATTTTTTAAGTATTGCAACTCAACTTTTGCACAAATTGCCTAGCAGTTCTCAGCAATTATATTTCCAACATCATTCTGTAAGGAACTAACACTAGATTGTAAAGGATGCTGCTATTTATACACTGTCCATGGGTGTCATTTCTAACCCTGTGAACCCTACAGACTGGTACACTGGGTTAATGGAGAGGGCATGTGAACCCAAATTGCAGGATTTTGAACCTAACTGCCTATCAGCATTTCCTGTTGAGATAAAAAATAGAGAAAGTTCTAAATTACCACTTACACAACTCTGATTCAGTCATTTCTGGTCTAACTAGTCTGGTACATGACCACTGTAAAATGTAAAAGTCATATCTTTATTATTATTTCTAATGTTGCAAAAACAAACAACTGACCAAGAGAAACTAACATATACAAACTAACTACACAGTCCTTTTTACCAATTCTTTGTGACCTGTTAATGCTTTTTAAACATTTGGAAGAGATATTTTTAAATAAAAGCATTGGTTTCAAATTTATTGATAACTGGTGTTTATAAAAGATAATCAGCTAGTACTTCACCACTTGTCCAAAAGTATATTTGAAGTATACACTAATTAGGCATAACATTATGACCACCTTCCTTACATTGTGTTGGTACCCCTTTTGCTGCCAAAACAGCCCTGCAACTGTGATGCACTGTGTATTCTAACACATTTCTATCAGAAGCAGCATTAACCTCTTCAGCAATTTGAGCTACAGTAGCTTGTCTGTTGGATCAGACCACACGGGCCGGCCTTCGCTCCCCCACGGGCATCAGTGAGCCTTGGCCGCCCATGACCCTGTCGCCGGTCTTCCTTGGACCACTTTTGATAGATACTGACCACTGCAGACTGGGAACACCCCACAAGAGCTGCAGTTTAGGAGATGCTCTGAACCAGTCATCTAACGATCACAATTTGGCCCTTGTCAAACTTGCTCAATTCCTTACTCTTGCCCATTTTTCCTGCTTCTAACACATTAACTCTGAGGATAAAATGTTCACTTGCTGCCTAATATATCCACCCACTAACAGGTGCCGTAATGAAGAGATAATCAGTGTTATTCACTTCACCTGTCAGTGGTCATAATGTTATGCCTGGTTGGTGTAAGTTTTTCTACACTTGGCTTGAAGTCAACTAATATTTATCCCCTCCACATTGTATGTCAATAAACTGGATAGATACCCTTAAACAATTTGCTAAAATTTTAAAATCTCAAGCTATTTTTTCAACAAATGTTTCCAGAAAGTTAATTTCACTTAGTAATACTGTGTTTTTTACAACATATGTTTACTCTGGGTCACTGCCTATTTCAAAGACTCATTGCGCCCAAACTTACTTTGGTGAGAAAAATACCAATTATTCCAAGAACAGCAGCAAACAACCTTGTGAAGTTGCTGGAGAAATAGGTACAAATATATCTCTATCAATAATAAAACATGTACTATATCAACATGACTTAAAAGCCATTGTAAAGACCATTGTTCTGTATGGAGAAAAAAGGGGGAGGCTTGCAAGCCAAAGAACACTGTCCTAACCCTGAAGCATGAGAGTGGCAGCATCATTATGTGGGGGTGCTTTGCTGTAGGAGGGACTGATGCACTTTACAACATAGATAGCATTATGAAGAATGAAAATTATATGGAGATGTTAAAGCAACATCTTAAGGCATCAGTCCGGGCACAGCTGTATGTAACCCCCATATTGACAAAATTGGCTTTTCCAGCCACATCTATGGCTAACAAAGCACACAGCCATGCAATCTCCATAGATAAAAATAGTGCAATAAGCATTATATAAGAGATATGAGACGTTTAATGTAGCAATATCCAGGGCTGGATGGTGGGCAGGGAAGAAGGGGCAATTGGCTGGGGTGCCAGAGCTTTAGTGATACCATTCTGCCAGTTTACAAATCAGGGGTGCATTTCCCGATAACGATTAATCTTAGCGATTTGCAAACAACTTTAATAACGATGTAACTTTAGGAATGCCAATTTTGCAAAAAGCCCTATTAAGGTTTAAGTAGTTCTTCGTTGACTCCGCCTCTGAAAAGGCACCTCCAGTCAAAAACTGAATCACAGATTATCATATAATAATATAATACAGTATATATCACATACTGATTACCAATAGATTTTTAAATTAGTGGTATAAAACATTACATTTGCAATCGCTATCTATTGCATACCAAGCCTAAAAAATGGCGCACAATTAACCTGTCATGCATCAATCCAGAAGCATGGCAAGTCTACAGCGTAAACGGGGGTACAATTTAGGAAAGAGAGGGCTAAGACAGGTGGAGGTGAGTTATCTGCAACAGGCCTTACTGTGGAAGAGGAAGCAACACTGAGAATACTCATGCATTTATTCATGCATTTCTCCCCTTTTTTTCTCCGTTTTATGTGTCCAATTGCTCGATTGCATCATGCTTTCTCTCCACCAATGCCGATTCCTGCTCTGACTAAGGAGAACGAAGCTAACCCACGCTAACCCCTCCGACACGTGGGCAGCATGCCGTATGCATCTTATCACCTACACTTTGACGAGTGCAGTGCAGCTCAGCACTGTGTACGGAGAGACACAACCTGAGAGCACTCTTTTCTCATCTCTGTGCAGGCGCCATCAATCAGCCAGCAGAGGTCGTAATTGCATTAGTTATGAGAGGTTACGAAGTACTTAGCATTATGAACGTTTTAGGAAACGCACCCCAGAAAAATAAGTGGGATAGGTAGGAAATATTAAGTATTTTTGCGCAACAGTAAGACACTTTTTTAAATAATAAAAAATGCCCCTTTGACACAATAAAGTTCTTTAAAAATGTGTTGCAACTATTGCCAAAAGGATTCATAATGCATAGTACTGTTAAACCAGTGTAAGTCAAACAAAACAGATTTTAGTCCATTTGCACTTTACCGGATTTCTCCCAGTTTCATCAAACACAATGAAGCAGTCTGTAACATCTTTACAAATCTTGAGAAACTGAGTCTCAGCATTACCGACTGCAGATAATAATGTTATGATCCACATTTAGAGGCATGCTGGATGATGATTAGAGTAGGAGACACTGACAATATAAAAGTGTGAAAGACCCAAAGCAACACAATCTAACCAAGTTCAGAAGCAGAAGAGAACACATGCTGCACACTGTCAGGCTGCACACAGTTGAGATGAGAAACACTGAGATGAGGGTTTTCAATCTGCACTCTATTTCCTATACATTGTGTTCAAAATAGTAACCTTAACGATAGTAATAAGAAATAATTTAGCACTCTATTTAGTAAATGGTATATTTGGGATTTAACAGCTCTCCTCTGCTAAGTATATTTGTGTATTTAGCAAATGTTTCGTTTTAAAGAACAAAAATAATAATACAATTTTAATTGTAATGTCAATAAGCAATGGGTCTGTCTAAAAACCTAGTGAGCTCTCTACATAGGCAGCATTTTATGGCATCCTATACGTGCTCCCAAGAAGAAGGGTGTATATATTTCTAAATGCCTCAAAATGCTGCCTACTAAGGTGCCCTATTTTGAAGCTAATAATAATAATAATAATAATAATAATAATAATAATAATAATAATAAAAACAAAACATGAATAAATACATAAATAAATACATAAATAGTAACAATAATAATGATGATTATAATAACAATAAATAAAAAAGTGAATAAATAAAAAGTAAATAATAATAATCATATTAATAATAAAATAATAATAATAACAACAATAATAATAATAGAAAAATAAATAAATAAAAACATAAAAAAACTAAATAATAATAATAATTAAAAAAATAAATACATCAATAAATACAAACTTAATAATAATAATTGAAAAAGAAATAATAAATAAGTAAAAACTAAATAATAATAATAATAATAACAATAATAACAAATGAAAAACAATAAATAAATAAATAAATAATCTAGAAAAAAAAAATCTGTCCCATCCAAGCATGGAAACTTTTACTTTGTCATCAACATGTGACATTGGCCAAGTAGTAATCACAACAATGTAAACTTTATAGTCTAAGATTGCAATAGAACACACTGTACAGGAAAGCTCAGTGACTTATGGCTATATAATTTCAATGCCAGCACGGTCCTTGCCAATTAGAAGTGCTACCACTTTGAATTAAAAATGTCTAAACGTCTTAGCAACAATAAATCACAAAACCTTCCTGTCCATCGTCTCCAACCCTGGAATAGCTGGTTCAGCATAGTAGTCAAAAGCTTCCTTCCTGGAAGGACATTCTTTCCTTCTATTCAATCTATGCATACGTGTAATCTTTTATCTGGAGTCCCACAGTATTCTGTATTCGGTCCTCTCCTTTTCTCTTGGTAAAGTCATATTTTTCCATGGTTTTGTATGCTGATGATACTCGGCTTATCATGTCATTTACACCATCAGACACCCCGGCTCGCATCTCAGCATGTCTGGTAAATATCTCATTATTGATGTCAGCTTCATCATCTGAAACGTAATCCCAATAAGACTGAACTGGGGAATACATATTCCTGGGGAAATATTTCCATGTCAAGTTCTAGCCTTGTAGATCTATCCTACTCGACTCGATGGTTTTGAACTGACCTGATCGTGCCAGTTCTACCTATACAACATCAGAAAGATTTGGCTATTCTTCTCTATAGAAGAAGAATTCTTTTTGTAGATTATTGTCTCAATCTCTTTTTATTTTGAGCCTGAATGGCTACAACTCCCTACCGGCAGGTCCTGCAATGTCTAACTTCAGACCACTGCAATTTTTTGTAAATCTAGTTAAATGTAAATGTCTAAGAGAAACGACAGGACAGCTAGAAGCAAAGACCACACAAGCTCATAGAGCAACCAATAGTGGTAGGCCCCACTGAAGAGCACAGTAGAGGTATAACACAATAGCCCACAAAAGTTTATGGGAACTGCAAAAAAACATATACAGTAGACCCTTGACTTACGAATTTAACTGGTTCCAAAGGGCTGTTCTTAAGTCAAAATGTTTGTTAGTTAAACCTATTTTTCCCATAAGAAATAATGTAAACAGAATTAATCCATGCCAGACCTCCCAAACCACCCCCTTACCTAACCTTTCTAATGTCTTAAATGGTCTTTCTTGTTATAAATACAAGTATATTATCCATTAATCTTAAATTATAGATTAGACATTACTGCAATAAACAATAATAAACAACAATACACAGTACAGTACGTGTGCTGTACCATACACCATAATAAATGTCTGTCTTTTTTTTATAAAATGTATCTACCAGAAACAACAATAACTCATATTTCTCTATTATTTCCTTCTTCATTTCAACAGTATTGTATTTTGTAGGTGTAATTGCATGAAAGAAAGAATACTTTACTCAGCGATTTCCTTCTTCTCGCTCACTCACTGTCCCCTCTGTCTGATACACAGTGACAGCTACTGGCAGGAGTAATTATACAACACAACGAATGTACAGTCATAGATTTTTACATTTTCTCACCACTGCGCTTCCTCTGCACATTCTTTGAGGACATTTTAATATGGAATTTTCCAAAATATAAAGAAAACATCGGAAAAACACAGAATGTCTGAATGTTCGCTCACTGTATATACAGTGTATCACAAAAGTGAGTACACCCCTCACATTTCTGCAAATATTTCATTATATCTTTTCATGGGACAACACTATAGACATGAAACTTGGATATAACTTAGAGTAGTCAGTGTACAGCTTGTATAGCAGTGTAGATTTACTGTCTTCTGAAAATAACTCAACACACAGCCATTAATGTCTAAATAGCTGGCAACATAAGTGAGTACACCCCACAGTGAACATGTCCAAATTGTGCCCAAATGTGTCGTTGTCCCTCCCTGGTGTCATGTGTCAAGGTCCCAGGTGTAAATGGGGAGCAGGGCTGTTAAATTTGGTGTTTTGGGTACAATTCTCTCATACTGGCCACTGGATATTCAACATGGCACCTCATGGCAAAGAACTCTCTGAGGATGTGAGAAATAGAATTGTTGCTCTCCACAAAGATGGCCTGGGCTATAAGAAGATTGCTAACACCCTGAAACTGAGCTACAGCATGGTGGCCAAGGTCATACAGCGGTTTTCCAGGACAGGTTCCACTCGGAACAGGCTTCACCAGGGTCGACCAAAGAAGTTGAGTCCACGTGTTCGGCGTCATATCCAGAGGTTGGCTTTAAAAAATAGACACATGAGTGCTGCCAGCATTGCTGCAGAGGTTGAAGACATGGGAGGTCAGCCTGTCAGTGCTCAGACCATACGCCGCACACTGCATCAACTCGGTCTGCATGGTCGTCATCCCAGAAGGAAGCTGACGCACAAGAAAGCCAGCAAACAGTTTGCTGAAGACAAGCAGTCCAAGAACATGGATTATTGGAATGCCCTGTGGTCTGACGAGACCAAGATAAACTTGTTTGGCTCAGATGGTGTCCAGCATGTGTGGCGGCGCCCTGGTGAGAAGTACCAAGACAACTGTATCTTGCCTACAGTCAAGCATGGCGGTGGTAGCATCATGGTCTTGGGCTGCATGAGTGTTGCTTGCACTGGGGAGCTGCAGTTCATTGAGGGAAACATGAATTCCAACATGTACTGTGACATTCTGAAACAGAGCATGATCCCCTCCCTTCGAAAACTGGGCCTCATGGCAGTTTTCCAACAGGATAACGACCCCAAACACAACCTCCAAGATGACAACTGCCTTGCTGAGGAAGCTGAAGGTAAAGGTGATGGACTAAACCCAATTGAGCACCTGTGGCGCATCCTCAAGTGGAAGGTGGAGGAGTTCAAGGTGTCTAACATCCACCAGCTCCGTGATGTCATCATGGAGGAGTGGAAGAGGATTCCAGTAGCAACCTGTGCAGCTCTGGTGAATTCCATGCCCAGGAGGGTTAAGGCAGTGCTGGATAATAATGGTGGTCACACAAAATATTGACACTTTGGGCACAATTTGGACATGTTCACTGTGGGGTGTACTCACTTATGTTGCCAGCCATTTAGACATTAATGGCTGTGTGTTGAGTTATTTTCAGAAGACAGTAAATCTACACTGCTATACAAGTTGTACACTGACTACTTTAAGTTATATCCAAGTTTTATTTCTATAGTGTTGTCCCATGAAAAGATATAATAAAATATTTGCAGAAATGTGAGGGGTGTACTTACTTTTGTGATACACTGTATATAGAGAGAGACGGTTAGAGTGAACATGTTCGTGAAGTCACGTGTTTTGCAAATTTCTGTTCATGAAGGGCAGCTGTAGCCTAGTGGTTAAGGTACTGGTCCAGTAATCAGAAGGTTGCTGGTTCAAGCCTCACCACTGCCAGGTTGCCACTGTTGGGCCCTTAAGCAAGGCCCTTAACCCTCAATTGCTTAGACTGTATACTGTCGCAACTGTAAGTCGCTTTGGATAAAAGTGTCTACTAAATGCCGAAAATGTAAATGTCGTAATCCGAAATTTGTTCTTATGTTGTGTTGAAAAAGATCGTTTGTAACCCAAAATGTTCGTATGGTAAACCGTTCGTTACTCAAGGGGCTACTGTAATGATATTGTGATCCAAACACCCCCTAATTTATATACTTCTTTTTGAGGTCTCAGAGACAAAGCAGTAGCTTTTATTAGTTGTCGTTTCTGTCTGGTGTTAAGGGTACAACTGAGTCTCTTACACATCGTTTACTGTGTTTCATTTGGCTAATTTTGAGTTCAATGTGATTTTATTTTACTCTGGGACCCCAAAGAACAGAGCAATGTCAATGTCAACAGAACACAAGGGTTAAGAATTCAATTCTTTTTAACTTTCTAACTTCTTTTTTTTCAAACTGGTAAAAAGTTGGTGTAATACATCATTCTGAATTTGTAACTTCAGTGGGCTTTAAGCAAAAATATGACATTTGTCAAATTCAGGCACTTACACTCTCATTTGTTTGTAATATGTTTTACATTATAATGCCGGAGAACAAATGAACCACACAGTGCAGTACAGTTGTATAAGCTGCAAATCCTGTGCCCACTGGGATATAAATACTGCATTAATGTTGGTGTATTCTTCTATGGCATTCCGTTTTGTGAATGATGGATTACGAGTAACTTGGGCCACTGAGAAATCTCTGATCGTATCATGACAGTTTAAGTCAAGTGGGCTGTGAGGAACTGCCATGTCTACCAATGTTTTCCCATTGCTAATCTCCGCCATTCATCAAACTAATGCTGGAGCCTCTTTATCCTTCTGTCTTTTCAAGTTACACTCACGCACAATGAAATCTGTTTCATTTCACTCAGCACCTTTTGCAAAAATAGTTGAATATTTCTGCACTGCAGAATAAAAGAGAACGATTAAAAAAAAAGATAGATAGAGAGAGGGGGGAAGCAGTGCTTTTTAAATGCTTTTCATTTTTTAAAAGAATTAATGTACTGTTATTAGTTTTTCTTAAGTCATGTTCGAAAAACCTAAATGGCTCCTGCTGTGTGAAACTGGTCAAAGAGGAAGAAAAGTGGTAGCCTGATCTGGAAACAGAAATGAAATAGCAATAAAGAAACACATTCCAGCAATCTGTGAAAGCTTTAATGTGGCAGATAATCATTTTTTTCGGCTTTAAAGCTGCTTGTTAAGCCTGAAAAACATTCAAAAAAATCAGAAAAAAATATTTCAAATATTCTTCATAAAATCATAGTAGACAGAATCTTTAAGGATATCTGACAATCAACACTATTAGATCAAAATAAATAAACTGTAAAATATCAATAGAAAACTGTATTGCATATAAATAAATAGTTATAATTAGGTGTTTTTTCTGGAAATGTAATTCAAAATCAGGCACATTGAACCCGCATTTACAGCAAATTGATGCTAAGGCGGATGTGCCTTCAGTTCAGTCTAGCCCCTTTTATCCTGACATTTAATAATCTATATTGATTTTCTGAAATTTCCAGATTATAAAGATTTCATTCATTAATAAATGAATCATTGAATTCATGTGTGTTAACTTCCTCATCTTAAATGAAAAGAAAAAATATAGAGTTTCAATTTATCACATGGAATTTACACACTCATCCACCCACAGAGTCATTCATTCACTCACTCACATGCCTACACAAGCAACTGACCCACCTACTGATGTGTTGTAGGTGGGAGAGTACTCCAAGAAACTAGTGCAGAGAAAGAGAGAACATGCAAAGCTTCTTAGTGACAGTAACTAGAGGCAAAGATTCAAACTATTTTTGAGGAATAGAGTTTGATTTTCCAGTTCTCTGCAAGGGTCTTTTGTTGTAGAAAAAAAAGCATTTTTTTGCATGTGTTTGTTGATAACAGAACTAAATTTTTTTTTTATTATTTGTCATTAAAAGCTAAATATTGATTATTTTTTTATAGCATAATGGAACAACAGTAATTTACTAAATAATACAAATTAGTTTAATAATTTGTGGAAAAAATGTAAATAATAATAAAAAATAATAATAATAACAATAGTAATATTATAAATAAATAAATAAATAAATAATATATTTGGCATGTGTTATTGTCAAACAGAACATCAAACTTTCTTAAAAAAATACAATAATAATTATAACAATAACATTACTGCTACTACTACTACTACTACTAATAATAATAATAATATAAAAATAAATTAAAAATTTAAAATAAATAATATATTTGGCATGTGTTATTGCACTAAAACAAACTGTTGTATAAATAATTTAATAATTATATATTAAATATGTAATAAATTATTTTATTTTTAATAATAGCACTATGCAACAGCAGTATGGACGCACTAAACAATACAAAATATTATAAAATATGAAAAAAAAAAATACATATAATAATAATAATAGTAAAATGATTACTAATACCAATAATGGTACTGTTGTTAAATACAACAACTACTACTACTACTACTACTACTACACCTACTACTACTACTATTAATACTACTACTAATAATAATAATAATAATAATAATAATAATACATACCTGCTATGTGGTATTGCAATAAAAACAAACTTTGCTGTAAACATAATTTAATAATTGTATAGATTTACTAAACAATACAAAATAATATAACAAAATGTGGGGAAAAAATCCATATACATAATAAAAGTAAAATGATTACTAATACCAATTATGGTACTGCTATAAAATACTACTACTACTACTACTAATAGAAATAATAATAATAATACATTTAAATTCTTGCCAATTGATTTGTGGCAATCCAAGATGCCTGATCATGCCTGTAATATAAACTAATGCAAAAATACTGGAGAATCTCTGGTGACAATCAGTTTGTAAGATACAGATGTTATATAAGACACCCAAAGCAAAGAAAGCTACCCCTGTTAGTGTTATGCAGTACCATTTGATCATACAACTTTCTGCAGTCATTAAACTTGTAAACATTTATAAATTCAACTGATGTTGTCGGATTTAAAATTTGGCTTTCAGACACGCTTTTATCTTACTGCATCAACACGGCATACAAAACCCACCGCATTTCTGACGTCAAACAGAACCCTGGTACTTCAAATGACTCGAGACTCAGAAATCAGAACAGAGCTGTGAAGCGCTATTTTAACAGAAAAACGTCAAACATCAAACTTTCTTAAAAAAATAAAATAAATTAAATAAATAAATCATGAAAGTGAATCTGTTTTGCTTCACAGGCTGCCGCTCTCGTGGGTTTAGCAAGACATACGCTGGCTGCTTTCTTGTCCACTGGAATCTTGCGTGGGCCTCCATCATTATAGCTGACATGTGATGTGATGTAAAACAAGCAAATGATCTGCACCACTGTCTTTCTAGTTCACAGGCGAGCAGAGATTAAAGCAGATTCAAAGGATATCCTTTGTATTATTTGTTTGCCTTTCTAAATAATGACCCTTGCCTTCTGAGTGCATTTTTATAACCGTGATATGATTACAAACTTAAAGTTACTCATGACTTTAATTTGAATAGATCTTTAAATGTACAAAATGAACATTTGATCTTCTTTAAACATTAGACTTTGACTAGCCTTGTCTGTTTAAAACTGTCATTAGCTTGTTATGTACTATCCACATTGTGTCCAGAGTCTTTTCTCTGGGCTTGAATGATCAAACAAATACTTTTATCTAACTTACATTGCACTTGCTCATTATTTTCACCCAGCCATAGAAAAAATAAATTGGCCTATGGTCAATAGCAGAAGTGTGAAAGCACCCTAACTTCTACAACTTGACACGCCCACAGATGATGTTCTGGTTCGCCCTGAAAACCCTGGTACTCTTTGGTTTCAGCTGTGAATGCACATTCGCAGTTTAGAACATCTTTTCTGGTGGAAACGCTCTGAACCAGTTCAAAATCATGAACCAGACTGGAGCCTGTTCCTGTCACTTGAGATTGGGCTATCTGTGCAATTTGCTGGTTTCATATTTACCACTGTACTATCATCTTCATTTGTGTTTCTTAACCTTTGAAGTACTTTAGGAGAACATACAATGATGGCATTTTGGTGCCACTTTTTATTTATTTATTTGGTTTGAACCCAAAGCAGAATACTGAATATCATCTTTGCATAGCTCATTGCCATGGCTCAGAAAGTCATGGCTGAACATTTGGATCCTATTGGTGCATGGCCATGCATTATTATTATTATTTTTTTATTATTTGTGTTATGGGATGTCACTAGCTGAGCTCCATAATGTTCAATCTTATACAAAATTATTACATTTGTCCTAATAAATTAATAAGGGTCAAAACAGGTTTAATGATTGTCTGTGAGGTGACTATATATAGCAAGAACGATTTGATTCCCAGGTGAAGCAGTCAGAGTACTTTCAAAAACATGACATTAAAATCGTAATAAATACATTAATTATATTTTATAGAGGAAGTTACATGATAGAGAAAACCCGATTAAACAAGGTTTTAGACACCTACATAATTAATATTTTTAGTACTTGCTCCAAATCAAAATCAAATGTTGACTCAACACCTACTTTGGTAAGAAGTCCTCCAAATACATTTCTTATATGTCAGAACATTGGGTGAGCCATGCAAGCACATTTAACTTGCCAGTTTTGTAGTTTTCTTGATTATTGTTCTAATTTATCAAGGGCAGTTGTAGCCTAGCAGCTTAGGCTAGAGTCCGAGTCAAGTCACGAGTCTTTAGGCAAATAATCTGTAAGTTCAGATAAAAACAACAACAGATTAGCGACTGCATTTTGCCATTTTACTTAGTGCCTTTACTTTTCTAGGTACCAGTTCAAAGCTTAAACTGACGTTTTGTTTTCATTGCAAATTACGGCACAGCAGCCAAACACACCAAAAAATTCATAATACTGCTTACCTTGTTCCAGATGCTATTACATTTATAAGCATGTGTCCCATTACAAATATAATTTCAAACAAGTCAGAGTCGAGTCTGAAGTCACTGTGTGTGTGACTTGTGTGCGACTTGGACTAGAGTCACAGACTCGAGTCCCCATCTCTGGGTTGCCACTGACTGTTGAGCCCTTGAGCAAGGTCCTTAACCCTCAATTGCTTAGACAATATACTGTCACAGTACTGTCCGTACTGTAAGTCGTCTGCTAAATGCAGAAACTGTAAATGTAATGCTTGTGTACAAACTGAGAATACTGGCGTAAAAAATATTGCTCAGTTTTGACTCCGAATGTTGTTTTCAGGTCACACTGCCATTTTTGGAGTGCCTGCTAGCATCTATCTGAACTTTTCTATCATTAGTCTGACAGCATATTGTGAACTCTGGTGTGGCCCACCTGTCGTCAGGAATAATTTGAACCAATTGTACTGACAGGGTGGCTTTTTAAATAGAATTTTTGTTTAATCCATAGGAACACTAAACAACGATCCATAATCTATGAGAACTTTAAGATGATTGCTATTTATTGCGGTAAATCGTTAAAGGCAAGTGCAAATTTACAAAATGATTTGTAGATTTTATCATTTTAATATTTATTATTTTCTTCTCTATTATTTTATATCTTTTTTTATTAAACATAACTTTATGATTCTAAATACATTCTGTAGCGTCAACGAGACATTTCTGCTCTTTTAACTGTAGGAGGCAGCACTCTTTATTTGCATTTGCTCTTGTGTGAGTCACAAAAGCATGAAAAAGAGATCAGATCTGTTATACAGCAGATTCCTTCTACTATTCCAATCATTTAATCTGTTTTTGTTTCTTTTTTTATGCTTTTTCTCCCCCTTTAGCGTGTCCAATTGCCCAATTGCATCATGCTTCCTCTCTGCCTATGCCGATCCCTGCTCTGACCGAGGAGATCGAAGCTAACCCACGCCCCCTCCGACACGTGGGCAGCAAGCCGTATGCATCTTATCACCCACACATTGACGAGTGTTGTGCCTTCTAGCGTTGTGTACGGAGAGACACACTCTAAGAGGTGGATTGGTTATTCTAAACAGCCCCTTTCTTCAGTAAATGTATACGAGTAAATGAGCGTGTGATGCCCTGCGATATCTTTGCACTTGTATTTCTGGTAGCTTCAGTCCCACTGCGACATAAAGCGGCTAATAATGTTAAATTCCATGTCCAGATAGTGTTCTCTGCTGTCAAGTCATGTGCATGCCACCACTTTTGTACACAGCACCCTAAAGTGTGCTGTTTGTCTGCTCTGTAACCTCCAAAAGCTTCTCTCATGTGTCTCTCTTACTGAGATCACTTCACTGACTGCCTGTGGCTGCCATCATTAAATCCGAAACTCTGTCCTTGCTTTCTAAGCCTGAAAACCAAACCATGGATGAAACCTCAGTGTGACAACTCAGATCCTCGACTCCAGGCCCAACATGTTAAACTTACTTTTATTTTGGGCTATTTCAGAAACAAGTCCTTGAATAGTTCAAAATAATTGAATGTAACTACACTATATAGCCAAAAGTATGAAGAAACTCCTAATTAGGCATTTTAGTCATACATAGTACTAACAGGTGTATTAAATCAATTTTCTAATGATTAGCATTTATTTAATTAAAACAAATACAGGATACAGGGGGCCCTTACTAGTTTCAGCATGACTGTGCCCCTAAGCAGAAAGCAACCAACGGTTTCAAAGTCCTGCAAACGCTGAAAAGGAATGTTGGAATGTGAACTGTGAACCTGGTTTTATCGTCCAACATTTGTGTCTGACATTAAACATGCTCTGTAATAGCCACAAAGGCCAACTCCAAATAAATGTCCACTTGTTTAGGAAATGGATGGCAATCAACCTGATTGTAAAGTGTTCATGTACTTTTAGCCAGATAGTGTATGTACTTGTAGGACAGGTAGTTCTTGATTTGTGTAAGTACAGTGGTACCTTGTAACTCAACGTCCACTAAACTCAAAATCTTTTAAACTTGATGCCCTTTGTAGATAAATTTTTACCCTTGACAACTCGACGTGTGTGTGACTGCTGCTTTGTTCAGCGCTTGGTTTAAGCGGTGCAGTAAAACATTGTCAAAGTGCAAATATGAGACAAATTTGGGCAGTTGTAGTGTAGTGGTTAAGATATAGGACTAGTAATGAAAAGTCTCTGGCTCAAGCCCCACCACAGCCAGGTTGCCACTGTTGGGTCCTTGAGCAAGGCCCTTTACACTCAGTTGCTTATATAACATATCGTCACTGTACTGTAAGTCGTTTTGGATAAAAGCGTCTGCTAAATTATGTAAATGTAAATTTGCATTTGTGTGGAATAACCGTCAAATTCACTCTACAAGCATCGTCATGTATCTGTGTTTAGCTGGATTTCTCTCCTGTTTCACTTTTAAACTTGTGTTATAGCTCGGGGTTCTGAAAAAATTGTGAGGATCAGCTTTTCAGGGACAGTCTAAAACGCTTATTGTACAAGTAAAAGCCTAATGTGACTTAATGTATTAGAAAAGGCATAGAAACACTAAACCTTTCTTAATTTTTACTGCTCATAAGTTCTCTCCACTAATGAAATTCCTCGCTCATTGTTTTAGTACAAAAGTCATGTTAGGCTTTGTGCACCGCCACATTCCATAGGAAACAACAGCACAGCCAGCGCAAAAACGGTTTTGCCGCTTCTCATATGAATGCGCCCTTACTGAACTTGCTAAGGAATCCGGTATTCCAAGATCAAGCATCTCCACAATCAAGACACATAAGGAAACAATAAGGAAGTAAAGGTGAAGTGCAGGTTTTACAGTATTTCGCTGTTTTTATATTATGTTTGGGTTATTTTCAGTGTAAAAGTCTCAAAATCAACCCCTTTCCCATATATCCTTATAGGAAAAAAATACCTTGTAACTCAACGCCTTTTAAACTCAAAACCACTCCCAGAACTAATTTACATCGAGTTTTAAGGTACCACAGTAATGCTGGGGATACCTGACTCACAATGTTACTTTTCAAAACAGGCATTTATGTGGAGTTGGTTCCAACCTGGGGTGACACAGTAGGGCACCACACAGCAATACAGGTCCTGAGAATTTGGGTCTGAGATTTGGCTCCTGCCACTGTCTGCAAAGAGTTTCTGTTGTTCATACTGGTGTTCTTTTTTGTTCAAGTTGGCAAATGGCCAATGAAATCCAACACTTAGGAGAAAGTGGGTCCACTGCTTTAGAGTCTAGCAATGCATGACAAATGGTGATTTTAGGCTTGTTGCTGTTTGGATACTTGAGCACTGAAGCTCCTAGCATTGCTGTTAGACCAGAGGCAGTTTGGAACTGCATTGAGCTATGTGGTACTGTTCTATGGGCTGTAGCCTTCTGTTTTGTAGTACAATAGGAGCACTTGAACTTGACTGGGGCAGAGGAAGGGCAGAAGGTCAGACATTTGACTTCTGAGAAACTGACGCAAACTGATTTGTTAAAAAGGAGTCATCTTAGATATAATCCATAGTATTGACAATTGTCATCTATAGTGATCGGATGGCTATATGTAGGATCTAATGCAAGTATACAGTAAGTGTACACATACTTTTGACCATGTAGGGTATATCTGTACTAATATGTGAAGTACTAGTTGTACCAGCAACTTACACTTATTAGCCATAACATTAAAACCACCTCCTTGTTTCTACACTCACTGTCTATTTTATCAGCTCCACTTACCATATAGAAGCACTTTGAAGTTCTACAATTATTGACTGTAGTCCATCTGTTCCTTTACATATCTTTTTAGCCTGCTTTCACCCTGTTCTTCAGTGGTCAGGACCCCCACAGGACAACCACAGAGCAGATATTATTTGGGTGGTGGGTCATTCTCAGCACTAGTGACAATGACATGGTGGTGGTGTGTTAGTGTGTGTTGTGCTGGTATGAGTGGATCAGACACAGCAGCGCTGCTGGAGTTTTTAAATACTGTGTCCACTCACTGTCCACTCTATTAGACACTCCTACCTGGTTGGTCCACCTTGTAGATGTAAAGTCAGAGACGATCGCTCATCTATTGCTGCTGTTTGAGTTGGTCATCTTCTAGACCTTCATCAGTGGTCACAGGACGCTGCCCATGGGACGCTGTTGGCTGGATATTTTTGGTTGGTGGACTATTCTCAATCCAGCAGCGACAGTGAGGTGTTTAAAAACTTCATCAGTGCTGCTGTGTCTTATCCACTCATACCAGCACAACACACACTAACACACCACCACCATGTCAGTGTCACTGCAGTTCTGAGAATGACCCACCACCCAAATAATACCTGCTCTGTAGTGGTCCTGGGAGAGTCCTGACCATTAAGAACAACATGAAAGGGGGCTAACAAAGCATGAATAGAAACTGATTGACTACAGTCAGTAAGTGTAGTAAGTGACTACGACAGTGAGTGTAGAAACAAGGGGGTGGTTGTAATGTTATGGCTGATCGGTGTTTATTACAGCTGCAGCAGAAATATTAAAATGATAGATTGAAAATGAATAAAAAGGAAATAAAACAGCCAAACAAGATAATATTGTCAAATAAAACCAATTCTGAATACACAGGAGGACACTAACCAGATTTAGTTGTTTTAATAATACACCTGCTAAAATGTCAGTAGACATTAGGTAATATCATCATGGGTTATTTTATTGAATTAATTTAAAAGCCATATGGGTTTTCTTGCCAATACTTCCTTATAATACAAGAAATAAGATAACCAAATTTGACATAATGGCACATGCTATAGCACTATAAGACCTTCCTAACCAAATTGTGCAGTTGGACAAATTATTGATTTAAGAAAAAAATCAAAAAAGACTGTAAGTGCTGCTGTTATGAAGGGTAAATATTTATAAACAACAACAGTTCAGCTGTTGGTGTCCACACCGGCTTACAAAACAATTGTCAGCTGAAGCATAATACTGTTAAAGCAGTATAAACACAAGAACTGCTGAAATCCCAAGACCAGCATGCACAACAGTAAGCAGTGGCAGGAGGGGAGTAAATCATCCAGTACATGACACAACATCCAGTCTAATAGGAAAATCTGGGTTGGAGGATGTGAGGGAGCACTGCTGTTATAAAAGCATCATGTCACTGGTGAATTGCGGTGGATTAAAACAGTGGGTGATGCACATCCATAGTAACATGGATCCTATGGACCTTTGTTTTACTCTAGGTTAATGACATGATCAAACTATTTAAGAATGTTGTAGAATAAATTAATTAGAACAATTGTTAACAATTATTATTAAGACTAATACAATATCAGGATTAAATAGGCTTTGAATCAAGATAGACCTAAGATCTGGGACAGTGATTTCAAGAACTACAACCCTGTGAAACAGCCAACAATGATCTAGCAGTATTCTATACATTTACAATAGGATAATGGCATGGCTTGGTATCATTCACACATGCAAGCTTCATGTGGCAGGTTACCAAACTGAATCATTTCACATAGAACGACCTGGTTCATGCAATGTAGTAGGACTGTGCGGTATGACGGTACATTCGGTATACCGTCTTTGGATTTTTCATATACTGCCCTACCACAACATAGTTAATATAAAAGGCAGCAGATCATATAATATTGTTCACCACTAAAAGCGCTATGGAGCGCTGTGCAGATTAAGTAGTTAACCAGGTAACGTTAACAGATGAGAGAGGTTTCCTCAATATGGTGAAAAAAATTAACAAAAACAGATGGAGGATGAAGAGAGGCAGACCAAATATGCACAGGAAGAACCTGCCAAATAAATGAGGTGTCTGCAGTTTAGAACCGACTAAAACACTATATACTGTACGATTTGTCGAGCCACGGCTGTTGCAAAAAAGGAAACGGTGGAGCGACATTACTAACGCAGTAACAATCCACATATGCAAGGACATGATTTCTCTATAAACAGTCGAGAAAGAAGCTTCCAGAGCAATAATTCAAACTGTGGATTCCAGGTTTGTTTTACGGGGCAAAAATGCTTTAGGTCAGTCGCTAAACCAACGTTATAAGTTAACTGGAATGTAAAGTCGTCCACTTTTCTACAAGTTGTACAGTAGAGTTAGCAATTTGCAATCGTTTTATTTGTGAAGGGAAAGCTAAGGGTAATTGTACAATACTTAAATATTAAATAAATAATAACAAATTGTATTTATTGCACCTGTTTCACGTGTACTGATTCCATCATACAGTATATTGTGTCATTTTGTGAGGCAAAGCAAAGCTTCTAGTAGTAAAAAACCTTCATTATATACATGGTGAAATTACAACTTTTTATATTCTATGTACAGTAGACCCTTGAGTTATGAACGGTTTACCATATGAACATTTCGGGTTACGAGCGATCTTTTTCAACGTAACGTACAAAAAATTTCGGATTACGAACAGAAATTCGCGAAACACGTGACATCACAAACAAGTTGACTCCATATCTCTCTCTCTCTCTCTCTCTCTCTCTCTCTCTCTATCTATCTCTCTATCTCTCTATCTATATATCTGTATATATATATCTATATATCTATATATCTATATATATATATATATATATATATATATCTATATATATCTATATATATATATATATATATATATATATATATATATATATATATATATATATATATATATATATATATATATATATATATATATATATATATATATATATATATATATATATATATATATATATATATATATATATATATATATATATATATATATATATATATATATATATATATATATACACACACACAGTGAGCGAACATTCAGACACCGGACAGTGTTTTTCCAGTGTTTTCTTTATATCTTGTAAAATTCAATATTAAAATGGCCCCAAAGAAGGTGCAGAGAAAGCGCAGTGGTGAGAAAATAAAAAAAATAATTGTGTGTTGTATAATTACTCCTGCCAGTAGATGTCACTGTGTATCAGACAGAGCGGACAGTGAGTGAGAGAGAAGAAGGAAATTGGCTGAGTAAAGTATTCTTTCTTTCGTGCAATTACACCTACAAAATACAACACTATTGAAATAAAGAAGGAGATAATAGAGAAATATGAGAGTTATTGTTGTTTCTGGTAGATACATTTTATATAAAAAGAAGGAAATGTATTATGGTGTATGGTACAGCACACATACTGTACTGAAATGTGGTGTGTCTTATGTACAGTACAGTACTACTGTGTATTGTTGTTTATTATTGTTTATTACAGGAATGTCCATTCTATCATTTAAGATTAAGGGAAAATATACTTGTATTTATATAAAAAAAGACCATTTAAGAAATTAGAAAGGTTAGGTAAGGGGTGGTTTGGGAGGTCTGGCATGGATTAATTCTAGTTACATTATTTCTTATGGGAAAAATAGGTTTAACTAACGAACATTTTAATTAAATTAAAACACATTTAAATTCGTAAGTCAAGGGTCTACTGTACTTACGACAGTGCAATCAGCCACAGACATAAAAAGTCCCAGTCATACAAAAAAAATAAGTAGTATACTACATAATTTTACATAAAATCAAACTATTAAATTAACAATGATTTATTTTGTTATCTAGTGCATCCTCTGTTTTAAATTACCCAAATTATTCATAAAGACTACTTCTGTGCTACTGGCAGTGTTCTCATATCTTAATCACTGCAATTTTCAGACATTCTTTTGCTTGGGATAGTTTTACATGATGAGTAAAAATAACTAGATATTAGTAATATAACTTTATTATTTCTCGTTCTTGTTTCTGGACGGAATACCATCACCATTATCTTTTAACCGTTCATAATTCGAGCTGTAGAAATAATATTAGGCAATTTACACCTTAGTCCGTGGGAATAGATGCATTGAGGATCTCCCCTATAAGGAAAGTGCATAGTGGATGCAAACCAATTCTGAATACACAGAAGGACACTAACCAGATTTAGTTGTTTTAATAATACACCTGCTAAAATGTCAGCAGACATTAGGTATTTTCATCATGGATTTTGTTATTAAATTAATTTAAAAGCCATACAAGTTTTCTTGCCAATTTTTCCTCGTAATACAAGGAATAAGATAACCAAATTTGACATAATGCCTTTCTACATGAATACATTTTAGTCTACATATTATGTGCATACAAAAATATGTTTAAAATTATAAACTAGTGTAATATTATGTAAAGACATGAAGAAAAAGTTGGTATAAAGAAGCTTCATTGGACTGCACAGAACCCTGGAACATCTGGAACATTAATTGAGATTTTCTTGACATCAGTGTCCAGCCTTACAAATGCTATTTGGACTGAATGGGCACAGATTCCCACAGACATAGTTTAAAGTCTTGTGAGAAGCCTTCTCTGAGGAGAAAATATCACATAAAGGTCACTTCATTTTAATACCACTTGTTTTAAATAGGATGTCCAACAAACTCATGGATAGGTGTCCAAATACTTTTAATTACATAGTATAAATAAAGAAAAAGTATGCATCATGCAGCATTTTGCCCTTCGTCCATCAATACTGAAACCCAGACAGATTAATGGCAATATCATCACCGTTTTATCACAATCTGGACTACCAGACACACCCAGGAAAAACATCAACAGAATGACAGAGCTGAAGCTTTAGGAAATGACCCATAACTACATTAGTATCTACGCGGAACTGGAAATGAATCCAACAGCGGCTCTTTACTCTTCCGCCTCCCTCCAGAATTGTATCGAATGTTATTCAACCCGAGTCTGCAGCTCATGTCCACATTTTTTATCTCGAAGACACAAGAGTCCAGTTCAATTGTTATACAAGTTTATGTGCAACATGAGACAGCAACATGCTGGAAATAAATAACCACGTCCACCCTCTGCAGTTTAATAGCTGCTTTTTCTGGCAAAGAGAGACAGGAGAAGAGGGGTAAGAATAATGACAAATTAAGTTTAAAAAAAAGGCTTTTAATATCATGTTTTATAGGATTTAACAGCATTTAATTTGCTAGATTTCTGTCCTTTGTTTGCATGATAAAATGTTTATACCTCATATCTACATGTACAACCCCAAATCAGAAAAAGTTAAAACAGTATGGAAAATGCAAATAAAATAAAAATGCACTGTTCCTTACATTTACTTTGACTTTTATTTGATTGCAGACAGTTTGAACCTGAGATATTTCATGTTTTGTCTTTGATGAGCAAAGATGATCAGAGGATCTCCAGTTTGTCAACAAATGTGTGAGAAAATGATTGAAATGTTTAAACACAATGTACCTCAAAGCAAGATTGGAAGGGATTTGCATATTTGCATCTACAGTGCATAATATTGAATGATTCAAGGAATCAGGAGGAATTTCAGTGCGTAAAGGTCAAGGGCGAAAGCTTAAGCTGAACGCCCGTGATCTTTGATCCCCTCAGGTGGCACTGCATCAAGAACCGCCACTCAACAATAGCTGATATAACCACATGTGTGAGGGATTACTTTGGCAAACCTGTCAAGCACTACAATACGAAGTTACATTCACAAATGCCACTTAAAACTTTACTGTACAAAAAAGAAGCCTTATGTTAACCGTGTCCAGCAGCAGCGGCAACTTCTCTGGGCTCGGAGGCATCTAGGATGGACCATCACACAGTGGAAATGTGTACTGTGGTCAGATGAATCAGCATTCCAGGTCTATTTTGAAGAAAAATGGACGCAGTGTGCTCCGGACCAAAGACAAAAAGGACCATCCAGACTCTTATCAGCAACAAGTCCAAAAGCCAGGGTCTGTCATGGTAAGGGGCTGTGTCAGTGCCCTTGGCAAAGGTCATTTACACTTCTGTGATGGCAGCATTAATGCAAAAAGTGGTAAATGCTTTACTGTCCCAACTTTTTTTGGAATGTGTTGCAGGCCTGAAATGCAGGAATAAATGTTTATTAATAATTGAAATAAAGCATATCTTAGGTTCATACTGTCTGAAATAAAATAAAAGTCAAAGTAAGTGTAAGAAACTCTGTGGGTTTTTTTTTTATTATTTGCAATGTCCATGCTGTCCCAACTTTTTCTGTTTTGGGGTTGTAAAATTTACTGACAATTTATAAGGGAGGCATTGTAAACGCACCCAACAAGTGCACAAGTAGTAGAGACACATTTTTAAGTTTAGTTTGTACAAATAAAATAGACTGAAGAGCCTCTTGTGATGTCAACAAAATGCTTAGCTCACATATTGCTGACAGTAAATAAAGCAGTGTTATAATTCCGCACAGAAGCTTGTATAAAAGGTGACCTGGGACTAAGACACACAGCAAAATCTCAGTTTTGCAATAACACCATCAGCTTTATTCATGCAGACTTTTATTAAATGTGATTTATTTTATCCTCACTGGTCACTGTATGCTGTGGAGCATTAAGTTATGCCATGGAGTATTAGAGTTCAGTTTTTCATAGACTGACCTGAATAAACGTTTTCTGCGTTTTAGGCTTGGGACCAATTTCAACCAATGCCACGTAGAATTGTGAAGATATTCAAAATCAGAACAAATGAGGGTCAAGTTGCAATCTGGGCAGTCGGATGGAGCAGCGGTAAAACTAGCTAGCTCACCACCGCTGACCTCTCGAACTTATGGATGGATAGATAGATAGATAGATAGATAGATAGATAGATAGATAGATAGATAGATAGATAGATAGATAGATAGATAGATAGATAGATAGATAGATAGATAGATAGATAGATAGATAGATAGATAGATGGACGGATGGATGTGTGGGTGGGTGGACGGACGGATGGATGGGTGGGTGGACGGATGGATGGATGGGTGGGTGGGTTGGTGGATGGGTGGATGGATGGATGGGTGGGTGGATGGATGGAAGGATGGGTAGATGGGTGTTTGGGTGGGTGGATGGATGGGTAGGTGGATGGGTGGGTGGGTTGTTGGATGGATGGATGGGTGTTTGGGTGGGTGGATGGATGGATGGATGGGTAGGTGGATGGGTAGGTGGATGGATGGGTGTTTGGGTGGGTGGATGTATGGATGGATGGGTGGGTGGCTGGATGGATGGGTGGATGGATGGATGGGTGGATACTTTTTTGATCCCGAAGAATATTAAAGAAATGATTGCAGCAGTTATAAGGAGTCCCTATGGCCTCCCATCCTCAGACCAGCCAATAATAACCTCTACTGGCTGTTTGATGGCACCTCTACAATGAAATGAGGGATAAGAGGGATTATAATGGGGATCAGTGGGAATCATCAGGCTACTGCACACATGTCTAAGGGAGAGTGGAGGTCAGCAGCAGTAGAGGAAGCAAAAAGTGAATGGGCAATTGAATTCAACAAGATTGCATTTACATTTTTTCGACATTTAGCAGACGCCTTTATCCAAAGCGAACTACAGTACTGTGACAGTATACAGTCTGCACAATTAAGGGTTAAGGGCTTTGCTCAAGGGCCCAACAGCAGCAACCTGGCAGTGGTGGAGCTTGAACCGGTGCTTACTTGTTTTTATCTTAATTATTCTTGATGTTGATGTACTATTTTGATTTTGTACTATGATTTGTATGGTGTATGTACGTATTTGTTTTGATTATTTGTCTTTGTCTTATGTAAAGCGTCTTTGAGTATCTTGAAAAGCGCTATATAAATAAAATGTATTATTATTATTATTATTATTATTACTAGACAAGTACCATAACCGCTAGGCTAGAAGAATTAGGGGGAAATGCATCCAGTAACCTTGTGATTACTAGTCCAGTACCTTAACCACTAAGCTTATCTCTGGTCTGTCATTACAAACATATGTATGATACTTTATTAGCCTTACATTAAAGCTGACAGCGAAACTGCCAAAGTAAAAAAGATTTGAGACTTATTTAAGTTTTGATGTTCATTACCTCCACAATAACATACGATTTGAAATCAGCACTTTAATTGAGCCTTGTTGGTGCCTCTGGCACTCAGCTGACACAACTGATCTGAGCTGACACTGTCTGAGTGAGAAGAGGCCAGATGGGGCTTCACCTTCTTGCTGCTAAAACAGTGAGTCCTCTGGCTGAGGCACCACCATGAGCAGCAGAAGAAAATAAAATGAGTAGCATGGGCCACTATGTACATGTTAAGTCTTTCTGTTGAAATTCTATAATGTGGCCAGTCAAAGGAATGTGCTAGCCTGCGGCCCTCTGTAGCCAGCAAGGGTGTTGCATAGCAGGTGGAGGTCACAAAAGCACAACCAAGTGTTTTGATGCAATCAAGTTTAGTTTGCAACACATTAGGTTAAGCACTGGCAGGTTGCTGGTCTATGTGAGGTAGTGATACCAAATACTGACACTGCTCGTTTAAGCTAGTTAGCGATGATATGTTTTATTTACTCACTTATTTATGCATTTTCTCTCAGCCAATAAGTCTTCAGCTGCTGTGGACCCCAATTGCATCCAAGGAGGGTATATTAGCCTGACACTTGCCCCCTCCAACGCATGTGTAGTCCACTGACCCCTTTTTAGTCGCCCACATGTCGGTGGATTTGGGAATTCAGCCGGTCTTGCTGAGCTCTGCATTCCTCCACTTCTGTACAGGAGCCTCGGGCTAAAAACCAGGGTCCTTACACAGCGTCAAAGACCACACCCACTTTTTGTCTGGTCTTTTCCCACCCAGCAGACTTGTACCAACCAGGGTACTCACAGTGTCAAAGACCCCACCCACTTTTTGTCCGGTCTTTTCCCACCCACCAGACTAGTACCAACCAGGGTCCTTACACAGCGTCAAAGACCACACCTACTTTTTGTCTGGTCTTTTCCCACCCAGCAGACTTGTACCAACCAGGGTACTCACAACGTCAAAGACCCCACCCACTTTTTGTCCGGTCTTTTCCCACCCAGCAGACTAGTACCAACCAGGGTCCTTACATGGCGTCAAAGACCACACCCACTTTTTGTCCGGTCTTTTCCCACCCAGCAGACTTGTACCAACCAGGGTACTTACAGTGTCAAAGACCCCACCCACTTTTTGTTAAGTCTTTCTGTTGAAATTCTATAATGTGGCCAGTCAAAGGAATGTGCTAGCCTGCGGCCCTCTGTAGCCAGCAAGGGTGTTGCATAGCAGGTGGAGGTCACAAAAGCACAACCAAGTGTTTTGATGCAATCAAGTTTAGTTTGCAACACATTAGGTTAAGCACTGGCAGGTTGCTGGTCTATGTGAGGTAGTGATACCAAATACTGACACTGCTCGTTTAAGCTAGTTAGCGATGATATGTTTTATTTACTCACTTATTTATGCATTTTCTCTCAGCCAATAAGTCTTCAGCTGCTGTGGACCCCAATTGCATCCAAGGAGGGTATATTAGCCTGACACTTGCCCCCTCCAACGCATGTGTAGTCCACTGACCCCTTTTTAGTCGCCCATATGTCGGTGGATTTGGGAATTCAGCCGGTCTTGCTGAGCTCTGCATTCCTCCACTTCTGTACAGGAGCCTCGGGCTAAAAACCAGGGTCCTTACACAGCGTCAAAGACCACACCCACTTTTTGTCTGGTCTTTTCCCACCCAGCAGACTTGTACCAACCAGGGTACTCACAGTGTCAAAGACCCCACCCACTTTTTGTCCGGTCTTTTCCCACCCACCAGACTAGTACCAACCAGGGTCCTTACACAGCGTCAAAGACCACACCTACTTTTTGTCTGGTCTTTTCCCACCCAGCAGACTTGTACCAACCAGGGTACTCACAACGTCAAAGACCCCACCCACTTTTTGTCCGGTCTTTTCCCACTCACCAGACTAGTACCAACCAGGGTCCTTACACAGCATCCAAGACCCCAACCACTTTTTGTCCGGTCTTTTCCCATACAGCAGACTAGTGGCCTATATTGTCTGCTGCAGGCACTGGCAATTGTGCCTGCTAGAGGGCACCCACCCAACCAGTAGCAGAGTTGTGATTTAAACTCGTGGAGTTCAGTTTTGTTGTGCTAGAGGAATATCCTGCTGCACCACCTGGGCATCCAATGTGGTGCTAATGTTTTGCAGAATTAGTTGGTAAGTGATTTTTTAGTCAGCAGAGCAGTTAAATTTTATGAGACTGCTCTAAGGCAAAATTAACCATAGTGCATTTGACCTGTTTCAATATAAACAAGTAAGCTTTGCTATGTGTGCCATGTTTCTTTTAAATACTACAATTCTACTGCTTTTAGAAGAAGAAAGTTCTTACATCTTGTTGACACAGGAGACTATTTTGTATGAAAAGTATGTATAAGTATTTCAGCGGTGGTTCTTGCATCATTCTTGCTGCTTGTGAGCTGCTTTCCTCTGATAACATGGGTGGTGGTATTTATTCATCCTTAACGCACCTCATAGACCTGGCTTCTAACACACCCTTTCTCCACAGATCCTCTCTCCTTCCTTACATCGCTCATTTGCTCCCTACTACCTGTCCTTACTACCTGTCTCGCTTACTCCCTTACTTCTTCCCTTCCCTTACCTCTGTCCATCCCTCACTACTTCTTTGCCACTCTCACTCCTTCCCTACCTCGCTTCTTTTCTCCCTCACTTCTTCCCTACAATTATTTTATCCCTCACCCTTTCCCTACCTCACTTTTTTCATCCTCACTCCTTCCCTACTTGCTTCTTTCGTCCCTCACTCCTTCCCTACTTGCTTCTTTCGTCCCTCACTCCTTCCCTACTTGCTTCTTTCGTCCCTCACCCCTTCCCTACTTCAATTCTTTCATCCCTGACTCCTTTCTTGCATTGCTTCTTACCTCCCTCACTCCTTCTTTATGTAGCTTCTTTAATTCTTTAAGCTCCCTTAATCCTTACCTACTTCAATTTTTTCATCCTTCACCCCTTCCCTAGTTTGATTCTTTCATCCTTCACCCCTTCCCTAGTTTGATTCTTTCATCCCTCACTCCTTTCATACCTTGCTTCTTCCCTACCTCACTACTTTCCTCCCTTGCTTCTTTCACCCCTTACTCCTTTACCATCCTGTTTCTTTCCTCCCTTACTTCTTTCATCCCTCACTCATTTTCCTACCTCGCTTCTTTCCCTCCTCACTCCCTACCTCTCTTCTTTCCTACCTCACTCCTTCCCTATCTCTTTTCCGTCTTACCTCTTGTATTTCCTCCCTTACTCCTTCTCTCCCTCTAAACCCCCCTTACTATTTTTTTACCTCTCAATCACACCTTCCATACCTGTTTTTTTTTCTTTTTCCTCACTCCCTCTTCACCACACTCCCTTCCTCCATTACTCCTTTACCTCACCCCTTTACTACTTTGCTAACTACTTCCCTAACTTTCTCAATCCCCACCTGTTTTTACATATCTCCCTTCCTTCCTTTCACTTTCCCTACCTTTCTCCTTCCCTTAGTTCCCTACCTTTTTTCTTTCCTTCTTCACTCTCTACCTCACTCAATTCTTCACCTTCTTTCTACCTCCCTCACTCCTTTCCTACTGCCCTCACTCCATACCTCTCTCCCTTTCTAAATCTCTCCTTCCGTTCCTCACTCCTTCCCTACTTCTCTTCTCTCCCTCCCTCTCATCAATCCCTACTTTCTCTTCTATTTTTTATTTGTTACCACTTAATCCTTTCTTGCCTTTCAGGATTTCTAGTTTCTTTAATCCCTCTCTTTCTCTCTCACCCCCTCTCTGCCTTACTTATTTCCACACGTTCTCAATCCCTGCCCCACTCCCTCTCTTCCTTACTCTTTTCACTTACTTCCTCTCTTACTCCTTCACTTCCTCCCACACACTCTTTTCCTTAATCCCTCTCTTACTCACTCACTCCATCCCTTTTTTTAGATGCTATTATAAACCAGACAGTAGAGAAGTGATCTTTGGCTTTACAAAACTTTTATTTTCATTAATTGTCGAGATGTGCCTCTTGACTTTTTGAGGTTTTGTGTTTCTCTGTGTTGTAAAAATAATGCTATAATCCTTCAGGAGCATTTTGATTGCATAACCAGTGAAGGACCTACAAAGCTTAGAAGTGACAACATTTCTGCTTTTTTAATACACCTCAGGAAAGCATATTAAAAAACCCATACCAACCACAACCTGTCTTCATTTATTGGGCTATTTGTTTTGTGTCGATGAAAATGTATATTGCTTTGCTTTCATATTTTCATTAAAGTGAGGCATCAGCTTTTGTTGTCCACTGTGATTTAAATGCATATTTTTACTTACACTTAATAAGTGCTTATTAAGTTTTTAAAAAATTGCACTGTGAAATAAAAAGCATGATATTTGTGGCTGAACTTATCACTGAATGTCAATCTGTCTGAGCTAGCGAGCAGAAGTAGCCAATATTCTTGCATATGATGCAAATTTTGCATTACTGGCAGGCTATCAAAAACACTGCAAGGGTATTTCATAGCAAGTCAAATAAACAAGCTTTCTTATTGCTTACAATGAAAAAAGATGTACAAAGCTTTACCACTGTGTTACATCATATTTACTATCACACCTTACATACACTATATGGCCAAATGTATGTGGACACAAAGAATGTTTAAAATGCTGATTGAAATCTTGTTATACAGTATATCCTTTTATGTAGATTTATTGGCCAAAAGTGGTTACAGGTATTAAATGAATTAAATAAGGCTACACAAAATAACATAAGATGTGCAGATGCACAATAATCACAATAATCATACTTTGTGGTGGGTAGCACATAATCATTAAAACCTTACTGGGAGTATTTTATCCCCATCTAGATGTATGAAAACACCTTATAGCATTCAAATTCTTTTAGCTATTTATGTATGAATATTCATATTCATATAACCAATAAACTCTGTAGTAGTAGATGAATTACCTGGCTAATTTCATACCAAGGTAGCACTGTGGGATATTCCTCTAGCACACAAGCACTGAGATTCTAAACTTTCCAAGTTCAGAGTTCAAATCTCTGCTCTGCTACCAGTCAGCTGGGCGCCCCCTACCTGGCACAATTGGCAGTGCTTGCAGCAGACAAAATTGGCCACTAGTCAGCTAGGTGGGAAAAGATCAGGCTAAAAAAGTGATGCGGTTTTTGATGCTGTGTAAGGACCCTGGTTAGTAGCCAGTGATGACCAGTGATACCATGTACAGAAGTGGAGAAAAATTAACTTATGCATGTGACTCTCTGTGCATTGGTGAATCCACCAAAGTATAGGTGAATAAGAAGGGGTACGTGAACTACAGAAGTGTATATATCCTCCTCGGACTTGATTGGGGTCCCCAGCAGCGGAAAACTAATTTACGAAAATAGGAGAAAAACATAATAGTAAAAAAGAGAATAATAAAATATACAAATTATAATAAAATACCATACTGCTAACTGAATAATTGTATTGGACTGTTTTATGTGGCTTGTTTTGGGGCTGTAAGATGATGTAAATGGAAACCGTAAAAAATAGTACAACATAATAATAAGAAGAATGTCTTTATTTGTCATATATACATAAACACATGTGCAGTACAACAAAATTTTTTCATTGCATATCCCAGCTTGTTTGGAAGCTGAGGTCAGAGCACAGGGTCAGCTATTGTACGACGACCTTGGAGCAAAGAGGGTTAAGGGCCTTGCTCAAGGGTCCAACAGTGGCTTTATGGCCAAGCTGGGATTTAAACTCTCAACCTTTTAGTTGATAGCCCCAAGTCCTACCCACTAACATCCTACGAAAAAAGACATCATCAACAGAGCAGCCTACTCTATGCTGTGCCCTCACCAACGTGAAAGTGACTCACGCCACTGCACCTAATACACTTTCAAGCAATGACATACCCTGGCATCTAAACATTCATTCATTCATTGTCTGTTTTACTGCTATTTTAGGTGGCACGGTGGCTAAGTGAGTAGCACTGTTGCCTCACAGCAAGAAGATCCTGGGTTCGATCCCCAGGTGGGGTGGTCCGGGTCCTTTCTGTGTGGAGTTTGCATGTTCTCCCCGTGTCCGCGTGGGTTTCCTCCGGGTGCCCCTGTTTCCTTCCACAGTCCAAAGTGAGTTGAATTGGATATACAAAATTGTCCATGACTGTGTTTGATATAATTTTGTGAACTGATGAATCTTCTATTCTATTCTATTCAGGGTCATGATGGGTCTGATTTACTGGGCAAAATGCAGAAAACTTCCTGGACAGGTTGCCAGTTCATCACAGGGTAAACACACATTTATATTTTGAGGAACTTAGTATCTCCAGTTAACCTGACTGCATGTCTTCTGTGATGTGACTGTGGTACCCACCAAGCCAAGTTGACTCGTCAGACCAAAACAGACCTTTCTACTCTGCTTTAGTCTATTTTAAGTAAGCTTAAGTCCATAGAAATATGAAGCACTTCTGGATGTTTTAGCTTCCACTAAAATCTATGCAATCCCTGACACAGTCTCAGAGTCTCAGCCCATCCTTGCATATAAAGGACTAGATCTTTCCTCACTGGTGCTTTACTGCATGATTAGCATGATTGCATCTCCTGTTTAAAATGTTTCTAGTCCTAAGTGACCTTCTCAATGATTTTGAGTATTGCTAAATATAACAAAATAAATAAATAAAGATTTAGTTTAAATATTGTTTTTAAATATTAGTTTGATTAACAAACTACTGCTTTAATTGTTATTGGAATTACACATAATATCCCAACTTTTTAGTTGTGTCATCTTGATCTCATTATTTTTTCTTTTTAATTGTCAGTGTTGCTACAGGATTTAAAAGATTTGTTATGGAAATGATTTGTTGTTCTTCCTACTGTAACACATCTGATTGATTTAGCGCCAAATAAATCAATACTATGTGCATGGCTGTTAGTGGTCCATAACTAGATTCTAGACTCAAAATTAAACTCAACTAAAATGATGGCCTCTTCTTTCAAAAATAGGACCATTATAAGAAGAAAATCAAAGATAAATTCATTAGTCTATACAGTATATTGATTTGAAAAAGTATAAGGACCCTACTGGCATAACATACAATTAGCCATGAGGCTCATTTGCATTTTCATGCTGATTGTAACTTGTCACAGTTTAAAAAATAAAGGGTTGAGTTGGCGCTCGGGTGGCACAGGCGTAAAATGCTGACATCTCAAACTCTTAAGTTCAAATCTCAGCTCTGTTACCAGCTGGCCGGGTGCTTACACAGACACACAATTGGTTGTGTGCCTGTAAAGGGGCGGGACAAAGGCTGAACAGGGTTTCCTCATGACTGCTGTAATTGTGGCCTCTGCTGGCTGATCGATGGTGCCTGCACAATGAGATGGGGGATGATGGGGATCGGTGCCTGACTCTCCGTGTGCAAAACTGATCCCTATATGAACTTGCCTAGTGCAGGTAAATAGATGGGCTGGCACTGCACACATGCAGCAGTGCAAACGAATGACAATCGGGTGGTTGGATTGGAATATATTGGGAGAAAATTGGGGTGGAGGGGAGGCATAAAATGAATAAATAAATGAAAAATAAAATAAAAAAAGGTTTAAGTTAGGATCATCTAAGCTTCTACCTGAGATACCAGGTGACACTCAGTAATACACACTGGACAATTCCACCTCAGGGCACCATACACACTTACTCATTAATACAATAAACAGGACAATTTAAATAGTCAGTATACCCACTTTGGGGGGTAGTTTGGGGGTTGGGGTGAAACTCACATGAAACAGGAAGGACTCCACACAGACAGTAACTAGAGGCAAGGATCAAACACAGGTCACTGCATATGAATTACAAACGCTACCTGCGGTGGCACCTATAATATTAAATCATTCATCTTCAGTAACAGTTTTATCTTGATTATGGACCAGAGCTTATTTAACCCAGTGCACCAGACACTGTCAGTCTATTGTAGCACATTACACACTCATTTATTCAAACTCACCTACACCCTGGGGCCATTAAGAGTAGCCAGTCTAGGCACTAGCATGCTTTTGGTATATGGGTGGAAGGCAGACACAGGAAAGCATGTGAACCACCAGGCAGACTAAAGTGTCAGCCTAGAGCTGTGGACATCCAAGAACTTTTTTCATTATCGATTTATTTATTTGGGTTTTAATGCCATGTTTAACACGTACACCGATCAGCCATAACATTATGACCGCTTTCCTAATACTGTGTTGGTCCTTTTGCTGCCAAAACAGCCCTGCAACTGTGATGCACTGTGTATTCTGACACCTTTCTATCAGAACCAGCATTAACTTCTTCAGTTAGTTCTTTGAGCTACAGTAGCTCGTCTTTTGGATCGGACCACACGGGCCAGCCTTCGCTCCCCACGTGCATCAATGGACCTTGGCCGCCCATGACCCTGTCGCCAGTTTACCACTGTTCCTTCCTTGGACCACTTTTGATAGATACCACTGCAGACTGGGAACACCCCACAAGAGCTGCAGTTTTGGAGATGCTCTGACCTGCCATCTGTCTAGCCATCAGAATTTGGCCCTTGTCAAACTCACTCAAATACCACTTTTATCCAAAGAGTCCTTGGTGTGTTCCTGGTTTAACGTTGGTGTTTGGGTGTATTTCATGGAGTTTGTTGGTGGTCTGAGTGTTCCATTCAGTTTTCCTTAATGTAGATATATAAGAATTAACAGAAAACAACACCAGCACTACCTAGGTATTGTCATTTTATATCATTATTATTTATTAACATTTTAATGTTTAACACACTTTGGTTACATTCATGACAGGACAGGTAATTACTGGTTTCACAAGATCCATCAGTTCAAGTCTTTAATGTCAAACACAGTCATGGACAATTTTGTATCTCCAATTCACCTCTTTTACTCCCTGAGGAACCCACACAGACATGGGGAAAACATGCAAACTCCACACAGAAAGGACCTGGACCACTCCACCTGGAAATCAAACCCAGGACACTCTTGCTGTGAGGTGAAAGTGCTACCCACCATGCCACCCTGTCAACTTATGTCAATGTCCAATACAATAGTCACATCATAGCCTGGTTTATATCCTGAATTAACTAACTTTATGTCTTGGAATATTACAAAGCTGCTACTAGAATGCAGATTCAAAGCTAAGACATCTAGAATGGTTAAACTTTCACTTTTGTGTAAAACTGAGTGCTGTAACTTAAGTGGTTGAGTGTTAATGCTAGTAGCAACCTCTGCAAACTCCACTTTATCAGCAGACACAGACCAACTCAGTAAACCATTGTTCCAGTTCTATCAGATCCTGATGAACACAAGTGGTGTCCTTGCTTCTTTGTTTGCTTTAAATGTTTTGGGGGTAGCATTTAATTGGTTTCTAGCGAAGGCTCCTATAGAGATACATTCAGTGAATTCATAGTTCAGCCTAGAGCTTTAAACCATAAATAAAAACAGATTCTTCAATTGTGTGGACACCTGACCATGACCTTCTTAGACATCTGATTTGCCCCAGACCAAACACTTCACTGTGCCAATTACAGCCTCCATTCATATGGGAAAGCTTCACACTAGACATTGGAGTGTGTGGTGGTACTGATGTTGGACAAAATGTCTGGCTCTTAATCAATTTTCCTATTCTTGCTGAAGGTATTTAACGGTACTGAAGTCAGCGCGTCTATACCATGTACTTGTTACACCATGTCTTTATGAACCTTGCTTTGTGTCCAAGGGCACAGTCTGGAATAGTACACTGAAGCACTAACTGTAAAAAGTTCCTTTACGAAACTTCAAAATTAGGAGATGTGTCTAGATCAGGGGTCCCAAACCTTTTTGAAATTGAAAGCTACTTCAAGGGTACTGAGTAATACGAAGGGCTACATGTTTAATACAAACTTCATAACAACGTTGCACGGTTCACCTTTAATGATGATAATAATAATAATAATAATAATAATAATAATTTATATATGTGAAGTATGTGAGTATAGTAGTGATGTATATGATATATATAGAAGCACTTTGTAGTTCTGCAGTAACTGACTGTAGTCCATGTTTCTTTGCATGCTTTTTTTAGCCTGCTTTCACCCGGTTCTTCAATGGTGGACCATTCTCAGTCCAGCAGTGACAGTGAGGTGTTTAAAAACTCCATCAGCGCTGCTGTGTCTTATCCAGCACAACACACACAAACACACCACCACCATGTCATTGTCACTGCAGTGCTGAGAATGATCCACCACCCAAATAATACCTGCTCTGTGGGGGTCCTGACCATTGAAGAACAGGGTGAAAGCAGGCTAAAAAAGTATGTAGAGAAATAGATGGACTACAGTCAGTAATTGCAGAACTACAAAGTGCTTCTATATAGTAAGTGGAGCTGATCAAATGGACAGTGAGTGTAGAAACAAAGAGGGGGTTTTAATGTTATGGCTGATCGGTGTATATTCCACAACACTGACCAGGATAATTATGCTATTTTTGGGAATTTTTTTTTGTAATTCAAGGTAGATTTTGGCATATTTAATGCATCTTCAAACAAAGGTCCAATTTAATTAGTCCCTGCATGGGGTTAAACTGCCTTACAGTATGTGAGTATTCAATTAAACCGATATAAGTCACAAGCAAATTATGAGACTGATGGTGGAAAGAATGCCTTAGGCTAGTGAAACTCACAGTCATGGCTTACTTGTCAGGGAAAATTTCTCAGCAATGAATATCAGTGGAAACCTTGTCCTCCTCTGCCTAATATCCTCCAGGACATGTTAAAATAATTCCCCACATTAATTTAACTAATCGGAGCATGCATGGACATTAGCTTGGAAACCGAATGGTGCTATTCAGCCCTGACCTGCATTCTCGTTAAAATAAAGAATTATTTTTCAATGTTGATTTCACTGGCCTTCTTAAGTAACAAACTGCCATAATGCCAAAATAACTTGTGTTCCTTTGTTTAAATCAAGTGAAACATCAGACAAAATCATAAGAGCATATGTCTACTCAGACTGAGTTAGCTGACAGAGACAGACCAGCAACCAAAGAGTAAGAACAAAGCAAACAGCAACATATTTTAATTCCCTATGTGATCTAGATGACAGCAAAACTAAACATTGAAGACTGGGTGCTCTCTATTATGCTAGCCTACCACCTCTGAGATTCAAACCCTGCGATGAATTGGTGCTATGTCCAGGGTATTCCTGCCTTGCTTCCTGTGTTTCCCAGTGGAAGCAGAGACCAAGATAAAGCAGTTAATAGAAATAAAATTAAATAAAAAAACTAATCAGAATCAGGCTTTATTGGCCAAGTATGCCTACACATACTGTACAAGAAATTTGACTTTGGTTACATGGAAGCCTCAGCACACACAACTCACCCTCTCACACACACATTTACACCTGTAAACATTTACATGTTTACAGGGGCAAGTGATAGCTCAGTGGTTAAGGTACTGGACAAGTAAACAAAAGGTTGCCGGTTCAAGCCCCGCCACCACCAAGTTGCCACTGTTGGGTCCCTGAGCAAGGCCCTTAACCCTCAATTGCTCATCGTGTTCCGCTCATTGTGTAAGTCGCTTTGGATAAAAGCGTCTGCTAAATGCTAATAATGTAAATGTACATGTGCAATTCACAATATGGTTTTTAAGGTACAGTTACTTATATGTTCAACACAGAAAATATATAAATAGGAAATGAATAGTAAGTGTAAAAGACTAGTGTCATTATATAAATTAAATGATGTGTGTAATTATCTAAATGAAATAAATACCCACAAGAGAAATGAGTTATAAGAGTTTTGTAGATACAAAACATAAGAAAAGCCCAAAACAACAAGTCACTTTCTTAATAATAGCAATGGTTTAATAGAATCTCTGAACAAACTGCGAGGTTTCTAAAGGCACCCATAAATACCTAAATGCAATTTAAAGCTTACAATTATCCTGAAATGGCTAAATAATGGAGTACAATTAACCTACTAGTAGGTGAACCTACTGGTTTTGTATCAAAAACATACAGATTATAATGTAATAGTGATAAATAATCTGCAATGTTTTGCTAGTGGTAGGTTTTATACACATTACATGCTCTGTATAACTAATGGTAAGCTTGTCATATCTGCTAACTCACTGCTTAGCTTGGAAGATTAGCTAATAAGCAACACATTATCTACATTTATAGCATAAACAAGGGAAATGACTTAGAAAATGAACCAGTTAAACTAGGTATCAATCCTAATTAGCTAGATACAAAGAACTCCCAATATTTGGGGGCTTGCCTGTTATAGAGACGCAAATAAGGGCCTCTTCATACTTTCAGAACTCTCCACTGTTCAAATGCAATATCTTAATCAACACCATGTTTAAATCATGCTGCATTATATAAAGATTTAACTACACAATGCTGCCACTTTCACAATGAACTGATCTTTCACTGCATGAGCACACTTGTCAGCCATATTGAATCACCAATCTAGCACAAGATGTAGCTTTAGCCCCCTAGAGGCACAGTTCCATGTGTTACTGAGCCATTGTTATAAAATGGCTCACTAAGGATTGCAGGCATTATACTTAGTACACTAGCTGTAGTCCAATATCACCTGTGTGTACACATGTACACATGTACACATGTGTCAGTCCCCATGTGGGTGTTTTTTTTAATCCTTTGCTGACCCATGGTTCTGGTCACAATGGCAAAATTGTTTCATATTATAACAAACACCCTGCACTTTTTAGTAAGCTCTTTTGACTGTTTTGCATGATTGTGTTGCATTGCTTACTGATGCAATAGAAGGCAGCTCTGGAAATAGAGAGGCGAGAGGTGTAAAGTTATGATGCTACACACTGCCTAGAGACAGGTTATGGCAAGTGCAGAATTTGGCAGGAAAATCTAGATCAATAGATTAGCTTGGTTATTATTCCCTCTCTACATTTGTGTGTTGTTTTAGTCTTTACCCCTAGTAACAAACAAAACAGAATGGGAGACAAAAGCAATGGTAATATACGTATATGTACTTATACACCAATCAGGCATAACATTATGACCACCTCCTTGTTTCTACACTCACTGTCCATTTTATCAGCTCCACTTACCATATAAAAGCACTTTGTAGTTCTACAATTACTGACTGTAGTCCATCTGTTTCTCTGCATACTTTTTTTTAGCCTGCTTTTACCCTGTTCTTCAATGCTCAGGACTCTCACAGGACCACTACAGAGTATGTATTATTTAGGTGGTGGATCATTCTCAGACACTGACATGGTGGTGGTGTGTTAGTGTGTGTTGTGCTGGTATGAGTGGATAAGTCACAGCAGTGCTATGGAGTTTTTAAACACCTCACGGTCACTGCTGGACTGAGAATAGTCCACCAAACAAAAAAATACAGCCAACAAAGCCCCATGGGCAGCGTCCTGTGACCACTGATGAAGGTCTAGAAGATGACCAACTCAAACAGCAGCAATAGATGAGCGATCGTCTCTGATTTTACATCTACAAGGTGGACCAACTAGGTAGGAGTGTCTAATTGGGTGGACAGTGAGTGGACACGATATTTAAAAACTCCAGCAGCACTGCTGTGTCTGATCCACTAATACCAGCACAACACACACTAACACACCACCACCATGTCATTGTCACTGCAGTGCTGAGAATGATCCAGCACCTAAATAATACCTGCTCTGTGGTGGTCCTGATCACTGAAGAACAGGGTGAAGCAGGCTAAAACAGTATGTAGAGAAACAGATGGACTACAGTCAGTAATTGTAGGGGGACTGTGGGAGGAAACTGGAGCACAGATAGATAGATAGATAGATAGATAGATAGATAGATAGATAGATAGATAGATAGATAGATAGATAGATAGATAGATAGATAGATAGATAGATAGATAGATAGATAGATAGATAGATAGATAGATAGATAGATAGATAGATAGTTAATACAAAACACAGTATTTTGGGGTTGCCTTCTCCAATATTTCTACACATAGTTTATAGTTTTTATTGCAGCTAACAGACAGACTATAAATAAAATCTAATCACAGAGTAATTTTACCTCATCATCTATAAATAAACCCTAGTTTAATATTCATTCTTCTTATTTTCATCCGTGTAATCACTGCAGCAATTGTCTCTTATCGAGTGAGATTTGCTGGTTTCTGAGCCCACATTGGCAGAGGTTACAAATAGTCTGCGAGCAGGTTGGGCATAAATCAAACAATTGAGCTTGAGAAATATTTCAGGTGCAGCTGCTCTCCTCCTAACACAATGCCTATAGCATTAGTGTTGACATTTCTCCCCTCTTTTATACTCTGCCAGATTTATGAGACAGCCCTGATTGATCCTCACAGACAAAGCCACGCCAAATATAGCCGTACACAGAGTCTGACAGCACGCCGCTGATGGGCCCTCGGAGGAGACTGGATTACCTGCAACAAAGTCAGGATTCTGCAGAAAATTGCAGAGTGACCTGGAACTTCAGGACATACAGATCTTTTTTTAAAACAATCGAATACTAAAGGGTTAAATCCATCATTAAAAGTGACTCTAAACTTAAAAAACACACATTTGAATTGACTTATGGCAAATTATTTTTATTATTATTTGCATTATTATTATTATTATTTTTTTTTTTTCTAATCAGCATTGCAGTGAGTCTGGCAACACATAATCACAAAGCACAAGGCAGCATTACAACCTAAACATGCCAATGTAAATCTCACTTGACTTCGGACAGTGTCATGTTTTCAAGCCTTTTTTAATTGTTGGTAGATTTGTTGTTGTAGATTATTGTATAAGCAGCGATCAGCCATAACATTAAAACCACCTCCTTATTTCTACACTCACTGTCCATTTTATCAGCTTCACTTACCATATAGAAGCAATTTGTAGTTCTAAAATTACTAACTGTAGTTTCTCTTCATGCTTTGTTAGCCCCCTTTCATGCTGTTCTTCAATGGTCAGGACTCTCCCAGGACCACTACAGAGTATGTATTATTTAGGTGGTGGGTCATTCTCAGCACTGCAGTGACACTGACATGGTGGTGGTGTGTGTTGTGCTGGTATGAGTGGATCAGACTTGAGGTTGAGCTTTTAAACACCTCCCTGTCACTGCTGGATTGAAAATAGCCCACCAACCAAAAATATATCCAGCCAACAGCGCCCTGTGGGAAGCGTCCTGTGACCACTGATGAGGGTCTAGGAGATGACCAACTCAAACAGCAGCAATAGATGAGCGATCGTCTCTGACTTTACGTCTACAAGGTGAACCAACTAGGTAGGAGTGTCTAATAGAGTGGACAGTGAGTGGACATGGTATTTAAAAACTCCAGCAGTTTTGCTGTGTCTGATCCACTCATACCAGCACAACACACACTAACACACCACCACCATGTTAGTGTTACTGCAGTGCTGAGAATGATCCACCACCTAAATAATATCTGCTCTGTAGTGGTCCTGTGGGGCCCTGACCATTGAAGAACAGGGTGAAAGCAGGCTAAAAAGATATGTAGAGAAATATGTATGATATGTAGAGGACTACAGTCAGTAATTGTAGAACTACAAAGTGATTCTATATGGTAAGTGGAGCTGATAAAATGGACAGTGAGTGTAGAAACAAGGAGGTGGTTTTAATGTTATGGCTGATCAGTGTACATGTCCCATACAAATACATACAAATATTTTCCATCTCTTTGGGTTTACACATACTTTTAGTCGTATTGCAGACTAGTGTTGGTGCTGGAGTGCAACCTGGATCATATAGACCAGCTTTTGATCCTTACCTAATTCCCTCAGTGTGTGTGTTTTCCTGTGATGGACTGCCATCTTTTCCAGGGTTCATTTCCACCTTGTGCTCAGTGTTTTGGGGCTGTGGGTGGAAGTAGCTCAGCGCTCAGGGTACTGAACTAGTAATTGGAAGGTTGCTGGTTGTAGCCCCACTGCCAGGTTGCTACCGTCAAGCCCCTGAGCAAGGCTCTTAACCCTTAGATTGCTTGGACTGCATATGGTTACAATTGTAAATAATTTTGGAGAAAAGTCTGTTTTTCTGGTGGTGCTGGATCCATCCTAAAGCAGTTGATGTAAAAAATAAATAAATCTAGACATTTATGTTTTAAGAGATGAAGAACCCATCTTGTTATGTAACACCCGTACCATTTATTCATGCTGTTTAAAGTTAGATGGCAAAATGTGATGAAAAGTAAAGGGAAAAACAAACTTATCTGCAGAAGGTTGGTTTAATTTTGATTCCAGATGTGTTACAGCCTTGCATCACACGTAGCACTAAAATAATTTCTTTTTTTTATCTTAAAAGGTTACACATTTATTCAAATCAACTCACAGTGAAGGCTTCAGGGAAATCTTACTGTAATAGGATACTGGTGTGTAGGTGATAACAAGATCTGGGTTCCATCACATTAACACTGTTTATTAAAAATGTACTTGTAAGGGTAGAGCTATCTGTAGTGTCATCACTGACTGGGCTTCAAACCGCTCCAGTAGGCTAAACACCGACTTTCAAATAAGAAACTATCTCGGCTGCAGGTACGACAGCGAAGGATTTCTATCCCTGGTTTAATATCGTGCAACAAGCTCAACCTCTCAAAGATTTGTGGTTAAACAAAACACGAGGCCTCGAATGCAGTTTCAGGTTGACTGGCACTGCTTTATCAGCTCCCAGCAGCAGACGCTGGGTTAAACACTGGAGGAGATAGTGGCAAACAAAGCATACATTTCATATCAGTTCAACCGGGTTTCCAATAAAAACATTGCAGAAGATGAAGTAAACACAGGCTAAAAGGTGTGTTGATGTCACATGTGGTGCATCAGAGAGACGACAGTCAGGACATGAAAAAAAATTAAGAGGCTTTGGGAAATGATTGAGGGATTTGGGAATCGAATTTCTCTGTCATTTTCAGCAGAGAGAACATCTTCTAAATGGAGTGACACTGTAATCCCACATACTTTTACTTTGATCATAGGAAGTCTTTTTCAAATCATATAGATTTGATTCCTCTAAATCCAAAGCCCTGACGTAAACTATTACATGAACTTGTTCAAGTTTCTATCAAAAAGTACATGTTTTTTATCAGAATGTGTCATAGAAATTTATACTAAGTAAAGAAAATGAAAGATTTTAACACCCTGGTCTCTGACAGTCATTAATTATGCTGTTCATGTCATTCTCACTTTGTACTTTGTAGTGTATTGATGACTTAAAAACTATTGTCTTCAAGGTGGTGAGGTCTCATACATCATAAGGTAGAGGAGCCAAGCAAATGATGAAGTGTATTTTCTTGTATTTCCTTTAACCAAAATGTAAATAATAATAATAATAATAATAATAATAATAATAATAATAATAATAATAATAATAATAATAATAATAATAATAATAATATTTCTGACTTCTTTATTTCCCTTTAATCAAAATATAAATATAACAATAATATTAAAAATAATTCTGAGTTTTATTTTCCTTTGACCAAAATGTAAATAACAATAATAATAATAATAATAATAACAATAATAATAATAAAATTTCTGACTGTTTTATTTTCCTTTGACCAAAATGTAAATGTAAATAATAATAATAATAATAATAATAATAACATTTCTGACTGTTTTATTTTTCCTTTGACCAAAATGTAAATCATAATAATAATAATAATAATAATAATAATAATCATCATCATAATAATAATAATAATAAAATTTCTGACTGTTTTATTTTCCTTTGACCAAAATGTAAATGTAAATAATAATAATAATAATAATAACATTTCTGACTGTTTTATTTTTCCTTTGACCAAAATGTAAATCATAATAATAATAATAATAATAATCATAATAATAATAATAATAACATTTCTGACTGTTTAATTTTCCTTTCACCAAAATGTAAATCATAATAATAATAATAATAATAATAATAATAATATTTCTGACTTTTATTTTCCTTTGACCAAAATGTAAATCATAATAATAATATTCTTAATAATATTATTATTATTAATAATAATAATAACAATAATAATAATAATAATTCTGACTTTTATTTTCCTTTGACCAAAATGTAAATCATAACAATAATAATAATATTTCTGACTTTTATTTTTTTCTGACCAAAATGTAAATCATAATAATATTAATAATAATAATAATAATAATAATAATAATAATATTTATGACTTTTATTTTCCTTTGACCAAAAAGTAAGTCATAACAATTATAATAATAATAATATTTTTGACTTTTATTTTCCTTTGACCAAAATGTAAATCATAACAATAATAATAATAATAATATTTCTGACTTTTATTTTTTTCTGACCAAAATGTAAATCATAATAATAATAATAATAATAATAATAATAATAATAATAATAATATTTCTGACTTTTATTTTCCTTTGACCAAAATGTAAATCATAACAATAATATTAATAATAATAATAATCATTCTGACTTTTATTTTTCTTTGACCAAAATGTAAATCATAATAATAATATTAATAATAATAATAATAATAATAATATTTCTGTCTTTTATTTTCCTTTGACCAAAATGTAAATCATAATAATAATAATAATATTATTAATAATAATCATAATAATAATAATATTTCTGACTTTTATTTTCCTTTGACCAAAAAGTAAGTCATAACAATTATAATAATAATAATATTTTTGACTTTTATTTTCCTTTGATCAAAATGTAAATCATAATAATATTATTAATAATAATAATAATAATAATAATAATAATAATAATAATAATAACATTTTTGGCTTTTATTTTCCTTTAAACAAAATATAAATAAAATATACCACAATAACTTTGATGTTCTTTGTTACTTCAGGCATCAGTACCATGTTTACCCTGGTGTAAGGGATCGTGGAAAAGTGAAGCTGGAGAAAGCATGAAACATATTCTATTACATCAGACACTCATGGTTCTTTTGATTTTTCATCATGAAAATAGCTTTTGTGGTAAATAACAACTTTGGAAGTGAAAACGTGCAATACTTTGAATTTAGGACCTTGGAAAATGTTGCTGTAGGGCACCACTATACCAGCTGCAAACAAAACTGTCGAAAACTACAGTGCAAATATGCATGTACACAGTGCAGCACAGTGTTCATAAACAATTATTTTTTTAGTTGCTAAGTAATTTACTGTATATTAATAAATTCATATTAATATTAGCATTCACTGCTCAGGAAAATACTTAAAATGCTTTTCGTCCTTTTGGCATCCAATGATAGCATCCCTCCAAGTCAGCTCATAAATGTAACTGCCATTTTTAGAGGTAGATAAGATTGGGTTTAATAATATCTAGATTTACAAATTTCTTTGATTGTAGCCAGTTTTGCTAAAGTACTTTTACATGTATTACACTTTCTTATTCAGAGCAACTTAGAAAAGCTAACAATTACCTAAATCCTTTTTTAATGCTAATCTACATTTGTCACACAAAATGAGTGAGATTTCACATTTACATTTACGGCATTTAGCAGACGCCTTTATCCAAAGCGACTTACATTACAGTTACAGCGTTCAGTCTGAGCAATTTAGGCTTAAGAGCCTTGCTCAAGGGCCCAACAGCAGCAACCTAGCAGTGGTAGGGCTTGAACCAGCAACCTTATGATTACTAGTCCAGTACCTTATCCACTAGGCTACTGCTTGTGGATTTTAGCAGTGGACTCTTGATTTTTAATGTTGCAAAGAATGTTAAAATATACAATAATAACTACAATTTTAAGTACACAATATTAGCTCAAAGCTAAAAAATATAGTTGTTCAGATACCAAAGTACTAATATGATACTAATATGATAGCTTGTTTAAATCACATATAAGAGTGGTCTCCTGTATTTAGTTATTAAATAAATATCAAGGTGTACATAAACATATTAAGACTTGTCCTTCTCCTTAGCTAACCACACCACCTGTTTAAACAGGTTTTATTCCACCTCCAAACTCCCTTAACCATTAACTTGGTTCTGGGCTATGCTTATAAATAAATTGCCACTAAGCTTAGACACAGGATCACATTTTAATATACACATCAGCTATTTAAACTCGCTCCTTTATATAATAAACTAGAAGTTTACTCTGACTGTCTGTGTGTGATGAGTTTCCCATGTGTACGGTTTTGCAGGACTTCTCTCAAACTCAGCAATTGACACTGGAGTAGAAGATCTGAGCAGCAAGATTTCTCTGTATCATTATCTTTTAAGACATTTTATAAATGTAGTAGTGTCAAAAATATTAAAATAATCATAGCCGTGTGTGGGCAAAATTAGGATACAAAAATAGGCAGTTAACAGGCTGTCTGTTTATTTGCTATTAAACTAGATTGCTTTAGTCAAAGAACCTGAGTGAGATTTTTGTATCTGACTCTTTATGTACAATCATTATATTCTCAGTGGTTTATTTGATGAAAGTCAAACATGTCAAATTGTTTAGACATAGAATAAATCGAAAATTCAATTAGCCCTAAATACTTCTCAGTTTGAAACATGATTGTTTTGTTCTGTGATAAATGTTTCAAGAAAAAAAGGCAAATGCGGTGTTACTTATGTCATGTCAGTTTTTCATTTCAGTTTGGGATTAGTGTCTTATTCAAGGTTACACTGTCAGATTATAGAGGAAGGGCAAAAATATTAGGACCCGCAGGTCTCTGACAGACTTAATGATTTAAAGTGCGCACTACCCGAGAGATTTAAAGCTAAAGCCTTTGGGTTATGTGAATGTGACTCTCTTCTGTCCTGCTGCCACCTTACACCAAGTAAACAATGTCACAAAATATTATAATTTCTGGTTTATTATGTATAATAAAAGCACAGAAGGCTAAATTATTCTTTTTCTTAGAATTAATACCTGGACAGGCACTAAGGAAGCAGTCATAATTTTTTCTAAAATCTGGCTTTGCTGAGGTCTTAGATATTTTATAGACCTAATTGACATATCATAGGCATTTTTGATTATTTATTTTTGCTTTAGCAGCGACTGTTTTGTGTACACAAATGAGTACTGTGGTAACAGTGTGTTACCTGTCTACAGGTGTAGGCTAAGGTAGGCTTTGCCCACACCGAGTTAACGATTGCCCCACCCAGAGAAATCATCTATAAGTCCAGTTAAACTAGACATTTTAGTATCTCCAATTATCCTTATTTTCATGTGGACCATTTTGGACTGTGGGAGGAAACCGGAGCCCCCTGAGGAAACCCACATGGAAACAGGGAGAACATGAAAATTCCACACAGAAAAGACCTTCTTGCTGTGAGGTGACAGTGTTACCTACCAAGACGCCCTACTTTAAAATTACAAACATTAGATTAGATGTTAAATACAGAATTATCTTAACTATTGCTGAATACAAATTGTTTAAAATCAAACATATTGTGCACTATATGGGTGGAAGTTCTGCTATTTCTTGTAGTGCACTACATAGTGCAGAGAAAGTCATTTAGAATGGTGTCTTTATTCTCTGCTTCTCAGTGAAAAGAAAACACTGTCTTGGCCAATGTTTGTAAAATAGAAAGGAAAATGCACATTTTTATTCCAGATGTGAATGCACATTTTCAACACTCAGACTGATCAAGAACAAGAGCTCAGGAGCAAGTTGTCACAGGATTCTTTTGGAGGCTGTAATGCTCACGGCCACAGAAAGATACATTATAATAAAATATATAATATTTTAAGACACAGAAACGATCACTGATGGGATTGCAGAACAAAAAGTGGCCTGTTCAGAAAACGACTCCACTAATGAAGTATAATGGGGGGTCAGTGGCTGGGTGTTTAAACTTTGGAGTTGCTGTGATTGTAGTGGGCTGGTCTAGAAAAAAAAAACCATATTATTATAGGTGGTTTTAAGCAATCATAGTTTTCTTTAATGTTGCCGTTGGTCATCAAAAATAGACTATGTTCCTTATGGCTGTGCTTAGTCAGTGCTCCTCCTTTATATTATCGACAACAGACCTGTCAGGTTCTATTTTTTTCTGCCAAATTGAGCTTGTTTAAAAAAGCAGTCACAGGTGAAAATTCTCAGGGTGCAATTTTTAAAGCTACTTTTAAAATTTACTACTGTTGCCAAAAAGCTTTTATTACAAACAGTACAAATTGAAAATAAATATCTACATTAAAGAGCACAAATTGAAGAAAGAAATACAAGAAAAAAGCTCCAAGACTGTAAATAGTTCTTAATCTAAACATAAATCAAAAGGAAGCTGAACAGCAAGGCAGTAAACAAAGAATTTAAAAAGGAGTCCAGGAAAGTCATGGCAGAAAGAGAGAAGAAGACAAAATAGAAAATAGTAGAAATTGAGCTTAAGTGACAATAGAAAGCGGATGGGAAGAACTGTCCAAAAGTTCAAAATAGCTAAGTGTAACCAGAATGTTTCATCAGAAATCATAAGAAAATGGAAAGACAAAATTGGTAACAGAAAAAGTTATTCTGACGGGCACGGTGGCTCAGTGGGTAGCACTGTCGCCTCACAGCAAGAAGGTCCTGGGTTCGATCCCCAGGCAGGATGGTCCGGGTCCTTCCTGTGTGGAGTTTGCATGCTTTCCCCTTGTCTGCGTGGGTTTCCTCCTGGAGCTCCAGTTTCCCCCACAGTCCAAACACATGCAGTCAGGTTAATTGGAGACACTGAATTACCTTATGGTGTGTGTATGTGTGTCTGCCCTGCGATGGACCGGCGCCCCGTCCAGGGTGTTATTGTTTGCATTCATCAGTGGTCACAGGACACGGCCCACAGGGTGCTGTTGGCTGGATATTTTTGGTTGGTGGACTATTCTCAGTCCGGCAGTGACAGTGAGGTGTTTAAAAACTCTATCAGCATTGCTGTGTCTGATCCACTCATACCAGCACAACACACACTAACACACCACCACCATGTCAGTGTCACTGCATGCTAAGAATGATCCACCACCTAAATAATATCTACTCTGTGGTGGTCCTGTCGGGGTCCTGACCATTAAAGAACAGCATGAAAGGGGGCTAACAAAGCATGCAGAGAAACAGATGGACTACAGCCAGTAATTGTAGAACTACAAAGTGCTCCTATATGGTAAGTGGAGCTGATAAAATGGACAGTGAGTGTAGAAACAAGGAGGTGGTTTTAATGTTATGGCTGATCGGTGTACACACAAAGGCTGACAATCTAAACCTACTCTGGTTCAACTGTACTGAAAACATACAGAATTTGACCTAAAACATCCTTTATTTTACCAATAATACAGTGTAGCAACAGTGAAAATACAAATAAATATGAAAAACATAGTAGCTGGAAATTCTTGTACAATACCCTAGTTGGCTGATAAGGGTCGTAGGTCAGTACATGCCTTCTTCAGGATGCGGGAAGCCGCTGGCAGGCTGCATCTTTTATACTAGACAGTGGATACTAATGCTTAGAGAGAATTACGCTATGTCTTTTGCATTTTTTAACTGCAAACCTGTAGTAGTCGGCCTAGACAACCTAACCTCACTCAGACATGTCTGTTTGACAGTGTCGGTGGCACTGCTGAGACCTGAACTCACACTTCAGTGCTGCACCATCCAAGCACCCCTAGAATAAACTTACATGGACAGATTTATTGTAATGAAACACATGTATTGCCTTTTACATTTACATTCATGGCATTTAACATATGCTTTAATCCAGTCATCTACAATTATGACTGATTACAGTTCAAGCAACTGAGGGTTAAAGGCTTTGCTCAAAGTGGCAACTTGATGGTGGTGGGGCTTAAACTGGCAACCTTCTGATTACTAGTCAAGTACCCTAACCACTGAGCAACCACTGCCACTGGCTTTTCAATAAAAAATGTAATAATAAATGAAATAAATGTGGTGTGTATTTCCTTCTACCAGTAATACTAATACAGTGGTACCTTAAAACTCATTGTCAATTGGTTCTGGGAAAGTTTAAAAGGCCTTGTGTTTCAAGGTATTTTTTCCCATAAGGATGTACAGTATAGGAAACCTGTTAATGCATTCCATGGTCCTGTGGAACTGCATTTATTTTAGGGGTTTAGACACTTATACACTGAAAATAACACATATAATATAAAAAACACTGAAATACAATAGAAAAACAGTTAAATACAATACAATCTGCACTTTATGTTTACTTCTTTATTGTTTCCTTATGCTTCCTAATCGTGGTGATGCTTGATCTTGGAATACTGTAAAGGCTCATTCACATGAGAAGAGGCACAATAGCTTTTGCACTGGCTGTGCCGTTATTTCCTATAAAGTGTGTCGGTGCACAAAGCTTAACATGACTAAAACACCAAGCGAGGAATTTCATTAGTGGAGAGAACTTATGAGCAGTAACAATTAAGAGAAGTTTAGTGTTCCTGTGTCGTTCTTTTGATACATTGTCACTTTAATCTTGTTTTTTTTTATGATACGCATTTTAGACTCTTTTGAAAAAAAGCTGATTCTCACAATTTCTCAGCACCCAGAGCTATAACACAAGTTTAAAAGTGAAACAGGAGGAAAACCTAGCTAAACACAGATACATGTGGATGTTTTCAGAGTGAATTTGACGGTTATTCCACACAAATGCAGATTCGTCTCATAGTCGCACTTTAATGACATTTTACTGCATCGCTCAGGCCAAGCGCTGAACAAAACGGCAGACATGTCAAGTTTAAGGGTAACGTCGAGTTTAAGAGTACAAATTTCAAAGAGTTTCAAAGGTTTAGAGTTTAGGGGACATTGAGTTACAAGGTACCACTGTACTAGTAATAATCTCAGCAATTCAACAATCACTCATAGAAATAATATCAGGTAAGAAATGCAACTAACAAATTAAACTATCTGCTCTGCCAGATCCACAGTGTGAGGAATTGCCTCAAGTAGGTTCACAATCTCCTTCGAGAAGGTCAAACCTCTGGTGTGCATTTTTGACTGTAGGGCACATACACATGAGAAGCAACAATGTTCACCTGTTTGGACTTTGACCCAGTTTGGCGAAGTACGAACAACTGTTAACGTGAACAAAGGTTAATGTGACTTATTGTACTAATACAACAAGTGTAGTAACTGAAAGAAGTTTAATGTTCCTATGTTGTTCTTTTAGTCAATTAAGCCACATTAAGCTGCATAACACAAGTTTAAAAGTGAAACTACCACACAGTGAGGAAAATACAGCTAAATTCAGATATATGTGGATGTTTTCAGTGTGAATTTGATGGTTATTCCACACAAATGGATATGCGTGTCGTGGTGTACTTTAATGACGTTTTACCACACCGCTCAAGCCAAGCGCTGAGCAAAGCAAAGCAATTTACGTCAAGGCTGGAGCTGTTCTCTGGCCTTTCAGTGCTCATCACTACAAATTCCCACTGCCAGGGTGTGAGCTGAAACCCCATGCACTGCGGGTGGGCATGCAGATGTGGGTAACAGCTCTGCATGTGCCAGCTGGCCCGCTGCATGTGTAATTGGTGGTAAAAGTACTGAGCAGTGGGAATGATAAAGAGAGTGGGAGAATGCCAGGGACTGCTGTAAAAATTCACTGCAGAAATAACAATGTCATGTAATAAATACGACATAACCCGACCGCTTCCACAAAATACTGAACATCAAACACGTAATATTTATGGTTTTATTTATTTTAGCACATAAACAAGCACTTTTTACCAGCACTGGGTTCTGCATTGGGGCCGATGAGTAGAAATTCAACTGGAACAAGGCTTGGGAAATGCATAAAAATAATAATAATAATAATAATAATAATAATAATAATAAATAATTATATATAAAAATAAATATAATATAAGTAATATAATAATAATAAGTATAATACAAATTGATTAATTAAAAATTTAAAAAAATAATTCAGTTTTAGGCACGTGTGCAGTAATAAAGAGTAATTAAATTTTATTAGTTTGTACTTAATGCATCATTTTTTTTTTATAAATTATAAATGGAAGAGAGGCACTCGGTTGGAACAGCAGTAAAGCACAAGGAATCCAGGGTTGAAATCCCCAGCGGTGCCCTCAGCCAGTCAAGCAACAACATATAGACATGATTTGCTATGTCTGAGAGGTGGGGATGGCCAAGACTCCGAGTTGGATTGGCATCTAATCTGGGGTATGTTACTGCCTGGCGCCTAGTAATTGTAGGGAAACCGGACCCACTGTGACCCTTACCAAGATAAAGCAATAGTAAAATGTGATAATTATATTAAATGAAAAAAAAAAAAAATAGAGGACAACAAAAAAGCACTTTTTCACTCTTTGGCTTTCCAAATGGCAAAGGTAAAAAAACTCTGCCCTAACCATACTATGTCCCTTTAAGGTCAACAACAATCACGCTAGACCACCAGTGCTGACATTTCAAACTCACGAGTTTGAATCTCAGCTCTGTTATTGGCCGGCCAGGCACCTATATGAACAATAATTGGCTTTTCTGGGGGAGGGCCATAGGGATTCCTCATAACTGCTGCAATTATGGCCTCTTCTGGCTGATCGATGGGGCCTGCACAGAGACGGGGTTGATGGGGGTTGGTGCGTGACTTTCCGTGCACGATACGAATCTCCATATTAAATTTTGTGCTTTGTGTTGGAGTGGATTGCAGGAATCTTTGCTGGTGTAAATGTGTTAAAACTGATCTTATAAAACGGATAGTTCCAGTCCTAAAATCTGATTGGCTTAGCCGCGTTCGAAGCCGTTGTAAAATCCCCTATAAACGCACACCTATGACCACCTCACATCATTCCATATTAATACGCCACTAAAAAGAAAAAAGTGAATGTTATGTTCGCCCTCATGTTGCCTAGCAACACTGTTAACGGACTACGTGATTTCGCGGAAGAATGCTTTTTGTAAGTGTTTTTGTAAATAAAAACATTTATAAATTAAACATTGTTGTATTTTATTATATTTTATGTTGACCGCCGTTTTATAAAAGAAATAAGCCACTCAAGACCGTGCGTTACTGCTATGATTTTATCACGGGGAAAGATGTTTTAGGCACTCCGCTTCGCGTCACGCCAAAACAACCTTCCCCGTGATAAAATCGCAATAACGCACGTTCTCTCATGGCTTATTGCTTTAAAATCTAACAAAGAATAAGCCAATAAGGCAATTTTTGGTTCGTGTAAGCACCCAGCCTGCCAGATGGCAGAGCTGAGCTTCGAACCGACTAGTTCGAAATGTCAGCTCTGGTGTGCTAGAATGTTTTACCGCTGCGCCACCTGACCGCCTCGACCTCACAAATTTTGATTTTACTAAATAGGCACAAGTTTGTACTAGGGGTGGGGGGTCCACATACCATTTCGGCCATATGGTGTAGTGTAGCTTGTAGGCACTAATTCCTATAAACACACTCCAAAATCTTGTTTCAAGCCTTTCTTGACAGGTGGAGGTTTGGTGTAGTTGCAAGAGAGAGGAGGGAGTTTAGCATCTGCATATTAATGGTGTTGGAATAAAAGGTCCAACAAACATGGTCAGGTGTCCACAAACTTTTGGTCATGTATTGTATTTTGGAGACTTTTCCATAAGATCTTGCTAAACAATGCTCTTTGGAGGTTTCACAAAGTAGGAGTGACATTTGAGATTGATCAGGGTTTAAGGGTGGCATGGTAGTGATGCTGTGCCACTGTGTAAGTGCCACACAGTAACATGAGTCCTGACGACCTGGATTCGATTCTTGTCTCTAGTCCCTGTCTGTGATGAGTTTTGCATATCAAGGTTTAGCGGTGTAGAGATCTGATCTAGGTTTTTATTTCTTTATTTTTAGCTTTCCCCTGCCTTCCTCTAGCTCCAACTCTGTTTGGACTGAAGGTGTCTCGCTGAATGCAGAAGCAGGTAATGTTACATTCAGTCCATGCACACTGAATCTGGGGAAATCTGATGTGTTCACATCCAAAGATTGATCCTATACCTGAGTTTGCCCTCCAACAGACTGAGAGGAGATACTTGATAGCTTTTTCACTTCTGGTTATATTGATTCCTTCAAGTCAAAAAAAAAAAAAATCTTGTTATTTCCAAAGCCTGTATGCTGCCCTAATTAGACCCGGTCATTGTCTTGTTAGGTGGACATGGTCTAGCCTGGTATTTCTGCTCCTCTGAGGATCACTCATCTTCGCAACACCTCCTTGTTTCACACTAGATATCCACACTGCTGTAAAGTGTTCACCCTCCTCCAAAGAATAGAATTAATGGAAATACCTTTGCACAGTGTCTGACACTGAATTCCTGCACACCAATCACAGTATTTCCAACATGATATATCAGCTTCTTAATTCAATGTGCATTTATAACCTTATTCATTTTTATTTGAATGAACTATCACAATTTCATTTTTACACCTATAATTAAACACATTTTAAGCTTTTCCAATTAGACATACAATATATCTGTGGAAAAAAAGTATTTGTTCCTTTCAAATTTCTTCTATTTCTGCTCATTTGTCTAATTTAAATGTTTCAAATCATCAAATTAAGACCACATGAGTAAACACAAAGTGCAGTTTTTAAAAGATCATTTAATGTATTTATTTATTAGGACTTTAATGTCATGTTTTACACTTTGGTTACATTCATGACAGACATGGTAGTTATTCGATACACAAGGTTTATCAGTTCACAAGTTTAATGTCAAACACAGTCATGTACAATTTTGCATCTCCAATTCAACCTACTTGCATGTCTTTGGACTGTGGGAGGAAACCAGAGCACCTGAAGGAATTATACAAAATATACAGCTGAGAAAGTCTTGTAATCAGAAACTGTCACCTGATGAAAGGCTAAATCATACAATGGTCCATGTACACTGACCAGCCTTAAAATTAAAACCTACTGTTTTATCAGCTCCACTTATCACCATATAGAAGCACTTTGTAGTTCTACAATTACTGCCATTTAATCTGTTTCTCTGCATGCTTTGTTAGCCCCCTTTCATGCTGTTCTTCAATGGTCAGGACCCCCACAGGACCACTACAGAGTAGGTATTATTTGGGTGGTGGGTCATTCTCAGCACTGCAGTGACACTGACATGGTGGTGGTGTGATAGTGTGTGTTGTGCTGGTATGAGTGGATAAGTCACAGCAGTGATGCTGGAGTTTTAAATACATCACTGTCACTGCTGGACTAAAAATAGTCCACCAACCAAAAATATTCAGCCAACAGCGCCCCGTGGGCAGCGTCCTGTGACCACTGATGAAGGTCTTAAAGATGACCAACTCAAAAAGCAGCAATAGATGAGCAATTTTCTCTGACTTTACATCTACAAGGTGGACCAACTAGGTAGGAGTGTCTAATAGAGTGGACACTGAGTGGACACAGTATTTAAAAACTCCAGCAGCGCTGCTGTGTCTGATCCACTCATACCATCACAACACACACTAACACACCACCACCATGTAATTGTCACTGCAGTGCTGAGAATGATCCACCACCTAAATAATACCTGCTCTGTCATGGTCCTGTGGGGGTTCTGACCATTGAAGAACAGGGTGAAAACAGGCTAAAAAAAAGCATGCAGAGAAATAAATTCACTACAGTCAGTAATTGTAGAACTACAAAGTGCTCCTATATGGCAAGTGGAGCTGATAAAGTGGACAGTGTGTGTAAAAACAAGGAGGTGGTTTTAATGTTATGGCTGATCAGTGTATGTACATGCAAGCTACTGTAGATGTACCTAATAAAGTGGTTGATAAATTTTATTGCATGGTATTTAAGCACAGAACTAAAATATGGTTGACAAGAACAATTCCTAGTTCAATAACTCAAGTGTTTATATGCAACATGTTATTCTCTAAAAAATATGACTAATTATGAACCCATGTTCTGGTCCATGGACTGCAAACGGTTAATAAAACTTATATTTTCTTGATGAGTTTCAGTTATTTTTCTCCCAACATTGCTTTCGCCAGTAATGAATCTAATCATGTCTCAGGCTTATCTCCCTAATATCCTGTTAGGGCAATTTCCTTTTTATTGATTGCATAACTGACATTATAAAATGTAATATAAGGAGATTATTGCACTGAGTACAATAAGTGATATTTAATGACACAAATTTGATCAGCGAAGACGGTGCATGGATCCCACAAGACAATATTATCACTAATTTATTTAATTTTTTTTACAAAGTAAATTCAACAAGCATAATAGATCTGAATCAGCTGCACACATTTAAGTATTTCCAAGGTACTAAGAATGAGATAAACAGTGTAAAAAATGTCTATTTTATCAGCTCCACTTACTATATAGAAGCACTTCATAGTTCTACAAGTACTGACTGTAGTCCATCTATTTCTTAACATACTTTTTTAGTCTGCTTTCACCCTGTTCTTCAATGGTCAGTGCCCCCACAGGACCCCCACGGAGCAGGTATTTTTTAGGTGGTTGATCATTCTCAGCACTGCAGTGACAATGACATGGTGGTGATGTGTTAGTGTGTGTTGAGCTGGTATGAGTGGATCAGACACAGCAGCGCTGCTGAAGTTTAATACAGTGTCCACTCACTGTCCACTCTATTAGATGCTCCTACCTAGTTGGTCCACCTTGCAGATGTAAAGTCAGAGACGAACGCTCATCTATTGCTGCTGTTTGAGTTGGCCATCCTTTAGACCTTCATCAGTGGTCACAGGACGCTGCCCACGGGGCACTGTTGGCTGGATATTTTTGGTTGGTGGACTATTTTCAGTCCAGCAGTGAGAGTGAGGTGTTTAAAAACTCCATCAGCATTGCTGTGTCTTATCCACTCATACCAGCACAACACACACTAACACACCACCACCATGTCAGTGTCACTGCAGTGCTGAGAATGATCCACCACCCAAATAATACCTGCTCTGTAGTGGTCCTGGGAGAGTCCTGACCATTAAAGAACAGCATGAAAAGGGGCTAACAAAGCATGCAGAGAAATAGATGGACTACAGTCAGTAATTGTAGACCTACAAAGTTCTTCTGTATGGTATGTAGAGCTGATAAAATGGACAGTGAGTGTAGAAACAAGGAGGTGGTTTGAATGTTATGGCTGATCGGTGTATAATAAGGTGAGAGTGCCAATACTTCTGTCAAGTCAAATTTATTTGTTTAGCACTTATTTACAATGGACTTTTTCTCAAAATGACTTTAAATATCCTTAAATGTTACAAGAAAGAAACATTGATAGCAATGAGATTCAGCAGGACCCATCCTCCTTCATTGGCCTAGAGGAAATTTTAAGTAATTAGAATTTGATTAAATAGGCTAAAAGCATATAAAAAAAGCAAAGTTCAAAATCTTTCAGTTCAGTCTGTAGTTGAATAAAGTCTGTTGGCGACATTGAGTTCTGGACATTGTGAATGCAGTAACTGCAGATTCCCAACACATCCGGCAATCAAGCAGGAAAGAAATTGTTGTCATGGCAGCCTCTAACCTACAGGCTTCATTCTCAGGTCAGTGAAAGGGCTCACGTCAGAGTCATCTTGGATTGAAAAGCACTAGCAGTAAAATAAAAATCATTAACAATATATCAACCTGCTTTCACCGAAAATGTGAGTTTGTAAAGATCAATCAAAAGCCTGAGTAAATTTGTATGTTTTTAGACTGGCATTGAACAGTGTGCCTGAGTTTGAGTCCAAAATAAAGACGGGGAGATTATTCCAAAGTTGTAGGGCTATATATACGAATGTTCTTCCCCCTACTGTGAATTTTAGGAACTATGAGTAACCCTGCACCTTGTGAATGAATCACCATGCTGGGTTGTAGTACTCAGTAAGTTCACTCAAATACTGTGGTGCTGGGGCCATGTAGCGCCCTATAGGTTAGTACTTAATTTTGTAATAAGTGCAGAATTTACAACCCCCAAATCAGAAAAAGTTGGGACAGCATGGGAAAAAAACACAGAGTTTCTTACATTTACTTTGACTTTTATTTAATTGCAGACAGGATGAACCTGAGATATTTCATGTTTTGTCTGCTTAACTTAATTGTATTTATTAATAAACATCCATTCCTGCATTTCAGACCTGCAACATATTCCAAAAAAAAGTTGGGACAGTACAGCATTTACCACTTTGTAATGTTGCCATTCCTTTTCATCACACTTAAAAGAAGTTTTGGCACCGAGGATACCAAGCAATTTAATGTTTCAGCTTTTATTTTGTCCCATTCTTCCTGCAAACACGTCTTAAGATGTGCAACAGTACGAGGTCGTTGTTGTCGCATTTTTCATTTTAAAGGTCAGGCAGACCAGTCCAGTACCCGTACCCTCTTCTTCCGCAGTCATGCCTTTGTAATGTGTGCAGCATGTGGTTTTGCATTGTCTTGTTGAAAAATGCTGGACGTCCCAGGAAAAGATGACATCTTGTAGGCAGCACATGTTGCTTTAAGATCTCATTGTACTTTTCTGCATTAATGCTGCCATCACAGAAGTGTAAATGACCTTTGCCAAGAGCACTGACACAGCCCCATACCATGACAGACCCTGGCTTTTGGACTTGTTGATGATAACAGTCTGGATGGTACTTCTCACACTTCTGAACTTCTGGAATGCTGACTTATCTGACCACAATACACATTTTCACTGTGTGACGGTCCATCGTAGATGCCTCTGAGCCCTGAGAAGTCGACGTTGTTTCTGGACATGGTTAACATAAGGCTTCTTTTTTGCACAGTGAAGTTTTAAGTGCCATTTGTGCATGTAACTCTGTATTGTAGTGCTTGACAAGGGTTTGCCAAAGTAATCCCTCACCCATGTGGTTATATCAGCTATTGTTGAGTGGCGGTTCTTGATGCAGTTCCGTCTAAGGGACCAAAGAGGCATTCAGTTTAAGCTTGCACCTTTGGCCTTTACGCACTGAAATTCCTCCCTATTCCCTGAATGATTTGATGATATTATGCACTGTAGAGGGAGAAATATGCAAACCCCTTCCAATATTTCTTTGAGGTACATTGTTTTTAAACATTACAATAATTTTCTCACACATTTGTTGACAAACTGGAGATCCTCTGATCATCTTTGCTCATCAAAGACTCAGCCTTTCCTGGATGCTGCTTTTGTACCAAACCTTGATTACAATCACCTGTTGACATCACCTGTTCGGAATCACATCATTATTTAGGTTTTTCACCTCATTACTAGCCCTAAATTGCCCCCATCTCAACTTTTTTTGGAACGTGTTGCAGGCCTGAAATGCAGGAATGGAGGTATATTAACAAATTAAATAAAGTTGAGCAGAACAAAAACATGAAATATCTCAGATTCAAACAGTCTGCCATCAAATAAAAGTCAAAGTAAATGTAAGGAACACTGCACTTTTATTTTATTTGCATTTTCCATACTGTCCCAACTTGTTTTATGATTTGGGGTTGTAATTGGCAGGACTAGTATGATCAACCTTTCTAGTTCTAGTAAACACTTGTGTGCTGCATTTCACAATACATTTTGTCCAGTCCAATTCTGAAGTTCTGTGTTGAATGATATCAAATTTGACCTTTTATTTTCTTAGCTGTGTAATTGCAACCATTAGAAATAAAAATGTGAATACTGAAGTATTTGTAACTGCAGCAGTTTTTGAGGAGAAGTGCTGCACTTTCTGAAAGAACTGTAGGGGTGCCAATATGCTTGGTCATGAGTGTACACGGTGCATTGCTCCCACAGCGTTAAGAACCACTGCTTCGAGGGGACAATTGGAACCCAACCATGCCGGCAACATTTCCAGATCACATCTGCACTCATTATGTTCTTGCACTTCATAATTCAGGCTATTTCTTTAATCTTCACCTATTTTAACACCCCTGCTGTAAGTCGAGAAGGCTATGCTAAGACCTCCAGGGCAGATCATTGCCCTTTTCACTGTTAACCACAGAGCAAGGAATACATCCATATATTTAAATGTAAACCCCAGGTTTAGTTTCAGCTATTGCTATATCACCATGGTGCTGGAGCCAGGAATGCTGCCAACGTGCACACCCCATGAGGATGTAGTGTTGTTAAAAAGCAAGCGGTACATACCACCACCCTCTACCTCCCACCAAGCGCATCAGAAACTCACTTGCCAATGCCAAGTATTATTTGGGGGGCATTGCCAGGACTACCCAGAGATTATGTGTTTTATTATAAATGACTATTCCTAAAACATGCAGTCTTAGCAGGAACAGAGAAAATGGCTGTTAGATATTTTACTCCGTGCCATGAATTATTAAACCAGCTTGCCAGTATTATGAAAGTATTACATTTCGACCATATGCTGTGAGAAATGTTCATCCTGGCCATTTCTTTTTAAAAGCCTTACGCCTTATCACTGATTGAGGTTTGGTTACTTGCTTTGTACTTTAGGGAGGATGATGGTAATTGCTTGATAGTCGAGGCCCAACACTGATGAATTGTGCAGACTAATAAAGTGTCATCACCTGAATGAAAACAAATGTCTCAGTTTTCTTTCCATTTAAACACTCTTGGGCTGTTTGTCCTGTCTAGAATTTCAGCTTCCTACGGAAGCATAAAAAACAGTCCTAGCGTTAGTGAAAATTTACACCATTTAAAATTAAGAGCTGTTATTCAGAGTGAAAAGATTGCACATGATTATGTAATCAGGCTATATCTGGGTTAGTGGATATTTTCATTTAAACTTCTATTTTTCTTTTTCAATCAAATGTCATTCATCATTTTAATTGTTTACTGTCTAAACTGTGCTGATCAAGATGTTTTGAGTTATTAAACTTGTGTTTCATGTAAAATTAAGCTGCCTTAAGTTACACTCTGTGAAAACAATGGACACCATATAATTATATATATATATATATATATATATATATATATATATCCCTTTTTTAGAGCGTCCAATTGCCCCATTGCATCATCAATGCCGATCCCTGCTCTGATTGAGGAGAACGAAACTAACCCACTCCCCCTCCGACACGTGGGCAGCATCTTATCACCTACACTTTGACGGGTGCAGTGCAGCCTAGCTGCGTGTACAGAGGGACACACCCTAAGAGCACTCTTTTCTCATCTCTGTGCAGGCGCCATCGATCAGCCAGCAGAGGTCGTAATTGCACCAGTCATGAGAGAGAGACCCTATCCGGCTTAGTCCCGCCTATATGAACAACAGGCCAATCATTGTTCATGTGGCCGCTCATCCTCAGCCGGCAAGGCAGAGCTGAGATTCGATACAATGTATTCGAGATCCCAGCTCTGGTTCCAGCGTGTGTTTTTAACGCTGCGCCACCTGAGCGGCGACACCATATCATTTTTGAGGTTAACTTAGTCTTCCCTTCACTGCTCTAGCATTATTCATACTTTGGTTTTCCAAAAATGGTTCTCCACTAGATTATGCCAGCCCACCACCGGTCCTATCAACCAGACAGGTATCTGCAAAGAAATAATGTGTCCAAGGGGATGAAGCTCTGTGTTGAATTGGCGCCCCGTCCAGGGTATTCTTGCCTGGCAGGCTGCGTTCCTGAAGGATTAAGCATTACTCACTCACTTTCTTAATCGCTTATCCAATTAGGGTTGCGGGGGGTGCTGGAGCCTATCCCAGCTTTTCAATAGGAGCAAGGCACACAGTAACACCCTGGACGAGACACACACATACACACACACACACATACACACACCCATTCTTCTATAGGGCAATTCAGTGTATTCAATTAACCTGACTGCATGTTTTGAACTGTGGGAGGAAACCGGAGCTCCCAGATGAAACCCACGCAGACACGGGGAGAACATGCAAACTCCGCACAGAAAGGACCCTGGACCTTCTTGCTGTAAGGCGACAGTGCTACCCACCGAGCTACCGTGCCACCCTAACTCTAACCAAACAGACAAAATATCATTCTGTCAAATTAATGAGCATTTGGAGGATAAGTTTGCATTCCCTTCAATGCTCTAACATTTTTCATTCTTTGGTTATCCAAATATGGTTCTTTACTAGATTGTGAAACATAACTGCAGAGATTCAGTGCTGGCACATCTGTCTATTACGCACCATTGCTATCAGCCAGACAGGCATCTAGACAGACATAATTGGCCTTGTCCGAGGGGTCGAAGCTCTGTGACGAATTAGTGCCCTGTCCAGGGTATTCTTGCCTTTCATCCTGCGTTCTTTGGAGGAACCGGACCTGCCTCGACCCTAACCAGGATAAAGCATTAATAAAAATGAAATGAAATAAAATAATTAGTCATGCTAGGTTATGATTAGTGGTTTTAGGTGATAAGATCCTGTAAGAATTTCAGTTCATTGGGTGTTGGGTGACGTTAAAGTCTGAGCTCTGTATGATTCTTGTACTTAGACTTCACCATCCTTGACCACAAAAGTTTAATTCCCAAACTACTGCATGCATTTATTATGTGAATTCATTTTATTTTATTTTATTTTTTACAATGTCATTGCATGACATAACTTTGGAAAAAAAAAATCACTGGAACTAAATAGCCTAGCTCAAGCCAAAATCATTATTTGCCCTTTTTATACTTTAGAGTTTGTGCTCTGAAAACCAGCTGGTATCTGACATACCCATATTTAAATGCCAGGATGATGAGAGCATAATTATTTCTCATGTCATTACTTTTTTTTTATTTCTCCACAGTTTAAAGAAACTGTGATTCACAAGGGATCTTCAAAAAGTTTCTGCACTTTTATATTTTTCTTGGAAACGGTGACGTCGGGAGTAGTAATTGGTCATGTCTGAGAGACTGAGAGAGAGCTTATAGTCTGGATTTAGCTCCATCTGATTTCCACCTTTTTGGACCACTCAAAGAAGCTTTAAGAGGAAGAAGATTTTCATGTGATGTTGATCTGAAAGCAGCAATGCATCAGTGGCTACCCACTCAACCAAAAAAATTTTTTGCTGATGGCATTAAAAAGTTAATATGGCACTGGGACAAATGCATCGGAAGGTGACTATGTACAAAAGTGATGTCATTTGTTTTTAAAATTCTTTATGAATAGAGTTTAAAAAAGTCCGGAAACTTTTTGAAGAACCCTTGTACATCACTCTTGCAGGTGCCTGGGATTGCGTGATTATGATGATTATGGTGATTATGGCTTAATTGCCATATAAATCTGTTTCTTAAACACACTGACATACTGACAATGCTTATTCCAGAAGCAACCAAAAACTCAGTAGCAAATGTTGCAACTAAAATTCTTGGAACTCTTGGTCTTTAGAAAAGTACTTACAAGCCCATGGGCTAGTTTATTAGGGTCTGTTTGAGTCTGGGTCTGATCTAGTGAGCTTCCTTGCTGTCTTACTGCCTACATAGGTAGCTTCCTAGGTAGAGAGGATTCTAATAAGTCATTGACTTTTAAGTCAAGTTATTCGAATGCGCTACTTAGACAGCGATTACAGCAATTCCATCAGTTTTAGCTTACTAAACTAACACAATTAGCCTCAGGCCATTTAAACCAATGGAATAAAGTGGCACATCGCGCATGTCAACTAAGGTCTCCTTCCGTGCATGTTTATACTGATTAACAATCAATAATAATTTATTTACATTTGAAAAGAACTCATTCGTTGTGCCGCATCCATCCGCCATATTAGTACATTTTTTGTGAGAAAATCTGTGCTGCACTGAACGCTGGGATTGCCTTCACCGCTAAGGCAGCATCAGTCAAAATACCGTTCAAATTTAAGGTACCTTACAAGGCAGCATTTTAAGGCATCTAAGAATTTGAACAGCCTCCTTCTTGGGAGCACTTAGGATGACGTAAAATGTGTCTATGTAAAGAGCTCACTAGGTTTTCGAACACACTCTTATAGTAGCCTGATTTTATATTGATATTATGTTTATCATTCAATGCTGTCTGAGGGCTTAAATGTTATCCACATTTAACAGTTGTTTCCAGCCTTGTCCTACACAAACTGATATTTCTCTACATTTTTAAAATCTTTTCACAATATTATGTACAGTAGATGGTGAATGACCTAAAATATTTGCAGTCTTGCATTAAAAATTTTCTTATTAAGCTGATTGTCAATCCTTTTAGGAATTCTGTCACAAAGTGGTGAGCCAGGACTCATATTTGCTTTATATCGAATCATGATACCCTCACCCTTTACTATTTCACCTGCTTATTGTTTAATGTTTTAAAACATTATTAACAGAATGAACATTGCTGCAACAATGCTGCTCATGCTAGATGTGACGGAAACCTGCCGTGTTTGCACCGAAAATGTCCAGAACTAACTACGGACTCTATCACACATTGGACTGATTGCTTGTTTATTCATTTCATTAATTATAACTTGTAGTTTAAACTCATTTTGACAAATGAATTTGACTTGACTGTTCCTATTCTTACTTTGTCCTGCCCTAACTTTGTGTTGCAGACACCGAATTCAAGATTTCTTTATATTTTAATACACTTAAGTTAGCCTAGCATTAAAAAATCCTTCCTTGTACTTTTTTTCAATTAAATAAAGGTCAAAGAGAATAAAACAAATCACATATTCTTGTTTTTATTCCAAGGTTTTCAGGAAATGGAGTTTGTAATAAGATGCAAAGCTGCATATGTTTATCCATGTAGTGTATTTCTGTTCTGTTTTGTGGGATTAAGCGTTTCTTACGTGGGTCAGTCTGATCCGCTAAAGCTTCTCACAAAAAATTAGCATTTCTTTGAGTCTTATTCAAGTCTGTGTGTAGTGGATGTTGATGGCATGACATATTAAACCTAACTTGTACTGTACACCATCCTTGATTGTGGATGTTGCTATTCCAACTCAGTAGGGGTTCCATCCCCACCTCTATATGCTATCACATGTCACATGTTCACATTTCTTTATTACCTCAACCAATTTTTTAAGGAAAAAAAAAAAGGAAAAATAAATAAAAGGAAAGGGGGGAAAAGAGCATGAACTCAGACTTGTACATAAACAACTTTGAGTAGCAGATAAAACTATTTTTGGTGTGTTTTCTCTTTCACTGCAAAGAGAATGAATATTTTCTAAATCTGTGTAGTTTCCTCATGAATAGTATGTTAATAATGAAACAATGCTCTTAAGGTAGAAGGAGGCAGTCACGCTTCTCTTATAAACATTTCATTGTTGGACTGGTTATTGAGGACTACTTAAGGACTTTAGGAATTATGCATTAGGCTAGAAATAAAGTCTCAAAAAACGTGTGCTCCTTTAGATATGATTTGAGCTCAGGCACTGAAGCCATGATGCCACTGACTGAACTTAATTTGCAATTCCATTTCTTCCACACTTCAGAGTTTATTTAATTCTAAATAATGATTTGTAAGTCTCGTAAATATCTAATGAATTTTTAGTAGCCCAATTGTGAAGTAGGCTACAAAAGTATGTGGACAATAGACATATTTATATGCACTTCTCATTCCAAATATGTAATAGAATTGATAGTCACCTGCCTCCTTGCTGCTATAAAGGACCCACTTCTTGACAGTATTGCTAATAGATTCTAGAAAATGTCTGGGAATTTAAAGCCTTAAGAACATTGCTGTGGTCAGATACTGATGATGGCTGGTGTTCCAGTTCATCCCAGAGATTTTGGAAGGTTTTTATAAGCAATTTGTGTATTTATGTATTTATTATTAATTTATTATTAATTTTTGATTAAATTTATTTTTAATTGTTTGTTTATTTTTATGGACTTCACTTTGGATTTTTTGTGTACTTCACTTTGAAATAGAATTTTCAAATTTATTTTATTGATGTATTTATTATTATTATTATCATTATTATCATTATTATAATTTTTTTATTTTTTTAAATGCATTTCCCCCTTTTTCTCTTGATTTTTAGCGTGTACAGTTTGGAGCTGACCCCAGCCCCGATTGAGGAGAGTGAGACTGCCACCCCCCATCGACACGTGCACAGTAGCCGACTGCATCTTTTTACCTGCACAAGGCGAGTTCATATGCAGATCAGCTTTGTGCACGGAGAGCCACACCCTGATCGCATTATTCAGGTCATAATACGCTCAGTTATGAGGAGTCCCTATCCGGCTTATTCTACCCTATGATGAACAACAAGCCAATTGTTGTTCATGTAGCCGGCTTCGAACGGTTTCGAACCGATGAGTCTGAAATAGCGTGTTTTACCGCTGCGCCACCTGAGCGACCTTATTATTATTATTTTTTTTTTTTTTTATTGAGAATCCACACTTTCTGTTTGGGAATGCATGCTACCATTGTAGCTAGAGCAGTAATGACATTATAATTATAGTAGTATACAATTTTAATCACAGCATGCTGATTTAAAAGAACTACTGTATCCTGATGGCTGTTCATGCACTAATGATGTTCACAATTTTGTCTCAGACAATGCTAAACAATTTGTTAGTCGTATTATAACCAATTATCTCAAATTAAAAACTTCCTTCAGCTTAATTCTGTTGCATGATTTATTAGTAGTTACTATTATTGTTGCTGTCATTACATAAATTTTTCCTAATTTATGTTTTATTGTTGTGGTAGACCATCAACTTGGTTCCATACACAGCTGGGCTGAACTTCTACTAGGAAAAAGTTTTTTCATTTTATTTCAACAGTTTTCACTTATTATTTATTGATATAAAACTTGTGATTCAAACTTTTAAAACCATATTTGTTAGTGTGTGTATAGCACAATATTAACAGTCCATGGTAGTCCTGTTCTTTCAAGCTAGTGAGCCACTGAGCGAAGACTATGTCCCAACATTTTGTCTGCAGAGCTAAAAGAGGAAGTGGAATTGAGAAATCAGCAGGCTCCTTCCGTCTCCATCAAAGTCATTCGCTTACATACTGTGTTCGCGAGCCAATCATCAGCTTAGCGGCTTAGTAGTATTTGTACTTGAAGATTGTATGGCTGCTGGCATCATCTTCTTATCCCGGCAGGGGCTGCGAGGAAAAGTGGCAAAGTATTTGGTCTGGCATGCGCAGAACATTGATCTATTTATGGTAGTGTTCCCTTGCTAAATTCGAATGACAAAGCATGCAGTGCAAAAGAATGTATCAGAGAAAATAATGTACAAAAACACTCGTTTGCCAAAATGTTTATTCTCAACAGGGTTTCTAGTCAGATATCATGACACAACTGTGGGTGCAGATATTTCACTCAAGTATAAGAAGAGAAAAAGTTTGTTCACAATTAATCTCACAGAGCCGGACTTTATTTTTGACAGGATAAGTCTTGAGAAACTTTGGGGGGATTTTAGCTTATAGGTGGGTGGATATGAAGTCTTACTGGGATGACACCAACTTAATTTTAAATTCTACGAGGCACTCTATTCATACAAATGGCAAACCAATGGGAAAAATAATAATAATTAAAAAAATAAAAATAAAATAAAAGGAATTGATTCAAATAAGCTACATTGCACCCCTATTTCACAGTTCACCAATTAATATGTCACATTATTGTCTAAGTTTACTTACTTGTTATGTAGCACACAGGAAGCAGGAAATATGGATTTAATGCATCCTGTGTGCTATGGATGTCAGCTCATCATCAACTTAGAGCTGTTACTTATTCCTGGAGATCAATCTCCAACCCAAGATCTAGTCATCTCTCTTGATGACACTTAGATTAGACCATCTGATAATGTCTGAAACCGTGGTGTTGTCCTGGATAACCAGCTAACCTTCTCTCTTCATGTAGCCAACATGACAAGATCATGCTGGTTCCTCCTCTACATCAGAAAGATTCGGCCATTTATCTTCATGTAAGCCACTCAGATTCTTGTCCAGTCACTTGTAATCTCACGGCTGGACTACTGCAACTCCCTCCTGGCAGGTGCTCCTATGTCCACTATTAAACCCTTGCAACTCATCCAAACTGTAGCTGCTCACCTGGTTTTTAACCAACCTAAACACTGCCACATCACCCCACTGCTGCATTCTCTTCACTGGCTTCCTGTAGCTGCCCGAATTCAGTTTTAAACACTGATGCTCGCCTACAAAGCCAAAAATTGACCAGCACGGTGTATGGAGGGCCACACCCCTATCAGCATTATTCCTCAGCCCTGTGCAGGCGCCATCAGTCAGCCAGCAGGGGCCGCAGTAGCACCAGCTATGAGGACCTATGATCCGACTTCTTTTACACTCTAACCCTGAACAATAGCCAATCGTTGTTCATGCTGCCGCCCAGCCTAGTCGGAAAGGCAAAGCTGAGATTCGATATGATGTATTCAAAACCCCAACTGTACTTTACCGCTGCGCCACCTGAGCGACCATATTTAAAATACTTTCTTAAAGTTTTTAGATAACGAAAGGGAATATTTCCATATCAGTGTCTGGTGTTTTTTTTTTTCAGTTTCTGAATCATGTTTGGAGAAAAAGTAAGAAAAAAAGTAGAGAGAAACTTAATAATCACAGGAGATACAGACAATATTGGAACTATTTTTACCATTACTAAGTGATGCTACAGCTGCACGGATGAGTCAGACATGCCTAGCGGCATAAAGAAGGGCCACCACGATATGTATTCATCTTCACAGGTATGACTAATCTTGAAGAAAAAAAAATGGCGCGTGAATGGATTGTATTTTTAAATTTTGTATTTTTAACTGTTACGATTGGCAGAGCCAATAAAAGGTTTTTTGGAGGAACCACCAGGCGAACACCACACCACAGACACAGAGATTAGTTAGTTCGATTTATTGAAAATATAGGAGGAAAAACATGCCGGGGCAGGAGCACAGGAATGGTCAACGAGGAAACCAAGAGGCAGGGATCGTGGTAGGTGGGACTGCCGGCTGGGGACCAGAAGGCTGGGAAGGAGGCAGGAGGAGCTTTGGAGACACAGCACTGGAACCCGAAGGTTTGGAGAGAGGCAGGAGGAGCTTTGGAGACACAGCACTGGAACCCGAAGGTTTGGAGAGAGGCAGGAGGAGCTTGGGAGAAGCAGCACTGGAACCAGAAGGCTGAGGTGAAGACCGGAGGAACTGGCAGGAACGCTGGAGAAAGGAAGGAGGCGAGAAACCCAGGAACCAGGAGAAAACGAGGCTGGGGTCAGGAACACTGGAAGCATGGGATCCAGGAAAAAGCACAAAGTTCAATTATCAAAAGTTCAATATCAAAAGTTCAAAAAGGTAACCAGGAGAGCTGAGCAGTTCACGCTGACATCAACAGACGATCTGGTGGAGATTGAGAGAAACTGGGGGTTTTTAACTGCTGGTAGATGAGGAGTAGATAGGAAGCAGGTGTGACTAATTAGCCACGGTGGAGATCTATTGGTTAGCTCCAGAACCAATTAAGCTGGTGCAGTTGCAATAAGCGCCACCAGGAGTCACCAAAACACCCTGGGTTGAGCCAGAAGAGAAGTGAGCACAGCAGTGACTCCTAACAGTACCCCCCCTTTTAACGGGCACCTCTAGGTGACCTACCCAGCTTGTCAGGGTTGCCTAGGTGGAATTCCTGGATGAGCTGTGGGTCCAGGATGGCTGAGCGGGGAACCCAGGAGCGTTCCTCAGGCCCATAGCCCTCCCAGTCAACGAGATATTGAAGGCCCCGGCCCCGGCGTCTGGAATTAAGGAGGCGGCGGACTGTATAGGCCGGATGACCTTCGATAAGTCGGGTGGGCGGAGGGGGCTCGGAAGGAGGGCACAGAATGGAGTGGCGAACGGGTTTTAACTGAGAGACATGGAATGTTGGGTGGACCCGCATGTGCTTGGGGAGCTTGAGGCGGACAGCAGTGGGGCTGATAATCTTATCAACCTTGTAGGGGCCAATGAATCGGGGTGCCAGTTTCCTGGAATCGGTGCGCAAAGGGATGTTTCGGGAAGATAACCACACTGGTTGTCCGGGAAGGTACTGGGGGCTGGGTCTCCGATGGCGGTTGGCAAACTGTTGGGTTGATTTTTGGGATTTAATTAGGGCCGCCTTGACAGTGTTCCAGGTCTTCCTACAGCGGCGGATGTGGTGCTGAACCGAGGGAACTGCCAAGTCCCATTCCTGCTCCGGGAATAATGGCGGCTGATAACCCAGAGAGGCTTCAAACGGAGATTGCCCAGTGGCAGAACAGGTTAGAGAATTATGGGCGTATTCCACCCAGGCGAGGTGAGTGCTCCAGTGAGAAGGGTTACTCGCAGTGACGCAGCGCAGGGCGGCCTCCAGTTCCTGATTTGCCCTTTCTGCTTGCCCATTGGATTGGGGGTGAAACCCTGAAGAGAGGCTAACGGATGCTCCCAGGGCCTTACAAAAGGAACGCCAGACTTGGGACACGAACTGGGGGCCACGGTCAGATACGATGTCCTGAGGTATCCCATGGATTTTAAAAACCTGATCAACTAGAAGCTGGACTGTTTCAAGGGCAGAAGGAAGCTTGGGAAGTGCTAGTAGGCGTACCGCTTTGGAGAAACGGTCCACAACAGTCAAGATGACGGTCATGCCATGGGACTCGGGAAGGCCGGTTACAAAATCGAGGGCTATGTGGGACCAGGGACGCCCAGGGACCGGGAGGGGTTGTAGCAGGCCTGCAGGGGACTGATGGGAGGGCTTGCTCCGAGCACAAGTAGGGCATGCAGCAACAAACTCCCTTGTGTCGGACTCCAGAGAGGGCCACCAGAAAAGCCTCCTAAGGAGGGACTCTGTTCGATTTGCACCAGGATGACAGGCAAATTTGGAGCTGTGGCCCCACTCGAGGACAGAAGACCGCACTGCTCGAGGTACAAAGAGACGGTTAGGGGGGCCATTACCGGGGTCAGGTTCTAGTTTCTGGGCTTCCTGTATGGCTTCTTTAATTTCCCAGGTGACGCTGGCTATGACGCGGTCAGAAGGTAAGATGGTCTCAGAGGGGGATGGGGAGTCACCCGAGGAGAACTGGCGGGAGAGCGCATCCGGCTTGGTGTTACGAGAGCCAGGGCGGTAGGTCAGGGTAAAGTTAAAGCGGCTGAAGAACAGCGCCCACCTGGCTTGCCGGGAATTTAACCGCTTAGCCGTCTGGACATAGGACAGGTTTTTGTGGTCTGTCCAGACGACAAAGGGCAACTCCGTACCTTCCAGCCAGTGTCTCCACTCTTCTAGGGCGAGTTTGATGGCCAAGAGCTCACGGTTGCCAACATCGTAGTTAGCTTCCGCTGGGGTAAGACGTCTGGAGAAAAATGCACACGGATGGAGCTTATTGTCAGGGCCTGAACGCTGGGATAAAATAGCACCCACTCCACAGTCAGAGGCATCGACTTCTACGATGAAGTGTTTGGAAGGATCTGGCTGAATGAGGATGGGAGCAGAGGTAAACATGCCTTTCAGATGGTGGAAAGCAGACTGGGCTTCCGGGGTCCAGCAAAAAGGGATCTTGGTGGAGGTCAGATGGGTGAGCGGAGCAACTACCTTGCTATAATCCCGGATGAACCTCCGGTAGAAATTGGCGAAACCCAGGAAGCGCTGCAAAGCCTTGCGGCATGAGGGAATTGGCCACTCCACCACAGCACGGATCTTTTCGGGATCTGCCTTGATTAGTCCTGGCCGGATGACAAAGCCCAGGAAGGTAACAGTGTCCACAAGGAACTCGCACTTCTCCGCCTTGACAAATAGCTGATTTTCCAGCAAGCGGTTAAGGACCTGGCGGACATGGGTGACATGTTCTTCAGGGGTCTGAGAAAAAATGAGAATGTCATCCAAGTATACAAAGACAAACCTGTAGAGAAAATCACGCAGGACGTCATTCACCAGGGCTTGGAAGACTGCCGGGGCGTTGGTTAGGCCAAAAGGCATGACCCGGTATTCGAAGTGTCCCAGGGGGGTATTGAAGGCCGTCTTCCATTCATCCCCCTCACGAATTCGTACAAGATGGTAGGCATTGCGGAGATCCAGTTTACTAAAAATGGAAGCTTTTTGTAGAGACTCAAAGACAGACGAAGTCAAAGGAAGGGGATATTTGTTTTTCACCGTGATTTGGTTTAGGCCCCTATAATCGATGCAGGGCCTCAGGGTCTTATCTCGTTTCTCCACGAAGAAAAACCCTGCACCCAGAGGAGAGGAGGATGGGCGGATGAGGCCAGCCGCTAGGCTCTCGGAGATGTAACTCTCCATAGCTTCTCTCTCGGAGCGTGACAACTGGTAAAGACGGCTAGTGGGAAGAGGGGCCCCTGGGAGGAGGTCAATGGCACAGTCATACGGACGGTGGGGCGGCAAGGTCAGGGCACGGGTCTTGCTAAACACCTCCCAGAGGTCGTGGAACGTGAAGGGTACCTTAGAGAGGTCTACAGAGTCCTTGGAGGGTGGAGGACTTGGTCGAGGACCAGAGGGATGGACAGCAGACTGTAAGCAACAGGAGTGACAGAAATCACTCCAGGTAGCAATTTTTCCTTGCTGCCAGTCAAGGTGTGGGTTGTGGGTGGCAAGCCAAGGAAAACCCAGAACTAGAGGGGATTTAGGAGTCTTGATGATGGAGAACGTCATGGTCTCGCGGTGGTTTCCAGAGAGAACCAGGGTCAGTGGGGCAGTGCGGTGAGTGATACGGGCAAGGATCCGGCCGTCCAGGGCATGGGCAGTAATGGGAGTGTCGAGGGTCTCCAAGGTGCAGCCAGCAAGGTTGGCCAAGTCTGCATCAATGAGGTTGTCCTCAGACCCAGAGTCAATTAACGCAGAGAGATGTATGGGGCCTTCAGGAAGACAAAGGGTGGCAGGGACCAGGAAACGGGGCCGAGACAGGGGGACCTCAGTGATAGTGCTCGTCAGAGTCCCCACTCCTACTGACGAGCTCTGTCTTTTGGGCGTACTGGACATGTGGCAATGAGGTGTCCCCCCTGGCCACAATAGAGGCATTCACCTGAGAGGAGCCTTTTGGAGCGTTCCTCTGGGGTGAGCCGGGCACGACCAAGCTGCATGGGTTCTGGGGCATTGGCAGTAGGAAGTGCTGGTGGTAGGCCTAGGGGGACGAATGTTTGAGTGGGCCTGAAAGCGATAGGCCTCGGGGTCTGGACTGGGCGTGTTGACCTCTCCAGGCGGCGCTCCCGGAGACGTCCATCTAACCGAATGGCCAGGTCAATAAGTTCCTTAAGCTCGGTGGGTTCATCACGGGCTGCCAGCTCATCTTTGAGGCGCTCCTCCAGACCACGACGGAAAACCCCGCGAAGGGCTTCATCGTTCCAGCCGGAGTCCGCAGCCAAGGTCCAGAACTCCACAGCATAGTCCGCGACCGACCGGGAGCCCTGGCGTAGCCCTAATAGACGGCTAGCGGCGTCCCCAGCATAGTTTGGGTGGTCAAAGACTGCCCGGAACCTGCTGAGGAAGTCCCCGAACGAGCCCACCTGTGGGCCGACCACGGACTGGGCGGCCTCGGCCCAAGTCAGGGCTTTCCCCCTAAGGAGTCCTATAACGTATGAGACTTTGCTGGCGTCTGAGGCAAATGTGACTGGTCGCTGACCGAAAACCAGACCACACTGGTACAAAAAGCCCCGACATTTATCCAGCTCACCATGATACGGTTCAGGGTGAGTGGTGAGTCCCTCCGCTAGGGAATGAGGCGAGGCAGAGGGAACCAGAGCCGGAGGAGCGAACCCAGAGTCTGGGTGAACATGACCAGGGACGTGGGGAGTGACACTGGGATTAGGGGAGGAGATAAGTGCGGCAACCTGTCTGGATACATTTCCCAGCTGTTGGACCAGTTGGCGGTTGCTCTCAATTAGGGACTTGAGCAGTTGGTCATGCTGGTCCAGCTGGGTGGCTTGGTGGCAAAGGAGGGCCTCTAGGGACCTCTGGTCTTCGGAGGGCGGGTTCGCGGGTTCCATAGGACCAGATCGTACTGTTACGATTGGCAGAGCCAATAAAAGGTTTTTTGGAGGAACCACCAGGCGAACACCACACCACAGACACAGAGATTAGTTAGTTCGATTTATTGAAAATATAGGAGGAAAAACATGCCGGGGCAGGAGCACAGGAATGGTCAACGAGGAAACCAAGAGGCAGGGATCGTGGTAGGTGGGACTGCCGGCTGGGGACCAGAAGGCTGGGAAGGAGGCAGGAGGAGCTTTGGAGACACAGCACTGGAACCCGAAGGTTTGGAGAGAGGCAGGAGGAGCTTGGGAGAAGCAGCACTGGAACCAGAAGGCTGAGGTGAAGACCGGAGGAACTGGCAGGAACGCTGGAGAAAGGAAGGAGGCGAGAAACCCAGGAACCAGGAGAAAACGAGGCTGGGGTCAGGAACACTGGAAGCATGGGATCCAGGAAAAAGCACAAAGTTCAATTATCAAAAGTTCAATATCAAAAGTTCAAAAAGGTAACCAGGAGAGCTGAGCAGTTCACGCTGACATCAACAGACGATCTGGTGGAGATTGAGAGAAACTGGGGGTTTTTAACTGCTGGTAGATGAGGAGTAGATAGGAAGCAGGTGTGACTAATTAGCCACGGTGGAGATCTATTGGTTAGCTCCAGAACCAATTAAGCTGGTGCAGTTGCAATAAGCGCCACCAGGAGTCACCAAAACACCCTGGGTTGAGCCAGAAGAGAAGTGAGCACAGCAGTGACTCCTAACATTAACTTGCTTCACAAGACCCATAGGTCAGGAAAATGTAAATGAGACCCCATGAATCTAACAGGTACATTACACTGCCAGTGCACAATAGGGAGAGTATAACTGATTAAAAGAAAAAAAAATACATTGTTGGCATGTTTGTTCATGTTTTTCATCTGAGTGCCCACACAGACACACAAGAGGTCCCTCCTACACATTAGTCGTGGCCGTTACAGCTAAGGTAAGGGATTTTTTGATACCTGTGTATGAAGAAAGAAAGCTGCTGAGGTTGCAAAGTCCCTAATCCTCCAGCCCTAAATGTCCCAATCTTCTGATCTGAAAGAAAGAACGCTTGTTCTGTTTTGAAATTGAAAGCACATTTGCTTAAGGCGGCCTGAGTCAGGAATTTAAGTTGGTAGAAGACTGTGATACATAAAGAGAATACTGTGTCTTGTTCTGTGGGCTGATATGACTGGACCCGAATTAAAGTACAGCTTTAATTAAACATGTATTGAAGAAAACAATGAATTAAAGCACAGACTTAGAGAACCATTTATTAAAATGTTTTAAAACAAACACACTATATAGACAAAAGTATTGGAACAGCCACTGTTGGACTCTTGAGCACGATCTTTACCCTCTCTGCTCCAGGGATGCTGTACAATGGCTGACCCTGCGTTCTGACCCCAGCTTCCAAATTAGCCATAACATTAAAACCACCTCCTTGTTTCTACACTCACTGTCCATTTTATCAGCTCCATTTACCATATAGAAGCACTTTGTAGTTCTACAATTACTGACTGTAGTCCATCTATTTCTCTGCATGCTTTGTTAGCCCCCTTTCATGCTGTCCTTCAATGGTCAGGACTCTCCCAGGACCACCACAGAGCAGGTATTATTTGGGTGGTGGATGATTCTCAGGACTGCAGTGACATTGACATGGTGGTGGTGTGTTAGTGTGTGCTGTGCTGGACTGAGAATAGTCCAATCCATCCAAAAATATCCAGCCAACAGCGCCCCATAGGCAGCATCCTGTGACCACTGATGAAGGTCTAGAAGATGACCAACTTAAACAGCAGCAATAGATGAGCAATTGTCTCTGACTTTACATCTACAAGGTGGACCAACTAGGTAGAGGTGTCTAATTAAGTGGACAGTGAGTGGACATGGTATTTAAAAACTCTAGCAGTGCTGCTGTGTCTGATCCACTCATACCAGCACAACACACACTAACACACCACCACCATGTCATTGTCACTGCAGTGCTGAGAATGATCCATTACCTAAATAATACCTGCTCTGTGGTGGTCCTGATCATTGAAGAACAGCATGAAAGGGGGCTAACAAAGTATGCAGAGAAACAGATAGATTACAGTCAGTAATTGTAGAACTACAAAGTGCTTTTATATGGTAAGTGAAGCTGATAAAATGTGAGTGTAGAAACAAGGAGGTGGTTTTAATGTTATGGCTGATCGGTGTATATGCTTCATGGGTACAAGTTTCCATGGGCACAAGCCTTCTCAGAAGAGTGGCTGTTATTATAGCTGAAAAGATCACACACAGGTCACTCTATTTTAATACCATATTTTTTTGAAATATGATGTCCAACAAACTCATTGTCAGGTGTCCAAATACTGTTGGCCACATAGTGTAAGTAGATTTTATATGGCATTGCTTCAAAAGGTGTTACATTAACAGACCTTTTTAAGAGTGAATTAATCATGCATAACCTTATAAAGATAAAACACAATCAAGCTTTGATATGAACCTATTACTTTAAGAATATTCAGCAGTGTGCTGTGTTCATGCTGCTAGGTGAGGTTTTATAAATTGTTTTAAATAATAGTGCTTTTAGGGTGCCTTATTAGACAGCATTTTAAGGCATCTAAGAATTCAAACAGTCTCCTTCTCGGTAGCGCGCGTAGGATGACGTAAAATGCTGTCTATGTAGAGAGCTCACTAGGTTTTTGAACACACCCATATGGCCAAAAGTATTCAGACAACAGACCATGTTGGACAACCCATTGGTAGCAAAAAGCGACCTTTATGTGATCTGAGAAGGCTTCTCACAGGACTTTGTAATATGTCTGTGAGAATGTGTGCCCATTCATCAAAAAGGGCATTTGTATGATTGGGCGCAGATGTTGGTCAGGAAAGCCTCAATTGATGTTCCAGTTAATTCCAAAGCTGTTTAGTAGGGCTGAGGTCAGGGCTCTGTGCAGGCCACCAAGCTTTTCTTCATGTCTTTATAGACCTTGCTTTGTGATTAGGGGCACATATTGGAACAGTATTGGGCCTTTCCTAAACTGTTGCTGCAAAGTTAAAAGCATATAATTTCCTTTCCTTGCTAACTAATTTATTTACCTGTTATTAATTGTTGTAGCTAAAACACATTTATTTAATGAATAAAAGGGTTGTCCCAATAGTTTTATCCATGGGTAGCTGCCACATGCAAACTCAAGCATGTCTGGTACAGTAAATCCATGTAAATATTTAGATAAACATTCATGTCTGTTATCATTATTTCACTCTGCACATCCACATAGTCAGTGTTTTCTTCCTCACCCAGAAGAAAGGCCTGGTGTAAAATCTGTCATTATAGTTTCTGTAACCTACTTTTGAAGAGCTTCTACAACTGTGTTTGGACCTACAGAAACTTACATGTTTGCTTACAGCACCATGCATATTTACTCAAATTCTTCACAGAAAGATGTCAGTTTTGCCCCAGTACAGTAACTCTTATGGGCAATAGGATGTTTCCTAACCACCCCAAATAGCATAGTTTAATTATTTATTTATTTATTTATTTACTTTCTTTTCTTTTTTAGGCTAATAATTTGCTAATTTAAAAAAATAATTGAATCATCGTTAACTTGGGATGTGGCCATATATAATAATAATAATAATAATAATAATAATAATAATAATAATAATAATAATAATTATTATTATTATTATTATTATTATTATTATTAATAATAATAAACACCTTATTAGTTTCACAGTACACTTCAATATATGAATATAGTATTTTATTTTATTTTTTTATTTATTTTATATATTTTAACATCTATAACAGAGTGTAGGCCCCAAGGTGCTGTTCAAACAGTATACAGCAAAAATAAACTAATAAATAAATAAATAAAATACATAAATAAAATAATAATAAATAAAATAATGCATAAAATAAAATAATAAAAATAAATAAATAAATCAAATAGTAAATAAAATGTCACCTAACATCTTATTCTCTGTTCTCTGAATACTGATGAATTATTTATTTTGTTTTTAGCCACACCCATAACATGATAAGAATCAAGCATACAGCTTTGTAGTCCTTAAAGAAAAAAAAATTGCATGGCAGATGAATAAAATGTGAAACTCACTGTCTATAAACATACAAGAAAAGCCCGGCTGTACGGCCAGGGTCCTTTCTGTGTTTACGTGTTCTCTCTGTGTATGTGTGGGTTTCCTCTGGGTTCAGGGTGTATTCCCTTCTTGCTCTCGGTTATTATGGGGGCTGCGTTGTGACAATAACCAGAATAAAGTGGTTAGTAAAAATAAATAAATAATTAAATTCATTTGCATATAGCAAATTGATAAGTCATCACATCAATGAATTGCCTTTAGGCTCCTTAGAATGAACAGCTGTTCAGTTAATGAACATGAAACTGTATGTCAAAAGGTTCCCAACATTTCCTCAGAGATGTGTATGAGAACTATGAGAAGATAATATCAGCGGTTGATTAGTTTCTTGTTGTTGTTATTCTTGTCGTTTTGTCCAAAAGTAAACATAGGTGTGTATATGGCTAGAAACATGTTTAATAACTATTTAAATTAATATCAAATTTGGCACAGCACACCAGCGCCGAGATTCTGAACTCCTCGGTTCAAAACTCGACTTTGCCACCGGTCGGCTGGGCGTCATCTGGCAAGCATAATTGGCAGTGCCTGCAGCAGACATGTTTCTGCTAGGGCAGGATGACCAGACTATGTGGGTGGGGTCTTCAAACGCTTTGTAAGGACCTTGATTAGCAGGTAGAGAGGCGCCTGTGCAGAGTGCAATAGGTGAAAAAGGGTTCCACTACAGGCTGCAAGCGGGTCGGAGGAGGCGTGAGCAACAATATGACCTTGACTGCAATCAGGGATCCCCCAGCAGCGGAAGACAAATTGACTACACTAAATTGGGAGAAAATGCATTCATATTTGTTTATTTATTAGGATTTTAATGTCATGTTTTTACACTTTGGTTACATTCATGACAGAAACAGTAGTTACTCGATACACAAGGTTCATTAGTTCACAAGTTTAATGTCAAACACAGTCATGGACAATTCTGTATCTTCAATTCACCTCACTTGCATGTCTTTGGACTGTGGGAGGAAACTGGAGCTCCCGGAGGAAACCCACGCATACACGGGGGGAACATGCAAAATCCACACAGAAAGGACCCGGACCGCCTCACCTGGGGATCAAACACAGGACATTTTGCTGTGAGCCACGTCCTGCCCCAAATGCATCAATAAAATAGGAAAAAAAAATCCTGAAGGTCTACAAGCCTACAAACTTTTGTACAAGCCTACAAAAAAAGCAGAGACATGTTTTAATATGCAATAAAAACAAGAAGGGCTGCACAGTGGCGCAGGGGTTGGTGTTTTGTCAAGAAGGGTCTGGGTTTGATTCCAGGCCAAGGTCCTTTCTACGTGGTTAGTCTTTCATTATCTACTGTTCATAGTGAAAAGATTCAGGTAATCTGGCGAAATTAGGGGCAAGGCTGAAAATCACGGTTTAATGTGTGTGACCTTTAAGTTCCCAGACAGTTTAATTCTTTGACTCACATGGACTAGGTATTACCTCACAGGTACTTTGGTAACACTCACCTAACACAGCATCAAATAACAGAAAATGTGCAAAGAGAGAGCTGTACATCATGTATATGCAAAAGTGCAGCTGGGCTCCCTGGGTCCTAGCTCATCTTAGAATGGCCCGAAGACATGGACTGTGTTCAGTTGAGCCCTTGCTTTAGCTTGTTTCTTAAGGGGATGCATTAGTGCCCACAGGACCCAAACTTGTATTATTATTATTATTATTATTATTATTATTATTATTATTATTATTATTATTATTATTATTATTATTATTATTATTATTATTATTATTATTATTATTATTATTATTATTATTATTATTATTATTATTATTATTATTATTATTATTATTATTATTATTATTATTATTATTATTATTATTATTATTATTATTATTATTATTAAATTATTATTAATTATTATTATTATTATTATTATTATTAATAATAATAATAATAATAATAATAATTATTATTATTATTATTATTATTATTAATATTATTATTATTATTATTATTAATAATAATAATAATTATTATTATTATTATTATTATTATTATTATTATTATTATCATATTTTTAATGTGTTGGGAGACTATCAATATATGTTTTAGAAATTATAGCTCCACAAAAAAAACAATTATTATTACTAGTATTATTATTATTATTATTATTACTATTATTATAATCATTATTATTATTAGAAATTATAGCTGCACAAAAAGATTATTATTATTATTATTATTATTAATATTGTTATTATTATCATTATTATTATTGGTATTAAAAGAATATTATTATTACTGTTATTATTATTATAGTTTTAGAAATTATAGCTGTACAAAAAGAAAAGAATAATATTAATAATTATTATTATTATTACTATTATTAATAATTTTTATTATGTGTTAGGAGACTATAAAAATATATTGTTTTAGAAATTATAGCTGCACAAAAATATTATTATTTTAATTATTGTTTTTAAAATTATTATTATTATTAATATTATTATTATTATTATTATTATAAACTATACTTTTTTACCATTTTAATGTAATAAATAAATAAATAAATAAATAAATAAATAAATAAATAAATAAATAAATAAATAAATAGCACATTCCTAGTAGTGACACATTCATGGATCCACAAATCGTCCTCTGACAGGTGCAGCATTTCACAATGTTATGCTCTCAGAATAATAAATAGAACTGTAAGCTAGAAGACGGATGCCAATTAAAACCAGCACATCATAGATTTATCAAATATTATTATATTATTATTATTATTATTATTATTATTATTATTATTATTTCAGAATACTTTAGTTCTTTTTATAATTTTGTTGTATATTTATATTATGGAATATTTGTAATGAAGCTGGAAAATGAAATCTGACTTTTCTTATAATGGTACTCTTAGGAGGCAGTTGTACTTTCTTTTCTTATCTGACCTCTTTTCTAGATGCTTTATGCTAACATCCACATTTGGGAAGTGTTACTGTGGGGATTTGTGCCCTGTTAGTCTTTTTATTTATTATTATTATTATTATTATTATTATTATTATTATTATTATTATTATTATTATTATTATTATTATTATTATTATTATTATTATTATTATTATTATTATTATTATTATTATTATTATTATTATTATTATTATTAATGTTTTAGTTATTGTTGGGAATTTAAACAGGTGTGCTATTAATTTAATGCAAAAAAAAACTATTTATATGGTCAAGCTGGAGGACCCAGAAGACCTAGATTCAATTGTTTTCTTCTGTCACTGTCTTTGCTGTTTTAAATTTCCCCTACATGTGAGAAAGTGAGTAAATGTGTGAATGTGTGTTCATTGCAGGGCGACACCCTGTTCAGTAAGTGTTCCCACATTGCACCCAGTGTTTCTGGGTGAAGCAGGGCCAACTGCAGTCCTGACCAGGATTACACAGTTAGTAGAAATGAATGAATGCAAAGCAGTCAAGCAAACAGGATGTCTTAAGCTTTTTCCATTACTGTACCAGTGGTAAATTATAGCATTAAAATAAATGCTATAATTATGTACTGTACAGCATGTATTCTTCTCTCTCAGTGTGTGAGAGTGTCCGTGGTAAAGCTGCAAAATGAACTCTGACTTATCTCTTTGTAAAAAAAGTAATGGTACTTTTAAGAGGAAGTACATACTGGAGAGATTCTTAGTGCCATTTGGTCAGGGGAAAAAAAGCCCTTCCCTCAAGTCTACAGCCCTTTTCCAATTACTCCTCTTCACACACTAGAAATCTTGGCTGTCACTCAGGGTGACTGGGTTCTGACTGTAATCCCCCCATCCAGCTTTTCTTTCGCCCTATTTGATTAGCCAATTAAGCTGATGTTTCCCAGCCGTTCAAGTCCACAGCTCATGCATTCACTCATTGTCTGTTTTACCACCACTTTAGCCTGGTCAGGGTCGTGGTGGATCTGATTCATCAGGCAAAAGATAAGAAACACCCCGGACCCATACACTCACACTTTGGGCAATTTTAGTAACTCTAATTGGCCAGACTGCATGTCTTTGGACTTGGACTTGGAAGCCTGCACAGACACAGGCAAAACATGCAAACTCCACACAGAGCGGACCCTGACCAGCTGGGAAATCAAACCCAGGCCCTTCTTGCTTTGAGGCGACAGAGCTACCTGCTGCGCCAACATGCCGCCCAGGACCACACCTACTTATTTCAGTTTTAAGTATTCATATCACAGTGTTTATTTCACTTGATTTTAAACTTACTTATTTATTACTAGGCTAGAATAAAAAAAAAACATACCACTTGAGAATCCCAGTCAATAAACGTATCCAATATAAAATTTTTATGCTAGCTTTCAAGGCACTTCATGGTCTGGCTCCCTTGTATCTGGCTGATCTCTTACATCGCTATGTCCCTTCCCGCAGGCTAAGATCGTTTGATGCTGGTCTCCTTGTTATACCCAGGTTTAGGTTGACCACCATGGGTGGTAGATCATTTAGTGTTGCTGCCCCGACACTGTGGAACTCTCTTCCTCTCCCTCTTCGTCTCTCTTCCTCTCTCTCTGAGTTTAAATCTCTTCTTAAAACGTTCTTGTTTACTCAACACTTTCATTCTCGTGTTTCTATTTGATTGTTGTTCTTGACTATAATCACTATGTGAAGCGTCCTTGGGTATTATGAAAGGTGCTATATAAGTCGAATGTACAGTATTATTATTATTATTATTGAATGATTATATATTTTACCTGCTAAATATATAAACAAATATAAAAAAATACTTACTTAAATTAATTACTTACAAAATTAATCATGAATAATAATTTTAATGGTAAAATAAATGAAAAAAATATTCACTTATATGAAAAATATAAATATACAGTGTATCACAAAAGTGAGTACACCCCTCACATTTCTGCAAATATTTCATTATATCTTTTCATGGGACAACACTATAGACATGAAACTTGGATATAACTTAGAGTAGTCAGTGTACAACTTGTATAGCAGTGTAGATTTACTGTCTTCTGAAAATAACTCAACACACAGCCATTAATGTCTAAATAGCTGGCAACATAAGTGAGTACACCCCACAGTGAACATGTCCAAATTGTGCCCAAAGTGTCAATATTTTGTGTGACCACCATTATTATCCAGCACTGCCTTAACCTCCTGGGCATGGAATTCACCAGAGCTGCACAGGTTGCTACTGGAATCCTCTTCCACTCCTCCATGATGACATCACGGAGCTGGTGGATGTTAGACACCTTGAACTCCTCCACCTTCCACTTGAGGATGCGCCACAGGTGCTCAATTGGGTTTAGTCCATCACCTTTACCTTCAGCTTCCTCAGCAAGGCAGTTGTCATCTTGGAGGTTGTGTTTGGGGTCGTTATCCTGTTGGAAAACTGCCATGAGGCCCAGTTTTCGAAGGGAGGGGATCATGCTCTGTTTCAGAATGTCACAGTACATGTTGGAATTCATGTTTCCCTCAATGAACTGCAGCTCCCCAGTGCCAGCAACACTCATGCAGCCCAAGACCATGATGCTACCACCACCATGCTTGACTGTAGGCAAGATACAGTTGTCTTGGTACTTCTTACCAGGGCGCCGCCACACATGCTGGACACCATCTGAGCCAAACAAGTTTATCTTGGTCTCGTCAGACCACAGGGCATTCCAGTAATCCATGTTCTTGGACTGCTTGTTTTCAGCAAACTGTTTGCTGGCTTTCTTGTGCGTCAGCTTCCTTCTGGGATGACGACCATGCAGACCGAGTTGATGCAGTGTGCGGTGTATGGTCTGAGCACTGACAGGCTGACCTCCCACGTCTTCAACCTCTGCAGCAATGCTGGCAGCACTCATGTGTCTATTTTTTAAAGCCAACCTCTGGATATGACGCCGAACACGTGGACTCAACTTCTTTGGTCGACCCTGGCGAAGCCTGTTCCGAGTGGAACCTGTCCTGGAACCGCTGTATGACCTTGTATGGCCACCATGCTGTAGCTCAGTTTCAGGGTGTTAGCAATCTTCTTATAGCCCAGGCCATCTTTGTGGAGAGCAACAATTCTATTTCTCACATCCTCAGAGAGTTATTTGCCATGAGGTGCCATGTTGAATATCCAGTGGCCAGTATGAGAGAATTGTACCCAAAACACCAAATTTAACAGCCCTGCTCCCCATTTACACCTGGGTTCTTGACACATGACACCAGGGAGGGACAACGACACATTTGGGCACAATTTGGACATGTTCACTGTGGGGTGTACTCACTTATGTTGCCAGCTATTTAGACATTAATGGCTGTGTGTTTAGTTATTTTCAGAAGACAGTAAATCTACACAGCTATACAAGCTGTACACTGACTACTCTAAGTTATATCCAAGTTTCATGTCTATAGTGTTGTCCCATGAAAAGATGTAATGAAATATTTTCAGAAATGTGAGGGGTGTACTCACTTTTGTGATACACTGTATATAAAAATTATAATAATTAAATTATTCAGATAATAATAATATTAATAATAATATATATTATCATCATGAGTATTACTATTATTATTAGAAAATCAGCAGCATAAAGAAAAATCTAAATAAAAAAGTAAATAAATAAATAAGGGTCACAACAGACTTGTAGATCTGGTACGCATTCCAGACTTGGCACAGTATTTACACCAGATGCCGTTCCTGATGCAACCCTCTTATTTCTATTCGGGTTTGGGACCGTCACTGAGAGCGCATTGACAAGTGCACCTCCCATTGGCTTTGCTGTTTTGGCCATTAACAGGACAACAGCCAATCATGTCCTTCATTAACTTTTTATTTTTTATTTTACTGTTGTAGAAACACCAATCAACACCAATCAACCATAACATTAAAACCACCTCCTTGTTTCTACACTCACTGTCCATTTTATCAGCTCCACTTACCATATAGAAGCACTTTGAAGTTCTACAATTACTGACTGTAGTCCATCTGTTTCTCTACATGCTTTGTTAGCCCCCTTTCATCCTGTTCTTCAATAGTCAGGACCCCCACAGGACCATTACAGAGTAGGTATTATTTGGGTGGTGGATCATTCTCAGCACTGCAGTGACACTGACATGGTGGTGGTGTGTCTCTTACTTTACAAGGTCAGCAGCGCTGCTGTGTCTGATCCACTCATACCAGCACAACACACACTAACACACTGCCACCATGTCAGTTTCACTGCAGTGCTGAGAATGATCCACCGCTCAAATAATACCTGCTCTGTAGTGGTCCTGTGAGAGTCCTGACCATTGAAGAACAGCATGAAAGGGGGATAACAAAGCATGCAGAGAAATTGATGGACTACAGTCAGTAATCGTGGAACTACAAAGTGCTTCTATATGGTAAGTGGAGCTGATAAAATGGACAGTGAGTGTAGAAACAAGGAGGTGGTTTTAATGTTATGGCTGATCGGTGTATACAGGAGGGATGTATTTATTTTAGTTGTATGTTAGTGCTGTTGTCTTTATTTTTTCACATTCCGTTTCTTAGCTAATTAGATTCTATATTCTATTTTCAATTCATTTAATTGTTTTCAGTAACTGCTGATCTTTTATTTATTATTGTCTAGTATGAGAAAAACTCAGCTGAGAATCATCCACCACCTAAATAATACCTGCTCTGAGGTGGTTTTAATGTTATGGCTGATCAGTATATATATATACAGTATATATAAGACAATACATGAATGGAGCTTCCAATGTAACATTCAAAAAAATCAGTAATAACAAATCCTTCTTTAGCCAACATATAAAGATTCCTGATGCTAACATAAGCTATTTCTATTTCTGTAACATCTTACTGATCAAACACTTCACCTCCTGCAGTATGTGTATTTTCAAAGCCTGTCGAGATACCACCATAATACACACCGCTCTTCTTTAGATAGGACGAACTACCAGCTCCACCAGAGAACTAAATCACCTGAAGTTGATGTGTGTTTATCATTCTCATCCATGGCAGGGTTCAGCCAGAGGTACTGAGGGCAACTGAAGGGCAAAGCAGCATACATGCAGTGGGAACTTGTCATGTTTTCATTACTTTGACAGATGATTTGTTGTGTTCAGAACTGTCCGGTAATACAAAGCAAATCATCTGTATTATTAGATTATGGGATGCATTTTGTTTCGGATATTGAAGTGGTATAAAACATCTGTGTCACATAAAAGCGGCCTGGCTCGAGATTGGATTCGTCACACCTCTAGTAGCAGTGCTGAACCTGCACAAGAACCTGCACAGGAGTGCACAGTACATACGACTTCACATAAAAAAATCATGTTTTTTATGTTTTTCCTGAGAAATGTCACTCACTGATGATTCCAAAATACATTTACACCTGACCTTTGGATCAAAGGAATTTCAGCAGTCAAATATATGAATGTATAACGTAAAAGTCTGTATATGTCCTACCCCCTCGCTATCATTTTGCAATTACTGAGACAGCCAATTACATTTTTATTAACTCTTTTTTTTTCAGGAAAGACATCCTGCCAATCTTTTTCAGACCACGATGGCAAAACATCCTGTAAGAAGAAAGGTCAGTAACATAATGCATAATGCATATTAATGCATAATAAGTAATAGAGTCAAGGTAACACAGCTCCCACTTCATTCAGATCAAGTACAGATGTGATTTATGGAAATACATACTTGATCAGAATGAAGTGGGAGCTGTGTCATTTTCATTTATTTATTTTTGTCTGAATTTCAGTGTGCTATAGGAAAAAGGTCAGGTTGTAGAGGAAAATCGAGTTTTATTGGAGGTGACAGATATAGTAACATTTATATAATCACTATATACACCGATCAGCCATAACATTAAAACCACCTCCTTGTTTCTACACTCACTGTCCTTTTTATCAGCTCCACTTACCATAGAAGCACTTTGTAGTTCTACAATTACTGACTAGTCCATCTGTTTCTCTGCATACTTTTTTAGCCTGCTTTCACCCTGTTCTTCAATGGTCAGGACCCCCACAGGACCACTACAGAGCAGTTATTATTTGGGTGGTGGGTCATTCTCAGCACTGCAGTGACATGGTGGTGGTGTGTTATTGTGTGTTGTGCTGGTATGAGTGGATCAGACACAGCAATGCTGCTGGAGTTTCTCACTGTCACTGCTGGACTGAGAATAGTCCACCAACCAAAAATATCCAGCCAACAGCGTCCCGTGGGCAGCGTCCTGTGACCACTGATGAAGGTCTAGAAGATGACCAACTCAAACAGCAGCAATAGATGAGCGATCGTCTCTGACTTTACATCTACAAGGTGGACTAATTAGGTTGAACTGTCTAATAGAGTGGACAGTGAGTGGACGCAGTATTCAAAAACTCCAGCAGCGCTGCTGTGTCTGATCCACTCATACCAGCACAACACACACTAACACACCACCACCATGTCAATGTCGCTACAGTGCTGAGAATGATCCACCACCTAAATAATACCTGCTCTGTGGTGGTCCTGTGGGGGTCCTGACCATTGAAGAACAGGATGAAAGCAGGCAGTAATTGTAGAACTACAAAGTGTTTCTATATGGTAAGTGGAGCTGATAAAATAAACAGTGTGTGTAGAAACAAGGCGGTGGTTTTAAGCGAGAGAGAGGGAAAGAGAGAGCTAGAGAAAAAGTCAGTTTATTAGCATATGTTAAAACATACCTAACAGCTTAAACAGTGAAACTGTGTAATCACAATTAATCGTCCTTTGACAGGTGCGATACGCAAGATTTCACAATGCACACTTGGGTTTATTATAAGAAAGGTTGATGAGAAACTAACAGACACCTAAAATAGTAATAGTGTAGGAACAACAGTTACATAGAAAATGAACAGCAATAAACTACCAGGGATCTTCAAAAAGTTTTCACACTTTTATGTTCCTGTTGAAAACAGTGAGGGTGGGAGGAGTAGTAATTGGACGTGTCTGAGAGACTGAGCGAGAGCTTATAGTCCGGATTTAGCACCATCTGATTTCCACCTTTTTGGACTGCTCAAAGAAGCTTTAAGGGGAAGAAGATTTTCATGTGATGATGATGTGAAAGCAGTGGTGCATCAGTGGCTACACGCTCAACCAAAAACCATATTTTGCTGATGGCATTAAAAAGTTGGTACGACGCTGCATCAGAAGGTGGCTATGTATCCAGCTGAAAGAGGCCACAACCATCAGGGAATACCGTTTCCATGAAAGGGTGTACATGGTCTGCAACAATGCTTAGGTAGGTGGTACGTGTCAAAGTAACATCTACATGGATGGCTGGACCCAAGGTTTCCCAGCAGAACATTGCCCAAAGTATCACACTGCCTCCGCCGGCTTGCCTTCTTCCCATAGTGCATCCTGGTGCCATGTGTTCCCCAGGCAAGCGACGCACACGCACCCGGCCATCTACGTGATGTAAAAGACAACGTAATTCATCAGACCAGACCACCTTCTTCCATTGCTCCGTGGTCCAGTTCCCAAGATGCATCCTGGTGCCATGTGTTCCCCAGGCAAGCGACGCACAGGCTCCCGGCCATCCACGTGATGTAAAAGACAATGTAATTCATCAGACCAGACCACCTTCTTCCATTGCTCCGTGGTCCAGTTCCGACTGGTCTGCGGCCATGCAGGCCCATACGCAACAAACTGTGATGCACTGTGTATTCTGACACCTTTCTATCAGATCCAGCATTAACTTCTTCAGCAATCTAAGCTACAGTAGCTCGTCTGTTGGGTCGGACCACACAGGTCAGCCTTCACTCCCACGTGCATCAATGAGCCTTGGCCGCCCATGACCCTGTCGCCGGGTTTACCACTGTTCCTTCCTTGGACCACTTTTGATAGATACTGACCACTGCAGACCGGGAACACCCCACAAGAGCTGCAGTTTTGGAGATGCTCTGACCCTCTGTCGGCTAGCCATCACAATTTGGCCCTTGTCAAACTCGCTCAAATCCTTACGCTTGCCCATTTTTCCTGCTTCTAACACATCAACTTTGAGGATAAAATGTTCACTTGCTGCCTAATATATCCCACCCACTAACAGGTGCCGTGATGAAGAGATAATCAGTGTTATTCACTTCACCTGTCAGTGGTCATAATGTTCTGCCTAGTCTGTGTATAAGCATGACTATTAAAAAGTTATTATTTTTAAATCATTGAAACTATGTGCACGCACCATGAACCCTGAAGCTTTTGGAAAACATAGATGTGGATTTTTCTGTAAGCAGGTTATGGTTTTATGTCTGATTAATAAAGTATGCCTTAAATCCACATAGATATACTTCTTCATCAGTAGTACATGGTTGTTCATGGTGAGTGGTTACTAAGCAACCTGCTCCTCTCTCCTCTTGGGATGCACAAATGAATGGAGGAAGCTTACACGTAACAAACTACACAATTGTGGGTCAACACATGGTCAGCCCAGACTGGGTGTGCTCCAGAATACTCACATTCTCAATGTTTCAGTTGTGTCAGGTAGACAAGGTAATATTAGGTACAGTCTTCAGCACTTTTGTGTGCTGCCGTTCTTTTGTGCTTCACACTGTTTCTGTTGTTGTCCACTAGCACCTGTCTGTTTACATTACAGAAACTGACATGTTTGTGTTACTGGGACAACAGACTTATTTGTCCAATTATTTGCATTTTTAGCACACATATATACTTTTAATATTAGAGAAAATTCACCTGATTTAACACAGAACGCTTTCATTGAGAGAAAAATGCTGTTTGGCCCTATTTGAAAAGTAATTGGCCCCTTAGCTACAAAATCAACCAGTTAACCAAATTCAGTTGATAGTTAGCTACAGTAAAGAGCAATATGCAAGGTCTCACAATAAAAAAAGACATAGTTGATGAGTCAAAGTTGGAAGTCATTGGAGTTGATACATCTGGTGTAAAGCTTATACTGCATTTCACCATAAGGACAACATGCCAAACAAAACAGTCAAACATGATGGTGGTAGTGTGATAGCCAGGGACTGCTTTGCTTCTGCAGGACCTGGTCGCCCTGTTATAACTAATGGAAGCATATATTCTGTTTTCTGTCAGAAGATATTAAAGGAGAACATACACCTGCCAGTTTGTGACCATTATGATCCAAACCACACAAGCAAGTCTACCTCTGAATGGCTCAAAAGAAACAAAATTAGGCTTTGGAGTGACTGGAATCCCATTGAGATGCAGTGGGAGGAGTTAAACGGGCAGATGATGGTAGAGAACCTTTTAATGTAGCCTTTTTAAGCTGATGCTGAGCCAAAATTCCTCCATGTTGATGTAAAAGACTAATTGCAAATTTGTGCAAAGTTTGATTGCACTTGTTACTACCAAAGATTGCACAACCAGTAATTGGGCTTAAGGGGAAATCATCTTTTCACATCAGTGATACAGGTTTTAAATCTACAATAAAAAAAATGATCATTTAAAACCAGCATTTTAAAATTAATTGTTCTGTAACATCTGAATGTGACAAATCAGCATCAACAGAATCTAAAAAATTTATTTTGCTAGGACCAGAATGATGTAACAACAGTCTATGAAAAACAAAATCATCAACCCATCTGTGGCTCAACTCATTGGCTTACATATGATGTCCCAGAAGTTCTCATTTGGATATTGATCTAAGGAATCTGAGTGCCAGTCAATGGCATAAATGCCTTTGCCATCCAGGAACTACCTACACACTCTGGCCACAGGAGGCTAGGCATTGTCCTGCACTAGGAGGAACCCAGGGTCCACATTGAGGAAGTCATCCCGGTACCTAGCAGCAGTTGGGGTGTCATTGGCTATCACGTGGAGGTTTGTATGACCCTCCAAGGATATGCCTCTTCAGATCATTACTGACCCACTGCCAAACTGGTCATGCTGGATAATATTGCAGGCAACTTAATGTTCACCATGGCATCTTCAGACTCTTTTACTTGTGTCACATGTGCTTACTATGAATCTGCCAGTGGTGGACCTGCCAATTCTGTTTTTTTCTGGCAAATGCCAATCCCACTGTACTGTGCTGGACTGTGAGCACCGGTCCCACTAGAGGCCGTCGACCCACATGCCACCCCTATGGAATCTATCTCTGACTGTTTGGTCAGAAATATGCTTATTGTAGGTCATTTTGTAGGCCTCTGGGAGTGCTCCTCCTGCTCAAGCAGATACTGGTACTGATTAATGCCTCTTCTACAGCCCTTTCCTTGTGTCCTCATGTAATGGCACATGTCTTGGTATCTCCTTTAGGCTCCTGAGACACAGCAAACCTTCTAGTGATGGCATGTATGGATTTGTCATCCTGGAGGTGCTGGACTACCAGTGCAACTTACATGAGTTGCAGGTACAGCCTCAAACTACAGTAGTGACAAGAATACTAGCAAAATGCTAAACTAGACCAACTAGAGAGTAATTGTCTGTGGCCACCAACTGCAAAACCATTCCCTTTTGGAGGGTGGTCCTGCTGTTTCCTCTCCAGTTCACCTATTTTTGTCATTTGCACCAAAATAGGTGAAATGGATTCACAATCACTTATGCTTCCTAACTGGATGGATTGATATCCCTTAACTGACTTGGTGTTATACTGTGATGATTAAGTTTTCCCCTAATTTCTGCATATATAGTCAACCAAAGCTTGGTTAAGAAATCAGTTCTGGAATAACCTGCATTGGCCCTCTCAGTCTCCAGATATAAACCCCATCTTTGGTGGGGTTTTAAAGAAAGCAGTTGTACCACTAATGTTATCAAATCTCAATGAGCTTAAACACTTTTGTATGAGAAAAATGGGTGAAGATTCCACAAAAGAGGTGTCAGAAGCTTGTTAGCACTTTCCAAAATTAGGTTATCAATGCTAAAAATGTTCCACAATGTACAAGGGCTGTGGGTGGGGGTGTTGGATAATAGTGCATATGGACATTTGTCAATAAAAGTAATTGGTTTGCATTTAAACTCAAAATTGTCAGCATATCATAATTGCTTGTATCTATTAATAGATATTATTTCTATGTTTTTATTACTTCTATTTGTATTGTATTGTATTTGGAATTTCAACATAGACACACCTCCTTGTTTTGAATGAGTTTCTAAATAAGATTCAATGATTAACTAAAGCAAATCTTATTTAAAAATAAAAATTATACATAAAAACACGGTTGTGTTCATCCTAATCCTTTTACAATATGACCAGCTGTGTTTGACACTGCTAATACCTCAACAGTAACTACAATTGAAATGGAAAATAAAATGTTTTAAGTAAGGAAATTGATTAAATTCTGACTTTACTGGTCATGGGATACAGTAAATGTCCGGTAGCTTCTATTTCTAACATTCCAAGGATTGCATTTTATAATATCAAGGTCAAGCAGAAAAGGTTGGAAACAATAAAAGCTTCAGATCGGCAGAGGAGAAAATGAGTCTCTATTGACCAGGATGACTGCCAACTTATTTTCCTGTCACTCAGCAACCATAAAATGACAATAACTGACCTATAAAAGGAATGGTAAAACTGCATAGCAAGATGGGTCAAAACAGGCTCCAAGGGGCAGGGCTGGAGTTGTGCAAAGCTAGGAAAAAGCCTTCATCAGTGAACAGCAAATAAGAGGCAGACTGTGGTTCACAGTCGACGAAGGATTGGACCATAGAGGACTGTATTGAGGTCATCTTTTTTGATGAGTCTAATTTTTAGCATGGCACAACAACAACTGCAAGCCACAGTGTATTAGACCTACTGTAAAATCTGGTGGAGGATTGATGATAATCAGGGTTAATACACCAAACACTCTGAACTTTTTCCAAATTAAAATAGTATTAGTATTTTGTTTCTCAAAAATTAGAGAAACAAAACAAATAGCATTGAGACCAAAAACACTATTAATTAATTAATTAATTAATTATTATTAATAATAATGATAATAATAATAAATCATTCATAATATATTATTCATAATAATAATGCTAATATAAATTATAATTCATTTAAAACTGACTATTATTCATTATTTTTATTTTATTTAATTATTTATTTTTGACCAGTTGCCATTTTAATAAATACTATAAATGCCAGAAACAAGACTAAACAAGGCATGAATAAAAGCAAATGGACAGGAGCAAGGAGCCAAACCAAATTCAAAAGCTAATCAAAATAGTCTCCACTTACTGATCCACTGCTGCTTGTTTAAATGCTCTTAGCTTATTACCTCAGACGAGGTGCAGCTGTGAATAATTAGCCGGAGACACAAAGAGGGGGTGTTGGCTTTAGCACTGAAAACAAACCTTACAAACATGTGCTCCTTGAGAGAGGGGTGTGGCACTTAGGAGCACTCCAGGAGCACATACAGGCTGTATACGTGACACAAACTATTATTATTATTATTTTTTATTTTTTATTTTTTTTTTGATTAGCAAATAAATGCTATAAATGCCAATATAATATTCAAAATTTTAAAGCATTTTATAAAATGATTATATAAAAATTAGGGCTGGCTCGATACCACTTTTTTTTTAAGTATCTGCCGTCATTTCTCCTTTCTATCAACTAAACAGTGAAAATACATGTCTCAATGCACCATGGTTAAAGTAGCTATCTAAATAACAATGCTCAGACTGTGAAACAAATATTCTAAAGGAATAAATACATCAACTACAAGATCACACTTGTGCAAAACTGCTAGTTTTATTTTAACTTTTACACACAGAACATTTAGCAGCATTTTTGGTTTCACTTACGTTCTAGCTGTTGACTTATGTTCTAGCTGTGAAACATCTCGCTTTACGGCGTGTCGTCCAAAGTGTCTACAATTAAAAGACGTGGATGTCAATCAAACGTGAATTAGAATTGATGCAGAGTTGAGATTTGTTAAAGTTCTGTCACGTTTTTAGATTATTAAACCCTGCTGGATTTTGAAGAGGACATCTGTGGCTAAACGAGAAACGGTGTAGTTTGTTTTATTTCATAACATTAATGGATTAATCGTTGAGGATGTAAGAGATCTCCAAGCCGGGACAGGATAGGTTTTCTTTATCTCGGGTAAGCGATTTTTCATTTATAAAGCGATTTTTATTGTGTTTAATCAGTGTTTTTAGATGTGGCAGTAGTAGATGATTTTTTAAATGCTAAAAGTTTAAGTAGATCAGTGTGTTTTAATTTCTGAATGGGTGCTGCAGATGAGTTGTAGATCAGTGGCACATGTTAATGATGTCATCAAGATGCACCTTGTTACGGCAGTTGCCGAGTGAGCTGGCAATAAACGGCACTGTGTTGGAACGTATGTTTGTGTGTTATTTGCTTTACACACAAACAATGGCCTTATATACATTAAGTGTTATTTACATTACTATTTACTTGGGTCCTAAATAGGGAGTCTTGAATATACCTCATTCTAGGTCACTGTTTGTAGTTTTGCATGTTCTTTCCATGTTTCCATTGGTGCTCTGAGTACTTTGTGTTTCCCCAGCTCCAAAAATGTATATATGGAATGAAATAAAAATGGCAACATGTCCAGGGAGTATTTCTGCATTGTGTCACTAACTCCACTATTAATTTTGTTTAAATTATAAAACAAAGGTATTGTTTGTTTATTAGCATTTTAATATCATGTTTTACACTTTTGGTTACATTTATGACAGGAACGGTAGTTACTCGTTACACAAGGTTCATCAGTTCACAAGGTTATATCGAACACAGTCTTGGACAATTTAGTGTCTCCAATTCACCTCACTTGCATGTCTTTGGACTGTGGGAGGAAACAGGAGAACCCGGAGAAAACCCACATGGACACGGGGAGAACATGCAACTCTACACAGAAAGGACCCGGACCGCCTCATCTGGGGATCGAACCCAGAACCTTCTTGCTGTGAAGCGACAGTGCTACCCACTCAGCCACCGTGCCGCCCATTTCTATCCAGACGTTCCCCAAATTTGTAAATACTGCAGCTTAGAGTCTTAGATGTACTAAGCATTTTTTTTCTATACTTGGCTATTGAGCTGGTTTTACATTTACATTTTCTGCATTTAGTAGACGCTCTTATCCAGAGCGACTTACAGAAGTGCTTCCATTGTAAACATTACCTTACTCTAGTTTAAGTAGACAACAGTCCAATAATACAAATCTGCTGTAAGTGCATGTCAGCTTAAGTGCTTAGTAAAGAGGTGGGTTTTTAATTGTCTTTTGAAGACAGCAAGAGACTCAAATGTTCAGACAGACAAGGGAAGCTCGTTCCACCACTTGGGTGCGAGTACAGAGAAGATAAGCCATGCATTTTCTTAATGTAATGAGTAAATGTGAGGTACTAAAGGGAAAAAAGTGGTGGCTGAAAAACTTGAGTCAGCTGACTAACAATCACTTCAACAGTGTTTGCTCTGTGTTTTAATTTATTTACATAATTATCTGTAATCAGGGTTCTAGTTGGCTAAGCTAAGCATTCCTGACAAATCCCAGCAGGTACAATGTGAAAGCAGTGGGTATAGTGATTTTAATGAAGACACCAGCCCACCTCTAGGGTAGAGACCAATGCAACCACGTCGACACAGCAAATGCTCAGCAATGCTCAAAGCTGCAATATAACATCAACTATCATTATAGGAAACCCACCACTTTTTACACTAGGCTCCTGCATATGCATTAAAGTCATTTATGGGACTGGATGTAGGATCCTTAGTGTATAGATTGGGCTGAATTTATGCTAGCCTGCAGCAGAGAGTACCGACATGCCTGAGCGACCTGTCATGTTTCATATTATATTTGAACTCAAGAGGATACTGTAACATCCTTTGCGAAACAGCAGGCTTGCTATGCAGTGTTAAGCATTATTGTAGGCTTTTATAATGTCACATTTATAATTGGCTTACTACCAAAGTAATATTATAATGGTGATTTTTACATTTTCAGCATTTAGCAGACGCTTTTATCCAAATTGACTTACAGTAGCGTGAAAGTGTATTGTCTAAGCAATTGAAGGTTAAAGGCCTTGCTCAAGGGCTCAACAGTGGCAACCTGACAGTGGTGGGGCTTGAACCAGTGACCTTTTGATTACTAGTCCAGTACCTTAACCGCTACAACTGCCTTGTCTAAAACAATTTAAAACTCAAAGTAAATTGTAAACACACTAATCAGCCATAACATTAAAACCACCTCCTTGTTTCTACACTCATTGTTCATTTTATCAGCTCCACTTACCATATAGAAGCACTTTGTAGTTCTACAGTAGTTTCTCTACATACCTTTTTAGCCTTCTTTCACCCTGTTCTTCAATGGTCAGGACCACCACAGAGCAGGTATTATTTAGGTGGTGGATCATTCTCAGCACTGCAGTGACACTGACATGGTGGTTGTGTGTTAGTGTGTGTTGTGCTGGTATAAGTGGATCAGACACAGCAGCAATGCTGGAGTTTTTAAATACCATGTCCACTCACTGTCCACTCTATTAGACACTCTTACCTAGTCCACCTTGTAGATGTAAAGTCAAAGACGATCGCTCATCTTTTGCTGCTGTTTGAGTTGGTCATCTTCTAGACCTTCATCAGTGGTCACAGGACGCTGCCCATGGGGCGCTGTTGGCTGGATATTTTTGGTTGGTGGACTATTCTCAGTTTAGCAGTGACAGTGATGTGTTTTAAAGCTCCATCAGCGCTGCTGTGTCTTATCTATTCATACCAGTACAACACACACTAACACACCACCACCATGTCAGTGTCACTGCAGTGCTGAGAATGATCCACCGCTCAAATAATACCTGCTCTGTAGTGGTCCTGTGAGAGTCCTGACCATTGAAGAACAGCATGAAAGGGGGATAACAAAGCATGCAGAGAAATTGATGGACTACAGTCAGTAATCGTGGAACTACAAAGTGCTTCTATATGGTAAGTGGAGCTGATAAAATGGACAGTGAGTGTAGAAACAAGGAGGTGGTTTTAATGTTATGGCTGATCGGTGTATACAGGAGGGATGTATTTATTTTAGTTGTATGTTAGTGCTGTTGTCTTTATTTTTTCACATTCCGTTTCTTAGCTAATTAGATTCTATATTCTATTTTCAATTCATTTAATTGTTTTCAGTAACTGCTGATCTTTTATTTATTATTGTCTAGTATGAGAAAAACTCAGCATGTAAAAGTGGTTTAAATACGATGTACAGTATTCTGAACATGGCATATAAGTGGTATAAACACTCACAATGTACAGAATATTCATAATGTGATTACTGGTTCAACATTGTGTTACTTGCTTGATGCAAGTCCCAGCCCAATGGAATACAGTGGTACCTTGAAACTCAACGTCAATTAGTTCTGGGAGTGACGTTGAGTTTAAAAGGCATTGAGTATCAAGGTATTCTTTCCCATAAGGATGTATGGGAAACCTGTTTACGCGTTCCATGGTCCTGTGGAACTGCATATATTTTAGGCTAATGTAAAATAATGGGGCTGTTTTTGACACTTAAATACTAAAAAAAACATACAATACACACATATAATATAGAAAATCACTGAAATACAATTGGGGTTGGCTCGGTGGGTAGCACTGTTGCCCCACAGCAAGAAGGTCCTGGTTTTGATCCCTAGGCAGAGCAGCCCGAGTCCTTTCTGTGTGGAGTTTGCATGTTCTCCCCATGTGTGTGTCTGCCCTGCGATGGACTGGCCACCCCGTCCAGGGTGTTACTGTGTGCCTTGTGCCCATTGAAAAGCTGGGATAGGCTCCAGCACCCCCCCAGCACCTGAGTGAGTGAGTAAGTGAGTGAAATACAATTGAAAACAGTTCAAATCAATAAAAAATTAAGATGCTTAATTTTGGAATACCGTATTCCGTTCAGTACAGGCGCATTCACATGAAAAGCAGCACATTAGCTTTTCTGCTGCTTTTTAACGATAAGTGTTTTAGACTCTCTCGAAAATAGCTGATTCTCACAACTTCTCAGAACCTCGAGCTGTAACACAAGTTTAAAAGTGAAACAGTGAGGAAAATACATCTAAACACAGATGGTTATTCCACACAAATGCAGATTCGTCTCATATTCACACTGTGATGACGTTATACTGCTCAAGCCGAGCGCTGAACAAAGCGGCTGTTCATTGTTAATTTGAAATTATATATATATAATAGAAACTGAACACGTTGAGTTTAAGGAAACATTGACTTTAAGGGTTCAAATTTCTCAACGAAAGGCATTAAGTTTCAAAGATGTTGAGTTTAGCAGACGGTGAGTTACAAGGTACCACTGTATATGCATGTCGATGGGGCTGGCTTCTACCCTACCAAGAGTCATCACAGAGGAAGGAACACCACTGGCCAAAAGGCAACAGTGGTGGTCCCCGGCCAAAAAGGGGGGGGGGAACAATAACCATCTAAGGAGTTGTTTATCGCCACCTAAACACTGGTACATACACCACAGCACTCGTTCTAGAATTCCTTGACAGGCTGTATGACATTTTTCTTCTACGTCAAGAGAGGTGTTAGAGGTGTTGTGTGCTACATTAAAATGGCTCACCACCCATTCCCACTTTCCTCAGTCAAGTTAGGGAATTTGTTCAGCATGGTGGTGGAACTGCAGGGCAGTTGTTGTACTGTATACAGTATCACTTTGTATAAAAGCATCTGCAAAAATGCCAAATTATGTAAAACTGGAACGTATACAATTAGAGGCCACACCAACAAGTGAGCTTTCTTGAAACAATGGCTCTGCAGAGTCATGTCAAGAGTGGATTCCTCACTGTAAGCACTTTTTACCCCACTGCTTGGCCAGAGAGAACATTAGGCACAATGCAGATGAGATTGTGTGGCTAAAAAGAGTTTTCTTTTTCATTTCTTTATTTGTGTTTGACTATATAAACATAGCATACAGTACCATTATAATAATGCATTTTTCTCTGAATTTACAATACTTGTATTTATATTGCAAGCAGCTTTTGAGAAATATTTATTTTGTGGCTCATCACATTTTGTAATTTGATTTGTGAACAGTTACAGTAAATGTAAATAAATTGCTTATTCAGTGGCTGTTCTTGCTTTGATAAAAAGTCATTTGTATTTTGCTGCACAGTGTGTAACTTTGTGGGAGGTGTATGTACATAACTGCTGTGTGTGTTTTTCTGAGTGGATTATTTGGTTTTGGTGTGTGTGTGTGTGTGTGTGTGTGTGTGTGTGTGTGTGGAGCTGTTCCGTGAAAAGTTTTTTTTTTACTGCTTCTATAAAAGGTATGTTTTGAGAATAGTATATATGGTTAAGACCTTTACATTTTTAGAAGTATGCTAAAAGAAAGAGCTTTGAACTTTTGCATATGTGTAATATGTGTAATAGTCTAAGACTTAGTGTAATAAATCTTAAATACCTTGAGCATTTCACCTGAAATGAGGAGCAGCTGTGGATCATAGCATCATACAGAGGAGGCGTAGGCTTGACAACATAAACAAACCACCTCCAACATGTGCTCCTGGAGAGAGGGGCGTGGCACATGAACATGGCTCCAGGAGTACAAAGAGGCTTGATTTGTGACACAATCAGAAAAAAAATTTTAAGGTTTGGGGAAAGACTGTAAAATAGGATATGATTATTTATAATGTTATAACAAGAGCAAAATAAAGGATAACACTATGCTGATAAAATATATATACACTTATGGCCAACGTATATTAGAACTCCTGCACTTTTTTTGCACCACTTCTCCCAGTAGCATTTAGTTGCAGTTAGTATTTATGTATTATGTTAGTATTAGTATTTATGTAGTATTACTTTTGTTTGCATTAAAACAACACAAAATGCTTGGAAAATAGCTAAATCTAATATAATTCAACACAGAACTCAAAAGTGGACTGGACCAAGTTATTAACACATTCTCAACATGGTAAGGAATAATTGGGTTCAATCATGTGATGCTTTTTTATTTTATACTTTAACTCACCTAAACGGTGCAGGAAATATATAAATCATTCTTACAGTTTTAATTAATTGAGGAAAGTGACTCACTAAGTATGTAATAATGAGACAGTGGTAGCCAAGTGGGTAGAGCTTTGGCCTATCAACTGAAAGTTGATTGCATGAAGGGTTATCTAACCTTAATCTCTAAACAAATGCAAGTTGACCTGCGGACACAGGGAACAACTGTGTCAGCTTGCAAAATCCATTGTCATCTGAATGTAAGGGGACACTATGTTGTAACACTTAGGAGGCTTCTATTTCTTAAAAAAGCTAGACTGGAGTTTGCCAGAAGCCACAATTCTTCTGGGAGAAGGTCCTGTAGACAAATTAGACAAAAATAGAGCTTTTAGTACACAGTGCCTATAGGGCCTATTGTTAGAAAGCTGGGTCGTTGACAGAGATTATGGGTATTCCAGTAAGACAATGACCCATTGCATACTTCAGAAAGCATCTAGAAATAGATTAAAACAAAGTACTGGAGAGTTCCAAAGAGGCTACTGAGTTCCTATTGAATGGTTGTGAGGAGATCTTGAAACACAAGTTGGGAAAAGGCACACTTCAAATCTGAGAGAGCTAGAGCAACTAGGGAAAATATTAATAATAAATTAAAGTAAATAAATTCCAGTAGAGAGAAATAAGAAACTTATTGATAGTTACAGGAAGTGATTGATCGCAGTTGTTCTTTTCAAAGAGTATACTATTTACATTTACATTTTCGGCATTTAGCAGATGCTCTTATCCAGAGCGACTTACAGAGGTGCTTCCAAGACATTACCTTACTCTAGTTTAAGTAGACAACACTCCAAGAATATAAATCTGCTGAAGCCCTGTTAGAACCAAAGAGAAGAGCCTTGATGCTTGTCTTCCTCAAGTTCTGGGTGGAGGATCGAGTCGAGCAAGACTAGTGGCTCGGAGGTTGTATGGTACAGAGCGGGGTTTTATTAGACCTCAAAGGTAATTTCGGGCTGGTCCATTTTTGGCTTTGTAGGCGAGCATTCGTGTTTTAAACTGAATGCGTGCAGCTACAGGGAGCCAGTGAAGAGAACACAGCAGTGGGGTGATGTGGCAGTGATTAAGTTAATTAAAAACCAGGCAAGCAGCTGCATTTTGAATGAGTTGCAAGGGTTTAATAGTGGACATAGGAGCACCTGCCAGGAGGAAGTTGCAGTAGTACAGTCGTGAGATTACAAGTGACTGGACAAAAATCTGAGTGGCTTCCATGGAGAGAAATGGCCGAATGTTTCTGATGTTGTAGAGGAGGAACCGGCATGATCTTGTCAAGTTGGCTACATGAGAAGAGAAGGTCAGCTGGTTATCCAGGACAACACCAAGGTTTCTCACATTACCAGAAGGTCTGATCTGGGAGTCATCAAGAAAGATGACTAGATTGATGGCAAGCCAAACAGGAAATATATAGCAAACACTGATATATATGGAATGAAACTCAATATATATGGAATGAAAATAATATATATGGAATTAAACATCAGTTTTCATTCAATATATATCAAGTTTCACTCCATATAAATCGAGTTTCATTCCATATATATCATTTTCATTCCATATATATAATTTTTCATTCCATATATATCAGTTTAGATTCCATATACAGTGTATCACAAAAGTGAGTACACCCCTCACATTTCTGCAGATATTTAAGTATATCTTTTCATGGGACAACACTGACAAAATGACACTTTGACACAATGAAAAGTAGTCTGTGTGCAGCTTATATAACAGTGTAAATTTATTCCTCCCTCAAAATAACTCAATATACAGCCATTAATGTCTAAACCACCGGCAACAAAAGTGAGTACACCCCTTAGTGAAAGTTCCTGAAGTGTCAATATTTTGTGTGGCCACCATTATTTCCCAGAACTGCCTTAACTCTCCTGGGCATGGAGTTTACCAGAGCTTTACAGGTTGCCACTGGAATGCTTTTCCACTCCTCCATGACGACATCACGGAGCTGGCGGATATTCGAGACTTTGCGCTCCTCCACCTTCCGCTTGAGGATGCCCCAAAGATGTTCTATTGGGTTTAGGTCTGGAGACATGCTTGGCCAGTCCATCACCTTTACCCTCAGCCTCTTCAATAAAGCAGTGGTCGTCTTAGAGGTGTGTTTGGGGTCATTATCATGCTGGAACACTGCCCTGCGACCCAGTTTCCGGAGGGAGGGGATCATGCTCTGCTTCAGTATTTCACAGTACATATTGGAGTTCATGTGTCCCTCAATGAAATGTAACTCCCCAACACCTGCTGCACTCATGCAGCCCCAGACCATGGCATTCCCACCACCATGCTTGACTGTAGGCATGACACACTTATCTTTGTACTCCTCACCTGATTGCCGCCACACATGCTTGAGACCATCTGAACCAAACAAATTAATCTTGGTCTCATCAGACCATAGGACATGGTTCCAGTAATCCATGTCCTTTGTTGACATGCCTTCAGCAAACTGTTTGCGGGCTTTCTTGTGTAGAGACTTCAGAAGAGGCTTCCTTATGGGGTGACAGCCATGCAGACCAATTTGATGTAGTGTGCGGCGTATGGTCTGAGCACTGACAGGCTGACCCCCCACCTTTTCAATCTCTGCAGCAATGCTGACAGCACTCCTGCGCCTATCTTTCAAAGACAGCAGTTGGATGTGACGCTGAGCACGTGCACTCAGCTTCTTTGGACGACCAACGCGAGGTCTGTTCTGAGTGGACCCTGCTCTTTTAAAACGCTGGATGATCTTGGCCACTGTGCTGCAGCTCAGTTTCAGGGTGTTGGCAATCTTCTTGTAGCCTTGGCCATCTTCATGTAGCGCAACAATTCGTCTTTTAAGATCCTCAGAGAGTTCTTTGCCATGAGGTGCCATGTTGGAACTTTCAGTGACCAGTATGAGAGAGTGTGAGAGCTGTACTACTAAATTGAACACACCTGCTCCCTATGCATACCTGAGACCTAGTAACACTAACAAATCACATGACATTTTGGAGGGAAAATGACAAGCAGTGCTCAATTTGGACATTTAGGGGTGTAGTCTCTTAGGGGTGTACTCACTTTTGTTGCCGGTGGTTTAGACATTAATGGCTGTATATTGAGTTATTTTGAGGGAAGAATAAATTTACACTGTTATATAAGCTGCACACAGACTACTTTTCATTGTGTCAAAGTGTCATTTTGTCAGTGTTGTCCCATGAAAAGATATACTTAAATATCTGCAGAAATGTGAGGGGTGTACTCACTTTTGTGATACACTGTATATATCGAGTTTCATCCCATATATATGAAGTTTCATTCCATATATATCAGTGTTTGCTATATATTTCCTATTACATTAGAATAGTAAGGAATTTGTAATTGCAACAATTTGCCGGGGAAAGTGGAGCCTTACTACAAGAAGTGTTGGGATGCCAATATTTAGGGCATGAATATTAATAAGCACACTATTTTAAACACTATAACTTAAATTGACCAAGAATTGCATTTGTTTACAGAGTCTACTTGACTTGCAAACAGCATCTTCATCGATGTGCTTGATACAAGACTTCAGCAACAATCCATGATGTCTAATTCTCCTTCTTATGATGCACCATGCATTTTAATAGGTCTTCAAAACCACACTGTTGCATTATGTTCAGAATGAGACCTGCTACTCTCATGTTGAAGTAACCATGGACTTATAACCATAAAAGACGTCACCTTGGCAGCGTATGTCTCTCTAAGATATTGGCATACACCTCAACGTCACACATTTACAGGTCATTTATACTATGATGACAAATGCACTGCAGTATCATGTCAGATCTAGGATTTTGTACATTTTGCTGATAAAAGCTTGAATGTTTCTGTTTGGCTTCACACAGAGAATACTGTGGAGGAGAAAGAGAATTGAAGAACTTCCCAAAACAAAAGCACATTTCTACTGTATTTCTACTGTGTCTGATAAGAACTAAGTTCTAAAGAACTTTGACATTTTAGCATAGAAATGATGTTTCGTTTTCTCATTTGCGAGTTCAGAGTTGCATTTGTTATTTCCCAGTGTACACCAGAGCCCATGTGGCTATATTTAACACAGAAGCATAATGGTTTCTTATACAAAAGTCACACACATCTAACAGTGGTTTCTGGCCTTGCCCTACACAGACTGAGATTTCTCATAAGTCCCTACATTTTTCCACAATGGTATTTACAGTAGATATTAAAAGACCTAAACTATTGAGAAATCTTCTTTTTGAGCTGATTGACGATTCTCTCATGACATTTGCACAAAGAAGCAGGCCATAATCTTTGCTTGAAAAGAGTGTGCCTTTGGTGGATCCTCCTTTTATACCCAATCATGATACTTTCACCCTTTCTGAAATGTTTAAAAATGGTATAATTTTGGCGCCCAGGTGGCGCAGCGGGATATGCCACTAGCACACCAGATCTGAGATTATGAACTCCTCGTTGCCACCGGTTGGCTGGGCACCACCTAGCGGGCTTAATTGGCAGTGCCTGCAGCGACTCTAACTGGCTACCATGTCTGCTAGGATGGGATGACCGGACTATTTGGGTCTTTAAATGCCATGTAGGGACTCTGATTAGCAGATAGAGGAGTCTGTGCAGAGTGCATGGGTGAAAAGAAAGGGTCCGCTAAGACTGCGCAAGTGTCAGAGGAGGCGTGAGCAGCAAAATTCCCTCCTCGAATGCAATCGGGGATCCCCAGCAGCGGAAGACAGATTGACTACGCCAAATCGGAAGAAAATGGGAGAAAATGCATGAATAAATAGAACCACCTCCTTGTTTCTACACTCACTGTCCTTTTTATCGGATTCACTTACCATATAGAAGCACTTTGTGGTTCTACAATTACTGACTGTAGTCCATCTGTTTCTCTGCATGTTTTGTTAGCCCCCTTTCATGCTGTTCTTCAATGGTCAGGACCACCACAGTGTAGGTATTATTTAGGTGGTGGATCATTCTCAGCACTACAGTGACACTGACATGGTGGTGGTGTGTTAGTGTGTGTTGTGCTGGTATGAGTTGATAAGACACAGAGCGCTGATGGAGTTTTTAAACACCTCACTGTCACTGCTGGACTGAGAATAGTCCACCAACCAAAAATATCTAGCCAACAGCGCCCCGTAGGCAGCGTCCTGTGACCACTGATGAAGGTCTAGAAGATGACCAACTCAAACGGCAGCAATAGATGAGTGATCGTCTCTGACTTTTTATCTACAGGGTGAACCAACTAGGTAGGAGTGTCTAATAGAGTGGACAGTGAGTGGACATGGTATTTAAAAACTCCAGCAGCGCTGCTGTGTCTGATCCACTCATACCAGCACAACACACACTAACACACCACCACTGTGTCATTGTCACTGCAGTGCTGAGAATGATTCACCACCTAAATAATACCTGCTCTGTGGTGGTCATGTGGGGGTCCTGACCATTGAAGAACGGAGTGAAAGCAGGCTAAAAAAGTATGTAGAGAAGCATATGGACTACAGTCAGTAATTGTAGAACTACAAAGTGATTCTATATATAAGTAAAGCAGATAAAGTGGACAATGTATGTAGAAACAAGGAGGTGGTTTTAATGTTATGGCTGATCGGTGTATACACTCACAGTTATCTTAAATACTAATAAACATAATGTAAACAATCATGTAAAGCATCTGCACATTTTTCTAAAGGCTGATGTGTTGAGCGCTGATTCAGGACTGACCTTGTAGCTGTTATGGGAAGGCTACGGACATGCTGTTCCTATTGACATGCTGTTCGGAGCATCTCCAGCTGACATGGCTCTCAGTGCCCATTACACATGACCTTACACCAAACAGACCGGGCAAGGTTATGAACACTCAGCTTTTTTTTAATCAAAGCACTTTCCACACTGCAGTAAAAGAGGGTGCATAAAAAAATTAAAACTTCTATAGCCAAAATTATGTGGACATCCTATTTCAAAGCCATAGGCATTTACATTTAAACTCTATGCTACTATAACAGTCATCTCATCATTTGTGAGGTCAGGGACAGTGTTGGATGAGAAGGTCTGGCTTGCAGTTGATGTTCCATGTCATCAGTGTGTTTAACTGGGCTAGGATTAAGGCTCTATGCAGGTCACAGAAAGTCACTTATCAAACCATGTTGTTATTGCTTCAAAAGCATCTAATTTATCATGTATTAATTCAAGATTCAGGAGGCTTTGTTGTAATTTTAGGTATATACAAGTACATATTGAAATGAAACAACTAAATACAGAACCTTCAATAAATAATAGGTATTTTTTAATAGACCTAAAGGCGTAAGTAAAGGCATATAGGACCAAAAAACAAGACTTTTATATTAAATAAACACCAGATTTTACTCTTCAGAAGTGCTGTCTACATATTTATTTATTTATTTTCCATGTAGTGTATCTGATACAGATTTTCTGTTATTGTTACTTTTTTTGTTTATATATTGTTTCCCCTCTTTTTTCCCCAATTTTGATCCCTCAGTCTAGTTGTGTCCAATTACCCTGAATGCGTCCTCTATTCTGATTCGACCCTTCACCGCTGACTGAAGACACCTCTCAACTGACATGCGTCCCCTCCGGTACGCACAGTCAGTACAGATAGTGCATTTTTCACCTGCACGAGTCGAGTTCATACACTTGTCGGGCACTGTGTACGGAGGGCCACACCCCATCAGCATTATTCCTCAGCCCTGTGCAGGCGCCATCAGTCAGCCAGCAGGGGCCGCAGTCGCACCAGTTATGAGGACCTATGATCCGACTTCTCTTACCCTCTAGCCCTGAACAACAGCCAATTGTTGTTCATGCAGCTGCCCAGCCTAGTCGGAGAGGCAGAGCTGAGATTCGATACGATGTATTCGAAACCCCAACTCTGGTGCGCTAGCGTATTTGACTGCTGCGGCACCTGATCGGCTCCATTATTGATACTTGACATTTTAACAGCACTGATTTCTTTCTTTCTTTATTGATTTATCTTTTAATTTTATTTTATTTATTTATTATTTTTTATATACCGTATATGTATATATATACAGTATATATATATATATTTTTTTTTTTTTTTTTCACAATACATTTACTGCTAGGCATCTTGGAGTGCCATGCAACCAAAACTCATTGCTGGTCAGTGTCTCTCCTGTAAATCGCTGCCGCTTACAAAATTATTACCTTTTGCTGAGGTATGTGGTGAATCTTCACGTCGTATAAGAATTTCAGCATATTGGACCATGGTGTACAGGTCTTTTCTCACATTGCACTCTGATAAATTATTCACAATGAAATAAGATGAAATAAGATGCTATTCCAAACTGTCTGACAGACCGACAGTGAAATAGAGGTGGTTTTCAATAAATGCATTGAATTTTATTTTAATTTTACATTTCAATTTTGCTCAAACATATAAAAAACGGGGCACATTTAACAGATAACAGATACAGGTTTTTTTTATATTATTATTTTTTATTTATATTATTATTATTATTATTAAACATGATATCATAAAATTATATCATAATTTATTTTTAAATATTGGCTCCTTCTAAATATTATAGCAAATACAGACAATGGTCTTTTTTATGTATTTATAAAAATATATATTACTTAGTACATATAAATACTTTTTTCCAGCTTACACATTCAATAGTTTATGGGCAATAAAACTAAAAATAAAAATCTAAGCTGTGGCCTTCTGCCATAAGCATTCAGCAGAAAACAACACACCTTGTATAACAATTAATCAATCGATAAATACATTAATTAATAAAATAAAATCAAGGCTTTCTAAATCTTTTTATTAAGTCTAGAGCAACAGAGGACATTTTTAATATTTGTACACATATAGAAATTAAAAATTAATATTTTACAGCCCTATTAATTAAAATGCCTGCCACTAGGACAATTCATATATTCATTTATTAATGTATTGTTTTACCACCACTTTACATTTACATTTTCAGCATTTAGCAGACGTTCTTCTCCAGAGCGACTTACAGATGTGCTTCCATAATAAACATTTCCTTACTGTAGTTTAATTAGACAACAGTCCAAGAACACAATTCTGCTAAAACTCTGTTAGAACCAAAGTTTTTTTTTTTTTTTTTTTTTTTTTTTTTTGGGACAATAAATAAAAGCATTAGTAAATAAGTACAAGTCAGCTTAAGTGCTTAGTAAAGAGGTGGGTTTTTGATCCTTCCACTTTATCCTATTCAGGGTCGCTGTGAGTTTGATCAGACAGGTCACCAGTCTATCACACGGCTTCAGAATTTAGTTTAGTCTGCACACTTGCTCATTTTTGAGATAATTTTTAATGTTAACAATGTTTGTAGAGCATTTCATTTGTATGTCTTGCTGATAACAATGCTGGCTAAAAGCAAACCCACTGTTCCTCAAATATTTTAGAGTAAACATAAAGAGTTTAAGGTAAAGTTGCCCAGTCTTACATGTTGTAAAGAAAAAATGTAAGTTAACGTTAATGGAAATTACGCCAAGTCCTTTAATCAGCTGTAGACAGCCTGAATAAATTTTGTGTACTCTAATCAGCCAAGTCTGGCATAGCTAATAAAAGTTAATTATAAGGTTGTATATATTGACCTACATTTTTATGCTTAATTAGCCTTTTGCCATTAACAAATCTTGTATGTCAATTTAGTACAAAATTAATTGTAAGAAAATTCTGAAAAGTCATTCCTCAGACACGCGCATTTTTACTAAAACAGCCAACTCAGTAAAAATTATAATGTTTACACACAGAAAAATCTATGAACAATTGAATTACATGGTTTTCTCCTTGTATATCAGAATATTTACCATAAGCGTATTGTGTACAGCAACTGCATAGATTTGAGGAAATAACTTTGTAAGCTCCACTTACCATATAGAAGCACTTTGTAGTTCTACAATTATTGATTGTAGTCCATCTGTTTCTCTACATACTTTTTTAGCCTGCTTTCAGCCAACAGCACCCCGTGGGCAGCGTCCTGTGACCACTGATGAAGGTCTAGAAAATGACCAACTCAAACATCAGCAATAGATGAGCGATCGTCTCTGACTTTACAGCTACAAGGTGGACCAACTAGGCAGGAGTGTCTATTAGAGTGGACAGTGAGTGGACACAGTATTTAAAAACTCCAGCAGCGCTGCTGTGTCTGATCCACTCATACCAGCACGACACACACTAACACACCACCACCATGTCAGTGTCACTGCAGTGCTGAGAATGATCCACCACCTAAATAATACCTACTCTGTAGTGGTCCTGGGAGAGTCCTGACCATTGAAGAACAGGGTGAAAGCAGGCTAAAAAGGTATGTAGAGAAACATATGGACTACAGTCAGTAATTGTAGCATTACAAAGTGCTTCTATATGGTAAGTGGAGCTAATAAAATGGACAGTGTGTTTAATGTTATGGCTGATCGCTGTTTATGACAAATAAAGACGTTCTAATATCTATTCTATTATTTTACATTATTATACAGGATTTGATGGGTCATTCTCTTTCTAAGTCAAAAATAATAGACAAAATTAACAAGATTAGTTGTACTTTTCATGTTCTATTTCATGTTTTATCTTAATGTACCAAATTATGGTTATGTTTTAAATAGTTAAGTCTTTAAAAAATGTTCCACCCTTTAAGATGATGTTCCATGATCTGAAGACCTAAAGAAGAAATATCAGAATGGTCTACATTTTCTTTTCCATTAGCATTTCCATTAGCAGCTACAGGGAATATTAAAAAAGGTTTCATCCATTATTAACCAAAAAGGGTTATATTTTAATTTACATTTTACCCTATCAGTTGAGAAAAGAGCGTGTTTTTATTTGTACAGCTTGGATGACAGTCTTGAATCAGATCACAATCAATTCCAAAGAGTTCACAGCGTATTCCAAGCGACTGTATCGGTGCCTAAACATACACAGATGGGTTATAATTAGTAGATCGCTTTAAGAAGTGCACCAAATGCAAATAGCCTGTGCTGAAGCGAATTATGCTCCATAATGAAGGAAAATAATCTCCATTTTTTTCTCACACAGTGAAAACATCTGACAGCAAACTACAGCCATAAACTGCAGAATGCAAATAGAACTGTATTGTTTGAATTTACTGAGCATGATTTCACACTAATTATTATTATTGTTATTATCATTATTGTTATTATTATTATTATTGTTGTTATTATTATTATTATTATTATTGTTATTAATAATAATAATAATAATAATAATAATATTTTATATTTATTTAATTTAATTAATTTATTTTTATTTATTTATTTTTTTACGGCAAGTTATAATCTCCCCACAAGTCGTGTGATTAGCATTTACACTTTGCATGTCAGTCCAGTTGACTCTGCAGATACAGCAGTTACAGCAGTTTCATACTTTACAACTTATTATAAAATGTATCAGACCTTTAATTAAATAACTTTTAAATTACATTTTATGATATTCTCTGAACAATAATTATCTGGTCTATGTTCTTTAAATATAAACATCTCACATAAAATATCCAAAGGGAAGTATAAACCCCCTTTTTAATACTTCTTTTAAGGCTTTTGGGTGCTGTTAATTTTTAAGCCAAAGTTTAAAATTTAAATATTAACAACCTGCCCCTACCTACCTACCTACCTTCCTTCCTTCCTTCTTTCCTTCTTTCCCTTCTTCCTTAATTTCTTCCTTCCTTCCTTCCATTATTCATTTATTTAAAGTCCTTCTCTCCGTCCTTCCTTCATTAAATGTTCTTCCTTATTTCCTTCCTTCCTTCCTTTATTTAATGTTCTTCCCTCAGTCTTTCTTTCCTTCCTTCCTTTATTTAATGTTCTTCCCTCCGTCTTTCTTTCTTTCCTTCCTTCCTTCATTAAATGTTCTTCCTTATTTCCTTCCTTTTTTTCCATTATTTAATGTTCTTCCTTCCTTCTTTCTTTCTTTCCTTCCTTCCTTCCTTCCTTCCTTCCTTCCATCATTCCTTCCTTCTGTCATTCCTTTCTTTCATCATTCCTTCATTCCTTCCTTTATTTGTTGTTCTTCCTTCCTTCTTTCCTTCCTTCCTTCCTTCCTTCCTTCCTTCCTTCCTTATATTATTCATTTATTTAATGTTCTTCCTTCCTTAATTTAATGTTCTTCATTCATTCCTCCCTTCATTTATTTCATGTTTCTCCATACCATTCCTTCCTTCCTTCCCTCCTTTCTTCGTCCCTCCCTCCTTAATTTATTCCTTACTTCTTTCTCTCTTTCCTTCCTTCTTTCCTCCCTCCCTCCTTCCTGCCCTCCTTAATTCCTTCCTTCCTTCCTTCCTTCCTTCCTTCCTTCCTTCCTTCCTTCCTTCCTTCCTTCCTTCCTTAATCTATTCCTTCCTTCCTTCCTCCCTCCCCCTTTTCTTCCTTCCTTTATTTAATGTTCCTTCATACCTACAACACACATACATCCATGAATTTTATTTCATTGCATAACTGAACAAGACATTGTATGTGTTCCTCTACCAACATCTAACTGAACTAACTTTGCTACCTAGAGACATTTGTAATGCTAAATGAGGTAAAGGAATTAATGAGATACCACCAGCTTGTTCTCTTACCAGCAGGAAATTGGCTCCAAATGATAAACTTTGATAAATGATAATCTGCAGGTAACATTAAATAAAGATTCATCATATCAGGCAATTTACCTTTCTTCCTCAAAAGTTGTTGTGTTTTGTAATGCTTTACAGTGCACCTAAATCACAAAAAGTGGTTGAGTTAGCATAGCCAATAGCCAACAGACAATCAGCAGTTTCTGACCCACATCAACCAGCCCACAAATACCAAATTTTTTTTTTCCATTCATAATTTTAATGTTAATGTTAACTGAGGGCTGCACAGTGGCCTCATAGTAAGAAGGTACTGGGTTTGATTCCCAGAACTAGTGACCTCTTTAGAGTTTTTCCTGCATTTTGCCCAGTGAATCTGACCCACCACGACCCTTAGATACAATGGTTGTAAAACAGACAAAGAGTAAATTAATGTTAACTAAGGCTCTAGAGCCATGTCTGTTTTTGTTTATGCACTGTACTGCTGTCATATATCTAACTGATTGAAAAATTGGACCTGACAGGACCTGTAAAACTTGTCATAATTGATGGAACCATGAATTCTGCACTCATCACAAAATCTGACCTAAAGCTCAAGCGCAGCTGGGTTATGCACCATGATCCAAAGCTTGCAAGCAAGTCCACCTCTGAACAAAACTCAACATACACAAACTAAGGTTTTGGATTGGCTGAGTCGAAGTCCTGGCTTGAATCCCATGATGCTTTGGCAAAACCAGACAGTCTATGCTATAAAACCCTCCAATGTAGCAAACGTTTGATTGCAATTGTAACTGCCAAGGGAGGCACACCACGGGTTTTTAGGATTGAGGGGGCAATTACTTTTCAGATGATAAGTGATATGGGTTTTAAATAACCTTTTAATATATGGAATGATGCATTTTGTGTTTACTTCTGCTTTCTATATGTTATATTAATGTTATATTATGTTATCTACATTTACATTACATTAACATTTTAGACATTTAGAAGACGCTTTTATCCAAAGTGACTTACAGTACTGTGACAGTATACTGTCTAAGCAATTGAAGGTTAAGGGCCTTGCTTAATGTCCAAACAGTGACAGCCTGGCCATGGTGGGGCTTGAACCAGCAACCTTCTGATTACTAGTTCAGTACCTTAACCGCTAGGATACAACTGCCCTGGGCGCATTCCAGATCTAACACGGTTTTTAAGCCGGATGCCCTGACACCCTGACACAACCGTCCTTGTGTTCACTGCCCACAGTAGTACATTGCAATGCATTACAACAATGGTTTAAACTTCAAATATAAAGAAGGACTATTGATCTAGGTGCGTGAGAAAATCCACATCATTAATCTTATTTACCCATCAGATTCAGATTGACAATATCCTCCTCATACTCAGATTACACACGTCCATGCTTATTGTTCATAAGCTTTTTTTTAGCTTTTTCCATGGTGAAATGTTTGTGTGAAAGTAAAAGGGCCAGTTGTCTCATAAAAATAAAAATAGGGAAAAATCCTGTCAGCAGAGCTGTAAAATCAGTGATCTGTTTTGTTACTTAATGAGTTCCTGGAGGAGCGAAAGATAAGTTTGAATTGCCAACACTCCTCCTATTAACACTCTGTTTTTGCTGCCCTGATTCAGCCTTTTTTTCCGAAGGCAAATAAGACAATGTTTTCTAAATCAATCTCCGGTACATACAAACAAAGCCAAGAAAAATGAATTAATAATAAAATGCCAATGTCATAACACAATAACTCAGGTAGGTGTACATTAGCATAGTTTTATACACTTTGGATTATGTTTCAACAAGCAATTGGAAATCTTTTCTAAAAATAAAAAAAAATAAAGGATAAAAAATAAAGCAAAATAATGAAAAAAGCAAAACCTTCTGGTCAGAGCCGGCCTGTGGCTTAAGTGGTATAGGTGAATAACATGGGGAATCAAGGGGAAAAAACCTTATTATTATTATTATTATTATTATTATTAATGTAATTATCATTATTGCTATTATTATTATTATTACTATTATTATTATTATTAATTTAATTATCATTGTTGCTATTATTATTATTAATAATAATAATAATAATAATTTTATTATCATTATTGTTATTATTATTAATTTTATTATCATTATTGTTATTATTATATTAATGTTAGCATTATTTTTTTTTTTTTTTTATTATTATTACTATTTTTAATTATTTTTTATTTATTTGTTTAATTTTTATTATTTCTATATGTTATTTAAAAAAGCCCTCAGCATCATAACTTCATAATCTAATAACATAAACCCTAATATTTTCCGTGATGTGTGCGCTACCCATCTGGTATCCCTCATCCCATCAAACCCCCTTTACATGCTCTTGTTAGTTTACCTGCCTGTGAGGGAGGGGCACCCCTAGGGAGTGAGTGACAATGTAATTAACAGTAAACGCAAAGATTAGCTAACAACATAGCAGCCCCCAGTCAATATGTCAAAAAAGGCTAAAGCCCTCTGTTGCCCAAGGTAAGACAGAGGTAATGTAATGTGATGAATAAATACTGCACTTTATCTGTTGCGTAGCTGTAGTTATCATCAGATGCTTGAAGCAAAGTTACTAGCTTGAACATTATTTAACAAGTAGCTACCCAGATAGTAACAGAATGTTGTTGGTGAACATCGTTACTCTTGCACATCATATTACACTGTCAGAACAACGTTAGTCTGTGTTTGGCTTCACATTCAGAAAAAGTGCTAACAGCAAGTGCTAACAAGTTTCTGACACCTCTTTTGTGGAATCTTTGTCCATTCTTCTCACGGAAAAGCTTCCAACTCATTGAGGTTCAATGACTTTTATGCTAAAACAGCTTTTTACCCAAATCCCAAAGATTTTCTATGATATTTAGATCATGAGACTGAGAAGGTCACTTTGAAATATTCCCTAGGATCAAGCTTAGGTTGACTTGATAGTGTGCTTAGAGTCACTGTTTATGAATCTAATTATAATTCATGTATTCATTTCTGTTTTACTACCACCTTATCCTGGTCAGGGTTGTTGGACAGTTTGCCAGTCCATTACAGTGCAGACAAACACACACACACACACACACACACACACACACACACACACACATAAATCCCATGATGTTTTAACAAAACCTTAAACAGACAGTCTATGCTGGAAAACCCTCCAATGTGGCAAATGTTTGATTGTAATTGTAACTGCCAAGGGTTGCACATCCAGGTATTAAAATCTGAGGAGACAATTACTTTTCAGATAAGTGATACAGGTTTTAAATAAATCTTGTTCTTTAATATCTGGAAACACACTGGACAGTTTGCCAGTCCATTACAGGGCAGACAAACACATACACACACATTTACATACATGTGACAGTTAATATTCGTCCTCAAAATGCTTTGGGGTGCCCAGGTGGCGCAGCGGGATATCCCCCTAGCACATCAGCGCCGAGATTCTGAACTCCTCTGTTCGAAACTCGTCGTTGCCACCGGTCGACTGGGTGCCATCTAGCGGGCATAATTGGCAGTGCTTGCAGCAGACACGGTTCTGCTAGGGCGGGATGACCGGACTATGTGGATGGGGTCTTCAAATGCTGTGTAAGGACCCTGATTGGCAGATAGAGAGGCGCCTGTGTAGAGTGCATAGATGAAAAAGGGTTCCGCTAAGGGCTGCACCCTGGTTGGAGGAGGCGTGAGCAGCAATATACCCACACACACACATAAATCCCATGATGTTTTAACAAAACCTTAAACAGACAGTCTATGCTGGAAAACCCTCCAATGTGGCAAATGTTTGATTGTAATTGTAACTGCCAAGGGTTGCACATCCAGGTATTAAAATCTGAGGAGACAATTACTTTTCAGATAAGTGATACAGGTTTTAAATAAATCTTGTTCTTTAATATCTGGAAACACACTGGACAGTTTGCCAGTCCATTACAGGGCAGACAAACACATACACACACATTTACATACATGTGAGGTAGAGTAGCGTCAGTTAACCTGACTGCATGTTTTGGACTTGTGGAAGGAAACCGGAGCACCTGGAGGAAACCCATGCACACCCATGCCCATCCAGGGATTTAAACCCAGGCCCTTTTTGCTGTGAGACAGCAGCACTACCCACTGAGCAGCCATGTTGCCCGTTTAATCATCACAAATGTTTAATTTAACCACAGAAGACATAGACAGTTAATATTCGTCCTCAAAATGCTTTGGGGTGCCCAGGTGGCGCAGCGGGATATCCCCCTAGCACATCAGCGCCGAGATTCTGAACTCCTCTGTTCGAAACTCGTCGTTGCCACCGGTCGACTGGGTGCCATCTAGCGGGCATAATTGGCAGTGCTTGCAGCAGACACGGTTCTGCTAGGGCGGGATGACCGGACTATGTGGATGGGGTCTTCAAATGCTGTGTAAGGACCCTGATTGGCAGATAGAGAGGCGCCTGTGTAGAGTGCATAGATGAAAAAGGGTTCCGCTAAGGGCTGCACCCTGGTTGGAGGAGGCGTGAGCAGCAATATACCCACCTCGACTGCAATCGGGGATCCCCCAGCAGCGGAAGACAAACTGACTATGCTAAATTGGGAGAAAATGCATAAATAAAATAGACAAAAATGCTTTGGAACAGTATTTATGTAAATACTGTGAACAAGGTCAAGATTGCCATCCCCACTTTATCACTGACCACCTTCAAGCTTGACCATAGAGAGTATTTTAATGGTCATAATCCTAGTCCTTTTTGCACCAGACAAACCGCTGATCCATGTGGCCAAACAGTTCCAGTTTTGATTCGACACTCGATAGGATTGTGTCCCAGAACTCTGCAGGCCTTTCCTTTTATCATATACCTGCTGACCTTTTCTGTGCTTCTTGGTCAAGAGGCTGCATCGTGAAGTCCGACAATTAAGTCCTTGTTGTTTAGTGACCTTCTTATGGCTGTCACTGACACATCTGTTCCTTCCTTTATCAGGTCAGCCTTTAAGTCTTTTGCAGTAACACAAGGTTTTTGTGATGTTGTTTTTGTAAAATTGCAAAGGCCTTTGACGTCATTTAACTGTAGCATTGTCTACTAATTCTGACATTAGTCACTAACCATGTTGACAGAGGGAAATTCTTTTAAAAAGAGTTTTGTGGTTTAAATCATTTTACAGTTATGTTTGGACTTTCCAAGTCAGATCGCTGTACAGTTCACACTACACGACTGGATCTCTTGCAATCGGGAGTCTTTTAAGTCGACTGATCGGTGATAGGGGATTACACACTACACAATCTATCACAGGGAGGAATTGCATGCGAGTCTGTCTGGTCTCCCAAACTACATATTGTCACAAAAACACATGCTAGAAGTGATGAGGGGTGTAATGATACTCTTGTGCAACAATAAGCAAGCGATCAAAGTTGTTTGTGCGCTGATGTGCAGCATAAAAGCAAAGAGGACAAATAAATGAATCTGAGTGGATTGGGCTACACGACCAGCTGGGATTGTTTGTTCTGTAGTAAGTTGGAGGTTAATACATATTTTTTGCAATGCAGCATGGGCATTATGGTTTGGCGTGGATGATAAGATCACAAATACAGTAAAGCCTGTGTGTGTGCTGATGTATTCTGATAGAAACTATATTATGCCCCTGTCCCACGTTTTTACACTCCTTCCCCGGGTTTCCCCTCACCCCGTATCTTACGTTCTTATTGGCTGTAATTCGACATAGCACTCGTTGCCACTCGCCAGAGATGTTCAGAAGTCACAAAATACAAGTCCGAGTCAAGTCACAAGTCTTTCATCCAACCATTAGCGCCAATTCTGTAGGAGCGTTTCATTTACACTAGCTGTTCCAGTGAAGTGCACTAAGTAGGGTATCCCACCATTTTAAGTGAGATTCCAAAGGTAGGAAGCGACACTTCATCAATATACCGGAAGCTGGCTGGAACATTTACCCATTGTGTGCGTTGCAAGTTAAAACGGCTGGAGCGTTAATAATAGAGAGCAGAATATGACACGATTAGAATATAATATATAATTAATTGTCACAGGTAACTAATGTTAACACATGCTGACGCTAGGGACTCTTGTTGTGCACGAGTCATTTTTTGCAAGTCATGAGTCCGAGTCATTTGAAACGAGTCAGAGTCAAGTCTGAAGTCACTTACATGTGACATCTCTGCCACTCGCAACCTGCTCACAACACCTTTCACACTACAGGATTTTGAATCTGCGACTGGTTCAGATATTTAACATGCTTGATATTTTTCTTGAGTCTGCGAGTGCTCGGTGAGTCACTCGGATCGAGTCGTTAAACAGTTCACACATAGCGATTGAGAGACGAGTTTCTAGCCCCGAGCGAGCTTCCGAACTACGACCAGTTGGCAAGCAAAATCAGGGCGAAAATCGTGTAGTGTGAACTAGCCTTTATTGTACATAGTGTCAAGCGTAGTGTGAAATTTTCATGCTTGGGAACAGGTGCATTGTAGAAAAGATCTTAAAATTCTTAAATATTGGATATAATTGCATGTTCAAAAACCCAAGATGAACCACAAAACTAGTTTAGAAATGGCTTAATTAGTGTAAATCTTGTCAAATTTCCGACCTCATACATATATACTGTATATACAGTGTATCACAAAAGTGAGTACACCCCTCACATTTCTGCAGATATTTAAGTATATCTTTTCATGGGACAACACTGACAAAATGACACTTTGACACAATGAAAAGTAGTCTGTGTGCAGCTTATATAACAGTGTAAATTTATTCTTTCCTCAAAATAACTCAATATACAGCCATTAATGTCTAAACCACCGACAACAAAAGTGAGTACACCCCTTAGTGAAAGTTCCTGAAGTGTCAATATTTTGTGTGGCCACCATTATTTCCTAGAACTGCCTTAACTCTCCTGGGCATGGAGTTTATCAGAGCTTCACAGGTTGCCACTGGAATGCTTTTCCACTCCTCCATGACGACATCACGGAGCTGGCGGATATTCGAGACTTTGCGCTCCTCCACCTTCCGCTTGAGGATGCCCCAAAGATGTTCTATTGGGTTTAGGTCTGGAGACATGCTTGGCCAGTCCATCACCTTTACCCTCAGCCTCTTCAAAAAAGCAGTGGTCGTCTTAGAGGTGTGTTTGGGGTCATTATCATGCTGGAACACTGCCCTGCGACCCAGTTTCCGGAGGGAGGGGATCATGCTCTGCTTCAGTATTTCACAGTACATATTGGAGTTCATGTGTCCCTCAATGAAATGTAACTCCCCAACACCTGCTGCACTCATGCAGCCCCAGACCATGGCATTCCCACCACCATGCTTGACTGTAGGCATGACACACTTATCTTTGTACTCCTCACCTGATTGCCGCCACACATGCTTGAGACCATCTGAACCAAACAAATTAATCTTGGTCTCATCAGACCATAGGACATGGTTCCAGTAATCCATGTGCTTTGTTGACATGTCTTCAGCAAACTGTTTGCGGGCTTTCTTGTGTAGAGACTTCAGAAGAGGCTTCCTTCTGGGGTGACAGCCATGCAGACCAATTTGATGTAGTGTGCGGCGTATGGTCTGAGCACTGACAGGCTGACCCCTTACCTTTTCAATCTCTGCAGCAATGCTGACAGCACTCCTGCGCCTATCTTTCAAAGACAGCAGTTGGATGTGACGCTGAGCACGTGCACTCAGCTTCTTTGGAAGACCAACGCGAGGTCTGTTCTGAGTGGACCCTGCTCTTTTAAAACGCTGGATGATCTTGGCCACTGTGCTGCAGCTCAGTTTCAGGGTGTTGGCAATCTTCTTGTAGCCTTGGCCATCTTCATGTAGTGCAACAATTCGTCTTTTAAGATCCTCAGAGAGTTCTTTGCCATGAGGTGCCATTTTGGAACTTTCAGTGACCAGTATGAGAGAGTGTGAGAGCTGTACTACTAAATTGAACACACCTGCTCCCTATGCACACCTGAGACCTAGTAACACTAACAAATCACATGACATTTTGGAGGGAAAATGACAAGCAGTGCTCAATTTGGACATTTAGGGGTGTAGTCTCTTAGGGGTGTACTCACTTTTGTTGCCGGTGGTTTAGACATTAATGGCTGTATATTGAGTTATTTTGAGGGAAGAATAAATTTACACTGTTATATAAGCTGCACACAGACTACTTTTCATTGTGTCAAAGTGTCATTTTGTCAGTGTTGTCCCATGAAAAGATATACTTAAATATCTGCAGAAATGTGAGGGGTGTACTCACTTTTGTGATACACTGTACATACCCTTACATTCTGTTTAGGGTCTCAGAGACCCAGAAGCCTTATAAAATATCCTTACTTTTGTTTTGTTTTTTAATCTGCTTGATATTTAACGTTTCTAATTTTTATGAAAACTGCAAATAAATAAAATATTTTAATGATATTGTGTTCCAAACACCCCCGTATTTATACACTTCTGTTTCAGCTAGAATACTTGATTAAAGACATGAGATTTTTATATGGCTTTAGTTTCTGTCTTGTGTTAGGGGAAAGTAAAGTCAGTAAAGTCAACGTCAGCACAACACAAGGGTTAAAAATATGTGGACATGAGAAGTGTAAAGACTAAACTTTAAACTGCCCCTACAAAGCCAACGTATATAAAAATATTAATCAGGCTTAATAGTGCAGCTTTCAGAATCAAAGGCATTGAAACTGTAATAACTAGAATGCTGCTGTAATAGGAATTTGAGGTTATAGTTAAGACACATGAAAGCAACCAGGGGAGAAATTAATAGAAGCCAAGGTGGTGAAACTGATACGCTGTAAAATGAATGTATGTAATTGCTGTTTTAACTGCTACAAAAGGCAAAGTTTAAAACACCAGGAATTATTTAGCCCTCGTGTGTCACACCTTTTCTCCTATTCTCAGGCTGCTGCACACACACACACACACACACACACACACATATGCCAGAGTTTGATGTGTTAAAGAGCTTACTGTCAAATGATGAAATGCAAGGTGGTTAGGCATGAAAAATAGAGTTGAGTACAGTGCTGCACTCTTCACAGAATCCATTATGCTATTGATGTTAAAGCGTTCATGTAGTGGAAAATGATTGTTTCTGCTTTTTTGAAAAAGGTGTGCCACAAAACTAAATGGTCACCCCTTCTAATATGAGAGTAGTTTCTGCTAGTTATTGCTAGCATTTATTGTATAAAATAAATTACAAATGATGCTTGTAGTTTAGTGAGGAAGAATTCCAGTGGTCTGAGATTGTCTCATCCAACATCCAAACCTGACCTCACAAATGCTTTTTGACTGACAAATTCCCACAAAGATGCTTCAAGATTTTTCCAGATAAGCGATAAGTGGGGTTGGGAACTAAAGACGTATGGATGTATTGTATATTATACAACAGGTAGTTCCGACCTTACAATCTGATTGGTTGAGAAGCGTTCTAAACGTGCTGATATTCGTGATAACAGCACGGTCTTTTCACACCACAATGGTATTACTCCGCTGACGCGTTGCCATTAACGACAAGCTTCATGCACACAAACGCGCACGCAGGCAACACAGCCTTTTTTTCCCGGTCGCGTTTTAAATCCGTTATCTGATATACAATCTAGCGCACTGTGTAGGGAACATAACCAATTGTCTAATTCACTATCTAGTGCACTATGTAGGGAACATATATCCATGATCTGATACACAATCTAGTGCACTATTTAGGGAACATTAATGTGTTTGTAACGCGAACAGTTAATTAAACCAGTTAGCAGCTCCTAGTAGTTCTGTTTTCATCCATAGTCTTTGGTGTGTGCGAGAGGTTTTTTTATTTCTTTTTTTCCCTTCGGAGGTTCTTGTTTTCTTCTTCTTCTTGTTCTTACCTCCCTGAAATGAGTTTTTGCAACTTGGGATGTCTGCTTTGTAGTGTTAAACTTTATATTCGTTGTGGAACTACTTTTTGGCGGAAGGTATTGTCAATATTAAAGCATATTTAATATGAAATTCAGGGCTTCTTTGATTTATTTTCTTTCTTTATTTTGTAAAAACTGTTGTATAAAAGCAATAGAACACTCGAGGTCGTGTGTTATCGCGAATAACATCACGGCTGTGATGATCTACGGCACTCACCTTCGGTTCGTGCCTGCGACCAAATCACAGCCGTGATGTTATTCGCGATAACACACTCCCTCTTGTGTTCTATTGCTTAAGTATAGTATAGTGAGGTCACTGTTGGTGGCATGGCAACTCGGTGGTTAGCACTGTCACCTCACAGCAAGAAGGTCCTGGCTTCGATTCCCGACCCTGGTGCTCTCTGTGTGGAGTTTGCATGTTTTCCTGTGTCTGCGTAGGTTTCCTCTGGGTGCTCCGGTTTCCTCCCACAGTCCACAGACATGCAGTCAGGTTAATAAGAGATACTACATTTTCCCTAAGTGTGTGTAAATGTTTGTATGTGTGTTAGCCCTGTGATGGACTGGTGACCTGTCTTGTACCTTTCGCCTTGGTAAAACAGACCCACTGGCCCAACTTGTTTTACAACCCCAAATCAGAAAAAGTTGGGACAGCATAAAAAACATAGAGTTTCTTACATTTACTTTGACTTTTATTTGATTGCAGACAGGATGAACCTGAGATATTTCATGTTTGGTCTGGTTAACTTAGTTTCATTTATTAATAAACATCCATTCCTGCATTTAAGGCCTGCAACACATTCCAAAAAAAGTTGGGACAGTAAAGCATTTACCACTTTATAATGTTGCCATTCCTTTTCACCACACTTAAAATACGTTTTGGCACCGAGGATATCAAGTGATTTAGTGTTTCAGCTTTTATTTTGTACCATTCTTCCTGCAAACATGTCTTAAGATGTGCATCAGTACGGGATAGTCGTTGTCGCATTTTTTCGTTTCAAAATTCTCCACACATTCTCTGTTGGGGACAGGTCAGGACTGCAGGCAGGCCAGTCCAGTACCCGTACCCTCTTCTTCCACAGCCATGCCTGTGTAATGTGTGCAGCATGTAGTTTTGCATTGTCTTGTTGATAAATGCATGGACGTCCCCGGAAAAGATGACGTCTTGAAGGCAGCATATGTTGCTCTAAGATCTCAATGTACGTTCCTGCATTAATGCTGCCATCACAGAAGTGTAAATGACCTTTGCCAAGGGCACTGACACAGTCCCATACCATGACAGACCCTGGCTTTTGGACTTGTTGTCTGGATGGTCCTTTTCATCTTTGGTCTGGAATGACGCTGCTTTTGTACCAAACCATGATTATAATCACCTGTTGACATCATCTGTTTGGAATCACATCATTATTTAGTTTTCACCTCAACACTAGCCATTAATTGCCCTCGTCCCAACTTTTTCTGGAATGTGTTGCAGGCCTGAAATGCAGAAATCATGAAATACTTTGGGTTAAAACTGTCTGCAATTAAATAAAAGTCAAAGTAAAGTAAGGAACACTGCATTTTTATTTATTTATTTATTTTTTTTATTTTTGAGTTTTCCATACTGTCCCAAGTATAATACTAATAATAATAATAATAATTTGGATAAATATATCAATTAAAGTAGCACATTACTGTAGCAGGGGCTGCCTGTTTCCAATCAGCTACAGTATGTTCCACATACGTAGCTAAGCAAATACCCTACATAGGCAAAATAAAGCCTAATCTCAACACCTTCCACAAGTTAAGACTAAAGACTCAAGATGATTAGACTCACCTTATTATGCATGCAGTTCCATCCTTGTAAATCTATAATCATTAATATCTGCCCTGCCATTTCTTATTGAGCATTTTAGGCCCTGTGAGGCTCACTTATCCTTGTTAACTCCACCTCTGCAAGCGTTGCAAAAACTGAAATCTCTGGAATGAGTCTCTCTAAAATACTTTCACACTTACACCAGGCTGATTTGCAGTGTCTGCATTGCTCCGACGTTCATACCTGTGAATATTTCATTAGTTTCAGAGCGACTGGGACCAATGTATTTAATTTCTGCCTCTATGATATCTATAAATAATATATACAATTGTCTTTTTACTATCGATTCAGAGGTCAAAAAATAATGCAGGAGACAAAATGAGACTCTGGATTGTTGAAACGTAAAACTCATTAGGAAGCGAATTGACCTTGCTCTAATTTGAAACTTATGATACCCAGAGTTGCACTTTAGTGTGAATTAATTATGGCATTGATTTAATCAGGGAGAAATTTTTCGATTAAATTTCAGTGCTAGCTTTTTGTTTGTGCCCTCATAAATGCTTCTTTTGTAATTTCCTCGTCTTAATTACACAGGCATTGAAATTCAGTAAGGATGTGAACCAGGGGTGGGACAATATAGTATCAATCGTATAGGGTTTAAAAATATCAATGACTATCAGCGCATATCGAAAAGCAACAACCCTGACATACCCCAAACTAGAAGTAAATACCTAATTTAACTCTTAATCTGCAACTCATGAATTTCCCTGCATAAATGACTAAACAAAAAATGATAGGGTGGCTAATGTAAGGAATTTTTAGACCTATTGTTAGACCTGAAAAGCACACTGTTTTACCTGAAGTCCTCTTATCATGATGCCTGAAATGATGACTTCTTGGTCATTTGTGACAACCCACACGTTGGGCAGCAAGGTGGCTTAGTGGGTAAAACTGTCACCTGACAGCAAGAAGGTCCTGGATTCAATCACCAGGTGGAGCGGTCCAGGTCCTTTCTGTGTCCTTCTGTGTAGGTTTCCTACGGGAGCTCCGGTTTCCTCCCACAGTCCAAAGACATGCAAGTGAGGTGAATTGGAGATACAAAATTGTCCATGACTGTGTCTGACATTAAATTCTTAAAACTGATGAATCTTGTGTAACCAGTAACCACCCGTGCTGTCATGAATGTAACCAAAATGTGTAAAACATGACGTTAAAATCCTAATTAAATACAACCCCAAATCAGAAAAAGTTGGGACAGTATGGAAAATGCAAATAAAATAAAAATGCAGTGCAGAAGGGCATTTACTTTGACTTTTATTTGATTGCAGACAGTTTAAACAGTTTTAAAAAATATTTCATGTTTTATCTGCTCAACTTCATTTAATTTATTAATAAACCTTCATTCCTGCATTTCAGGCCTGCAACACATTCCAAAAAAAAGTTGGGATGGGGGCAATTAGGGCTAGTAATGAGAAAAATAAATAAATAATGATGTGATTTTAAACAGGTGATGTCAGCAGGTGATGGTAATCATGGTTTGGTACAAAAGCAGCATCCAGGAAAGGCTGAGTCTTTGATGAGCAAAGATGATCAGAGGATCTCCAGTTTGTCAACAAATGTGTGAGAAAATGATTGAAATGTTTAAAAACAATAAACCTCAAAGAAATATTGGAAGGGATTTGCATATTTCTCCCTCTACAGTGCATAATATCATTAAACCATTCAAGGAATCAGGAGGCCAAAGGTGCAAGCTTAAACTGAATGCCTGTGATCCTCGATCCTTCAGACGGCACTGAATCAAGAACCGCCACTCACCAATAGCTGATATAACCACATGTGTGAGGGATTACTTTGTCAAACCCTTGTCAAGCACTACAATACAGAGTTACATGCACAAATGTCACTTAAAACTTAAAACTTTTTTAAAAAAAAAAAGCGAAAAAGAAGCCTTATGTTAACCATGTCCAGAAGCGGCATCGACTTCTCTGGGCTCTGAGGCATCTAGGATGGACCATCCACACAGTGGAAACGTGTATTGTGGTCAGATGAATCAGCATTCCAGGTATTTTTTGGATAAAATGGATGATGTGTGTGGACCAGGATGAAAAGGACCATCCAGACTGTTATCAGCAACAAGTCCAAAAGCCAGGGTTCGTGTCAGTGCCCTTGGCAATTCGGATTTCCACTAAATAAACAGTAAATGTAAGAAACTCTGTTTTTTTATTATTTGCTTTTCCATGCCGTCCCAACTTTTTCTGATTTGGGGTTGTAGATAAATAAACCACCCAAGAGTTTCAGTAAAAGTTCAGCTTCTTTTAAATGGCTCTACTGATTTGATTTTTAAGGGCTGCATTTATAGCATATAAGAAACATTACCAAATAAGTATCTACAAAGTTGAATCAGTTCATCTGGCCACAAGTTTGTTGTAGAGATACATCACACATCCAAGTGAGTCATCTTAAACAATAATAATGTAATAACTTTAATTTACTTTTTGAATTAAGAAAACAATATATTTAAACCATCCATGTGCTGCTAGAATAGTCTCCAACATGACCCTAAAAAGACAAAATTTATTTATTTAGTATCTCTTGATGCATGCTTAATAATCCAAATGGATGAGTGACGAAACTTATCTCTACAACTACCTTGTGTCCAGATGAACTAATTCAACTTTGTGGATTTGTGTACTTGGATTATTGAGCATGCATCAAGAGATACTAAATAAACACATTTTGTTTTTTTTAAGGTCATGCTGGTGAATGGCTCAAATGTATTGTTTTCTTAATTCCAAAAGTAAATGAAAGTTATTACAGCATTAATATTTAAGATGACTAATTTATAATAAATAACACAACTGTGTGCTCAAACCTTGCGGCAAAGATTTTGTAATCCCCTTTCCTCTTTAACTCAAAGAAAAAAATAGGTTTTGAAGAATCCTGACCTTAACCCTACTGAACACTTTTGGAAGAAATAGGAACACTGACAGCAAGGTTGGCCTTCTCATCCAACATCAGTGCTAACTTACATATTTTCTTACTATTGCAATTGCTCTTTTTTTCTTTCTCCCTTTTAGCGCGTCCAATTGCCCAATTGCGTCATGCTTCCTCTCCACCAATGCCAATTGCTGCTCTGATTGAGGAGAACGAAGCTAACCCACGCCCCCTCCGACACGTGGGCAGCATGCCGTACGCATCTTATCACCTACACTTTGATGAGTGCAGTGCAGCTCAGCGTTGTGTATGGAGAGACTCACCCTGAGAGCACACCTTTCTCATCTCTGTGCAGGCGCCATCAATCAGCCAGCAGAGGTCGTAATTGCACCAGTCATGGGAGAGAGACCCCATTCGACTTAGTCCCGCCCATATCTGAACAACAGGCAAATCGTTGTTCATGTGGCCGCTCAGCCTTAGCCGGCAGGCAGAGCTGAGATCCGATACGATGTATTTGAGATCCCAGCTCTGGTTCCAGTGTGTGTTTTGCTGCCTTCAAGTCATGTCAGAAATATCGTATTTACGAGATGAGGGCACATGAACGGCAACTCAGTGTCGTATTTACCAGTGGAAAACTTGGATTTTTCGATGAGCCCTGAGTTTCCGATGTGGGGGCGTGTCATTAACAAAACGTCATGACGACTGCCAGTATGGATGCTGCCCCTACAGTAAATGGTAAAAGTTTTGAGCTTATTAGCGGTAGTTTTGCATGTTAAATGTAAAGTTCAAGCTTGTATACATTTTGTACGTTACAAAATGACTCAGCGATATGCGAAAAAAATGCAATATTCCAACATAATATTCTAATGTGATTCAATGATTCTAACAGGATAAAACATTACTCACTGAATGTGTCTCCTCTTCACTTCATTTTCTTTCAGTAAGGCAAAATAGAGTTCCTGTTTTTGATTAAAGCATAAACAAAAGGAGTTTTGTCATGGCGTCCATTTTCACCCGACCAAAAACCACTTGAACGCACATCATGTTGTAATTACGACCTCCGAACTCGTGAGTAGGAACTTCCGAGGAGAATTTGAAGGCAGCATTTTTACTGCTGCACCACCTGAGTGGCCCCAATTGCTCTTTTAACCAACTGGGCAACATTCTCACTAACACACTCCAAAATCATATGGAAAGCCTCTCCAGAGGAGTGTAGAATGTTATGAAAAAAAAGTATAATATATTAATTCCAATTGTTTAAGAATAAGAAGCCCAACAAACTCATGGTAAAGTGTCCACATATTTTCCGCCATAAAGTGTACCCTTGCATTTAGTACAATCTTAGCACAAATGACACACCAGAGTCTAAAAATGATACTCTTTCGCACCAATTATTATAGGATTCAGAGTGTACTTGCATGTTCCTTTGGGGTGTGGATGCATCTTCACCGTCTAAGCTCTTAAAGCTTTTAATTTATTGATTCCATTGCTCTTCTCTGTGCCACCACCACTCATGTATTTGCATTACACAAAGCTAGGTCTACTTAAGCAAAAAGCAAAGCTCTGTAGAAAAGCACATTCAGTTCTTAGAGCAACGTGTTCTAGTTGTGTTAAAACTCACTTGCCAGAGCAATTTTTATTTTATAAATCTTACTGTGGCAGTCTACAGTTAGATGTCAATTATTATTATTTTAACTGATTCGAAGCTACTTAATTAAGATGTCTAGAGAACTGATCAAAAAGCAAGCTTAATATTCAAAATTCAAAATCAAAAAATAAAATAAAAATTATTTTAATTTTTAATTTATTTTAATTCTGTCTCAAGAGAGGAAATTTTCCTCAGTCTCTGTTCAAACCATTTTCTTATTTATTTTGGTTTTGTTTATGATGGCTGTCACATCCACATTAGTCGCAAGCTTGCTGGGATTCTGATGATTGGCCCCCATGGCATCAAGTCTGTTATCTGCATGCTACATTCAGTGCAATTGACAGGAATGCAATCAGAGCCATGCTCAAGATGATTGCTTCTGTTTTCTTTTTTTTATTCCTGTCGTTAAAGCCGCCCTCTCTGGCAGCTTATGTACAGCATTTATATGAAGTCAATATAGAATTCTAAATTCTAAACAATTTACTTTGTTTACAGTTCTAACACTGGTTTCTAAAGTAACACAGCTGCATGATTGTACCATAATGTTGATTAAGTCTGTGGTTAAATCTGCTCTCCAAATTGGGTGGAGCTTTGACATGGTCATTCACAGCTTGAGCTGTGAATTTTTCTTGGACTGTAATCCAAAAGGCCTTGGTATCTAGACACTGTTGCACATTTCATAATTTAAGTCAGTGTTTGATCACTTTTTGACCTGGGCCATCTTGGATAATCATACCATCATACACTGATCAGCCATTAAAACCACCTCCTTGTTTCTACACTCACTGTCCATTTCATCAGCTCCACTTACCATATAGAAGCACTTTGTAGTTCTACAGTTACTGACTGTAGTCTATCTCTTTCTCTACATACTTTTAGCCTGCTTTCACCCTGTTCTTCAATGGTCAAGACCACTACAGAGTGGGTATTATTTCGGTGTTGGATCATTCTCAGCACTGCAGTGACAATTACATGGTGGTGGTGTGTTAGTGTGTGTTGTGCTGGTATGAGTGGATCAGACACAGCAGCTCTGCTGGAGTTATTAAATACCGTGTCCACTCACTGTCCACTCTATTAGACACTCCTATGTGGTTTGTCCACCTTGTAAATGTAAAGTCAGAGACCCCCATGGGCAGCATCCTGTTACCACTGATTAAGGTCTTTTTTTTTTTTCTTTTTTTTTTTTACATTTATTTTTTTTTTTTTTTTTTTTTTTTTGTGTAGCAGACTTTTTTTTTTTTCCTACACAATGGAACCGGTAGCCACATTCAGGCCTTTATTGACTAGCTTGCCAATTTTTAGTTTTATGGTCTTGATCAGTAAAATGTACAAAGGCGGCAGCTTGTGAAGCTGGTTCATGAGAATAAAAGAGAAAGAGTAGATTAACTGCTGCTTAGAACAATGAAGGAGCTAATCCTTCAGAATCTATATGGAGCGGTAACCTCGCCAAGCATGAAATAATGACTCTGTTGTAAAGAATGCTCAGCAGGGAGCGACATTCATATGTCAATTCAGTTATACCTATTGTGCCTTAATTAAGACATGCAATGAAATACATGCCTTCACAAACAGCTCTTTGTTTGCTGTGTGTGTGTGTGTGTGTGTGTGTGTGTGTAAGAGAGAGAGAGACAGAGTGAGAGAGTACACTTAACTCTATATCTTTAATCTTAAATTAAAATATCCAATAATTAATTCATTCATGCATTGTCTGTTTAACCACTGCTTCACCCTGGTCAGAGTCTCAGTGGGTCTGATTTATAGGGCGAATGTCAGGAAACACCCAGCTTGCCAGTCCATTCATTCCATTTGGACTTGTAGGAGGAAACCAGAGCACCCGAAGGAAACCCATGCACAGAAAGAACATCCAGCTGGGGAACTAAATCCAGGCATTCGAAAATGAAAGAAATACAAGATCACAGTCAATCGCCCTCGCTCTGGAGCTCCATGCAAGATCTCACCTGGTGGGGTAAGAATGATTCTGAGAAAGGTGAGGTCAGCCCAGAATTACACGGGAGGAGCTTGTCAATGATCTCAAGGGAGCTGGGAGCACAGTCACCAAGAAAACCATTAGTAACACACTTCGCCGTAATGGATTGAGATCCTGCAGTGCCCGCAAAGTCCCTTTGCTCAAGAAGGCTCATGTACAGGCCCGTCTGAAGTTTGCCAATGAACACCTGAATGATTCCGAGAAAGCTTGGGAGAATGTGATATGATCAGATGAGACCAAAATTGAGCTCTCTGGCACCAACTCCATTCGCCGTGTTTGGAGGCGGAGAAATGCCCAGTGGGGATGGTGTTCTTGGGGTCATATCCAGCATTTCTCTGCTCCCAGCTCCCTTGAGATCATTGACAAGCTCCTCCCGTGTAATTCTGGGCTGACCTCACCTTTCTCAGAATCATTCTTACCCCACAAGGTGAGATCTTGCATGGAGCTCCAGAGCGAGGGCAATTGACTGTGATCTTGTATTTCTTCCATTTTCGAATTATCGTGCCAACAGTGGTTTCTTTCTCACCAAGCTTCTTGCTGATGGTCTTGTAGCCCATTCCAGCCTTGTGCAGGTCTACAATCTTGTCCCTGACGTCCTTTGATAGCTCTTTGGTCTTGCCCATGGTGGTCGAGAGATTTGAACGGAAGAAACTGATTCTGTGACATGAGTCTTTTATACAGGTACAGGACTAATTTGTGTGCTTTTTGTGCACATAACCGGTCTGTGGGGGTCAGAATTCTTGCTGGTTGGTAGGGGATCAAATACTTATTTCCCTTAATTAAATACACATTTTAATTTATAACTTTTATTTAATGTTTTTTTTTTCTGGATTTTTTGTTGATATTCTGTCTCTCTCTGTAAAAATAAACCTTCCATAAAAATTATAGACTGTTCAAGTCTTTGTAAGGGGGTAAACTTACAAAATCAGCAGGGGATCAAATACTTATTTTCCTCACTGTATATATTAGGGATGCATCGATACCATTTTTTCCCAACCGAGTACGAGTACAAGTACATGTATTTTTGTACTCGCCGATACCGATACCGATACCTATTTAGAATGATGCAATCTGGAGCAGTATGGAATAGTGTAGTTTTTAGTGTAAAATAGTGCAGTGGAACAGTTGCTTGGGTTGCCATCACTAATTGTAAAAAAAAAAAAAACACCGCACAGCCATCATTGAGAAAGCTTCTGACAAGCTAACGTAAACGTTCATTAATAAACGCACGTAATTAACGTTGTGCACATCATACATGCGATGCGATTCTGCTGATTGAAATATTTACTTTAAAAATATAATACAGTCCGATCCCATCTGAGCCGATTCTATCAGCACATACATTCGTGGTTCACCTCGGTAAATCGTAAACGACTCTGAGTCAGCTCCCGCTCTGTGGTAATAACCAGTATAATTAAGCCTGAGCTTTACAAGGTAAGCGAGTCACACAGAATGTTCTGTAGTATTTGGTGTTTATTTACAACCGCATCATTTATTATAACAGTACAAACGGAGAGATGACTGAGAAAAGAAACTTACGCTGCGCTGAAAATGAGTCGACTCCTGAATCACTTGTATCGACACTGTGAACAGAGTATTGAACACAAACACGTCCTATAACAGCGGTCGCTGCTTTTGTAACCGGTTATCTTCACTGTTAGCTCTATTTTAAGTTTTTTTTTTTTGTCAAACGGAACTAAATAACATTAAATGTGCGTGTGAGCGTGGTCAGTGAGAATAATTCAATATGTCTCCCGTGGGTGAAAAAATAATTGCTTTAGTTTTAGAAGTAAAAAAATCTCGTAATGTCACGCCCCCCGGTCAGGCACTCGCGCCCCACAGGTTGAAAATCTCTGCGTTAACGCAGCAACGTGCACTAGGTACATGGTATCGGATGTTTAGTATCTGAGCCTCGTTTGCGAGTACGAGTTAATGAGCGCGGTATCGGGCAAATACCCGATACTAGTATCGGTACTCATGCATCTCTAGTATATATATATGTATATATATATATATATGTATATATATATATATATATATATCTATATCTATATCTATATCTATATCTATATATACATATATCTATATATATATATATATATACAGTGTATCACAAAAGTGAATACACCCCTCACATTTCTGCAAATATTTCATTATATCTTTTCATGGGACAACACTATAGACATGAAACTTGGATATAACTTAAGAGTAGTCAGTGTACAGCTTGTATAGCAGTGTAGATTTACTGTCTTCTGAAAATAACTCAACACACAGCCATTAATGTCTAAATAGCTGGCAACATAAGTGAGTACACCCCACAGTGAACATGTCCAAATTGTGCCCAAATGTGTCGTTGTCCCTCCCTGGTGTCATGTGTCAAGGTCCCAGGTGTAAATGGGGAGCAGGGCTGTTAAATTTGGTGTTTTGGGTACAATTCTCTCATACTGGCCACTGGATATTCAACATGGCACCTCATGGCATAGAACTCTCTGAGGATGTGAGAAATAGAATTGTTGCTCTCCACAAAGATGGCCTGGGCTATAAGAAGATTGCTAACACCCTGAAACTGAGCTACAGCATGGTGGCCAAGGTCATACAGCGGTTTTCCAGGACAGGTTCCACTCGGAACAGGCTTCGCCAGGGTCGACCAAAGAAGTTGAGTCCACGTGTTCGGCGTCATATCCAGAGGTTGGCTTTAAAAAATAGACACATGAGTGCTGCCAGCATTGCTGCAGAGGTTGAAGACGTGGGAGGTCAGCCTGTCAGTGCTCAGACCATACGCGGCACACTGCATCAACTCGGTCTGCATGGTCGTCATCCCAGAAGGAAGCTGACGCACAAGAAAGCCCGCAAACAGTTTGCTGAAGACAAGCAGTCCAAGAACATGGATTACTGGAATGCCCTGTGGTCTGACGAGACCAAGATAAACTTGTTTGGCTCAGATGGTGTCCAGCATGTGTGGCGGCGCCCTGGTGAGAAGTACCAAGACAACTGTATCTTGCCTACAGTCAAGCATGGTGGTGGTAGCATCATGGTCTTGGGCTGCATGAGTGTTGCTGGCACTGGGGAGCTGCGGTTCATTGAGGGAAACATGAATTCCAACATGAACTGTGACATTCTGAAACAGAGCATGATCCCCTCCCTTCGAAAACTGGGCCTCATGGCAGTTTTCCAACAGGATAACGACCCCAAACACAACCTCCAAGATGACAACTGCCTTGCTGAGGAAGCTGAAGGTAAAGGTGATGGACTAAACCCAATTGAGCACCTGTGGCGCATCCTCAAGTGGAAGGTGGAGGAGTTCAAGGTGTCTAACATCCACCAGCTCCGTGATGTCATCATAGAGGAGTGGAAGAGGATTCCAGTAGCAACCTGTGCAGCTCTGGTGAATTCCATGCCCAGGAGGGTTAAGGCAGTGCTGGATAATAATGGTGGTCACACAAAATATTGACACTTTGGGCACAATTTGGACATTCACTGTGGGGTGTACTCACTTATGTTGCCAGCTATTTAGACATTAATGGCTGTGTGTTGAGTTATTTTCAAAAGACATTAAATCTACACTGCTATACAAGTTGTACACTGACTACTCTAACTTATATCCAAGTTTTATATCTATAGTGTTGTCCCATGAAAAGATATAATAAAATATTTGCAGAAATGTGAGGGGTGTACTCACTTTTGTGATACACTGTATATATATATATATATATATATATATATATATATATATATATATATCAACCATAACATTAAAACCACCTCCTTGTTTCTACACTCACTGTCCATATTATCAGCTCCACTTACACACTTTGTAGTTCTACAATTACTGGCCTGCTTTCACCCTGTTCTTCAATGATCAGGACCCCCACAGGACCACCACAGAGCAGGTATTATTTAGGTCAGGGGTGCACAACATACGGCCCGTGGGCCAGGCACGGCCCGGAAAAACTCTCGATCCGGCCCGCCAAATGAAGTGCTGATGCATTTTTAAATAAATGATGCTGTCACTTTCAATTCACCGGGTAATTCCATGAACTTGCGACTGAAAAGTAAATTATGTAAATACAAGTTACTTTAGCGGTACCATGTTTGTCCAAACCAAGTACGAGTAAAAAAATAAAAGTGGATCTGAATGGACATACAAGTATTTTTTTATTAAACGGGCCATGGCGTTTTCTCATGTCTGGTGTGCTTGCGACCACATTAGTCAGTTGGTGTCAGAAAGACGCTGCAGTATCTCCCAGTGACCAAGACATTTCTTGTAACTACCTGATTTTATGTAACTGTATTTAGGGCTGGGCGATTTTCACAATTAATTCGGTTAATTCGAACGAACGTTTTCACACGATGTTAGAAATGTGACAATCGCGATTGTTTACATACTTTATATTTTAATTAAAATACTAACATGTCACGAGGCAGAAACTGACCAGACGCTCGCGGAATATAAATCAGGGAAAGTTTAATATCAAAAGGGCGAAAACAGTGTACAAAATCCAAAACCGGAAGACAACAAGGATCATACACGGTAATGGTTAGATTCAGAAATAAGGACAGCAAACACGATCTGCAAAACTTCACAACGAGACACAAACAGAAGAGTTTAAATAAGATGCGCATGGAACTGAACACAGCTGAACTGAATCAAAACTCCGGAGACGGTGAGCGCGATCAGGATTGGCTTACCCTGGACATGTGTTAGTCACGTGACAGTCCGGGAAAGCATGGGAATTGTAGTCCATATTGTAAGACGCAGAACGTCCATCCACCCAGTCACAAGAGGACAAAATCAAAGATGAGCTGACTGCTTACTTGATGTCCCCTAGTGTAGATACTGATACAGACTCTTTAAATTATTGTTAATTGTTGTTATATTGTTATAAAGTTTGAGTTCCTTGAAAGGATAATTAGGTGGTGCTGTTACTATTTTTGCACTTCTGCAGTCTTTTAAATTAAAAATTTTCAATGGAATTATAAAAAAAAAAAAAAAAAAACGCAATCGTAATCGAGAATCAATAATACATTTGAAAATAATCAAGATTTTTTTTTTTTTTTTGCAATATCACCAAGCCCTAACTGTATTACAAATTCAAGTGGATAGGTCTGTAAAAATGAAATTTGTGGCCCTCTGGTTTAGGTGTTTATGTGAAATCGGCCCCTGGTAAAAAGAAGTGGTGCACCCCTGATTTAGGTAGTGGATCATTCTCAGCACTGCAGTGACAATGACATGGTGGTGGTGTGTTAGTGTGTGTTGTGCTGGTATGAGTGGATCAGACACAGCAATGCTGCTGGAATTTTTAAATACCATGTACACTTACTGTCCACTCTATTAGACATTCTAACCTAGTTGGTCCACCTTGTAGATGTAAAGTCAGAGACGATCGCTCATCTATTGCTGCTGTTTGAGTTGGACATCTTCTAAACCTTAATCAGCGGTCACAGGACGCTTCCCACGGGGCGCTGTTGGCTGGATGTTTTTGGTTGGTGGACTATTCTCAGTCTAGCAGTGACAGTGAGGTATTTAAAAACTCCATCAGCATTGATGTGTCTTATCCACTCATACCATCACAACACACACTAACACACCACCACCATGTCAGTGTCACTGCAGTGCTGAGAATGATCCACCACCCATGTATGTAAAGTTTTAGAATGATGACTGTAAAGTAGATCTCATCAAAGAACTGAACAATCTTATTCTTGAATACTTTATCCTGGTCAGTGTTGAGGTAGGATGATGCAGTAGATCTACAGTCTACAGTAGATCAACTCTGCTTGTATTTACTTTCTCACACCTGGAGGCCTAAAAAAGTCAATCCATGTTCCGCATTCTGCAATCCCCAGTACCTGGAACAAACTGAAACAAAACATAGGGAAAACATGCAAAATGAAATACAGACCATACATAAATTAAACAAGATTACCAGGTACACACACCACCAGCTACGCCACCATGCTACCCATAACAGTAATTAATAATGTAAACATTTTAGATGGTTTTTAATTTCCAGCCCCTACTGTGCACAACTGTGAGTTCAACCCCCCTCTAAGAATGTGAAGCTAAATGAGAAAAAAACTACTGTCTATTATAGAAAATAATGTGTTTTTTAAGAAACTGGGTGCACAAAAACTATTTTTTCAGACAACAAAACAACTTCTAAAATGCTTCAGCTTTAAAAAGGTTGGGTTAATGCCAGATTGTGGGTGCAACGCATCCAGGCAACTGTGTGGATACAGATGCCTGAGAAATTGTTAAAAATGATGCCAACTGCCAAGACTACAAGCACAGCTACAGTAACTGTAAACACATAACAATGCTAATTGCACCATGGCATTGTTGTATACCTCAGTTTAGGAAAAAATGGAAAAGAAAAATGCATCTGGCAGAATAACACTAACAGACATAATATTTTATTATGCTGTTGCAGTAGATGAATGTATGATAAAGTATGATAGGGTTTGTGGTCATTGGTTAAATATAACACTGATGTGCTGATGTGCCTCTCATGTCTGTATGTCAGATGTGTAGTCATAACAGTTATTGACGAATTTAAAAGATTATCACCTTAATATCTAGGTAAAATGCTATTCACATGCTATTATTATTATTATTATTATTATTATTATTATTATTGGCCGCTCAGGTGGTGCAGCGGTAAAAACACACGCTAGCGCACCAGAGCTGGGATTTCGAATACATCTTATCGAATCTCAGCTCTGCCATCCAGCTTGGCTGAGCGCCCACGTGAACAACAATTGGCCTGTTGTTCATATAGGGGTGGGGTATTAAGCTGGATAGGGACTCCTCGTAACTGATGCACTACGACCTCTGCTGGCTGATTGATGCCGCCTGCACAGAGTGTGTCTCTCCGTACACAAGGCTGATTCGCATATATGCACTCGTCTAGTGTGGGTGACAAAATGCATATGGATGCTGCCCACGTGTCGGAGGGGGCGTGGGTTAGCTTAATTATCCTCAAATCAGAGCGGGGGTCGGCATTAGTGAAGAGGAAGCGTAATGCAATCAGATAATTGGATACGCTATAGTCGAGAGAAAAAGGGGAGAAAATGCATAAACAAAATAATGATAAAAAAAATCTTTGGACTTCATGACTTAAATTTTGTCTCTATAATGCAGTGTAAATTTTAGACCCATATAGACCCAGCTGTGTGCCTTTTCAAACAATGTTTAATTCTTGAGTGGAATCCAATTCGTTTTTTTGCACATATAATGCCAGAAATAATTGAACAAAAAGAATGCACCTGACCACAATTTGCAGTGCCACCACAAATGGTCTGAGTACTTTTGTTATTAAATGACTGCAGTTGTTTGTTTAAAAAAAAGTCTAAAAAACATGTAGTATATTGATTAAGTGTAAACTGATGATTAAACTGAAAATTATATTAATTCAAAATAAAACTACAACACACCAAAATCGGCAAAGGGTCAATTAGTCTAAATACTTCCTTAACATACTGTAGGTTGCAGTGGTCTGCAACAGTAAACAAAAGTTTGTGGGTCACACAAATACATCAACGTATGATGGTATACACCGATCAGCCTCCTAAAACCACCTCCTTGTTTCTACACTCACTGTCCATTTTATCAGCTCCACTTACCATATAGAAGCACTTTGTAGTTCTACAATTACTGACTGTAGTCTGTTTGCATGCTTTGTTAGCCCCTTTTCATGCTGTTCTTCAATGGTCAGGACTCTCCCAGGACCACTACAGAGTAGGTGTTATTTGAGTGGTGGACACAGCAGTGCTGATGGAGCTTTTAAACATCTCACTGTCACTGCTGGACTGAGAATAGTCCACCAACCAAAAACATCCAGCCAACAGCGCTCTGTGGGCAGCGTCCTGTGACCACTGATGAAGGTCTAGAAGATGACCAACTCTCTGACATTGCTGTGTCTCATCCACTCATACCAGCACATCACACACTAACACACCACCACCACGTCACTGCAGTGCTGAGAATGATCCACCACCCAAATAATACTGTGGGGGTCCTGACCATTAAACAACAGCATGAAAAGGGGCTAACATTTACATTTACATTTTCGGCATTTAGCAGACGCCTTTATCCAAAGCGACTTACAGTTACAGTATACAGTCTGAGCAACTGATGGTTAAGGGCCTTGCTCAAGGGCCCAACAGCAGCAACCTAGCAGTGGTGGGGCTTGAACCAGCAACCTTTGGATTACTAGTCCTGTGCCTTAACCACTAGGCTACTGCTTGCCAACTACATGCTCTACATGCTAACAAAGCATGTAGAGAAACAGATGGACTACAGTCAGTAATTGTAGAACTACAAAGTGCTCCTATATAGTAAGTGGAGCTGATAAAATGGACAGTCAGTGTAGAAACAAAGAGGTGGTTTTAATGTTATGGCTGATAAAACAGGGTTCAAAGACATGGTTTGATGACTTTGCTGTGAAGTAACTTTGGTAACCTGTCAGAGCCCTGATCTTAATCGCATTAAACACCTTTGGTATGAATTAGAATGTCAACTGCAAGCCAGGCCTTGTCCAATACCAGCACCCAACCTCACAAAGACTTATTTGACTAAATGTGCAGGAACACCCCAAGATACACTCTAAAATTCAGCCAGAAACCCTCTTAAAAGATCCTAATCCAATCAAGAAGCAAAAGCCCAGACACCAGGTGAAGAAACCTCATTTCTACCGCTTGTACCTACAACCCTGTTCTTTTGATCATTATTATAGCCTATGACCATAAATAAAGATAGGGACCACCACAGAACTATATAGTAATTCCACTGCTTCTATTGTTCCAATCTGCCTGTGCTTGCATGGCTCATGCTTCCTTTTTACATCACTTGAGAGGATGAGATACACTTCTGAGATACTAGGGCAGGATCTCCCCGTTAGGTCCCATCCTCAGGGAACAACCCACTTTTCCTGACAGAAAGCCTAGCTCATGGTGCTGATTCTCTTCCCAGCTGTTTTACAGCTGTGAAATGTTTAAGTGGATGCTAAAGGTTTGCTTCAAAAAGGACAGAATATAACTGCTGCTTCTAGGAATTGAAAAGGGCCAGTTGAAATGGTCTGGCATCTCACAAGAATACCGTCTGACTGGTTCCTGCTGGAGCTGTTTCTGGCCTGGGAGTCCCCCATGAGTAGAATCTGTGAAAGAGTTTGTGTGAAACTTCTTCGTCATCTGATTAATTAGAATTATTTTAGTTTTTTTTCCCATATTATCTTCTGTATTAAATCTTTCAAATTCTAACCCACTAATTCTCTCCTTTCTCACAAAAGCAAGAAGGCATAATATACTTTCTTCAGGCATATAAACAACATAAGCCAGCAAAGCTCATGCAACTTCGCAGTGCAGCTAATTGCCCTTGGGTTTTCTTTATATTGCTGGTTTTCATGGCAGGTGATTACTGAATAGGAAAAATGGTAAAAGTTACTCCAAAGTCACACGGCTGTTTAAGTACAATCAGAGAAAAGCCAAGCATTTTATCTATTATAATCATGCCATGTGCTGGTCTTCAGAAAAAGCTTATTTCTGGATTTTTTAAAATAGTTTTTTGAAATAAAGAGTCTAATTGATTTAAAAATTGGGCACCCCAAATCTGCTGTATCTTGGATCTCTAACCGTCTTCTTTTCTGTTTGTCATAAAATGCATGTGTGTCATTTTCCATTGAGGGTTATTACAGCTTTAGTTGTGTTAAATGAATAAATTATTGCTCAGCAGAAGATAAAGACATTTTCAGCCACACATTTATTATTATAGCTACTGTCTGAATTAAGATCAATACATTTTTACATTTTGTGTATTGTGTATTTCATTTTTTCCATGTTAAAGAATAAATAAACTAATTTATTAATTCAATTTTAGTGTCTTTAGGATTTAGTCCACATTTAGTCAGAGTAAGTTGTAAGGTCAGGCACTGATTTTAATGAGAAGTCAATCCTAAGGGTAATATTGAAGTCTGGCTAAGTGGGTAGCACTGTCGCCCCAAAGCAAGAAGTTCATGGGTTTGATTCCCAGGTGGGGCAGTCCGGGTCCTTTCTGTGTGGAGTCTGCATGTTCTCTTAGTGTCCTTATGCGTTTCCTCCCACAATCCAAAGACATGCAAGTGGAGACACTAGCTTGTCCAAGACTGTGTTCGATATAACCTTGTCAACTGATGAATCTTGTGCAATGAGTAACTACCGTTCCTGTCATGAATGTAACCAAAGTGTAAAACATGACGTTAAAATCCTAATAAACAAACAAACAATAATGTTGAAGTCAGTAGCTCTGTGCAGGCTACTGTTATTTAATTGATTTTATATACATGTTAGTAATAGATGTGGCTGAGACACATGAATCCAATAACGAGAGGTTTCTGAATATTTTTTTATCTTTAGTCAAGTCATATTTATTTATATAGCGCTTTTTATAATAAACATTGTCTCAAAGCAACTTTACAGAATCCAGGACCAACAGACCAATAACCCCTGTTGAGCAAGCCTAGGGCGACAGTGGCAAGGAAAAACTCCCTTAAAATTACAGGAAGAAACCTTAAAAGGAACCAGACTCAGCAGGGACCGCCATCCTCCTTGGGTGAAGTTTATGTGCTCTATATTTTTAAGTGTTACACCAGTGGCGATTTAGACTGCAAGGGAAGCTCAGCTTCCCCTAAAATGTCAAAAATTAAATGGTCAAATATGTACAGTTGTGTTAACATGTCATTGACTACAAATGCGTTAGAACACGTTCATCTCGAAGACGAGTTTGTTCAGAATCAGCTACTTATCACAAATCGACTGACTCGAACTTCTCATACATTCCCGTTGAATCAATGCATTTGCCAGCAGAAGCCGATCGTCTATTCACTTCAACGGGACTGCATGGAACGTTTTTTTTCATTGCTTCGAAACTCGCCGGTCATTGGATAAATGCCACGATTTTGTCCCTCCCCCGGACGCTGAGCGTCTCTGTGGGTGAATGGAGCTGTTGTCGGGTCTGGACGCTGAGCTTCTGCAAGATGATTGGAGGATCAGTCAAAAGGCTGAATCCCGTTTTGATTGACAGCTATTTTGAGATCTACGCCGTCACTTAATCACTGGGAGCTTCAGTCCCATCATGGATTTTGCGAGTGAAGTCGAAAGACAAACTGCAACCCATTTCAGGCCATTTTCTTGAAAAGGAACGGAGGGCAGAATTTATGTATAAATAACTTGACAAATTTTATGATGTAAGCCGACAATGAGCTTCCCCTCTTTGAAAGACCAGCAGCCGCGACTGTGTTACACCCATGACCATTAAGCCGTCAAAGCCAAAATTAAATATTTATCTTGAAGTATTCCATTTCTAAAATGCAAATTAATATATAATTTTCTAAACGTGTCCTCCTATAGGCACTAGTGTGAGTGAAAAGATCCAGGAAATAAAATACTGATTTCAATCTCATAACAGTTTAAAATAAGGTCCATCTCCACTCTTATAAAAAGAATTGCCTGACGATTTTAAAGTGTCTGTGAAAATTTGTGCTCATTCAGTCAAAGAGAATTTGTGAGGTCAGGCACTAATTTTGGACAAGGATGCCTGATAAGAAGGCTAAGGTGTTCAATCAGGTTAAGGACAGGGCTCAGTGCAGTCTACTGGAGCTCATCCACACCAAACTCATCAAACCATGTCTTAATGTGTTTTATTTGATCGTAAGGGGCACAGGAAATAGTCTTTCGCCCAAACTGCCACAAAGTTGAAAGCATATAGTGAACTTTATGAGATTTATTTAATAAATCTGTTTGCAATGGGTATGTCTAAAATACTTAAACTAAATAATTAAAAGGGGTTGCCGCTCAGGTGGCGCAGCGGTAAAATATTCTAGCACACCAGAGCTGGGTTTTCGAATACACCGTATCGAAGCTCAGCTCTACCACCTGACTGGGCTGGGCGGCTGCATGAACAATGATTGGCTGTTGTTCATAGGGTTAGGGGCAAGCAGGACCATGGGTCCTCATAACTGGAGCAATTACGACCCCTGCTGGCTGATTGATGGCACCTGCACAGCGCTGAGAAATAATGCTGATCAGGGTGTGGCACAGTGCTGATCGGTATATATTAACTCGACTCGTGCAGGTGAAAAATGCAGTCTGTACTGAGCATGTGTCGGAGGGGGGCGTGTGTCAGTGAGAAGCGTCCTCAGTCAGCGGTGGAGGGTTGAATCAGTGGAGGATGCAATCGGGGTAATTGGACACAACTAGTTTAGGGGAGAACATTGGGGGAAAAATACAATAAAATAATAATAATTAAGGTTCTATTAGTCAGTGGTGGTCTTAAAGTCCCTTTACAGTGACAAACAACATAAAGGGTGTAGAGAACATGTTGCAACAGTACTTCTCAATATGCCTACATAGTATATGATTACATATCTTAACCCTAAACTGACATTGACTTTTTACAACAGACATAGCGGGCATTGTACAACACATATAACTGATCAGTTATTTATGGGAGGATAGGGAATGCTAGCAGCACCACTGACTAAAGTCTGCTGTGCCCCCTGTGACTGTCCATTATCGTGTCAATTACTTGAATTTGTGGCTGTGCTTGATGTGCAACTCTGCTGTCTGCTGGGATTAGGTGACTGGCTGGTGTTGCCAGTGGCCATGGCAGTGTGATCTGAGTGGCAGAACAGTTATTCACTCTAACTGTGTGATAGCATCTAAATGTTTGTCAGATCCAAGGCTCTCTTTGGTGTTGGCCATTTATTTTTTTCCTCTTTCAGAACACAGTCACATCGGATCTGCAGTTATGTCAACCAGGTGTTGTGCCCCTCAGCAGCATGAATGCAGGAGGCTGATTCTTTCTGAACTATTTTTTGAAATCTATGCTTCTTACTGTGTGGTTTCATTTCAAATCCTACATGTATTGCAGGAATTAATTAAAATTTGGGTGGTTGTTTATTAAAGAATGAAATTAAATTGTTTTGTTCTGTAATATAATTTTCACACCACCCACTCACTTACTTACTTTTAACATTTTTGGGGGGTGGGTAATATACTGTATATAATATATATATATATTACAGACTGTAGTCCATCTGTTTTTCTACATACCTTTTTAGCCTGCTGGAGTTTTTAAATACCACGTCCACTTACTGTTCACTCTGTTAGACACTCCTACCTAGTTGGTCCACCTTGTAGATGTAAAGTCAGAGACGATCGCTCCTCTATTGCTGCTGTTTGAGTTGGTCATCTTCTAGACCTTCATCAGTGGTCACAGGACGCTGCCCACGGGGCACTGTTGGCTGGATATATTTTTGGTTAGTGGACTATTCTCAGTTCAGCAGGGACAGTGAGTTTAGAAACTCTTCATCAGCGTTGCTGTGTCTTATCCACTCATACCAGCACAACACACACTAACACACCACCACCATGTCAGTGTCACTGCAGTGCTGAGAATGATCCACCATCTAAATAATACCTGTTCTGTAGTGGTCCTGTGGGGGTCCTGACCATTGAAGAACAGCATGAAAGAAACAGATGGACTACAGTCAGTAATTGTATAACTACAAAGTGCTTCTATATGGTAAGTAAAGCAGATAAAATGGACAATTTGTGTAGAAACAAGGAGGTGGTTTTAATGTTATGGCTGATTGATGGCTCTCTTCCAGCAGTCCAGACAGGATCCATTCACTTCTTTACTTATTCTAACCTATGAAAGATTTTTGTAACTCCAAGTAACTAACTTACTATTATGGAATGCAATGTTACATACATTTAGAACAGTTAATAATTTATTCATTGCTGTTTTACCACCGCTTTATGCTCAGGGTCAGGGTCGCAGTGGGTGCAGTTCACTAGGCGAAAGGTAGGAAACACCCTTAACAGGTCGCACTAAATATTAAATTGTAATGTTTGTACTACAAAACCCAGAATCTTTTAAAATAATGCAAAATGTAACATTGTTTTATTAAGGACTTCTGTAAGACTTGATTAGTATTATTCAGAATGATCAAATGTATGTAGACTAGGGCTGTCGAAGTTAACGCGATAATAACGCATTAACGCAATCTCAATTTAACGCGATTATAAAAATTAGTGCCGTTAACGCAAATTCTAGTTCATGTTGAGACTTGACTGGTAGAACAAACGTTTTAATGTCGGACTTGCCACCGTTTTTCATTTGCGGTTTGTTAACATAATGTTACCGAGCGTGGTAGTGTCGTAGTAATGCACTTGCATAATAAAGAAGCTGCCAGTCCTCCATTCACGTAACGCTAGGACGGACACTTAAAAATCCTCCTTTTGGAGTGAACTGGTTTCATTTTTGATCAATATTATTTACCATTGGCTCAGGTACATGTCAAAACAAATGCTTTGTATTTCATTGGTTTAACAGCCTCATTTCACTGCTTACAGCGCTACCACTGGCCAATCGGAGAAGGTCCGCCCTCTAAATGCTAGTCTGTGATTGGGTGGTTGAATTTCGCCCGCCCTCTCTGTTTTGTAAACACCGCTACCTGAGTCAATCACTCAGCTCTCATGATCAGGAGCGCGGTGAAAATGCCAAAAAGTAAACTTTTGAGGCAGCGATGAACGGACCTAAATATGAAAAGACACAACATTTAGTGAGTAAAACAGTCATTTGTTATATAATTCTTGCTTAAATTGGTCAAAAACTCTGTTATATGGGTTCTGGATTCATTCTGTGTGTTGCAGTAGCATGTCCCCCTGTTCCTAATATGATGTCCGGCTTTTTGGGGTGTAATGTCCTCCTTTTTGTTACTATGAATCTGGCCACCCTAGTCTAAACACACTCAGTTCGTGAAACGTCCATTAAACCACTGGATAGTATTACTGCCTAGTATGTGAGTGAATAAAACAGTTTTCTCTTGTCCCAGCAGTTTTTAACATCAGTACATTTAGCATAAAATGTGTTCACCATTTTAACTGTAACATTTCACTTAAAAATCCTTGTTTTCTATAACATTTACACAGATTTTTTTTAATGCGATTAATCGCGATTAACTATATGAAATTCTGAGATTAATCGCGATTAAAAATTTTAATCGTTTGACAGCCCTAATGTAGACGCTTCTAATAATTACTGTGTTTGGGTGGTTTAGCCCTACACATTAGAAACAGGTGGATAAAATTATTTATATTATGATTATAATAATGTACACCAATGAGGCATAACATTATGACCACCTTCCTACTATTGTGTTGGTCCCACTTTTGACGCCAAAACAGCCCTGACCCATCGAGGCATGGACTCCACTAGACCCCTGAAGGTGTACTGTGGTATCTGTCACCAAGATGTTAGCAGCAGATCCTTTAAGTCCTGTAAGTTGTGAGGTGGGGCCTCCATGAATCGGACTTGTTTGTCCAGCACATCCCACAGATGTTCGATTGAATTGAGATCTGGGGAATTTGGAGGCCAAGTCAACACCTCAAACTCGCTGTTGTGCTCCTCAAACCATTCTTGAAACATTTTTGCTTTGTGGCAGGGCACATTATCCTGCTGAAAGAGGCCACAGCCATCAGGGAATACTGTTTCCATGGTCTGCAACAATGCTTAGGTAGGTGGTACGCGTCAAAGTAACATCCACGTGGATGGCAGGACTCAAGGTTTCCCAGCAGAACCATAGTGCATCCTGGTGCCATCCCAGGTAAGCGGCGCACATGCACCCGGCCATCCATGGGCACCCTGACTGGTCTGCAACTTTGCAGCCCCATACGCAACAACTGTGATGCACTGTGTATTCTGACACCTTTCTATCAGAACAAACATTCACTTCTTCAGCAATTTGAGCTACAGTAGCTCGTCTGTTGGATCGGACCACACGGGTCAGCCTTTGCTCCCAACGTGCATCACTGAGCTTTGGCCGCCCATTACCCTGTCGCCGGTTTACCACTGTTCCTTCTTTGGAACACTTTTGATAGATACTGACCACTGCAGACCTGGAACACCCCACAAGAACTGCAGTTTTGGAGATGCTCTGACTTAGTCGTCTTGCCATCACAATTTGGCCCTTGTCAAATTGCTCAAATCCTTCGCTTGCCCATTTTTCCTGCTTCTAACACATCAACTTTGAGAATAAAATGTTCACTTGCTGTGTAATATATCCCACCCATTAACAGGTGCCATGATGAAGAGATAATCATTGTTATTCACTTCAGTGGTCATAATGTTATGCCTAGTCAGTGTATATGTTTCCAGCCCATAAAGACATGGTTTGACAATGTACATTACAGGAATTCCAGTAGACTGCACTGACCTGTGAACTTCTGGGATGAATTGGAATGACGATTGTGGGGCCGATCCAACCTGTCCTATATTGGTGTCTCACCTCACAAATGCTCTTTTGACTAAACAGGCACAATTTCCACAATTACACTCCTTTTGTCCTTTATGCACCCTTGCATCATTTGCATGTAAGGATTCTACTGTCATTCATCTCTGAAAACCGATAATTAAAATGGAAATATTTGGCAAGCTTAAATTAAGTGTTGATGAATGATTATTTCAATCAATAAATTCACAGCGGTAGGCCTATCTGTAACTAGTTTGCTGTGACTGCACAATGAAAGAAAGACAAAGCTTGAGTGTTCTATCTAGTGGATCATTTGATCACAGAGTTTGAAACAGACATTTAAAATAAAGCAAATGTGTTGAATTCATATAACTGTTGGAATTTAGGTCAAACAACAACTGGATCTTGAGTCCCACGTTATTTGATGCCTGGTGCTGGGCTATTATTAACACTGGTTCAACTGTGAGGGAAACAATAATAATAATAATAATAATAATAATAATAATAATAATAATAATAATTAATAATAATAATAATAATAATAATAATAATAATAATAATAATAATAATAATAATAATAATGTTACACATTGTTTCACAAAACCCAATGTCGCTTTACATACAAAAGTAACAATCACACAGAAAAAGCAGAAGATGAAGTGAGAAAGTGCTGAGAAAAGAGATGAGTCTTTAGAAGAGCTTTAAATTCAAGGAGAGAAGAAGTGAAACATAGAGAGGAAGGAAGAGAGTTCCAGAGCAACGGGGCAGCAACACTTCAAGATCGACTGCCCATAGTACTCAACCTGAACCTGGGAACTACCAGGAGACCAGCATCTGACGACCTTAAATTCCATGATGGAGTGTAGCACTTGAGAAGGTCTGACAAATAAACAGGACCTAAACCATGAAGTGCCTTAAATGTGAGAAGCAAAATTGTATATTGTATACGCTTATTAATGGGTAGCCAATGAAGCTGCTCAAGGACAGGAGTGATGTGATCAGATTTCTTTGTGCGAGTTCAGAGTTCTTTGTGCGAGCAGCAGAATTTTGAATTATTTGTAGAGGGCAAAGTGACTTGGAGGGAAGCCCATAGAGCAGAGAGTTGCAATAGTCCAGCCGAGAAGTCACAAAAGCATGGACGAGTGTCTCAGCTGCCCTAGAGGACAATAGAGGGCGGATACAAGCAATATTATGAAGATGGAAGAAAGCAGAAAATAAAATAAAATCTATTAAGAGGATATCAAGGTTGATGTTTGCAGTGGACACTGATTTAAAGGTTTGATCTAGTCCTAATCCCAACATAGCAGGACTTATTGAAGTTACTTTATTATATTATAGAGGCTGCAGAAGAAGATACTTAGCATGTACCTGATTTTTGTACCAGTTTTTCAGTGTTTGGCCTTTCCAGGCAAATATATAAACATTTAAATCTGAGTTAATCTGATTTAGGTCTTGCAAATCACACCTTGACTTACAGAGTTCTTCATAAATAAATTTCTTGATAACATATTGGACTGTGGAAAGTGTGAGTTGAAATCACTTTGATATCATTTTTTACAGCCTTGCCCTGCCTTGCCTGGAAGGAATGTTCTACAGCAGAGAGAGAGGCGGAAGGTTAAGAAGGCAGAGGTGAGAGTTAGAATGTTGAACGTGGGCATTTTAACTGGTAAAGGCAGGGAGCTAGCTGATGTGATGGAGAGGAGGAGGGTTGATATACTAGGTGTACAATAGACCAGGTGGAAGGGGAGTAGGGCTAGGAGCATTGGAGGTGGGTTTAACTGTTCTAACATTGTGTCGGTCAGAAGAGAAATAGGGTACAAGAAGAATGTAGTGGCGGTGAATAATGAATGTCAACGGTGCATACGCCCCACAACTAGGTTATAAGATAGAGAAAAAAAGAAGATTTGTGGAGTGAGTTAGATGAAAGGATAGAGAGGGTATCTAAGCTGGTAAAGGGAATAAATGTGATGAGAATTTGTTGGGTGACAAGGACAGGAATAAGTAAGGGCGGATAGTGGTGGATTTTACTAAAACAATGGAAATAGCTGATGGGCATAAAGTGGAAGTGTGAATGCATCAAGGATCAGTTCTAAGTCCTTTATTTCTTTTTTTTCATTTTGTTTACGTGTTTTCTCCCATTTAGCGCGTCCAATTGCCCGATTGCGTCATGGTTCCTCTCCACTAATGCCAACCCCGGCTCTGATTGAGGAGAACGAAGCGAACCCACACCCCCTCTGACAAGTGGGCAGCAGCCGTATGCATTTTGTCACCTACATTTTGAAGAGTGCAATGCGGATCAGCACTGTGTACGGAGAGACTCTCCCTGATCAGTGCACTCTTTCCTTGTCTCTGTGCAGGCACCATCAATCAGCCAGCAGAGGTCATAGTTGCATTAGTTATGAGAGAGTCCCTATCCGGCTTAATATCCCACCCCTCTATAAACAACCTTGTTCATTGTTCATGTAGCTGCTCAGCCCGGCCGGCAGGCAGAGCTAGGACTCGATAAGATGTATTCGAGATCCCAGCTCTGGTGTTCTAGCGTGTGTTTTACCACTGCGCCACCTGAGCGGCTTCTAAGTCCTTTCTTGTTTGCAAAGGTCATGGACAGTCTGACAGATTCAATTATGCAGAAGTCTTTGTGAAATATGATGTTTGTTATAGACATAGTGATCTGCAGTAAGAGTAGGAAGCAAGTTGATGAGAGCCTGGAGAGATGGAGGTACTGTATGCAGCGGACTAAAGGGGAATTATAGTTAGCAGGAGTAAAACAGAGTAGATGTGCATGGAGGAGAGGGAGGGTGGTGAAAAGGTTAAATTGCAAGGACTTAAGGTGATCTAAGTGGACAAGTTTAAATACTTGGTGTTGAGTGTACAAAGTAATGGGGAGTGTGGTAGAGAGGTGAAGAGAGTGCAGGCAGGGTGAAGTGGTGGTGTAGGGTGGCAGAAGTGATTTGTGATAGAACAGTGTCTGCTAGAGTGAAAGGGAAAGATTACAGGACAGTAGTGAGACCTGCTATGCTATGTTGTATGGTTTGGAGACAGAAGCATTGACAAAAAGACAGGAGAGGGAGCTGGAGGTGGCAGAGATTAAGATGCTGTAGTTCTGTGATGAGGATGGACAGGATGTGGAACAAGTTAATTAGAGGGACAGCACAGGTAGGATGTTTTGCTTACATAGTTGGAGAGGAGAGATTAAGATGGTTTGGGCATGTGCAGAGGAGGGATGGGAGTTCTATCAGGAGAAGGGTGCTGAGCATAAAGTCGCAAGGCCGATGCTCACGTGTCCATTGTTGGCACTTTCAGAGGTGGACAGGGGTCAGCATGGGCACCCTGACTGGTCTGCAGCTATGCAGGCCCATACGCAACAGACTGTGATGCACTGTGTATACTGACACCCTTCTATCAGAACCAACATTAACTTCTTCAGCAATTTGAGCTACAGTATCTAGTCTGTTGGATCAGACCACACTGGCCAGCCTTCACTCCCCATGTGCATCAATAAGCCTTGACCGCCCATGACCCTGTCGCCGGTTTACCACTGTTTCTTCCTTGGACCACTTTTGATATATACTGACCACTGCAGACTGGGAACACCCCACAAGAGTGCATGGAGGAGAGGGAGGGTGGTGAAAAGGTTAAGTTGCAAGGACTTGATCTAAGTGATCTAAGTGGACAAGTTTAAATACTTGGTGTTGAGTGCACAAAGTAATGGGTACAGAAGTGAAAAAGAGGGCGCAGGCAGGGTGAAATGGTGGTGTAGAGTGGCAGGAGTGATTTGTGATAGAACAGTGTCTGCTAGAGTGAAAGGGAAAGATTGCAGGACAGTAGTGAGACCTGCTATGCTATGTAGTATCGCATAAAGAAAGAAGCATTGACAAAAAGACAGGAGAGGAAGCTGGAGGTGGCAGAGATGAAGATGCTGTAATTCTGTGATGAGGATGGACAGGATGTGGAACAAGTTAATTAGAGGGAAAGCACAGGTAGGATGTTTTGGTTACATAGTTGAAGAGGAGAGATTAAGATGGTTTGGACATGTCCAGAGGAGGGATGGGAGTTCTATCAGGAGAAGGGTGCTGAGCATGAAGTCGCAAGGCAGAGGATGAGAGGATGTTTATGGATGCAGTAAGGGAGGACATGGTGTAACAGAGGAGAGTGCTAAAGAAAGGGTGAGATAGAGATGGTGTGTGGCAACTCCTAGCGGGAATAGCCAAAGAAGAAGAAGTAGAACTCAGTCTAAAATGACAGCAGTACTTGTGTGTATACAGTATTACAGTGGGAGTTTTTAATGATGTGAGTTCCCAAGCAGATGATGAGTGGGGTGGTGAAAGTGGTGTTGGCAGGGGAAGGAATCTTTAATTAACTCATGACCCCCTTTCATCTCTAATGGTTTAGGTTCAGGATGATGGGGCAAAATAGGTTAAAAGCTCTTAGCATTATGGAACATAGTCTGTCTTTTTCTAACTTTTATTCATTATGTGACCAGTCTTTCAGCTTTACTTAACAGCACAGTCATTTACATTTTAATTTAACCCCCATGATGCCTGCAAAACCTTCTTGATGATAAAATATATTTCCCATCATTTACTTTCACATGATTTTTTTTTTTGGTGATTGTTTAAGGTTTTTTGTTTGTGATGCAGACATCAGCTTATTAGCCTTTTAAACATGGTGAATCACATATCCAATGGTCAAACCCCAAAAATGGCACTGTAACGATATATGGGCTATGACGGACAGGAGGGGCGGACACACACGCTGAGATGTATTAAACAAAACTTTAATAACTAAAAGACAAGTTATACACACACGACAGACAAACAAAGGACTTCAGCTAAGCTAACCTAAACTAAAACACACAGGAACTAATCTAAACAAACATGAACTAAGCTAAAAAACAATACAGGCAGTAACAAAAGCTAAACAGACTAAACAGACAATACAAAACTAAACAAAGGCTAAACAGAAATAACAGGCTAACAGGGCTAAACCAAAAGACAACGACAAAACAAGGACGGACCAGATTAAAGAATACAACCAGAACTAGAAAGTCAAGGAAAACCAGAACAAAGCCAAACCAACAGTCACAGAACGCAAACAGCGTTACCAGGAATCCTAAGCAAACAAACAGAGTCACAAGCAATAGTCTCCAATGTCTGTTCTCCAGCACCCCTCTTAAATAGGGGGCAGCTGGAGCTAATTAGCCAAAGGGACCAATGAAAAAGGGGGCGTTGGCTCAGAGCTGGGAGTGAGAGAAGGGCGTGGCACACAAACAGTACACATGCTCTGTGAGCTCAGGACTTCTAGGAGCACACAGAGGCTGGATATGTGACAGGCACATACTTAACTTTGTAGTTTATGATTTAGCAAAAACAAGTCCAAAATATTAGCTTATTGTATCAAATACTAGATTATTTCATTATTGCTTTTCTGAAGACGTTTGCTTTTCACATTTCACATGTATTATTAAGTTTGTTTTAATCCAGCAGCAAGAAATTAAAGCATAGACCATATACAGTACATAGATGAGCCAAAACATTAGGACCACTCACTTAAGCACCCTTACAATACATCACTCAGGTATTTTTTATTGGCAATATTCACTGCATTTAACATGTTAACTAAAAGTAACTACCATCAGCACAACATTTAATGTCTCGGCGACCGGCTGGTACGCCACTGTAGTAAGACGTGGGGCAGTTCCCCTGCGTGCATCATCGGCCGGGGCAGCACGGGGCAGCAGGGATTAAAAGTGAGTTTTGTGGTTAAGATGGTGTTTTGCCTACATACACATAGTAATTTTGTTATGATGTGACTATTGTGTAATTTGTGTTCGCGTCTATGAAAGTTTGTAAAGTTAGTGTCTACATTAAATATGTTACGTTTAGTGACATATTAGTGGCAACAATCTTTTGGTTCTTTTTCCAGAATTACTATTAGGCAAGTGTTTTAATAAAATATGCACATAAATATTATTTAGTAGAAGTAAACACTATGTGCTATTAGTTAAATAATAAAATAATAAAAACATAATAAATATAATCCCTTTCTTGCATAGCAGATACAAATATATGCAATTCTACCTGCATATAAAAATTATTAATTAGAAGTAATCACTATGTGTTATTAGGAGTTAAATACCAAAAAATCATTCTTCCTTCTCTTGCTTTGCAGGTAGAAATATATGCAATTCTACCTGCATATGTATTTACAGGCATGTATTATAATTTTCATTGATTTATTTATTTTAAACCATAAAACACCAGCTTTAAATACAGTAGATGTTTAAAAATTACTACTATTACTACTACTATTACTACTGCTACTATTACTTGTAGCAATAACAGCCTCCAGGATTTTGGGATTTTTACCCAGGAGTTTAAAGTGTGTTGGAAAGAACTTGTGCCAGTCAAATGAATGTTTGTGAGGTCAAGTGCTAACGTTGTGTTATAAACCCTTGCCTTCAATTACTGTTCCTATTTATACAGAAGACCTTTATTATGATTAAGATTAGGGTTCTGTGTAGGACATCAAAGTTACTCCTCAACAAATTCCTCAGGCCATGTCTTAATAAATTTTGCTTTATGCATGCCCTATAATGTTGCCTTAAAGTTGAAAGCACAAAAAAACATTAAGCATATTATTTATATGATTAGAGTACACCTGATATTGATGGATGTGGCTAAACATTTGAACTTAATGAACTGAAAGGGTGTCCACATACATTTGGCCTTGTAGTGTATATGCAGGGTGGTACGGTGGCTCGGTGGGTAGCACTGTTGCCTCACAGCAAGAAGGTACTGGGTTCAATCCCCAAGTGGGGCGGTCCAGGTCCTTTCTGTGTGGAGTTTGCATGTTTTTCCCGTGTCTGCGTGGGTTTTCTCCGGGAGCTCTGGTTTCCTCCCACAGTCCAAAAACATGAAGTCAGGTTAAATGGAGACACTGAACTACCCTATAGGTGAATGGGTGTGTGTATGTGTGTATATGTGTGTCTGCCCTGCAATGGACTGGCGCCCTGTCCAGGGAGTTACTGTGTGCCTTGCACCCATTGAAAAGCTGGGATAGGCTCCAGCACCGCCCCGTGACCCTGATTGGATAAGCGGTTAAGAAAGTGAGTAAGTGTATATGTAATGTTAGATTTACAGGGAATGACTTTGGGAATACAGGACTACAGGGAATGTTTGTATTTGAAGACCTAGACATACTTTTGCTTTGTTAAACATCACCGGTAGGGTATTGTCAGCTAAAGTAATAATGTACTAAAGTACTCATGCACTATTTGCCAGTGGACCCAGTGGTAGTGATGTAAAGGGAGCACAAAGCTACCATTTTATTAATAAAGACACAGGACTGATGATCAGTGGCCGTGCTAGGCCACATTGTTGACACAACAAAGATCCCTCTGGCTTTGGGTAAGGATGCCTTTAGGTCTAATTATTTACGGTCTTACATGTTATGTTAGGAGGTCCGGATTCTTTCTTCCTAATTTCCTAATTGGATCAAGAGCATAATTTATTAAATGTGATGTCTGTACTTTATTTTGCAGCATGATTATTAATTGGTGGTGCATTAGAGAAATAGAAAGCTAAATAAAATGTGTAAGAGGGAAGTGCGAAGAGATGCTGCCAAACCGGCCTTTTATTTAGCACTGAGACTAACTAGCAATAAGGAATGTGAGTGTTTATCAAACACCATGCAGCATTTCCATTTCATATCTCAGCCTAAATTCTCACCAGTTAAGCATACTGATCTTATCCAGTCTACCTAAGCACAAAATGTGCACTTAGTTTTGATTTTCATGTTTTGGGGTCACAATGATGGAAATCTGAAATGTATGGTGCAGTACTGTATCTATTTCTCAGTGGTGTCACTACATGCCAGTAGTAAAAATGTGAACTATAGAGGGGACTTAGGGATAACTACTGAGTTAAAAGGAAACATAGTAGATGAAGCAAATACGTGCTGCACATTTATTAAGTGAATATAAAACCTGACCTGACAAGTCACAGGTGCCTCTGTATTAGTATGCAGTATGCAGGCATCATCATTTAGTATTCAACACAGTCGAGTGCATACAAGGTATTCATTATGGAATGAGAACTTTGAAAACATGTAAACATTACACTGGCTGCTTTAAACTATGTATTATTAAGTTTGTTTTAATCCAGCAGCAAGAAATTGAAGCATAGACCATATACACAGATGAGACAAAACATTGGGAACACCCACTTACATACACTGATCACCCATAACATTAAAACCACCTCCTTGTTTCTACACTCACTGTCCATTTTATCAGCTCCACTTACCATATAGATGCACTTTGTAGTTCTACAATTACTGACTGTTGTTCATCTGTTTCTCTACATGCTTTTTTAGCCTGCTTTTACCCTGTTTTTCAATGGTCAGGATCCCCACAGGACCACCAAAGTTTTTAGTAGGTATTATTTGGGTGGTGGATGATTCTCAGCACTGCAGTGACACTGGCATGGTGGTGGTGTGTTAGTGTGTGTTGTGCTGGTATGAGTGGATCAGACACAGCAGTGCTGCTGAAGTTTTTAAATACCGTGTCCACTCACTGTCTACTCTATTAGACACTCCTACCTGTTGGTCCACCTTGTAGATGTAAAGTTAGAGACAATCACTCATCTATTGCTGCTGTTTGAGTTGGTCATCTTCTAGACCTTCATCAGTGGTCACAGGACGCTGCCCACAAGGCCCTGTTGGCTGGATTTTTTTGGTTGGTGGACTATTCTCAGTCCAGGAGTGACAGTGACTGACTTGTCCCTCCTTGGACCGGAGTCAGTGGGTACTCACCATGGCAGCTTGTAAGCACCCCTTGTTGTGAAAATATTTAATCCTACTAATCTGGTCATACCAATTTGATGCTTGTCACTCAGTTATTTATATTGCCAATGTCAACTGCATTCAACATGTTAACTATTTTGTAACTACCATTAGCCCAACAAGTAATATTGTGGCAACCAGCTGGTCTGCCATCGTAAGGCAGGGCGGATTCCCCTGGGTGTGTCATCAGCCGGGGCAGCACGCGATTCCATGATGCCATGGCTGAAGCATTTTTAGGGGATTAAAAGTGTGTTTTGTGGTTAAGATGGAGTACTGCATTTTTTTTTTTTTTTGGTGATTGACATGCATATGTAACGAATAGGCTACAGACGATGACGAGGATGGACACACACACAGAGATGTATACAAACATTTATTCAAAATGGCAACAGACAAGACCAATTAGCACAAACACATGACCTATGCTAAATGCTAAGCTAACTGACCCTAAATAATCCTAGACCTTAAGCTAACAATGCTAAAGCTAAACGTGAACTGACTAACACAAAACATGAACAAGACTATAATACTAAACAAGAATTCTAACCATAACAAAGTCAAAATCATGACAATCATAACAAAAAATCTATCCACAGCCTCTCCTTAAATGCCTTGAGCATTTATCCTACAATGAGAATCAGCTATGGATCATTAGCTTCACTGACCAATCATCTTGAGGGGTGTCGGCTAGACTTCATCAACAAAACACCTCCTACATGTGCTTCTCACATAAACAGGAGTTCCACAAAGAGGCCTAATTTGTGACAGCATAGTTGTTAAAAATAGGCATTGCTGGGCACATTTCTAAGATTTGGTCATAATGTATTAGCTAATCATTGTATATCATCTATGAATTTGAGCCGGTTGGTAAGGTCTGTGAGAACAACGATAGTTTAGTGTGAAGGAACACAAAAAACTTGCACAAAGTCCTGACCCTAACTCTACTGAATATTTTTAAATGAATTGTAATGTCAGGACTTTTTGTATAACATGAGTGTTTATTTATTTCAGTTGCTCTTTTGACTGAATGCACAAACATTGCCAAAGACAAACTTTAAAATCTTGTGGAATTATTTAAAAAAGTGAACTGAAGGAACTCTATGTTGATGTAAAAGAAGCTCGTGGTCAGATGTCCACATAAATGTTAAAAATGTTAAAACTAATTTTAATATGGCAAAATCAGACTAGAATTTTGGAAGCTTTTGGAATTGCCTTTTTAATGTCCTGACCTCAACGATGTAGCAAATACATTGACCCTACTGAAAAAATCAAGTCTGTTTTTATTTATTTATTCGTTAGTGGTTTTTTATTCATTTATTATGTAATAGTCCATATGTAATTGGTATGAATGTCAGTGTTAAGTCAGGAGATAAAAAGATCATATCTTTGCCCACAGGGATATCACCCTGATGTGTGCTTGGACCGTTCTTTCTATTAAATGATTGGCTTTAATCATTGGCAGCACTATTTAAACTAGTCTTCACTCCATTTTTCTGTTTATTTGAGTGAAACCCTGCATGCATCTCAGCTTTTTTTTAGAATAGTCTAATGGTAGTTATACTCTACACGTGACACTATATATAGAGGTGTTCAATAAATTTAAGACCCTTTCTAAGATGAGACTAGAAGAGAGCATGGCTAAATAATTTAACACTTAGACATACACTTAGACACTGTCCAGACACCCTCGCTGCAAAAAGTACTCACTGATAGCAGTACTGAATAAAGAAATGATAAAGTTCTGCTGACATGGATTCACTTTTAGATGGAATCAGACAAAGAAAGAAGTTTTCTTTAGAATTTGCATTCAAGCAAGGTGTTGCAGGCCAGACATCACCACTGCCTGTAACCAAATGAGACATGACATTCACTTGGAGGCCGGCGAGCTCATTTGGATTAATTATTTATAACCACTACATACAAAGTGTGTCAGTCTAGTCTGGGATTGTTGGAGGCTCGATACATAGAAGGGCACTTACATGTCACTCATCTTTACAAATTCTGTATACCTCATAGCTGAATGTCAACTATGACAACTTGGAGTCTTGCATTTTTGTGTCACTAAGCAATGTTACAAAAGGTATTAACCCAAAATAAAGGTAAGGATCTCGGATCACACTGATTATCTCTTCATTACGGTCACTGTTAGTGGGTGGGACCTATTAGGCAGCAAGTGAACATTTTATCCTCAAAGTTGATGTGTTAGAAAAATGGGCAAGTGTAAGGATTTGAGCAAGTTTGACAAGGGCCAAACTGTGATGACTAGACGACTGGGTCAGAGCATCTCCAAAACTGCAGCTCTTGTGGGGTGTTACAGGTCTGCAGTGGTCAGTATCTATCAAAAGTGGTCCAAGGAAGGACCAGTGGTAAACCGGCGACAGGGTCATGGGTGGCCAAGGCTCATTGATGCATGTGGGGAGTGAAGGCTGGCCCGTGTGGTCCGATCCAAGAGACGAGCTACTGTAGCTCAAATTGCTAAAGAAGTTAATGCTGGTTCTGATAGAAAGGTGTCAGAATACACAGTGCATCACAGTTGCAGGGCTGTTTTGACAGCAAAAGGGGGACCAACACAATATTAGAAAGGTGGTTATAATGTTATGCCTGATCGGGGTAGTGTGTTATGTGTGATTTGGTCATTCTCTTGAACTTTAATTTTACAGGCAAAAGTACAAAGAAATGGATTGTAATGTTTTTACCAATTTGATTGTACACTGTAAATTTAAAATAAGTAAAATAAAATCAATTCATTTAATTCATTCATCTAATGTTTGCAACACAAGGGGGGCACGTTGGCTAAGTGGGTAGCACTGTCGCCTCACAGCAAGAAGGTCCTGGGTACGAGTTGTCTGTGTGGAGTTTGCATGTTCTTCCTGTGTCTGCGTGGCTTTCCTCCGGGCGCTCCGGTTTCCTCCCACAGTCCAAAAACATGCAGTCAGGTTAATTGGAGACTGAATTGAATTGCCCTATAGGTGAATGTGTGTGTGTATGTGTGTCTGCCCTGCGATGGACTGGTGCCCCGTCCAGGGTGTTACTGTGTGCCTTGCGCCCATTGAAAAGCTGGGATAGGCTCAAGCAACGACCCTGATTGGATAAGCGGTTAAGAATGAGAGTGAGTGAGCCAACATAAATGAAGATTCAAGTATTACCTTATTTTATTTCAAGGACGGATTATTGCTGATTAGGATAGTATGATGTTAGCTTCCAGTACGTTTAATACATGATTACATTCTCTACACACTAATTGTGGTTATTACAGTAAATTATAAACTGTTAGGTGAATTGTTGAATATTATATTGTTTAAATGAAGTCATTCATATTATTAACAAAATGCACTAGGTAAATTGTGTTAGCCCACAACCACTGGGATCCAGCATTCGAATCCCCATAGGTTTAATGGGTTGGTTGAGGTCACAGAGCCCAAAGTCCATTAGTCATTTACCAATATGGGAAAACCTACAAAATACACATATAAAATGTTTTTGACCTTCATAATTCAGGCAATGCTTTTAGGTTAAAAATAAATAAATAAATACATTTTTTTTTTACAATTATATATTAATAAATAAAATCTGCAGCTTAAAGCTGAGTGGCAATATGCCATAATAGAATAGTGCATTGGTGAAATAGGGAATATTACACTCCACACACATGACCAGAAAAGTAAAGGTACGTTCTCCCACAGGGACACTATGCTGTCCCCAGAGTATGTTAAACACTCAAGTGGCCGTGCGATCCTCCCCACAGGGCCACAACCTCAGAGGAAAAGAGGGAAAAAGATTAAATAAAACTGGTCAAAATCACCACAGCTGCAACAAAAGTGATTTCCCCAGAAAAGATCAAAGAACGCCAGCATATAAGCTAATGGAAACAAGCCAATGAGCCAGCAAGCAAAAGCTGATATACTGTAGAATGGTACTGAAAAGGCTCTCCCAGCTGCAGAAGATTAACACTGACATAATGCAAAGACTGTCTGATTAAAGAGAATGCCACAAAGAGTCATCTGAGCTTCCATGCCCCCTGCGTGCTTACAATAAAAATGGTAAAAAAATGGTTTTAACCATAAAAATGGTTACAATAAAAAGTGTTTCTTTTGTTCATTTTATTTCACTTTTATTTAATTGCATTGCAGACAGTCTGAACCCAAGATATTTTATTTCCATTCTCCCTGAACAGTGTATAATATCATAAAACTATTCATAAAATCTGGAGAAATCTGGAGGCACAAGTCTAAGCTGAACACTTGTGATCTCTGATCCCTCAGATCGGCACTGCATCAAGAACCGTCATTTATCAATAGCTGATATAACCACATGGGCAAGGGATTACTTTGACAAACCTTTGTCAAGCACTAAAATAGAAAGTTACATGCACAAATGCTACAAAAAACTTTAATGTGCAGAAAAAATAAGTCTCATGTTAACCCATTCCAGAAGCGGTGTCTAGTTCTCTGGACTCTGAGGCATCTGGCATGGACCATTACACGGTAAGGTAAATATAACTTACACTTTTGCATGGCAGCAGTAATGCAGAAAAGTACACTGAGATTTTAGAGCAACAGATGCTGCCTCATTTCCAGGGACTTTTATGCAACAAGACAATGCAAAGTCATAGCTGCGGAAGAAGAACATACAGGAATGTGTGGAGAATTTGAAAAAAAAAAAAGTGACATCAACAACTCCATACTGTTGCACACCTTAAGATGTGTTTGCAGAAAGAATAGGACAAAATAACACCTTCAACACTTCATCACTCGGTATCCTCAGAGACAAAATGTCTTTTAAGTTTTGTGAGAAGGAATAGCAATATTACAAAGTGGTAAATTCTTTACTATACCTTTGTTTGGAATGTTGCGAGCTGAAATGCAGAAATGGATGTATATCAACCAGTTTTATAAAAGCTTTCTTTCTTTGAAATTAGAACTCAGATCAGGACTTTTTTGAGAGAAAAACTGGTTGAGAACGTTATAATTAAAATACCAGCAATAATGTAAGAAACTAACATGCATTTATTTGATGCTACGTGCAAACTGACAGTTTTTTATTTATTTGGATCTTAGTAATTCAGGGGCTTAAATGGTTCTAAAACAAATACAAGATGCAAGTACTTCAATATTTATACACTAATATGTTTGAAATTATAGTTTGCTGAAAAGAAACCAGCCCTGTTATAGCACTTAGCTTTGTTTAAAGCTGTGTAAGCTGTTATTTTGAACAGGTTGTTTGTTTCTCTGAACAATTGCATTAAATGTCATATGTCTAGAAAAAAAATGATTGCTTTTAGCTACACTTTATGTCCATTAGTGTAATGATAACTTAAAGACATAGCCACAAGAGGGTTTGGAATGCCATTAAAGAACATAATAGTCCATGTCAAACTTTACGCCTGAAACCACCTAGATAGGCAGCTACATTACAGAAACAAACATTATATACATACTGTATATTATACAAAGAAAACCAGAGTATTTGATTATTAACTTGAATTTATTTATATTTATAAATATATTTAAGGAACAATGTTATCTAACACCTATGTGGTGATTTGTCACTTAGAGCAGCTATAGCCTAGGGGTTAAGGTACTGGTCCGGTAATCAGAAGGTTGCTGGTTCAAGCCCCACCACGCAAGGCCCTTAACTCCCAATTGCTTAGATTATATACTGTCACAATTGTATGTCTGCTACATGCTGAAAATGTAAATGTAACACATATTGTAATTCATCAAATTCATCAGCACACCACAGCTGATATCACAAACATGTGATTTCAAATCTCTCAAAGCTCTGCTACCAATGATTGGCTCGTCTGAGGGTGGGGATGCTGTAGGGATTCCTCATGACTGATGCAATTACAACCTCTGCTGGCTGATAGATGGTGCCTGCAAAATCAGTGCGTTGATTCTACGAGTGCAATATGGATCTCCAAATGAACCCACTTCAAGTAGGTGAAGAGAAGTGGTTGCCTAATGCACACATGTCAGAGGGAGTGTGTGATAATTATGGCCCTCACTGGTGAGGAGTAAAATTCAGCAGCAGTAGAAAAGAAAGACGATATGGTAATTGCAAATAAAAATGTTTTACATGATGTATTGGATGTTAACTCAAGCGTGATCTGAAGTCATTCAATGTGACAAATATGCTATTAAGCCTAAGTTAAGTTAAGTTTGTTTTGACACAATTTTGCAGACACTTTTACCCAAAATACCCTTGCCATTATTACTAAATATAGTAATATAGTTTGCTAAGGGGCCCAAACAGTGGCAACTTGCTAATGGTAAGATTGATCCAGTGACTGATCATACTCTTCCTCCTATTTAATGACACTACTGTTCAGGACTAGACTGATAAACATATCCATGTCATTAAAATACAAAACACTGTAATTTATGTAAAAGCTTTTCAGTTCTAAGAAAGATGGCACTGCTGTAAGATATAATTGACTAATACTCCACTGCAAGGATAAGCAGAACACAACACACTAGGAATAATTAAAAGCAAACAAGTAATATATTGCCAAATTGGAGCTTCACCAAGTTTGTTTTGACAGATGTGGGAATCAGAGCGACGGGCTTGGTAATATGAATGCCAGCAGGACTGAAATGTCATTGAGATTCTTCATAACACAGATGAGCCTGGTTATACAGCCAAAGTTATATGCAGGTGAGCATACATATTACTTCGCCCAGGTTATTTATATGCATTCAGAGGAACAGGATTAGCAGAAACATATCAATAAACCCAGTTACTTAGGTGTTAACTTTGAATCTGATAGCGGGTGATAGTAGTACAGTGGTACCTTGAAACTCAGTGTTAATTGGTTCTGGGAGAAGTGTTGATTTAAAAAGCGTCGAGTTTCAAAGTATTTTTTCCCGTAAGGATGTATGGGAAACCTGTTAATGCATCCCATGGTCCAGTGGAACTGCATATATTTTAGGCTTATGTAAAATTGGGTTGTTTTTGACATTGTGGCGGTGCACAAAGCTTAACGTGACTTATTGTACTAAAACAAGCGAGGAATTTTATTGGTGGAGAGAACTTATGAGCAGTAATAATTGAGAGGTTTAGTGTTTCTGTGTTGTTCTTTTAATACATTAAGTCACATTAAGCTTTTATTTTAACAACACGTTTTATACTCTCTCGGATTCTTACAATTTCTCAGCACCCCGAGCTATAACACAAGTTTAAAAGTGAAACAGTTAGGGTAATGCAGCTAAACACAAATGCATGTGGACACTTTCAGAGTGAAATGCAGATTCGTCTCATATTCGCACTTTGATGATGTTTCACCACACCGCTTAAGCCAAGCACTGAACAAAGCAGTGGTTGGTTGAGAGTTTAAGGGGACAAATTTCTCTACGAAGGGCGTCAAGTTTAATAGATTTCGAGTTTAGGGGACGTCGAGTTACAAGGTACCATTGTATTTACATTTACTTCACTCACAACTCTAGGGGAACAGTTGATGGTGGCTAGCACTGTCACTTCACAGCAAAAAGGTTCACTGGGTTCGATTCCCAGGTGGAGCGGTCCAGGTCCTTTTAGTGTGGAGTTTGCATGTTCTCCCTGTGTCTGCGTGGGTTTCCTCCGGGAGCTCCGGTTTCCTCCCACAGTCCAAAGACATGCAAGTGAGGTGAATTGGAGATAATGGTGCTGTGTGGAACTCACACAATCTGCCCTCTAGGTCATAATCTAAATGCACCTTTGTAGACTCCACTGTGGTAAATTCAATTACAGCTGTTAGTTTATTCACAGTTCCACCATAGTGACAGGCCGGGTGTCACTATTTATTATTCCTTTGTCTGTAGATGTTATTAATAATATTATACAGTCATTGTTTATTATTAGAAACTGAAATTTTTTTTGATGCACTGTCTATTTTATGTTTATTAAAAATTTCTCTTGTAGGTATTTGCTGGCATGCTGGGAACACATGGGCAAAGAACATTCTCACAGTAATTTGTTGTGGCATCTTGTTCTGTCTCCATTAAGAGTGCAGCTTAAGCCATGGGGTATGTATCTGTGGCACTGTTGGGCAAATTTTGCTAAAATTAGACCACCTCTCCAGGCATTACTTTATTGGATTTTTGCTAAATTGGCCACCTATGAGGAAAACACTATTGTACAGCACAACAATGCAATCGCTTCACACAATGCCTATGAAACAGATATGTTTTTTTTCTAAATAAAAAGACTGCATTTTATTTAGAGAGTGGATTCTAGAAATGAAACTCCTACCCAAATTCAAGGAAGAAAACATTTCTGCATTGAACAAGAACTAGGACCACGCTGTTAACAGCACCACACACGCTGATGCACACTGCGTTGTGATGGTAGCGTTTATGCAAACGATCAGTTTCTTGAGTGCACTCATTTCTTTTGTTGGCGGTAACCAGATTTTAGGGGTTTGGGATGTATTATTACAAGGAACGGAAGCTGCACAGGGCATGTGGAACTTGCAATTAGGGCCACTGATAATTCATATTTTGTTTGCTGGAGCTTATGTTTATTACAGCCTCCTAATTAAGACTGTGTGCTCCCAGAATTTGATTGCTACTTAATTCATATTGTAATTTGGCTACATTCCTGCAGTGAGCTTTAAAAAAAAAAAAAAAAACATGCACTTGGCTAGTTAACAAAAGCACTTACCGAAGGAGATGATGTGTACTCATAAATGCAGTGTCAGTGAATGTGGATGGGTGAAATATGGACACTTATCGGCATTCATGCATCTGCAGTACACTACGGAAGCAAATGATAAAACAATAGTTATTTGTGTACACATTGTTAATGTAGATTTATGGATATACTTTGTAATCCAGCAGCTGTTTTACAATATTTATTGGTCCCCATTTTGCTGCCAAAACTGCCCTGACCCGTCGAGGCATGGACTCCACTAGCCCCCTGAAGGTGTGCTGTGGTATCTGGCATCAAGATATTAGCAGCAAGGATTTCCTGGAGAACATTGCCCAAAGCAACACACTGCCTCCGCCGGCTTGCCTTCTTCCTATAGTGCATCCTGGTTTCATGTGTTCCCCAGGAAGCAACGCACACACACCCAACCATCCACGTGATGTAAAAGAAAACGTGATTCACCAGACCAGGCCACCTTCTTCCATTGCTCAGTGGTCCAGTTCCGATGCTTAGCTATTTGAGCTACAGTAGCTCGTCTATTGGATCGGACCACATGGGGCATCCTTCGCTCCCTACGTGCATCAATAAGCCTTGGTAGCCCATGACCCTGTCGCCGATTTACCACTTTTCCTTCCCTAGACCACTTTTTACAGATACTGACCATTGCAGACCGGGAACACCCCAAAAGAGCTGCAGTTTTGGAGATGCTCCGACCCAGTCGTCTAGCCATCACAATTTGGCCCTTGTCAAACTCGCTCAAATCCTTACGGTTGCACATTTTTCCTGCTTCTAACACATCAACTTTAAGGATAAAATGAGGATAAAATGTTTACTTGCTGCCTAATATATCCCAAGTAAGTAGTTGACAATTTTAGCTATATACTACTATAATCTATCATAAATAATGTGCAAGTATTGTACATGGCATTTTTGTTGACATGTTGTGTCCACTCCATGTCCTCTTAAAAGTAAGGGTCAATACTTTGTGACTGTTGATCTAATTTTGATGAGTGGTCTCTGTTAGAATGACAGTGCTTTTATTTAAATTGCATAGAAAAGTACTGACTGGTTTGATGAGTATGATAATAATTCACATTTACATTTTCTTATCCAGAGTGACTTACAGAAGTGCTTCCACAGTAAATATTTCTCTACTCTAGTTTAGACAAAAGTCCAAAAACACAAATTTGCTGAAACCCTTTTAGAAAAAAAATTTTGGGAATAAGAAATGAATAAGAACATTAGTAAGTACATGTTAGTTCTCAGCTTAAGTGTTTAGTAAAAAGGTGGGTTTTTATCTATTTATTTTTTCTACTTTATTTAGCTTAGTCAGTTTGTCTTCCGCTGCTGTGGATCCCTGATTGCAGTCAGGGTGGGTATATTGCTGCTCATGCCTCCTCCGATCCTCACACAGCTCTTAGTGGAACCCTTTTTCACCCATGCATTCTGCACAAGCACCTCTCTATCTGCTAATCAGGGTCCTTACACAGCGTTTAAAGACCCCACCCACATAGTCTGGTCATCCCGCCCTAGCAGAAACGTGTCTGCTGCAGTCACTGAAGAGTCACTGCTGCAGTCTCTCTGTTTACAGGAGTGATAGACTTTATTTTGTCAGGAGGCTCACTTTGTTCTCGCCCTTTTCTCTGTGTTTTATGCTTAATTTTTGCAAGTTCTAGTGCTTGGTTACCACTAAACGATCACAGCAAAAAAAACATCTCCACTACACAAAGGAAATGAAATTTCTCCCCAGTAGTACAGTACACCAATTTTAATATTTATTACAGGTTTTACATTACATATTTGTAAATCTATTTACCTTGTTCATTTTACATACAAATAAGAGAAAAGAAAAATAATTAAGCAAAGCAAAGAAAAAGCTCTTCTACTGTTATTGCTAAAAGAAAGGGTTTAACTTTTATTCTCTCTGGCGGCCCATTATTTGGCATATAAAAATTAAGTACACACTGTACAAAACAGTAATCTCTGGTGTTCTTTAGCTGCCACATTGACAGCTGGCTGACTTTTTACACTCTACAAAGCTAGTTTATTTGCATATTGCACAGGTGAAATGAAACAGTTACAATGTGCACAGAATGCAGACAATAAAAATGCATATAAATGCTTGATGTAAATGCATGTGCATGACACTGAGTTGTTCATTCTCTATATATCCAGGATACATATTGCATTCTAATGCAAGGTATAAATGGGGCCTAAAAGAGATCATTTGTTCTTTTGAAGATGCAATTTCTAGTTTGTCAATTCATTTTGATCTATGATGAATATAATATTAGATAAATTGCTGTGAAAAAAGGAATTGCCCTCTTTCCAACTGTGTCTGTGATTGTGTAGTTGTCACACTGTGTAATTTCAGATCCCTAAATGAAACATAGTACTTGAGTAAAAACACATTTTGTGTAACATTGTTATTTTTGAGGGACACATCTGTTTAACACTCCTATCACCTTTGTAAAATAAAAACAATGTTTTTTTTCTTGCTAAAAGATGTATGTAATTGAATATTAGGCCTCAGCATCTCTACTGGGTTTAAGCCAGTATTTTAACTAGGCCATGGCAAAACTGTAACACCCCCCCTCCCCCCAGTTCAACCGTGAATGTACAATTAGGTATTCAAGACTAAAACTATGTCCAAACTAAGGTTAAACTGCAACTAGGATATCTAGGTCATGCTATTGCAAAGCACATGGACACCAAGTTGACACTACAGCTAGGCTAGAACAAGGCACATGGACTAACTATAATAAAGAATAAGAATAGATCTTAGGTTCAGGTTAGGGCAGCATGGTGGCTAAGTGGGTAGCACTGTCTCCTCACAGCAAGAAGGTCCTGGATTTGACCCCCAGGTGGGGTGGTCCGGGTCCTTTCTGTGCGGAGTTTGCATGTTCTTCCCATGTCTGTGTGGGTTTCTTCCGGGAGCTTCGGTTTCCTCCCACAGTCCAAAAACATGCAGTTATGTTAACTGGAGACACTAAATTGCCCTATAGGTGAATGGGTGCGTATACAAGGGTGTGTATGTGTGTCTGCCCTTCGATGGACTGCCCCCCCCCACACACACACACACACACACGACCCTGATTGGATGAGTGGTTAAGAGAGTGAGTGAGTGAATTCAGGTTACAAACACAGGAATGTTATATGAGTACGCTACAACTAGATTTAAGGCTAAGCCATGCTAGGGCGCTATCACCTAATTTTACTCCACCAACCTCTAACATGCTTGGTGAAGCATGGGTAACTTATACACAAAACAGTGATTACACAACAAGGAACAGGTGATGATGATAAAGGTGAGGGCAAATCATGAAGCAGGGGCGGAGATAAGGGAGGCGGGCAACAACAAATGAAAGTCCATGTGCTCTGGGAGACGGGCAAGGCTGGAGCTGTAACATTAAGGCTAATCCTGTTGTAGTGAAGTAACACTAGACCATCCCATCCTTATGTCATGTTTAACTTGGTATAATTTATTTATTATTTGTTACCAGACAATGGTAATGAAAAAAAAAACTGACCAACCCCTCTTTGCAGCTATAACAGTCTTCACATTTTCAGGAAGTTTTTCACCCACTCAGCCAAAAAGCATTTAAAAGGTCAGCCACTGATATTATATATATTTATGGAATTGAATTTATACACCTGTTAGCAATTGGTGGCAAAATACCTGAACCTGAAGTAATTAGAAATGACATTTGTTGGCAATATGGTGCATTTAGTTGATGTTAAGGTGAAAACTAGTAGTAATTTCTGCAGCAAAGTACTTCCCACAAATGGTAATGCTCAGTTACCTTACATTTAATACAGCTAAACAGTAGTTGTGGCACATACAGAAGTTTGGGCACCCTACTAAGTCAGTATTTAAACAAACACTCCTTTCTTTGTAACACCCTCTTTGGCAAAAATCACAGCCTGCAAGTGAAAACAAGGAGTTTCTATTTTTGATGTAGGCATTTTCATCTGGTGTTCCATGCAAAAGCCTTCCAAAAACAAGATATTTTAGGCCATCTTGCAATCACAGCATTGTTAAAAACTACCCACAGATGTTCTGAGGACTATGAGGGCCATTTACAAAACTTTAGCGTGCATTTATTAAAGTAGTTCCATTTTCATTTCAGCCTATGCTGCAGAGTCAGAGTTTTGCTCTGCTTTCATAGCCTGCAAATTCTGCCTTAATTTTCACATTATTTTTCACATAATATTTCCCATAAGTAGAATATATGAGGGTTTTTCAAAAAGTTTCCACACTTTTATATTTTTTTCGTTGGAAACGGTGAGGGTGGAAGAAGTAGTAATTGGTCGTGTCTGAGAGACTGAGAGAGCTTATAGTCCAGATTTAGTGCCATCTGATTTCCAACTTTTTGGAACGCTCAGAGAAGCTTTAAGGGAAAGAAGATTTTCATGTGATGATGATGTGAAAGCAGCGGTGCATCAGTGGCTACACGCTCAACCAAAAGCATTTTTTGCTGATGCATCGGAAGGTGACTATGTAGGAAAGTGATATCATTTGTTATTGTAAATTATTATTAACACTATTATTATTATTAATTATTACTATTATCATTATTACTTTTATTATATAATTATTATTATTATTATTACTATTATTATTATATTACTATTATTATTATTATTATTATTATTACTATCATTATTATTATTATTATTATTACTATTATTATTATATTATTACTATTATTATTACTATTATTACTATTACTTTTACTATTATCATTATTATTACTTTTATTATTATAGTATTATTATTATTATAATTATTACTATTATTATTATTATTATTATTACTATTATCATTATTACTAATACTGTTATTATTATTACTATTACTATTATTATTATTATTATTGATTATTACTATTACTATTATTATTATTACTTTTACTATTATTAATATTATTACTAGTATCATTATTACTATTATTACTATTATTATTATTATTATTATTACTAGTATCATTATTACTATTATTATTATTATTATTATTATTACTATTAATACTATTATCATTATTACTTTTACAATTATCATTATTATTATTATTATCATTATCATTATCATTATCATTATCATTATCATTATCATTATCATTATCATTATTATTATACATTTTAGTTTATTTTACACTCTTAAAGTACGTACATGCACGTGTACATCAGATGTTAGAGATTAATACATGTTGACAGTTTACTGCAGCCCAAAGTGCCAAGTTCAAGCACAGAGATTAGCACAGTGCTGTCAGTCAAGCCGTCTGCTTTTCAGATTTTGACAGCATGCTTGTCCATTCCTCAAAGCAATGTTTCCCACATTAGAGGTCTGTTTCACACATTTCACACTCCCTCCTATTCTCTACACAGAAAACAAACACACACACACACACACACATCAAAATACACACACTTATACTTACCAATAATTCAATACTGTATGCATGTGCACATGATGTAGGTCTTAACAGCAAATTTTAAACAGAAAACAGAACATAATGAGCATCATGATATATATATATATATATATATATATATATATATATATATATATATATATATATACAGTGTATCACAAAAGTGAGTACACCCCTCACATTTCTGCAGATATTTAAGTATATCTTTTCATGGGACAACACTGACAAAATGACACTTTGACACAATGAAAAGTAGTCTGTGTGCAGCTTATATAACAGTGTAAATTTATTCTTCCCTCAAAATAACTCAATATACAGCCATTAATGTCTAAACAACCGGCAACAAAAGTGAGTACACCCCTTAGTGAAAGTTCCTGAAGTGTCAATATTTTGTGTGGCCACCATTATTTCCCAGAACTGCCTTAACTCTCCTGGGCATGGAGTTTACCAGAGCTTCACAGGTTGCCACTGGAATGCTTTTCCACTCCTCCATGACGACATCACGGAGCTGGCGGATATTCGAGACTTTGCGCTCCTCCACCTTCCGCTTGAGGATGCCCCAAAGATGTTCTATTGGGTTTAGGTCTGGAGACATGCTTGGCCAGTCCATCACCTTTACCCTCAGCCTCTTCAATAAAGCAGTGGTCGTCTTAGAGGTGTGTTTGGGGTCATTATCATGCTGGAACACTGCCCTGCGACCCAGTTTCCGGAGGGAGGGGATCATGCTCTGCTTCAGTATTTCACAGTACATATTGGAGTTCATGTGTCCCTCAATGAAATGTAACTCCCCAACACCTGCTGCACTCATGCAGCCCCAGACCATGGCATTCCCACCACCATGCTTGACTGTAGGCATGACACACTTATCTTTGTACTCCTCACCTGATTGCCACCACACATGCTTGAGACCATCTGAACCAAACAAATTAATCTTGGTCTCATCAGACCATAGGACATGGTTCCAGTAATCCATGTCCTTTGTTGACATGTCTTCAGCAAACTGTTTGCGGGCTTTCTTGTGTAGAGACTTCAGAAGAGGCTTCCTTCTGGGGTGACAGCCATGCAGACCAATTTGATGTAGTGTGCGGCGTATGGTCTGAGCCCTGACAGGCTGACCCCCCACCTTTTCAATCTCTGTAGCAATGCTGACAGCACTCCTGCGCCTATCTTTCAAAGACAGCAGTTGGATGTGACACTGAGCACGTGCACTCAGCTTCTTTGGACGACCAACGCGAGGTCTGTTCTGAGTGGACTCTGCTCTTTTAAAACGCTGGATGATCTTGGCCACTGTGCTGCAGCTCAGTTTCAGGGTGTTGGCAATCTTCTTGTAGCCTTGGCCATCTTCATGTAGCGCAACAATTCGTCTTTTAAGATCCTCAAAGAGTTCTTTGCCATGAGGTGCCATGTTGGTACTTTCAGTGACCAGTATGAGAGAGTGTGAGAGCTGTACTACTAAATTGAACACACCTGCTCCCTATGCACACCCGAGACCTAGTAACACTAGCGAGTCACATGACATTTTGGAGGGAAAATGACAAGCAGTGCTCAATTTGGACATTTAGGGGTGTAGTCTCTTAGGGGTGTACTCACTTTTGTTGCCGGTGGTTTAGACATTAATGGCTGTATATTGAGTTATTTTGAGGGAAGAATAAATTTACACTGTTATATAAGCTGCACACAGACTACTTTTCATTGTGTCAAAGTGTCATTTTGTCAGTGTTGTCCCATGAAAAGATATACTTAAATATCTGCAGAAATGTGAGGGGTGTACTCACTTTTGTGATACACTGTATATAGTATATACTGATCAGCCATAACATTAAAACCGAGAATTAAAACCACCAACCAAAAATATCCAGCCTGTGGGTAGCGTCCTGTGACCACTGATGAAGGTCTAGAAGATGACCAACTCAAACAGCAGCAATAGATGAGCGATCATCTCTGACTTTACATCTACAAGGTGGACCAACTAGGTAGGAGTGTCTAATAGAGTGGACAGTAAGTGGACACGGTATTTAAAAACTCCAGCAGCGCTGCTGTGTCTGATCCACTCACACCAGCACAACACACCACCACCATGTCAGTGTCACTGCAGTGCTGAGAATGATCCACCACCTAAATAATACATGATCTGTAGTTGTCCTGTGGGGGTCCTGACCATTGAAGAACAGAGTGAAAGCAGGCTAAAACAGTATGTAGAGAAATAGACTGGCTACAGTCAGTAATTGTAGAACTACAAAGTGCTTCTATTATTATTCAACACAACTCTACTGAACCATTTTTTTCGTTTTTTTGATTGTCAGGAATTCCCTAAGATTGTGGCATAGCATCCCTGTAGAAACTTTAGGGTAAAACAAGTGAGATTTATTTTCTACACTGCTGGATAAAATCATGTCTGACTGTATTTAATTAGAGGAACTAAGCAATTATATTTTCCAATAACAATATGTTGAATAATTATGTTCCTTAAATAATTGTAAGTTTTACTATTTGTGATGATTTTACTTCATGCTTTGTACACCTCTATAGTCAAAACTTGTACTGCTTTCATATCTTTCTGCAAAAGAAGAGTTGATTTGCAGAACTCTATACTTTAAGGATACAGGTCAAATTTTAGAGACAAATTTTATTTCATTCTGTCAAGTTAGACAAAGAAGGAATATGCTCTGCCAAAAAGGGTTCAGAGGATCCCAGAATTTTATTTTAAAGTGACCATCTTGGACTTGTCAGGATCTTGCAACATGCCTTTTTTTCTATCGAGTCTACAGGGTTTCCAGCGCTACCTGTGAAAACATACACTGAAGTCCTGTATAATTTTTCCATCTTCTCTGCTCTCGTGTGCTAAATTGCTTTGGAAGATGGATTTTTTTGGTATCTGTGGCTGTCAGGTCTCCACCGGAGAAAGTCTTTATGCACTGGTACACCCGCTACGAAAGTGAATTTTGCAATGGATGTGGGGAATCAAAGTGTTGAGTCAAGTGCTGCCACTCCACTGAAGCAATGGTCATTTTTCTTTGTCAGATAGATGTGTTCCTTAGATGTATTCCAGGAGATTTTGAGCTTTGTCTTTTCTTTATGTAAATACCTCCTGGCTATTCTTCAATGAGATCACCATGATCATTAGATTAAGGCTGAGGAAATACAAACAGAAGCTGTTTTTGCTCCCGGTATGAACCTGAGGCCTTGTAATGCATATGAAGTAAGATTTCTTCAGAGTGTACATTATGGAGCCATGCATAATATCACTAGTCTACAACTTGGACAAGGAGGCCTAATACAAACTATTTAAGTTGTGCTGGATGAATATCAGAAGTACAGTTGTGATTGTTGTTGATTAGGCATTGAATGAAATTGAGTACATAAAAGATTTATTTCTTATTTTTCCTATATTTGGGCAATATACCACCTACCTAAGCATTATTGCAGACCATTTACACCCTTTCATGTAGCCTCTTTTAGCAGAATAATGCATGCATCCTGCCACAAAGCCAAATGGTTCAGGAATGGTTTGAGGAGCACAACAAGAAGTTTGAGGTGAGTCAGAATCTGTTGATGCATGCTCAATAATCCAGGTACACAAATCCACAAAGTTGAATCAGACGGAAGAAGTCATTCGTATTGAGTGACGAAACGTATCTCTACAACAAACTTGTGTCCAGATGAACTGATTCAACTTTGTGGAGAAGTTTGAGGTGTTGACTTGGCCTCCAAATTCTTCAGATCTCAATCCACTCAAGCATCTGTGGGATGTGCTGGACAAAGAAGTCCGATCCACCTCGCAACTTACAGGAGTTAATGGATCTGCTGCTAACATCTTGGTGCCAAATACCACAGCACACCTTCAGGGGTCTACCCATCAAGGCATGGAGTCCATGCCTTGATGGGTCACAGCTGTTTTGGCAGCAAAAGGGGTACCAACACAATATATAATATTTCATTCTTGAGTCCAATCATTGACAATATTTGAGAAAAAGAGTTAGAGAGAGATGGAAGAATGAGTGCTTACGGCCTTTAGAGAAACATGGTGGAGGGTCTGTCCTGGTTTGAAGCAGAATTTCTGCCAGTGGTGTTGGCGATATTGTGCAAACTGATTGGATAATTCATAAATGCTGAAAGGTACAAACAGGTTTTAATAAACACTGTCATTCTTTCTGGAAAGCGCCTGATTTGGAATGGCTTTATTTTTTAGAATGATAACAATCCTGCACATTTACTGAACCAAAGAGCTTCCCTTGGCTGGTGAACAGAGATTTAAATCTTAGTATTTTAGATTGTGCTAATGTTGTAATGAAGTTGTTTAACTTTGGACAAGTTTACCTATAGTGTCCTATATTTGTCACAGGTTTTTTTTGCTTTCAAAATCAAATAACAGCACTTTATGTGACTGTCTAAATGTATATGTCCATATATTTTTAGACAATTTAGTGTAGGTATGGTGGAGCAGCTGGTAAAGTGGATGCTGCACATGTATCCTGTATCCAAACTGCAAAACTAACCTAAAGTCGCTGTTTCAGAAGGGTTTTTTTATGTGTCCGCCCACAAAAATCAATCCAATGCAAAAAAATTTGGACCAGTATGACTGACCATACCAGTGTTGCTCTGCGATATACTAGCACCTTGTCCAGGGTGTATTCCTGCCTTGTGTCCAGTGTTGTTTGGTGGCAGCAGATCCACCAAGACCCTACTAATATTCACGTACACTTGTAAATCGGTAGATTCTATTTTCTATTCTGTGCTGTATGTGGCAATTGATGCACCTGTTCTAAATAAACTCATTTATCCTGATGACAGGATGTGATTTGCTATTGCACCTCTGTGTGTGTTTGATTCTAAAGCATGTCCATGCGCACTAGTTTAAGCTTATCTCCTGAAGGTCATGGATAGCATGAAGATTGAGGCTGCATCTGCTATAAACAGAGTGTACACCTGCCAACATGTCAGGTGGACAGAACTAAGCGAGGAGCTCAGTGAAGGGAAAACACTGCCCAATCGATCTTTTTGCCTCCAGATGCACATGATTGCTTCTCCGGCCTCCCTAAGTGAAGCGTGTGACGTGATTGAACAATCAGCCACATTACCCGCGAGAAATATGCCCAACTCCCAAAAGATACTCACCCCCACACACACTTTTACAGCTTAAACTGCAGGGACTGGACCGTGCTTACAATACTTTCCTAAGAGAAAAGCCCCGGCCACCATCTAAAACGTGTACACGCTTCGTTAATCATTCTCATGATAAGGGCATTTGCAGTACTGATATAACAGAAGGCTGCAGTATGTAAATGAGTTCTCTAACAAATGACTTGATGTCTTATGCTCTGAACATCCTGAACAACCTCTAATGCTTCAGAGTGTTTTCTTTAATAACTGAATGAGTAAAGAAGGCCACTGTTTATTACTAAATAATAACTGATATAATCATAGATAATTAACAAACAGTGTAAAGAAATTGCTTATTTACTGAGCAGAGGTGGCGGACATACACAACCTTGTTACTTCAGTCAAAATGCAAATAATGGGCGCTTAGGTGGCGCAGTGGTAAAACACTGACTCTAGAACACCAGACCTGACGTCTCGAACTCAAGAGGCCAGGCATCTATATGGACAATGACTAGCTCGTCTGAGGGTGGGAATGTCGGAGGGGATCCCTCATGACTGCTGCAGTGATGACCTCTGCCGGCTGATCGGTGGCGTCTGCACAGAGACGGAAGGCCGGGGCTCGTGCAGTTGAAAAAGAAGTGGTCGGCTACTGCACAAGTGTCAGAAAAAGCATCTGTCAGTCATGGCTCTCCTCGGTCATCACCAGTAGAGGAGGTGAAGTGCGACTGGGTAATTGGATGGAGATGTCTAGATTGGGAGGGAAATTAGGGCAAACTGCATACAATGCAAATACTGTGGTAATAGTATAGTAAATAACATCAGTAATAGTAAATAAATTAATTTTTTGTGACTTTTACGAGGGATCTTCAAAAAGTTTCTGCACTTTTATATTTTGGTTGGAAACGGTGAGGGCGGGAGGAGTAGTTAATTGGTCGTGTCTGAGAGACTGAGAGATCTTATAGTCCGGATTTAGCGCCATCTGATTTCCACCTTTTGAACCACTCAAGAAGCTTTAAAGGGAAGAAGATTTTCATGTGATGATGATGTGAAAGCAGCGGTGCATCAGTGTTCCAGTGCACAAAACCCTGACTTTAATCCCAGTGCACACATTGTGTTTTACCATTCACTCAGGGCGGCACGGTGGCTAAGTGAGTAGAACTGTCGCCTCACAGCAAGAAAGTCCTGGGTTCGATTCCCAGGTGGGGCGGTCCGGGTCCTTTCTGTGTGGAGTTTGGTCCTCGTGGGTTTCCTCCGGATGCTCCGGTTTCTTCCCACAGTCCAAAGACATGCAAGTGAGGTGAACTGTAGATACTAAATTGTCCATGACTGTGTTTGGTATAACCTTGTGAACTGATGAACCTTGTGTAATGAGTAACTATGAATGAATGATGAATGTAACCAAAGTGTAAAACATGATGTTAAAATCCTAATAAACAAACAAACAAACCATTCACTCAAAGAATTGTACCCACCAAGACCCTGAACAAATAAAACAAACAATGAATGAATCAATGCACACCTTTGGAATAAACTGCAATGTCATTTGGCAGTCTCAGTGCAATACCTCTTTTGACTAAATGGGCACACATACCAAATCTGAAGAGTCTGCAAAGGGAAGGTAGGGGCTATCGCATATAAATGCCTGTGGTTTTTAAATAAGTTGTTCAACAAGCTCATGTACAGGTGTTCACACACTTTTGGCCAAACTGTGTTCAATAATTACCTCAGGTACTTTCCACCAAGAATGAACCAAGCAATTAATTCGACCATAAACATTAAGCTCTTGGGCTGATGAACATTTTTTTAATGAAAGTGTTGGTATGTAAAGTGATTACACAATGCTATTGTTCATTAAATTAATTGATGATAGAAACCCGGAGTCAGCAGGAATCACTGCAGGTACTCAAATCTAATTAGAGCATTCTTGATTGTTCAGTGCCGATATGATGTGTAGCTGTAAAACTTTGTATTAAGCACCAGAAATGCTGCGTTTGTGATAATGATGCATACTGCCAATATGCACTATAGGGTCTAAACCTCTTAATCATAATTGATTCTATATATTTCTCAGTGAGGAATGAACACGTTTATACAAAACACTGAACCTTAATGGACTTTATAGGCAGGTGGTTTGTAAGTTAATCCATTACCTTAAGACTTGAGAAATTATTCTGAGTTTTGCTTTAGACTGTAACATCTGCACATAATTAAGCACACAAGGTTTTCGTAATTAAGCAAGCCAGTGGAGATAGAATTGATAACATTATTTATAGACCCATCACTGCTGCTGTGCTGTCCGCCCACCTTCTGCCTCGTTTAAGCCATCTTTCACGGGTAAAACTTAAAAAGAAAAACATTTGCTGTGCAGAGGAAGATGACTTATCCTCATATATTTCAACCATAAAAACAATTAAGCAGAAAATACACACAGAGAACGGTAGGTTGGTGTTAAAAAGTCATTGCCCGAGATGCTGCATATTGTTAACATCTAATTATTTACAATCATTAAACAAAACATATTACAAGCCTTACAGTTTATCAGAGAGACCTTTGTAATGCAATGTTTGCAAGCTTTTTAAGTGATATAAATGTATGCATTCAAAAGGTAATTACATTCCAAGGAGAAAGTTTATGTAGGATTTTTTCTTTTTTTAATGTTTGTGTTATATGCAGTCATTTCACTATTCATTGTACAATCCATTTTGCTATAAAGGCTGCATGATGTTTTATTAGATATATCTATCTAGATTGTCTTAAGGTAGGAGGGGTGAGAAACACCTAGCTGATTTGGCTAACAAGATCGGCCAATAAAACCACCTTTGTTAAAAAACATAACTCCACCCTCAATTGAATGTTGATTTTCTTGATTAGTTTTGATCATTTTGTCAATAGAACCAAAAGATTTGCAAATCATTTAGGTACTTTATTTATTTATTTATTTAGATAGTTATTTAGTTTATTTATTTATTTACATTTTGTATTTTATTTGTCTATGTATTTATTTTCTAAATATTTGTAATTAATTAAATGATTTATTAATTTAAATTATTTTTTAGATAGTTATTTATTTGTATTTATTTATTTATTCATTTATTTATATTTTGCATTTTATTTGTATTTACTTGTCTATGTATTTATTTACTAAATCTTTGTATTTATTTAAATTATTTATTTTATTTTATATTTTATTTGTATTTATTTACTAAATCTTTGTATTTATTTAAATTATTTATTTATTTATATTTTGTATTGTATTTGTATTTATTTGCCTATGTATTTATGTTCTAAATCTTTGTATTTGTTTAAATTATTTATTTATATTTTGTATTTTATTTGTATTTATGTCTATGTATTTATTTACTAAATCTTTGTATTTATTTAAATTATTTCTTTATATTTTGTATTTTATTTGTATTTATTTGTCTATGTATTTATTTACTAAATCTTTGTATTTATTTACTAAATCTTTGTATTTATTTAAATTATTTATGTATATTTTGTATTTTATTTGTATTTATTTGTCTATGTATTTATTCACTAAATATTTGTATTTATTTAAATTATTTATTTATTCATATTTTGTATTTTATTTGTATTTATTTGACTATGTTTTTATTTACTAAATATTTGTATTTATTTAAATTATTTTTATTTATTTATTATTATTATTTTTTTTAATTATCTATTTTTTCCCACTTTTTCCCCCAACTTTTCCCCCCATTCTAATCGTGTCCAATTACCCTGATTGTGTCCTCTACACTGATTCGACCCTTTTTGCCGCTGACTGAGGACGCCACTCAACTGACTTGCGCCCCCTCTGGCACGCAGTCAGTACAGCCTGCATTTTTCATCTGCACGAGCCGAGTTCATACACCGAGAGACACTGCGCACGGAGGGTCACACCCCCTCAATGTTATTCCTCAGCCCTGTGCAGGCACCATCAGTCAACCAGCAGGGGCCGCAGTTGTACCAGTTATGAGGACCTATGCTCCGACTCTACCCCTAACCCTGAACAACAGCCAAGCGTTGTTCATACTGCCGCCCAACCCAGTTGGAAAGGTAGAGCTGAGTTTCGATACGATGCATCTAGAAACCCAACTCTGGTGCGCTAGCGTAATTTACCGCTGTGCCACCTGAGCGGCTATTTATTTATTTATTTATTTATTTATTTATTTATTATTTTTGCAACAGATTCACATAGTTTTCTAAAATGCATACAGCAAAACTTACCTAGAGCTCTCAGGTGGTGCAGTGGTCTGTTACACTAACTTACCTCTATTGGTGCAACCAATGTTTCCCGGTGGAACCTGACCCACCACGACCATGAGCAGAATAAAGCTATTGATGAAATAAAAACTTAATATTCCAAATACGCATATGCTCATCTGGCAGTAAGCTCAAAAAGTGAAATGTGCAGGAAAAATGTAAACAGTTTCAAGCTCCATGGAAACATCAGTTCATCACCAATTAACAACCCAAATCGTTGTTGAAACATAGCCCACAGTTAAGCATAATTTAGCAGACCAAATGTGCATTTACATATATGCACAGATAATGGTGTATGTTACAGTAAAAGCAGAGGCTATTATGTCAAGGCAAGGAAACATTTTGACAAGTGTTGACACCTTGGCTATGGCGAGCATTTTGATCTATATGGTATTCTCACATTTACAATTGTGATGAGCAGTGGGGAGCAGATGAGTGTCAGGATGTTTGCACCTTTGCCAGATGAGCTTTCACAGGTTTCTGTTTTAAGGTACTGATGGGACGCAGTATTAATCTTTTTAGAAAGTTATCTGACAGCTGTATAGGGATTACAAGAATATGCCTCAGCCACTTAAAAGATCACTCACTCACAAAGAATTTTACTGAAATGACTTTCCATGAATTTTAAAAACATGACTGAATTTATTTAAGACACAATTTTTAAGTTCAATTTTATACCAAATGTTTTTGGATAAGGTTGGGGTCAGGCCAGTCAAGTTCTTTGGACACCAAAGTTGATAAAGTATTTCTTTATTGCCCTGCCTAAAAAGGAAATAACATTTGCCAATTTAAGATTTGAAATGAAATGAATAGTTTTATGAATCAGTCTTCATACATTGTGAGCTTCAGCAATTTTTTCTCAAAGACACATTTCTTGATGCGAGTGGTACGAACCCAAATCAGGAAAAAAAGTTGGGACAGTATGGAAAATGCAAATAAAAACAACACACAGTGTTTTCTACATTTACTTGAATTTTCATGTATGAACCCAAGATTTTTATCGTTCGTCTATATATATATATAATTAACGTTGTGCACATCATACATACGATGCTATTTTGCTGATTGAAAATATTACTTTAAAAAGATAATACAGCCCGATCCTATCAAAGCTGATTTTATGAGCACATTGTATAAATTCGTGGTTCACTTTCGTAAATCGTAAGCGGTTCTTGCTTTTGATGTAGATGAGAGCAGAAAACGAGCAGAAAAAGAGCCAAGGAGAGGCAAAAGTTCATCAGTTACTAAGTTCATTAGTTCAGGATAATCTGCTCTGACTGAAAGAAAACTTTTAGCTCCACAGACAGAACGAGTCTGACTCGGTTACCGCTCTAGGATGATAACCAGTTTAATTAAGCCTGAGCTTTATGAGGTAAGCGAGTCACACAGAATGTTCTGTAGTAGCCGGTGTTTATTTAAGACCGGAGCATTCATTAATAACAGTAAACACGGAGAGATGTCTGAGAAAAGAAACTTACGCTTTTCTTTATATGAATCGACTCCTGAATCACTTATAGCAATACTGTGAACAGAGCATCTCTCTTAAAGATGTACACACATTCTATAACAGCGGTTGTTGCTTTTGTCACCGGTTTATCTTCACTGTTTGCCCTATTTTAAGGTTTTTTTCAGACTGAACTGGATAACATTAAACGTGCGTGTGTGCGTGGTCAGTGCGACTAATCAAATATGTCTCCTGTGAAACATGAATTGCTTTCGTTTTAGAGGTAAAAAAAATCTCGTAATGCCACGCCCCCTGGTCAGGCACTCGTGCCCCCCCTTCCTTCCCAGACAGGTACTCGCGCCCCCCACAGGTTGAAAACCCCTGGTTTAGTGGATAGGGTACTGGATGAGAAATCAAACGTTTGCTGGTTTAAGCTACCACTTGGCACTGATCATTTAGCAACAGCTACTGCTGACCAACTCAAACACACCCTGGGAGGCACTGCTGCAAGTGGCTAATAATTGGCAAAAATATGGAAAGGTTTGCTTTCATTTCAAGCAGCCAGTCATGGCACAGGGCCTGAAGAGAAACCGATCTGACACATGGCAACAAAACACAGAGCAACGAGCCTAATAGAGGCTCCAAAGGTTTGGCCAGCTGGGTCATACAGGCCAGCTAACTGTGCCATGCTGCCCCATGGTTTGTCTGGTTTCATTTTGAGGATAAGGACAGAGGGACTCTCTCTTTTCTTGCTTTTTTGCACTCAGTGCTTTAAACAGATTTGTCAGAGCTGAAAGTGATCTAAACCTTTGTGTAAATTAGAGTGTAGAAGTGACTTTATAAAGTAACAGCATGTGATTTGCTGTGTGGCAGCTATATTTCTGCTCAGGTTGGGCATTACTGCAATTTACTCAATGACTGATATGTTACTGACACTAAAGAGCAGCTTTTCTTTCTTCCTCTATAGTGCCTGGCATTATAGCGTCTAACCTGGACTGCCTTTACTTCTGAACTTATCTATTTTTATTGCTTATTTTTATGAAGTACTGTTTAAGGGGCAGGGGAGGGAGGGGGGGGAGGGAGAAATTACTTTGACAGCACCAAAGTAGCTGTGCTGTTTCACAATCACAACACTTCCATCAGAATGATGGGTGAAACCAACATGCCAAGATTATGACAAGCAAGAAAAGATCTTTCAGATAGAATATGGCATTTAAGCAAGTATGCATGCAGATCTTTTTTATATAACATTTTTGATACAGTTAATTAATAATATTATCTGGAAAAAAAAAAAAAAAAAAAAAGTTTATCCATTCAAACTAGAATATACAGTTAAAAAAGCAAACCCCATTTCATAAAAAAGTGGGACGTTTTATAAAATACAATAACATAATTTGTTAATTTTCATGCACCTTTATTTAACTTTTGTTTTGTAAATATTATATATTTACAGTGTATCACAAAAGTGAGTACACCCCTCACATTTCTGCAAATATTTTATTATATCTTTTCATGGGACAACACTATAGAAATAAAACTTGGATATAACTTAGAGTAGTCAGTGTACAGCTTGTATAGCAGTGTAGATTTACTGTCTTCTGAAAATAACTCAACACACAGCCATTAATGTCTAAATGGCTGGCAACATAAGTGAGTACACCCCACAGTGAACATGTCCAAATTGTGCCCAAAGTGTCAATATTTTGTGTGACCACCATTATTATCCAGCACTGCCTTAACCCTCCTGGGCATGGAATTCACCAGAGCTGCACAGGTTGCTACTGGAATCCTCTTCCACTCCTCCATGATGACATCACGGAGCTGGTGGATGTTAGACACCTTGAACTCCTCCACCTTCCACTTGAGGATGCGCCACAGGTGCTCAATTGGGTTTAGTCCATCACCTTTACCTTCAGCTTCCTCAGCAAGGCAGTTGTCATCTTGGAGGTTGTGTTTGGGGTCGTTATCCTGCTGGAAAACTGCCATGAGGCCCAGTTTTCGAAGGGAGGGGATCATGCTCTGTTTCAGAATGTCACAGTACATGTTGGAATTCATGTTTCCCTCAATGAACTGCAGCTCCCCAGTGCCAGCAACACTCATGCAGCCCAAGACCATGATGCTACCACCACCATGCTTGACTGTAGGCAAGATACAGTTGTCTTGGTACTTCTCACCAGGGCGCCGCCACACATGCTGGACACCATCTGAGCCAAACAAGTTTATCTTGGTCTCGTCAGACCACAGGGCATTCCAGTAATCCATGTTCTTGGACTGCTTTTCTTCAGCAAACTGTTTGCTGGCTTTCTTGTGTGTCAGCTTCCTTCTGGGATGCCGACCATGCAGACCGAGTTGATGCAGTGTGCGGCGTATGGTCTGAGCACTGACAGGCTGACCTCCCACGTCTTTAACCTCTGCAGCAATGCTGGCAGCACTCATGTGTCTATTTTTTAAAGCCAACCTCTGGATATGACGCCGAACACGTGGACTCGACTTCTTTGGTCGACCCTGGCGAAGCCTGTTCCGAGTGGAACCTGTCCTGGAAAACCGCTGTATGACCTTGGCCACCATGCTGTAGCTCAGTTTCAGGGTGTTAGCAATCTTCTTATAGCCCAGGCCATCTTTGTGGAGAGCAACAATTCTATTTCTCACATCCTCAGAGAGTTCTTTGCCATGAGGTGCCATGTTGAATATCCAGTGGCCAGTATGAGAGAATTGTACCCAAAACACCAAATTTAACAGCCCTGCTCCCCATTTACACCTGGGACCTTGACACATGACACCAGGGAAGGAAAAGGACACATTTGGGCACAATTTGGACATGTTCACTGTGGGGTGTACTCACTTATGTTGCCAGCTATTTAGACATTAATGGCTGTGTGTTGAGTTATTTTCAGAAGACAGTAAATCTACACTGCTATACACGCTGTACACTGTGTATATATATATATATATACCGATGAGGCATAACATTATGACGTGAATAACACTGATTATCTCTTCATCACAGACCTGTTAGTGGGTGGGATATATTAGGCAGCAAGTGACCATTTTATCCTCAAAGTTGATGTGTTAGAAGCAGGAGAAATGGGCAAGCATAAGGATTTCAGCGAGTTTGACGAGGGCCAAATTGTGACTAGACGACTGGGTCAGAGCATCTCCAAAACTGCAGCTTTGTTCCCTGTCTGCAGTGGTCAGTATCTATCAAAAGTGGTTCAGGGAAGGAACAGCGGTAAACCGGCGACATGCGTCATGGGCAGCCAAGGCTTATTGATGCACGTAGGGAGCGAAGGCTGGCTCGTGTGGTCCGATCCAACAGACGAGCTACTGTAGCTCAGATTGCTGAGTTAATGAAGTTAATGCTGGTTCTGATAGAAAGGTGTCAGAATACACAGTGCATTACAGTTTGTTGTGTATGGGGCTGCATAGCCGCAGACCAGTCAGGGTGTCCATGCTGACCCCCGTGTGCGTTGCTTACCTATGGAACACATGGCACCAGGATGCACTATGAAAAAAAGGCAAGCCGGCAGAGGCACTGTGATGGTTTGAGCAATGTTCTGCTGGGAAACCTTGGGTCCTGCCATCCATGTGGATGTTACTTTGACAAGTAACACCTACCTAAGCATTGTTGCAGACCATGTACACCCTTTCATGGAGACGGTATTTCCTGATGGCTGTGGCCCCTTTTAACATGATAATGTGCCCTGCCACAAAGCAAAAATGGTTCAGGAATGGTTTGAGGAGCACAACAACGAGTTTGAGGTGTTGACTTGGCCTCTAAATTCCCCACATTTCCCCATAAATTCTACACACATTGTCCATTTTACCAGCTTCACTTACCATATAGGAGCACTTTGTAGTTCTACAATTACTGCCTGTAGTCCATCTGTTTCTCTGCATGCTTTGTTAGCCCCTTTCACCCTGTTCTTCAAAGGTCAGGACCCCCACAGAGCGGGTATTATTTGGGTGGTGGATCATTCTCAGCATTGCAGTGACACTGACATGGTGGTGGTGTGTTAGTGTGTGGTGTGCTGGTGTGAGTGGATAAGACACAGCAGCGCTGCTGGAGTTTTTAAACACCTCACTGTCACTGCTGGACTGAGAATAGTCCACCAACCGAAAATCTGAGTTGGTCACTACTTACATCACCGCAGTTTTAGCTTACTAGGCTAACACAGTTGTCCGATGGGCTGAGCACTGAATGCTGGGATTGCCTTCACCACTAAGGAAGCATCTGATGCTCCCTCAGATTACAGCTTCATATAGGGCACCTGTCTATGTAGAGAGTTCACTAGTTTTTCAGAAAAACCCAGAGTGTGTGTGTGTGTGTGTGTGTGTTTGACTAGTCCGATTGCTGTCTAGATCTGTGTCCTATTGAAAATGTATAGCACATTATGAATAAGAGAATTTGACTACAGCAAACACAGATTGTTAAGCAGCTGAAGTCCGTAATCAAGCAAGAATGGGCAAAAATTACACCTGAAAAAAATTGCAGCAATTAGTATCTTCTTGTAATGGGATAGCTGCCAAGTCTGTCAGAGGGAGCACAGTCACATGGGTGGCTTGCCATGCTCTTAACGACAGCTGACTGTGACGCAGGAGTATTGATGCACCTCTGGTGACATAGCTCATTGTTTATTTCACGGCTTCTTCTTTGTTAAGTGGCACACCTTTTCTTTTTAAGCAGGAATGTCGGATGCAAGGTTTGCTCCAGTTTTTGCTGATGGACATACTGTATGTCACCACTCTATTGTTTCCTGGCAACTTGGCCTGGTTCAGTGATGTGGGCCTTGCTTGTTGCCTGTCTTGGGAGGACGGAATGCCAAAAGTCACATCACAACAACTGACTTTCTTGAGGTAAGTGCCACCCTGTAAATGCACCACCCATGGCACAAGGAAAGCTCACCCAGGGCCAAACTGAGAAGTTCTAAGAGTTCTACATTTACATTTTCGGCCTTTAGCAGATGCTTTTTTTCCAAAACGACCTACAGTTGTGACAATCTAAGCAATTGTGGGTTAAGGGTCTTGCTCAAGGGCCCAACAGTGGCAACCTGGCAGGGGTGGGGCTTAAACTGGCGACCCTCTGATTAGTTCTCTCGTTCTGGTCCTGGTCTTGTGTGCAGTGACGACAGCTGATAGTAAGAACATTACCAAATCTCTGCATTCAGCTCTAATTCCTGCACTATTCCTGTTCTATCTCGTATTCCCCAAACAGGTGACAGATTTGATGTTTATTGTGTTTAGTTACCTAATTATGTATTCATTAATTGGCTGTTTTACTTTAAATTATTTCTACCTTGACTTGAAATTCTGCCTTATGGGTTTAATTTCTTCTTTACCAGGTGTGTGGGGATTTGCATCTCTTTTCATGTAGCATGTCTGTCCCCATATTATTATTAGCAGAAGAAGAAGATATACTTTATTTGTCATATGCTGTACAGTACAATTAAATTCTTTCTTCGCATAGCCCAGCTTGTTTGGAAGCTGGGGTCAGAGCGCAGATTCAGCCATTTTATGGCGCCCCTGGAGCAGACAGGGTTAAGGGTCTTGCTCAAGGACCCAACAGTGGCTGCATAGCAGAGCCTGGATTTGAACCGCCAATCTTCCGGTTGATAGCCCAAAGCTCTACCCAATGAAATAAGGTTGAGCAAACAAAACATGAAATATCTTGGGTTCAAACTGTCTGCAATCAAATAAAAGTCAAAGTAAATGTAAGACACTGCATTTTTATTTTATTTGCGTTTTTCATACTGTCCCATTTTTCTTCTGATTTGGGGTTGTATATGCGGTGCTGTAAGATTTGTAAGGTTGCTGTGAGGTTAAATTCCCTTTTATGATTTTTTTTTTATAACTTCTTTAACTAATCAGTGGTGGATTGCTGCCACCTGGAAATACTGGGCATAAAGACAAGGACACACCCTAGATAAGGCAACAATCCATCACAGTGCAACACACAACTAACATTACTTGCTGACTCAAAGTGGCAATTGAGAGCAGCCTTTCCATCCTTTGTATTTAAGTAGGTGGGAGGAAACGAGTAATTCCTGCATAAACTTAAATATATGCACAACTTTTTGAGAAAAAAAATGGCTATTACTAAACACTTGATATTAGTTTTGCAAATCACTGTTGATGGACTTTACAGTTTAACTTAACTGTGAGAAGTCTGAGAAGACTTCTAAAGAAGACTAAAGTATGTCTGCTGGGTACTGTTGGTCAAGAAAGCCTTGATGTTGATGTTTCAGTTCATTCCAAAGCTGTTTAGGAGGGCTAAGGTCAGGACTCTGTGCAGGCCACTGGAGTTTGGTTTACTAGTTTATTTTTTGAACTGTATGAGAATCCAAGGGAGCAATACTTTTTAGCAAGGTGATATGTATATTGGATAACTGTGCCCCTAAATAAAATCACAATCTAGTTGTAGATTGCCCTTTGAACAGGGTTTAACATTTCTTTAAATGTGTAATATGTCTTGTTTAATTACCTGAATGCAATACCAGAGACAGCTGGAAAAAGGGCAATTACATTTTAGCATATTTGTATATTTCTTCTAATCCTCAAAACCATTGTTCAGGTTTTAAAGTCACATTAAGGGATTTGTGAAGCTGTGTTTGTTCACATTAGGGTTTGTGTGCTGTAGTGTGTGGGTAAGAGGGGTGCTGGGATCCAAAGAATCATTTTATAATTGAAATTACTTGTACGGTTTGTGTACTAATCACATATAAGCTTAATTTACTTCAGACAAACATGTCCATCTGTTTCCTCGTTTAAATTTATCTGCAAGTCTGTGCTTACAGCACCACATGCTTTATTATTATTTTTTTTTCACTCTTATTTAGTAATTAATTCGCAGTTTGGCTGGTACCCTTGTGGTGTTTTAAATAAAAAAAATTATAAGAAAAATAAGAAAAAATATGAAAATAAATGACAAATAAATGTACCTTAATTAAAAGATGTACTATAATTTGTTGTGCTTTAAACTGGATCTATTTCATTAAATAGTAATAATAAAAAAAATGTTAAATTAAAAAGATTGTCACTCAGGTTTTGGTTTTACAATAAAATGTACCCTAATTAAAACATGTACTATTATTTTCTTTGTGCATCAGAAAATTGTCAATAAAAAATAGCTCATACAATATATATAAATATATACTGTATATATATAATGGTCAGGACTCTCCCAGGACCGCTACAGAGCAGGTATTATTTAGGTGGTGGATCATTCTCAGCACTGGTCACAGGACGCTGCCCACGGGGCACTGTTGGCTGGATATTTTTGTTTGTTGGACTATTCTCAGTCCAGCAGTGACATTAAGATGTTTAAAAACTTCATCAGCATTGCTGTGTCTTATCCACTCATACCAGCACAACACACACTAACACACCACCACCATGTCAGTGTGATCCACCACCCAAATAATACCTACAGTCAGTAATTGTAGAACTAGAGAACAAGAAAGTTTTTTCTTTGTTTAAAAATCTTATTATTAGTAATAACCACATTATAACAGTGCATTTACTCTTTGTCTCTTTGTTTCTACATTTTCAGTGTAAATACATTAAATGTAAGGTGTCACTATTACTTTGGGGTGTTAAGAGCAAGGAATGTCAATAATCTTTATTATATTGTTGTTGTTATTTAAGGCTCTGTATTACAGGGGTAACTGTTGAATTTGAGTTTCAATTCATGTAGTTTCTTTCTATTCTATTAACTTATTTGTACTATTGTATAGAACACAGCAGTTTGTGGAGTATACCCCAACTTACAAGAAAACAAGTTTGTAGTCAGTATTCATCTTAAACGCTAGTAAAACTGTGTCTTTTATTCAAAGTTTATATTGACTGAGGTCACATGAAGAGACTATATGTTGAATTAGTGTATTAAATGTTCTTAGCAATTAACAATGAAATCCAGGCCTAAATGATCCAAGCTAAACTAATGTTTTAAATGTCCCTACATGTCTGCATTTTTGTCTGCATAGCAATTTGAATTACTATTAAAATGCAATTTTAATAGATATTAGTGCACATGTACAAGTGTTATGTGTCTTCTTTTTTAAAAAATTGCTACTGCTCATCTCAGTGTAATAATGTCATTCAAAATGCTGCTGACTCTTCTTAAGTGCTAATTACAATCATTAAACTATAATTAAAAGTGTTGAGAACAAAAATGCAGGTTTAAAAGTATATGGTTTAGAAAATGTTTCCTATGATACATTATTTAAAACAGGTGTATCAGTAAAAATGGACCTGACCATGACTATTAGCTTGCTTGACATCCAATTTTAAAGCAAAGAGTATTAAAATGTGACCTATGTGTGATCTTTTCAGCTCTAATAACAGCCACTCCTTTAAAAAAACTTCTCACCAGACTTTGAAGTATGTCTGCTGGTCAAGAAAGCCTCTGTTGATGTTCCAGTTCATTCCAAAGCTCTTTAGCAGGGCTGAGGTCAAAGCTCTGTACAGGCCACTGAAGTTTCCTAAAACTAAGCTTTTTATTCATGGCTTTATGCAGTATAGTTTGATCTGTGCACAGTTGTGCTGGAACAGGAAAGGGCTTTTCTTTTTTATAAAAAGAAAAAAGACCTTTATAAGCATATGATGTCCTTTATGTAATTGACAACACTGTGATTTAAACAATGACAATGAGTGAAGTATGATGACAGGTGAAGAAGATTTTTATTTGGGTGGTGGGTCATTCTCAGCACTGCAGTGACACTGACATGGTGGTGGTGTGTTAGTGTGTGTTGTGCTGGTATGAGTGAAGGTAGAAGATGACAAACTCAAAAAGCAGCAATAGATGAGCGATCATCTCTGACTTTACATCTACAAGGTGGACCAATTAGGTAGGTTTAATAGAGTGGATAGTGAGTGGACACGGTATTTAAAAACTCCAAATGCATTGCTGTGTCTGACTCACTCATACCGACACAACACACACTAACACACCACCACCATGTCAGGGTCACTGCAGTGCTGAAAATGATCCAACACCCAAATTTTGTCTGATCTCTTCAGACAAAAATAGTGATGCCAGCATTATGTCATTAGGCTCTCATTAGGCAACTCAGACTTGCCTGTCAGTTCATGTTTCAATTACACAAATATAGGTTTGATTTTTATGATGGCAGTTGTATCCATTCAAAATCAAATTCACAACATCTGTAAAATGTCAAGGGCTCTGAATACTTTCTGAATACTTTTCACAGTTAGCTGTGTGACATTAAGTTATGCAATTTAGTGAAAAAATAATAATGAACGGTTGCTAGTAAATCATTAAATCGGAACCAACTAGCTGCTTGTAGTGCACTTTTAAATTGCATTAACATAATAAACCCAACTGGTATTTTTTGCAGTAAAATACTAGACTGATATACAAGAGAACCACATGGATTTGTCACAACTGTACCCCACTGCGAGCACTTCTCATGAACAAAAGATTCAGTTAGCTGGTGCTTCAAAGCCCTGTTACAGATTCATTAACTGAAGATTGTCATTGATTGACAAGGTTGGTCCTGAATGAGCTCCGATGGGACCACTGTTCTCCTCTCCCTGAACTGTAGCTACAGTTGATGCTGCGCTGATGATTGATGAGTAATATTACAGCCAGGAGAAAAAGCAAAGTGGAAGATAAATGGGTTTAATGCAACAGCTATCGTCATGTCTAAGCATCACATCTATTTATTAATATTTGATTTGCTTCAGCGGCGATCCATCTCTGTTTATATAATACTTGTAGGATTGGATCTGTCATTTCAGTTATTTGCCAGCATTTGTCTCACCCTTCTTCTTGTCCCCAGTGGTCTTGGCAAAGCACCTCTGACGTGACGCTTTCTAGGTCATAAGGAATTTAGCTTTTTTTTTGTGTGAACAGAACGGTTGACACAGAACCCCATGTAAGAGTGTTATATAAAGGTGTAGTCTAGCTAAAGAACAAGGTGAACATACACTTATCAGCCATAACATTAAACATTAACCTTGTTTCTACACTCATTGTCCATTTAATCAACCCCACTTACCATATAGAAGCACTTCGTAGTTCTACAATTACTAATTGTAGTCCATCTGTTTCTCTGCATACTTTTTTAGCCTGCTTTCACCCTGTTCTTCAATGGTCAGGACCCCCACGGGACCACCACAGAGCAGGTATTATAAAGTTGGTGGATCATTCTCAGCACTGCAGTGACACTGGTGGTGTGTTAGTGTGTGTTGTGCTGGTATGAGTGGATCAGACACAGCAGCACTGCTGGAGTTTTTAAATACCGTGTCCTCTCACTGTCCACTCTATTAGACACTCCTACCTAGTCGGTCCACCTTGTAGATGTAAAGTCATAGACGATGGCTCATCTGTTGCTGTTGTTTGAGTTGGTCATCTTCATCAGTGGTCACAGGATGCTGCCCACAGGGCACTGTTGGCTGGATATTTTTGGTTGGTGGACTATTCTCAGTCCAGCAGTGACAGTGAGGTGTTTAAAAACTCCATCAGCATTGCTGTGTCTTATCCACTCAAACCAGCACAACACACACTAACACACCACCACCATGTCAGTGTCACTGCAGTGCTGAGAATGACCCACCACCCAAATAATACCTACTCTATGGTGGTTCTGTGGGGGTCCTGACCATTGAAGAACAGCATGAAAGGGGGCTAAAAAGCATGCAGAGAAACAGGTGGACTACAGTCAGTAATTGTAGAACTACAAAGTGCTTCTGTAGGATAAGTGGAGCCAATAAAATGGACAGTGAGTGTAGAAACAAGGAGGTGGTTTTAATGTTATGGCTGATCAGTGTATGTGCTTTCTATTCTTGTTATAACTCTTTTTCTTCATATTAAAAAAAGGTAAAATGTGTACCATGGTTCAAGAGCATTTTTTAATACAAGGGTTCTTGAAAAAGTTTCTGCACTTTTTTAAACTATTTATTGATCATTTTAAAAACAAATGACATCACTTTTCTACATAGTCACCTTCCGATGCATTTTTCCCAGCGTCATACCAACTTTTTAATGCCATCAGCAAAAAATGTTTATGGTTGAGCATGTAGCCACTGATTCACCGCTGCATTCACATCATCATCTCATGAAAATCTTCTTCCTCTTAAAGCTTCTTTGAGCGGTCCAAAAAGGTGGAAATCAGATGGCACTAAATCCAGACTATAAGCTCTCTCTCAGTCTCTCAGACACGACCCATTACTACTCCTCTCACCTTCACCGTTTCCAACCAAAATATAAAAGTGTGGAAACGTTTTGAAGATCCCTCGTACTTATATTTAATTTTAGAATGGGTACAAATGTGATGTTAGTAACCTTTAATCCCTAAATATTGGCTGTTGATGGTCTGGTTATATAAAGATGATAGTTATATAAAGGCTTCAGTGGTCACAGGGTCACTAACACTAGACAGTTTAAGACTGGAAAACTTTGCCCAGTTGAATGAATTTCTATTTCTGCACCAGTCCATTTACTCAACCTGCCTTGTGTCAACAATTCAGGGTAACACTGAGGGTGTAATGTGGTGAGAAATGTTTTCTTGGCATACACTGGACCAAAATACATAATGTCTATTGTTTGGATGATACGGTCTGTCACTGACCATGTGCATTTCTTTATGGCCAGTTTATAAATACGTATCTTTTAATGACCTGATTATGCATAATTATGTGACATGCATTATCATTAACTGGTTCCATGAATGACAGTAAGTTCAACATAATTCAGTGGTGTCACAGATTCAGGAGCATGTTCAGAGATGCTGTAGAGATGCCACGCCCCTCACTCCAGGAGCACTCTCAGTCCTGAGCCAACGCCCGTTTCATGATTGGTCCTCATTAGCCAATTAGCCACAGCTGCAACTTGTTTAGGGGTAATGTAAGAATTCAGCTGTGGTTCAGTCACTGGGGACTATTTGCTTTTGGATTTATTTAGCTTAGCCTTTGCCCTTGCTCTGTCTGTTTGCTCCTCACTCTTGTTATTTTTATTTGAATTTGCCTTTGCCTTGAAATTGACTTTGCTACCGACTCTGCTTTGATTTGTTTGGTTGTTCCTGTTTGCCCCAGTTTGCTCATACTTGTCAGGTTTGTTTCTTGTTAGTCCATGTTTCTTGTTTAGTTCATGTCTTGTCTTTGTCCAGTTCATTTGTGTTTAGCGGTTAGCATAGCATTAAGATAAGCATTGTTCATGTATGTTTAGGTTAGCATTTAGCTTAGTGTTTAGGATTAACCTTTAGATTAGCTTTAGCATTGTTCGTGTTTAGAGTAGCTTAGCATTTAGCATAGGTCTTGTTTGAGTATCTTGTCTTGTTTAAACCTGTCTTGTGACACATTGTCTTGTTGTTATTAATAAATAATTGTAATTAGGGCTGTCAAACGATTAAAATTTTTAATCGCGATTAATCTCAGAATTTCATATAGTTAATCGCGATTAATCACATTAAAAAAAATCTGTGTAAATGTTATAGAAAACAAGGATTTTTAAGTGAAATGTTACAATTACAATGGTGAACACATTTTATGCTAAATGTACTAATGTTAAAAACTGCTGGGACAAGAGAAAACTGTAAGGGAGTTTTATTCACTCACATACTAGGCAGTAATACTATCCAGTGGTTTAATGGACGTTTCTACACGAACTGAGTGTGTTTAGACTAGGGTGGCCAGATTCATAGTAACAAAAAGGAGGACATTACACCCCAAAAAGCCGGACATCTTATTAGGAACAGGGGGACATGCTACTGCAACACACAGAATGAATCCAGAACCCATATAACAGTTTTTGACCAATTTAAGCAAGAATTATATAACAAATTACTGTTTTACTCACTAAATGTTGTGTCTTTTCATATTTAGGTCCGTTCATCGCTGCCTCAAAAGTTTACTTTTTGGCATTTTCACCGCGTTCCTGATCATGAGAGCTGAGTGATTGACTCAGGTAGCGCGGTGTTTACAAAACAGAGAGGGCGGGCGAAATTCAACCACCCAATCACAGACTAGCATTTAGAGGGCGGACCTTCTCCGATTGGCCAGTGGTAGCGCTGTAAGCAGTGAAATGAGGCTGTTAAACCAATGAAATACAAAGCATTTGTTTCGACATGTACCTGAGCCAATGGTAAATAATATTGATCAAAAATGAAACCAGTTCACTCCAAAAGGAGGATTTTTAAGTGGCCATCCTAGCGTTGCGTGAATGGAGGACTGGCAGCTTCTTTATTATGCAAGTGCATTACTACGACACTACCACGCTCGGTAACATTATGTTAACAAACCGCAAATAAAAAACGGTGGCAAGTCCGACATTAAAACGTTTGTTCTACCAGTCAAGTCTCAACATGAACTAGAATTTGCGTTAACGGCACTAATTTTTATAATCGCGTTAAATTGAGATTGCGTTAATGCGTTATTATCGCGTTAACTTCGACAGCCCTAATTGTAATCCATCTCTGCGTGTGTGACCACCCCCTCTGTCTTGTCTAGCCCATATCGTTACAAGTGATGCCCATAAAGTTACAAGGGCAGTTGTAGCCTAGTGCTTAAGATACTGGTCCAGTAATTAGAAGGTTGCAGGTTCAAGCCTCACCACTGCCAGGTTGCCACTGTTGGGCCCTTGAGCAAGGCCCTTAACCATCAATTGCTTAGACTGTATACTGTCACAGTACTGTAAGTCGCTTTGGATAAAAGTGTCCGCTTAATGCCGAAAATGTAAATGTAAGTGGGCTCCATACCCATAAGATCTAAATACATAAGAGCACCAGTTTCAGGTGAGTGTTTATTTTGGTTATTTTAACTAAAACTCTAAAATAATAGAGATATGTTAGGTAGAATACTTATGGGGAAACAAATCTCATATTGGTATTATAATTGCTTTTCTAAGTCAGTGATCAGTAAAATATTGTGTTGTTTTGGAATGAGTTATATAAATCAAGTCTAATTAGTCATGACATTTCAACAATTCCCCAAATTTATAGTTCTAATGGATATAAAGTCTGTTTAAAGGTTATATGATTGGGGAGAGGAAAAAACAAACCAACAAACAAACAAAAACTTTGCATAAGAAGCATAGCGTGATCTGGCATCCAAGGGAACTTGACACATCTATCTCTAATATTTAGTTGTAAGTATCTGTCTGTCTGAATAAGCTCCCTGGAGCTTTAAAAGCCAGCTATCATGTAAATGCAGTTGTATTTCAATGAAGACCACATTAGGACTGATAAAGCTGTGCAAAGCTCCTGCAGACAGGATAAAAATACTGAAATTATAAATATTGAATTATTGTTCCTCACCAACAACTTAAAAAAAAAAAAAATGTTTATTGCATTCTATAAAACACAATAAAAAAGGTGATAATTCCTTAAATCTTGTATTTTGTAAATATTTAGAATTTGACGCCAGTAACACGCTCCAATAAAGTTGGAAATAAAATATTTCACTTACAGCATTTAACAATAAGCAGGTAAATTGGTAGGTGAGAAAATCATGATTGGGTATAAATGTAGGATTCACCAAAAGATAAGTTGTTACAAGCAATAATGAAAAATAGCTACAAAAGTGTGGGCTTGTAGACACAAAACACGAGTGCTTGACTGGCCTGCCTGCAGCCCAGATCTCCTATTGAAAATGTATGGTGGATAATGAAAAGTTGAATCTAATGACGGCGACCACGGACTGCTAAGCAGCTAAAGTCTTGTATCAAGCACAAATCGAGAAAATGTTGACTTGGAAAACCGCAACATTTAGTGTCCCAACTTTTCTGGTAATGGGGTTTGTATGTGTGGGGAAAAATCTATATAGTGTCGCTTTAAGAAATAATAATAGTATCATTTTATTTAATAATAAATTGTATTTAATAATAATAATAATAATAACAAATATAATGATAACAATAACAATAATAATAATGATAATAATAATAATAACAATAATAATAATAATGATAATAATAACAATAATAACAATAATAACAATAATAATGATAACAATAATAATGATAACTATTATTATTATTATTATTATTATTATTATTATTATTATTATTATTATTATTATTATTAACTGTCCTGTTTGGATTTTATGGGCATTTATGGTTTGTTTAATTGGCTCAAAACTTTTCTTTTTATTATTATTATTATTATTTTTGTTTGTTTTTGTATGTTTATGCATTGTCTCCACTTTTTCTTCTGACTTTTTACTCAATTGCATTATGCTTTTTCTCCACTGATGCCGACCCACGTTCTATTGAGACGAACACGACTGACACACGCCCCCTCTGACAAGTGTGCAGTAGCCGACTGCATCTTTTCACTTGCACGGGGCGAGTTGATATACGGATCAGCTTTGTGTATGGAGAGCCACACCTTGATCAATGCATTAATCCTCAATCAATCAGCCAGCAGAGGTCATACTTGCATCAATTATGAGGTCCTTATCCGGTTCCCATCCTGTATGAACAACAGCCAATCGTTGTTCATGTAGGCTCCCAGCCCAGCCGGTTGGCAGAGCTGAGTTCGAAACGACGAGTTCGAATCAGGTCTGGTGCACTAACGTGTTTTACCGCTGCGCCACCCGAGCGCCTGAGCTTTAAATTTCTGACCTGCAAGGTTTCCCCTAAACAAAATCCAAAAAATATTTTCTACCAAAAAGAGAACCAACATATTTTGACTCATTAAAAACCTTGTTTATTTTTACTCATAGCAAATCAACATTTGATCATTTTGTTACAAGCATATATCTTAAAACCTTATATTCACACACTTTATTATCCCACTTTCTTATTGGCATGCCATGTGGATCAGGACAAGACGTTTACTATTTAAAAGGTTAAGTACCAAGGTCATCGGCAGCAAGACTATTATTGATAGACTCATTTGGCAAACATTGATTAGGTGTCTATGTAACTCGATATTGCCCTGTTAAAGCACTGAGCAAATAAGGATTGTCATTTTCTCATTTGAACATTTCAGCTTTAAAAATCTCTAATGTAATTAAATGTTATGTATTATTATTAGGTGATGCAGCAGGTAGCATGGGTGCCACAGATTTTTAAGTCTTGGGACCTGGATTTGAACTTCCCCTCAAAAATTGAGAAATTTGAGATGCTTTGTCCATAGTACTGTAAGTTTGCTCCAAGTACTTGGGAATTCCTTTCATATCCCAAAAATATGTAATACGTTATAATTCATTTAGTACTGACCATTTTTTTAAACTTTGAAGCTTTGACAATTTGACAGTACCAGCTGCCTCCAGTATATCGGTTTCTTCCGGCCTTTCAAAGAAGAAAACACACACACACACACACACACACACACACACACACACACACACACACACACACACAGAGCAGTCATTTTGACATGAAATTGTAGCACAAATGCAAGTGTTAGCAATGACGTTAATCAAGGTTCCATTCTAATTAGGTTTAGGAGAGCCAGGTTCCTGCTGTTGATCAAGTATAAGTATAGGTCACGCAAATAATAATAATAATAATAATAATGATAATAATAATAACAGTAGTAGTAATAGTAAAAACAATTATAATAATAATAATAATAGTAGTAATAATAATAATATAACAATAATAATAACAGTAGTAGTAATAACAATCATAATAATAATAGTATTAATAATAATAATGATAATAATAATAATAATAACAGTAGTAGTAATGGTAATAACATTCATAATAATAATGTAATGACAGTAATAATAAAATTATTAATAACAATAATAATAATAATAATAGTAATGATAATAATAATAATAATAATAATAATAATAATCTGGTCATTCAATTCAATTTAACCTACATAAGTAAGTTATTATACAACAATCATTATACTATTGCTAAAGTATAGTATAATGTGAAAGCAGTAAATTAGAGTTTGTTTTGTTGTCTTCAACTTACTAACTTAAAATTAAGCAACAGACATGCTTAGCACTGAGGAAACATTGATTTATACTCACATCACAGTCCTGTTATTTTCGCATTGTTAGTGTGAGCATGTACATAATCCTGCCTCTTGAGCCATGGAGGAAAATATAAAGTCATTGGATGGTTGTGCAGCCTAATAAGCATAACAAAAGAGAGAGAATTTATGATGAAGGTAACAAGTGTAGCAGATTACATCTCTTAGGTCATTAAAATATGCACAACAACACAGATCCAGAAATATATTTCTGAATTATAGTGTAGCAGGGTGAAGAAATTAGAATAAAAAATGCTTAACTGCAGTTGTTATAAAGGTTCTGGAGAGGTTTTACACTAAACAATTTAAAGTCAAAGTCATTTGTAGATTTAACCAGTAATAATATTTTTGTTTTTGTGGAGTAATAGGTTCCAGCCATAGCTGGGATATTCAACTGAAAACTAAAAGAAATAGAACCCCAAATCAGTAAAAGTTGGGACAACATGGACAATGCAAATAATAAAACACTCAGAGTTTCTTACATTTACTTTGACTTTTACTTGATTGCAGACAGGATGAATCTGAGATATTTCATGTTTTGTCTGCTCAACTTCACTTCATTTATTAATAAACATCCATTCCTGCATTTCAGGCCTGCAACACATTCCAAAAAAAGTTGGGACAGTACAGCATTTACCACTTTGTAATGTTGCCATTCCTTTTTACCACACTTAAAAGACGTTTTGGCACCGAGGATACCAAGTGATTTAGTGTCTCAGCTTTTATTTTTTCTCCTTCTTCCTGAAAACGCGTCTTAAGGTGTGCAACAGTACGGGGTCGTTGTTGTTGCATTTTTTGTTTTAAAATTCCCCACACATTCTTTATTGGGGACAGGTCAGAACTGCAAAAAGGCCAGTCCAGTACCCGTACCCTATTCTTCCACAACCATGCCTTTGTAATGTGTGCAGCATGTGGTTTTGCATTGTCTTGTTGAAAAATGCATGGAAGTCCCTGAAAAAGATGACGTCTTGAATGCAGCATATGTTGCTCTAAGATCTCAATGTACTTTTCTGCATTAATGCTGCCATCACAGAAGTGTAAATGACCTTTGCCAAGGGCACTGACACAGTCCCATACCATGACAGACCCTGGCTTTTGGACTTGTTGCTGATAACAGTCTGGATGGTCCTTTTCGTCTTTGTTCTGGAGCACATGGCGTCCATTTCTTTCCAAAAAAGACCTGGAATGCTGATTCATCTGACCACAATACACGTTTCCACTGTATTCCATCCTAGATGCCTCCGAGCCCAGGGAAGTCATTGGACTTGGACCTTACACACTGAAATTCCTCCCGATTCCTTGAATCGTTTAATGATATTATGCACTGTAGAGGGAGAAATATGCAATTATTTTCTCACACATTTGTTGACAAACTGGAGATCCTCTGATCATCTTTGCCCATCAAAGACTTAGCCTTTCCTGGATGCTGCTTTTGTACCAAACCATGATTACAATCATCTGTTGATATCACCTGTTTAAAATCACATCATTATTTTGTTTTTTGACATCATTACTAGCCCTAAATTGCCCCATCCCAACTGTTTTTGGAATGTGTTGCAGGCCTGAAATGCAGGAATGGAGGTATATTAACAAATTAAATGAAGTTGAGCAGATAAAACATGAAGTATTTTGGGTTCAAACTGTTTGAAATCAAATAAAAGTCAAAGTAAATATAAGGAACACTGCATTTTTATTTTATTGCATTTTCCATACTGTCACAACTTTCTCTGATTTGGGGTTGTAATTTCTTCTGGATTTTAAGTGAAGACAAAGTAGAAAATTTAGCTTGAATTTGAAACACAGCCTGTCTGAATCTACTTTAGTGATATTAAAAAAAATTTAGTTGGAGAAGCCGACTACCTTCAAAGGTATTTTTAATCATAGCAGAAACAATAGTTTTGGCTAATAGAGCTGCAGAAAGCCCTGGGGTGGTTTGGCACTGTCAAATTTTGAATTATATTATTGGACTTTTCAGAAGCCCATCACACAAGTCTGGATGAAAGATGATTTTTGTCCCCCCTGGAAAAAGTGAGGCAGTATTAGTTAAACTGCTTCAGGATATCCAATTCTTTTCCTATAAATCTAAATCCTCTTCCAGTTAAATTCATCATAACTATGAACCACTGTACTGCAACAGTGCAAATGATCTTACAGCAAACATTCTGAGTCCCTGTGTGTTTTTAATGTCTATGTAGCAATGTTCTATATTATGAAACAATGACTTGGACACAGTCCAGGATCAAATGTACAGTGGTATCTTAAAACTCAACGCTAATTGGTTCTGGGACTGGTGTTGAGTTTAAAAGGCGTTGAGTTTCAAGGTATTTATTTTCCCATAAGGATATATGGGAAACCTGTTAATGCGTTCCATGGTCCCGTGGACTTACCGTGGAATTACCTAACTGCATTTCACTTCCTCATTCTAAACAATGAGAAATTAAAGTCAGCAGCACGTGTAGTAGCCCACTGCTTCATATAACCTACATGAACTGGGTTCATATAGAAATTTGTATAGTGTATGGAGAGTCACACACTGATCCCCATTATCCCCCATCTCATTGTGCTGCCGCCACCGATCAACCAGCGGAGGTCTTAATTGCACCTTCAGAGAAGCCAATCAATGTCCGTATAAGCGCCCTTCATACAGTAGCAGAGCTGAGATTCAATCTTGTAAATCTGAGATGTCAGCTCTGGTGGGCTAGCTTGTTTTACCGCTGCAACACTCGAGCACCTCTTGATAAGATTTTTTTTTTAATGCATTTTCTCCCTTTTTCGTCCAATTTTTACCCAATTGCGTTATGCTTTGTCTCCACTGGAGCTGACCCCCGCCCTGATTGAGAAGAGCGAGACTGTCACACGCCCCCTCCGACACGTGTGCAGTAGCCGACTGCATCTTTTCACCTGCACGAGGCGAGTTCATACGCGGATCAGCTTTGTGCACAGAAAGCCACACCCTGATTAGCATTATTCGTCGACTCTGTGCAGAGGCCATTAACCAGCCAGCAGAGGTCTCAATTTGCTCAGTTATGAGAAGTCCCTAACCGGTTTATTCTACCCTATGAATTGTTGTTCATGCAGCCGCCCAGCCGGATGGCAGAGCTAAGATTCGATACAATGTATTTGAAATCCCAGCTCTGGTGTGCTAGTGAGTTTTACTGCTGCACCATCTAAGCAGCAAGCAGCTTTTTTTTTAAGTAAAAACATAAAAATGATATAAAGAAATAGGCATGTGAATCAACATATTTAAAAAGTTAATCTAATCAAATCGTACAAACAAATACATTTTATTGTACTGATAAGTTATTGTCTCATGCTTCTGTAAAAACTGGGTTAGTTTATATAAATTTGGGCCTTTTCTGCCTGAATAGCTCACTTTTAGATCTCACCACAATATTTCAGAGGGATTGAGGTCAGGACTTAAGATTAAATATAAAAATTATTTTGTTTGAGCTCTTATTGATTTCCTCCTTAGTATTTTAATCATCGCCATGTTGCCTGACCCAGCTTCGAGTTTTAGATCACAGACAGAACCCCTTTTATTTTCTGCTGTAGAATTTCCTCATTCAACCTGAAACGTATTTGTCCCTAAATGATTACAAGCTGCCCAGGCCTTGAGGCAGCGAATGGATTCCACTTTACACCCTTGTACTGATCTTTGTAGGATGCCCACTCTTAGTGAGAGTAAAACATTTTTGCCATTTTGTCAAATTTTTGCCATTTTTAAACTCATTTTTAAGTCTTTACAAATCATTGCGTAAAGATTTTCATTCGTATAACCTTTGACAACTTTTTTGAGGGTTCTTTGCAATCTTCTCTGAGTTGTGTTACATACTACACTTGACCATGGATGCTTTGTCATGACACATCAAGTCAAACCCACAATAAATTGCTGTGAACAGTTATAATGAAATTTCTATGAGCTATGTTGACAACTCTGGAAGATACATGGTTGGCTAATATTGATTCGAAAACGCAATCAATTCATATTGTTAATGAAGAAATGACCTTGACTGTAGTGCAGCCGACCACAGTCATAAATAGACAGGAAAGTTTCTTTAAGAGTCAACTTGAACTTCTTATTTAAAAAAGAAAAAGTCTTCTTCAGAAATGAGACTTTAAACTGGAAATTAAAAAGACTAAAGATTTAACAATGGAGATAAATGGACAGAGATACTAATGGTACAATCCCTAAGAGCTAAAAAAAAGGCTGTAATTAAAAATGCATTGGTCTTAGTAGTGTCACAGGACTTATATAGTTTCTTTCATGCACTCCAGCACAGTTTAAATCCCTTTTTTATTAGAGAACAATTTAAAGATTTAAGTAAAACAGGCAGTGTGCCACCTTTTGTAAATATCCCTAAAGCATTTATTAATTATAAGTGCATTTCCCACAATCATTTGACAGACTGAATCATTTTCCTCAGTTGAACCATATGTGCATTAGATCAAAAAAAGAGGGAAACAACATCATTGCTTGCTAACAAATGCAGAAAGCCCTGCATTGCAGTCTTTTAAAATAAAAAGAAAATCTATATTCACCAAACATATTTCTTAGAATTCAAGGTAAAAATGCAATAGCAGATGTACATCAGGCAACAACGTGTCCAGCTACGAATTACCTGGAAAACATTAGAAAAAAAAGTAATTGCTGAAAGTATTGATCTATTTATTTAGTAAATATCTACATTATTTACAACCCCAAATCAGAAAAAGTTGGAACAGTATGGTAAATGCAAATAAAATAAAAATGCAGTTTTTCTTACATTTACTTTGACTTTTATTTGATTGCAGACAGTTTGAACCCAAGATATTTCATGTTTTGTCTGCTCAAAGTTGGGACGGGAAAAAACTAAATAATGATGTGATTCCAAATAGGTGATGTCAACAGTTGATTGTATTCATAGTTTGGTACAAAAGCAGCATCCAGGAAAGGCTGAGTCTTTGATGAGCAAAGATAATCAGAGGATCTCCAGTTTGTCAACAAATGCATGAGAAAAGTATTGAAATGTTTAAAAACAATGAACCTCAAAGAAATATTGGAAGGGATTTGCATATTTCTCCCTCTACAGTGCATAATATCATTAAACCATTCAAGGAATCGGGACGAATTTCAGTGTGTAAAGGCCAAGGGCGCAAGCTGAAGCTGAACGCCTGTGATCTTTGATCCCTCAGGCGGCACTGAATCAAGAACCGCCACTCAACAATAGCTGATATAACCACATGTGTGAGGGATTATTTTGGCAAACCTTTGTCAAGCACTACAATACGGACTTACATGCACAAATGCCACTTAAAACTTTACTGTGCAAAAAAGAAGCCTGGGCTCGGAGGCATCTAGGATGGACCATCACACAGTGGAAACGTGTATTGTGGTCAGATGAATCAGCATTCCAGGTCTTTTTTGGAAAGAAATGGACACCGTGTGCTCCGGACCAAAGACAAAAAGGACCATCCAGACTGTTATCAGCAACAAGTCCAAAAGCCAGGTTCTGGCATGGTATGGGGCTGTGTCAGTGCTCTTGGCAAAGGTCATTTACACTTCTGTGATGGCAGCATTAATGCAGAAAGGTACATTGAGATCTTACAGCAACATATGCTGCCTTCAAAACGTCATCTTTTCCTGGGACTTTCATGTATTTTTCAACAAGACAATGCAAAACCACATGCTGCACACATTACAAAGGCATGACTGCAGAAGAAGAGGGTACGGGTACTGGACTGGCCTGCCTGCATAGAGAATGTGTGGAGAATTTTAAAACAAAAAATGCGACAACGACGACCACGTACTGTTGCACATCTTAAGACGTGTTAGCAGGAAGAATGAGACAAAATACAACCTGAAACACTAAATCACTTGGTCTCCTTGGTGCCAAAACTTCTTTTGGGGTGTGGTGAAAAGGAATGGCAACATTAGAAAGTGGTAAACGCTTTACTGTCCCAACATTTTTGGAATGTGTTGCAGGCCTGAAATGCAGGATTGGATGTTTATTAATAAATGAAATGAAGTTAAGCAGATAAAACATGAAATATCTCAGGTTCATCCTGTCTGTAATTAAATCAAAAGTAAATGTAAGAAACTCTGTGTTTTTTATTATTATTTGCTGTTTTTCATGCTGTCCCAACAATTTCTGATTTGGGGTTGTATTTATTTATTTTATTTTATTTCATTTCATTTCATTTCATTTCATTTCATTTCATTTCATTTCATTTCATTTATTTATTTATTTATTTTTGGTACAGCTGGTGGAATACTTGGAATACTTTGCCAACTTTTTAAATAAACTTCTTTACTATATATAAATTCCGTATAGAGATGTTTGAAGCACAGATGCAGGAACACACAAAAAGCTAACTTTTTTGGGAATACATTTGTACTTGCATATCCATATCCATATGTCTGTCATTTAGCAGATGCATGAATGTCATAAGTCATGAAAGAAATGGTTGAACAGATTTTACTATGTTTAAGTTTGTAGTTTTATAAAATGATGTGATATTTAAAAGACAAAGCTTTTTTGGATATTTTTATTAGCATATTATAAGGACAATATGTGTTGCTTTGGCAAATAACATAGTCAATAAAGCTGCTTCAGTGTTACTAGCAGGTCTAATCAAAACGACCCCTCTCAATCTCAGCCAAGGAAAATCTTAATCAGTACTCCTGCTAAAATGCAACTATGACATCAAGGTTAAAACAACACTTTGGTCTACAAGATCGACCCCTGTTATTTTAAAGCTAGAGAAAGAGAGAGATAATGGAGCAGAATCATTATAATTAAGAATTCAGCTTTTCTTTGCTTTGCAAGATATTTCAGTGCAATAAAAATGTATTTGCTCCCTCTTAATTTTTAAGACAATGGGGACATAAGGGAACAACAGTTTTAATTCACTGTAGCATTTATTAAAGATATATATTATGCAATAACTACTCTACTCTTCTAGAGTAATCCCTGTGAAAAAGTAACAGTCCACCACCCAAATGGTTGTGCCACGTTAGGCAGCAACAAGTGAGACCCAGTGCTTCTAATGACTGAATATCTTTTGCAGTGATGTGAAGGACTTTTGACTTACTCTTCTTATTATTAAAGCACATTGGAAAGCTTGACACTACATTTCAAAATTGTAATTTTATTTTTGTTACAACTATTAGTTGTGAACTTGCCCTTAACATTTACATTTTTGGCAGACGCCTGTATCCAAATTACCTATTATCCATTACAATTATGACTTAACACAATTTTGAGCAATTGAGGGGGAAGGGTCTTGCTCAGGGGTCCAACAGTGGCAACTTGGTAGTGGTGGGGCTTGAACTGGCAAAACATACCCACATAAAAAATACCACGACTATTGTGTTTGGTTGTTTGTATGTGGTTTATATAAGACGGATCTTCAAAAGGTTCTGCACTTTAAAATTTTTGTTGGAAACTGTGAGGGCGGGAGGAGAAGTAATTGGTCGTGTCTGAGAGACTGAGTGAAAGCTTATAGTCTGGATTTAGCGCCATCTGCTTTCCACCTTTTTGGAAGCTCAAAGAAGCTTTAAGAGGAAAAAGATTTTCATGTGATTATGTGAGAGCAGTGGTACATCAGTGGCTACACGCTCAACCAAAAACCAAAAAAGCTGCACTGCACTCATCAAAGTGTAGGTGATAAGATGCATACGGCATGCTGCCCATGTGTCGGAGGGGGGATGGGTTAGCTGAGACCTGCAGATGTTTGAGTACTTTTGTAACTTCATGAATGATAAATGTAATAAGTGTTTCCTTGCCATTGTCGCACGCTTGCTCAACAAGGGTTTTTTGGTTTGTTCATTTTTGGTCCCGGATGCTATACTAATCAATTTGACTTGAATTGAGATTTGGAAAACGTTAAACTTATGCTAACAATGCCAAGTAGTATTATCTGTGCAACACATTCAGCTGTGCAGTTACACACACACACACACACACACATTTAAATTAATGATAGTTATTAAGTCTGTCTAATAAAAATCAGCCAACTACATTTTTTTTTTTGTTATTTAATCGAGTGTAACATTGACTCAGGAAGACATGCAGGATTCAGGTGAAGGATAAAGGATATATTTTATTTTTAATTAGGCAAAGGTACAAACAAAGAGAATCCAGAACTGGAAGTCTAGACAAAAACAAGGTCGGTCGATCAGCAAACAGCATTAACAAGGCAGGGCTTGGTTGTGGTCAAAACAAAGGCAACGGTCAAACACAGCAATGGTCACACATAAAAAAAGGGTCTGGGCAAATCACTCGCCACCGCTTGTGTGTAGTCACTGATACCTTGCACTGGTCTGCAAACAATAAGGTGTTTAAATACATGGATAAATGAGGCAGGGGAAACAAGGCAATGCTGTAATCAATAAGAAACACTCAAACAGAACGGAAAAGGGTATGAAAACAAAACAACATACATGGTAAAGTGGGTGGGAAAACAAATCCTAAGATTTCAGCCCTGCAACACATTCCAAAAATGTTGGGACGGCAATTTGGGGCTAGTAATGAGGTGAAAAAACTAAATAATGATGTGATTCCAAACAGGTCATGTCAACCGGTGATTGTAATCATGGTTTGGTACAAAAGCAGCATCCAGGAAAGGCTGAGTCTTTGATGAGCAAAGATGATTAGAGGATCTCCAGTTTGTCAACAAATGAAAGAAATGATAAGAAAATTATTCAAATGTTTTTTTTTTGGAAAAGGACCATCCAGACTGACAGCAACAAGTCCAAAATCCAGGGTCTGTCATGGTACCACCATGTCAGTGTCACTGCAGTGCTGACTATGACCCACCACACAAATAATACCTGCTCTGTAGTGGTCCTGGTATTGAAAAACAGCATGAGTCCCGACCATTGAAAAAAACAGCATGAAAGGCGGCTAACAAAGCATGCAGAAAAACATGGACTACAGTCAGTAATTGTGGAACTACAAAGTGCTTCTATATGGTAAGTGGAGCTGACAAAATGCACAGTGAGTGTAGAAACAAGAAGGTGGTTTTAATGTTATGGCTGATCGGTGTATACTCCACTCTACATCTGATGGGTGATATCCCCCAAAACTATACCCTGGCCTTAGAAGAGTTAGATAATTGGATGAAACAGAGGTTGGTGATCAGTGTTCCTGTAGCAGGAGACCGTGGGTGTGTGGGAGATATGAAAGATGATTGGCTTATTTGCCTAGAACGGCACTGAAATAGGACTTTAATAAAAAACCTAATTGAACAACATATGAAAAACAAACTGTAATTTGCTTTGGCCTGCAGTAGATACCAATTATCGCAGGGGTTCTGCACAGATAAAATAAAGGCTCACATAGTAGAATGAAATGGTGGTAGTGATGAGGGCAATGAACTTTTCTCCAATTATTATGATTGAAAGAACTATTCTTAGCTGAAACATGATTTTTGCAGTCTAGCTAACTGGAGAACACATTAAGGTAGTGTGGTGGTTGTTTGGGCATAGTAACAAGGCAGCTAGCAAAACTTAAAGTTAAGTCACTGAAAGAAATGTTTTAATCCTATCTTAAAATTTGATTTAGCACTGTTTAGTTCTGTACAAATTCTGTTTATTAAAAAAAAAAAGTATAATATAAATATTATTCCAACTGCCCCAGCCCAACCTGAGGAATAGTTTCTGTGACTTATATTCATAAAGTCACAGCTAATACAATGTTGAAAAATTTTAATACACTTTTAAAAATAACTTACAAGATAGTATAATACTAAATGTTGCAAGACATTTAGTAGAACTACGAAAATGACATGATTTGGTAAGCATTGACCAGTAAATTGTATCATATTGACAGATCAGGGGTGTGTACAAAACATTGCTGGTATAGAAACATTACATTAGCAATTGCATATCAAACGTATAAATTGGCGCACAATTAACCTTTCATGCATCAATCCAAAAGCATGGCCAGTCTACAGCGCAAATGGGGGCACAATTTAGGAAAGAGATGGCTAAGACAGGTGGAGGTCTATTGTCTGCAACAGGTCTTACTGTGGAAGAGGAAGCAACACTGAGAATACTAGGCCCAACAGTGACTAAAGGGATATCTGGGGGAGTAGATGTATGTTTAAAGTTCCCATCTACCCCACCTCAGCCTACATACCCTGTGCAACATTCACTTTGCAGCAGTGCTGGGTCATCTCCTGGGCCTTCCTCTGCACAGTTCAGTCAGATGGCTCTACCTCATCAACAGGAATTCATGGCCAATCAGCTTTCAATGGTTATAGCTAACCAATGACATCTATTTCTTTGCCAGTTATACTGCCCTCTGAACAAGCATTTAATGTATATTTAGATGTGTACATCAACAAATGATCTCACGTTGTTCAATACAATGAAATTATTCTTTAAAGCAAATAAAGTTATATATTTATATACACTATATACATACTGTATATATATACAGTATATACATAGTTCATAGTTATGAATGGGTCAGACTTCTTGTAATTTATGGAAAATTTTAAGTACCACGTTAATAACGAATAGTTTCGGGAAACACTCGTAAATTTAAGAATGTTCTTGAGTACAAGGTTACGAAGTACTTAGCGTTATGAACGTTTTGGGAAACGCACCCCAGTTCACTAATAAGTTGTTTCTTTTTCAAAAAAATAAATATATACATAAATGTAATTACATTTACATATTTGACATTTAGCAGAAGCTTTTATCCAAAGTGACTTAAAGTACTGCAACAGTATACTGTCTAAACAATAAAGGGTTAAGGGCCTTGCTCAAGGGCCTAACAGTGGCAACCTGGCAATTGTGGGGCTTGAACCAGCAGCCTTTTGATTACTAGTCCAGTACCTTAACCGCTAGGCTACAACTGCCCTTATCTTAAATGTACAAAATAAAAAACTGTGCAAGAAGTGAATTAAATGCTGTGCAAAAAAAAAAATGAACTGAAATGATTATTTTTGGACCAAACGGTGCCTGTAGTACAACTTATATGGACCTTGGTTGTATGAATGCATTTGTAACTCCTGCTGTAAATAATCTACAGTAGTGTGATGATGAATAGGGGTTTTAATTATCGTGGGACAAAATAATATATACACTTTAGTGTGCATTCACATATTGTAGATGCAGTTAGTTATCATTATTCTAGGTGGATGAGAATAATAAATAAATAATTTGTAACTATGAAACAAGTTTATATATATATATACTGTATATCTATATATACAGTGTATCACAAAAGTGAGTACACCCCTCACATTTCTGCAATTATTTTATTATATCTTTTCATGGGACAACACTATAGACATGAAACTTGGATATAAGTTAGAGTAGTCAGTGTAGAACTTGTATAGCAGTGTAGATTTACTGTCTTCTGAAAATAACTCAACACACAGCCATTAATGTCTAAATAGCTGGCAACATAAGTGAGTACACCCCACAGTGAACATGTCCAAATTGTGCCCAAATGTGTCGTTGTCCCTCCCTGGTGTCATGTGTCAAGGTCCCAGGTGTAAATGGGGAGCAGGGCTGTTAAATTTGGTGTTTTGGGTACAATTCTCTCATACTGGCCACTGGATATTCAACATGGCACCTCATGGCAAAGAACTCTCTGAGGATGTGAGAAATAGAATTGTTGCTCTCCACAAAGATGGCCTGGGCTATAAGAAGATTGCTAACACCCTGAAACTGAGCTACAGCATGGTGGCCAAGGTCATACAGCGGTTTTCCAGGACAGGTTCCACTCGGAACAGGCTTCGCCAGGGTCGACCAAAGAAGTTGAGTCCACGTGTTCGGCGTCATATCCAGAGGTTGGCTTTAAAAAATAGACACATGAGTGCTGCCAGCATTGCTGCAGAGGTTGAAGACGTGGGAGGTCAGCCTGTCAGTGCTCAGACCATACGCCGCACACTGCATCAACTCGGTCTGCATTGTCGTCATCCCAGAAGGAAGCTGACGCACAAGAAAGCCAGCAAACAGTTTGCTGAAGACAAGCAGTCCAAGAACATGGATTACTGGAATGCCCTGTGGTCTGACGAGACCAAGATAAACTTGTTTGGCTCAGATGGTGTCCAGCATGTGTGGCGGCAACTGTATCTTGCCTACAGTCAAGCATGGTGGTGGTAGCATCATGGTCTTGGGCTGCATGAGTGTTGCTGGCACTGGGGAGCTGCAGTTCATTGAGGGAAACATGAATTCCAACATGTACTGTGACATTCTGAAACAGAGCATGATCCCCTCCCTTCGAAAACTGGGCCTCATGGCAGTTTTCCAACAGGATAACGACCCCAAACACAACCTCCAAGATCACAACTGCCTTGCTGAGGAAGCTGAAGGTAAAGGTGATGGACTAAACCCAATTGAGCACCTGTGGCGCATCCTCAAGTGGAAGGTGGAGGAGTTCAAGGTGTCTAACATCCACCAGCTCCGTGATGTCATCATGGAGGAGTGGAAGAGGATTCCAGTAGCAACCTGTGCAGCTCTGGTGAATTCCATGCCCAGGAGGGTTAAGGCAGTGCTGGATAATAATGGTGGTCACACAAAATATTGACACTTTGGGCACAATTTGGACATGTTCACTGTGGGGTGTACTCACTTATGTTGCCAGACATTTAGACATTAATGGCTGTGTGTTGAGTTATTTTCAGAAGACAGTAAATCTACACTGCTATACAAGCTGTACACTGACTACTCTAAGTTATATCCAAGTTTCATGTCTATAGTGTTGTCCCATGAAAAGATATAATGAAATATTTGCAGAAATGTGAGGGGTGTACTCACTTTTGTGATACACTGTATATATATACAGTATTTATATATACAGTATATATAAATTCACTCTAAATATTTAAAATTAAGCCTGAATACGAGTTTAGCTGTTCACATTTGTTGTTTTTGCCGAGCATTATAGCAGCAGCCTTATCCATCACATTTTCAGGTCACATGATACTTATTTGTTAATATAGTGCACCCTTTAAAATACCCATGGCAATAAGAAAAACTTGTTGGTTGGAGTCGAGTCAATACCTAGTAAAGGGCAATACCACAGATGCATTTTCCAGTATGAACAAAATGAGTGCATTTGATTCCCTTTTTCACAACCCCTAGAATGGCATATTTGGAATGTCAGGTCTTTCATTACAATTGGCCCGCGGCTGTGAGGCAGGATTTGTGGCTGGCACCGAACAGCTTGCTTGTTTTATGTTCCTCACCTTCTGTAAATGCATAGGAAGTTATGGATGTTGTAAACAGATTTTTTGCTTTCATGGCATACTTCTTCTCACCAATAATTAATAATTTATTACAGGGTCATTATCTCAAAATAAGTACCAGTGTGACTTATGGTTTTACAAGACAGCATGAATAAAGGCATGTTAGCAGGGAACCGTATGCCCCTTGTAGCTGTAGATATTACTTTGTGTTTTATGTTTTACTTAGATAAAACTGTAGAGTTTTTATATATACAGTGTATCACAAAAGTGAGTACACCCCTCACATTTCTGCAAATATTTTATTATATCTTTTCATGGGACAACACTATAGACATGAAACTTGGATATAACTTAGAGTAGTCAGTGTACAACTTGTATAGCAGTGTAGATTTACTGTCTTCTGAAAATAACTCAACACACAGCCATTAATGTCTAAATGGCTGGCAACATAAGTGAGTACACCCCACAGTGAACATGTCCAAATTGTGCCCAAAGTGTCAATATTTTGTGTGACCACCATTATTATCCAGCACTGCCTTAACCCTCCTGGGCATGGAATTCACCAGAGCTGCACAGGTTGCTACTGGAATCCTCTTCCACTCCTTCATGATGACATCACGGAGCTGGTGGATGTTAGACACCTTGAACTCCTCCACCTTCCACTTGAGGATGCGCCACAGGTGCTCAATTGGGTTTAGTCCATCACCTTTACCTTCAGCTTCCTCAGCAAGGCAGTTGTCATCTTGGAGGTTGTGTTTGGGGTCGTTATCCTGTTGGAAAACTGCCATGAGGCCCAGTTTTCAAAGGGAGGGGATCATGCTCTGTTTCAGAATGTCACAGTACATGTTGGAATTCATGTTTCCCTCAATGAACTGCAGCTCCCCAGTGCCAGCAACACTCATGCAGCCCAAGACCATGATGCTACCACCACCATGCTTGACTGTAGGCAAGATACAGTTGTCTTGGTACTTCTTACCAGGGCGCCGCCACACATGCTGGACACCATCTGAGCCAAACAAGTATATCTTGGTCTCGTCAGACCACAGGGCATTCCAGTAATCCATGTTCTTGGACTGCTTGTCTTCAGCAAACTGTTTGCTGGCTTTCTTGTGCGTCAGCTTCCTTCTGGGATGACGACCATGCAGACCGAGTTGATGCAGTGTGCGGCGTATGGTCTGAGCACAGACAGGCTGACCTCCCACGTCTTCAACCTCTGCAGCAATGCTGGCAGCACTCATGTGTCTATTTTTTAAAGCCAACCTCTGGATATGACGCCTAACACGTGGACTCAACTTCTTTGGTCGACCCTGGCGAAGCCTGTTCCGAGTGGAACCTGTCCTGGAAAACCGCTGTATGACCTTGGCCACCATGCTGTAGCTCAGTTTCAGGGTGTTAGCAATCTTCTTATAGCCCAGGCCATCTTTGTGGAGAGCAACAATTCTATTTCTCACATCCTCAGAGAGTTCTTTGCCATGAGGTGCCATGTTGAATATCCAGTGGCCAGTATGAGAGAATTGTACCCAAAACACCAAATTTAACAGCCCTGCTCCCCATTTACACCTGGGACCTTGACACATGACACCAGGGAGGGACAACGACACATTTGGGCACAATTTGGACATGTTCACTGTGGGGTGTACTCACTTATGTTGCCAGCTATTTAGACATTAATGGCTGTGTGTTGAGTTATTTTCAGAAGACAGTAAATCTACACTGCTATACAAGCTGTACACTGACTACTCTAAGTTATATCCGAGTTTCATGTCTATAGTGTTGTCCCATGAAAAGATATAATGAAATATTTGCAGAAATGTGAGGGGTGTACTCACTTTTGTGATACACTGTACATATTACATATTTATCTGTAAGAAGAAAAAAAGAGAAAAGTGTATGCATACATAAATATGAACATACATGCATGCATATACACACACAGATATGTATGTGTGTGTATAAACAATGATCAACCATAACATTAAAACCACCTCCTGGTTTCTACATTCACTGTCCATTTTATCAGCTCCACTTACCATATAGAACCACCTCATAGTTCTTCAATTACTAACTGTAGTCCATCTGTTTCTCTGCATACTTTTAGCATGCTTTCGCCCTGTTATTTAATGGTCAGGACCCCCACAGAATCAGGATGATACTCAGCACTACAGTGACACTGACATGGTGTTGGTGTGTTAGTGTGTGTTGTGCTGGTATGAGTGGATAAGACACAGCAGTGCTGCTGGAGTTTTTAAATACTGTTTCCACTCACTATCCACTCTGTTAGACACTCCTACCTAGTTGGTCCACCTTGTAGATGTAAAGTCAGAGACGATCACTCATCTATTGCTGCTGTTTGAGTTGGTCATCTTCTAGACCTTCATCAGTGGTCACAGGACGCTGCCCACGGGGCGCTGTTGGCTGGATATTTTTGTTTGGTGGACTATTCTCAGTCCAGCAGTGACAGTGAGGTGTTTAAAATTTCTATTGGCATTGCTGCGTCAGTTGCTATACCAAAGTTATACAAACAACTCCGATGCAAGCTGGAAGCGGAGATACTGCATTAAAGTTGTCCACTTTTCTACACCAGACCCGTGGTCAAGTTGTACATTGCAGTCCGGGTCCTTTCTGTGTGGAGTTTGCATGTTTTCCCCGTGTCTGCGTGGGTTCCCACCGGGAGCTCCGGTTTCCTACCACAGTCCAAACACATGCAGTCAGGTTAATTGGAGATACAAAATTGCCTTATAGGTAAATGGGTGTGTGTATGTGTGTCTGCCCTGCGATGCAGTGGCGCCCCGTCCAGGGTGTTACTGTGTGCCTTGCACTCATTGAAAAGCTGGGATAGGCTCCAGCACCCTCTCACAACCCTAATTGGATAAGCGGTTAAGAAAGTGAGTGAGAATGAGTGAGTGTACTTATGATAACAGAATAAGCTACAGAAATATAGAAAGTCCCAGTCATACAAAAAATAAAACATATCTTGATATACCATGAAACCATCAGAATCTTAAAAAATACTGTGATACGAATTTTTGGTTATACCGCTCAGCCCTAGATAAACTTTGTCCTGACCTGTTGTATACTTATGCTATGCCTTTTCCCTAATAGTTTTCCCTATTGTGTTTTTATTGACATGGCAGCTAACAAATTAACTGTAAAGCCACAATGAAATGTGTTTATGTCTTTAGAGTTCGTTTCTTAAACTAAAGGTGACGAGTATAAAACTTCCAACCAGCAGCAGCAAACCCTGAACTATTTGCACTGTGTCCGCCATGTGTCCTGCCCTTGTGTTAAAAACAAATTAACTTGGTGCTCAAGTTGTCGGTTTGAAACTCAGCTCTGCCATCCGGGTGTGTCTCTCCGTACACAAAGCTGATCCGCATGGTGAAAAGGTGAAAAGATGCAGTCGGCTATTGCACACGTGTCGGAGGGGGTTGTGTGATAGTCACGGCTCTCCTCAATCAGGGTTCACATCAGTAGAGAGGAAGTGTAATGGAATCGGGTAATTGGATATGACTAGATTGGGAGCAAAATTGGGGGGGGAATGCAAAAAATGGTCATGATGATAATTCGCTCAGTCAGACTGACCATTGTCGTGAGGCTATGCAGTCTGGTTAGTCTGCAGGGAAAACAATATAATCTAAAGTTATTAACTCTATTAATCGTCCATTTTCTATTACATCCACCTCAAAACCCACACGCTATTTATTGTTCATGTTTGTTTCTTTACATAAATACCACTTTAGCAGGTTGCATTAAGATATTATTATTAAAATAGAACCTGTAAGGTAGATACATGTATGAACTTTTTCTCCACATCAATGACAATTGACTCAGAGCATACTGCATTAAGCAGGCATTCTTCAAGTGTTAAATATATACAGTACAGACAAACACTGAAGGTCATGCTTACGCAAGCAAATATGTACTGTAAAACTTTTCAAAAACTGAATCACAACTATTCAAAGTCATGAAAATACTAACGTGTATTTAAAAGTATACAGCCAGCACTATTGATTAAAAACTGAGTGAACATGTAAGACAAAAATAAGTTCTAAGACTTATAAAAACTGTAATTCCATCGACACTACATAAAAGCTCCCTGACCTTTCAGCCTTAAAGAGAGTCTGAATTAGTAGATGGACACAAAAATGCCTTACAAGGGCAGTTTCTTTAGAAATGTCTTTATAAATAGGTAAATATGTGGGATAAAAAGGACAAAGACCAGAGTTTAAGGTAAAACCACAGCCTGGTTAGGGGGTCAGACACATTCAGCCATGTCTGAGGGCTTTGTTAAAAATAATATAGTTGCAAACAGTGATTTCCAAGGTGCAAGCGCAAATTAGCCCAGTGTGGCCCAATATACAGTGTTGCCACTCCTTGATTTTTCCTAAGATCTTAGGATTCGAGGGATCAACTTGAGATTTGTGGATTTTGCCAAGTAATATTGGGATTTTTACTAATAACCTTTGGTTGTCGCTGACCATTTCTACTGCTATTGTACATTTACTTCTTCACTTACTTACATTTTCTTGTAGTTACACATTGTAGTGTAAACAGTTTAAAATCTGATTTTCTCATGGCATCGTTTGATGACTGCGATCACAGTGATCCCCGTAAATCAGATTAGACAGGACACTCTCTGAGTTTGTTAATATATACTGTATATTAACATATAATACCAATATATATATATATATATATGTTATAATATATATTATATAATTATATAATATATACCAATCAGCCATAACAATAAAACCACCTCCTTGTTTCTACACACATTCTACAATTACTGACTGTGGTCCATCTGTTTCTCTGCATGCTTTGTTAGCCCCCTTTACACTGCAGTGACACTGACATGGTGGTGGTGTATTAGTGTGTGTTGTGCTGGTATGAGTGGATAAGACACAGCAATGCTGATGGAGTTTTTAAACACCTCACTGTCACTGCTGGACTGAGAATAGTTCACCAACCAAAAATATCCAGCCAACAGCCCCCCATGGGCAGCGTCCTGTGACCACAGATGATGGTCTAGAAAATGACCAACTTAAACAGCAGCAATAGATGAGCGATCGTCTCTAACTTAAATCTACAAGGTGGACCAACTAGGTAGGAGTGTCTAATAGAGTGGACAGTGAGTGGACACGGTATTTAAAAACTCCATCAGCGCTGCTGTGCCTGATCCACTCATACCAGCACAACACACACTAACACATCACCACCATGTCAGTGTCACTGCAGTGCTGAGAATGACCCACCACCTAAATAATACCTGCTCTGTGATGGTCTTGTGGGGGTCTTTACCATTGAAGAACATGAAGAGCTTAAGATGGCGGCGCGCAGTAGTGCAGCGGCTTCTCATGCTCCCAGCGAAAACCCAGTTTTTAGTAACTTTTTCGTCGTTTCTAACACTAACTCCACGCATCTCAAGTGTGTGAGTTATAGCCGAACTGAACTGTATAAGATAAAGGACAGTTTGGCCACAAAGGCAGCAACTATGGACAATAATCTTCGAGCTGCGCTCGGCAGACAACAACTCCTCCGGACACCGGCGTGGGGGAGCAGAGCGCAGCGGACAAAGGGCAAGAGGAGGCGGTGCGAGCGGGGTCAGAAGAGGGGGAAGCGCGGCGGTGTATTAGCCAGGCTAAAGGCTAATGCTAACCGACCGCCGATTCCATCTCTGTTCCTGTCTAACGTCCGCTCTCTGGATAACAAGCTGGACCTTCTGCGGCTGAGGATGAGTGTTTCTGATGAGATGAGGAACTGCGCTGTGATTTGTCTCACGGAAACCTGGCTAAACAACAACATGCCGGACTCAGCCTTTCAGCTTGCCGGCCGGCAGCTCTTCCGAGCGGATCGCAATCAGCTGTCCGGAAAAGCACGGGGTGGCGGTTTATGTGTCTACATAAACAAAGGTTGGTGCACAAACTGCGTGTTGGTAAACAGCCACTGCTCTGAGGCGACAGAACAACTGACTGTAAAGTGTCGGCCACACTATCTGCCTCGGGAGTTTACGGCTGTGTTCGTCACCGCTGTTTACATAGCACCGGATGCTAATGCTAACAACGCGCTGGAGGAGCTCCATGACAACATCAGCTCGCTCCAGAACAAGCATCCGGCGGCGTTTTACGTGGTAGCGGGGGACTTTAACCACGTAAAACTGACGGACACATTGCCGAGGTTTTTCCAGCATGTGAACATTCCAACACGGGGAAATAACACACTCGACCGTGTTTACACCAACATAAGAGATGCATACAGAGCCGTCCCCCGCCCCCACCTCGGGCTCTCTGACCACATCTCCATCCTGATGGTCCCTGCATACCACCCCCCGCTGCGACGCTCCAAACCCACACAGAAGACCATCACTGTGTGGCCCAGCGACGGCGACGCGGTGCTGCAGGACTGCTTTGGCTGCACAGACTGGCAGATCTTCAGGGAGGCTGCTGAGTGTGAGGGGGAGCTGGATCTGGAGGACTACACATCTTCTGTTCTGGGGTACATCAGCAAGTGTGTGGAGGATGTCACCACCACCAAGACTGTGACTTGCTACCCGAACCAGAAACCCTGGCTGAATGCAGAGGTGCGTGCTCTGCTGAAAGCCAGGGATGCTGCCTTCAGGTCTGGTGACTCACAAGAGCTCAGGAGGGCTAGAAGAGAGCTGACTGCAGGGGTAAAAAGAGCAAAAGCTGCATATGCTCAGAAAATCCAGGGACACTTCTCCTCCCAGGATCCACGGAGCATGTGGAAGGGCATTAAGTGCATCACAGACTACAAATCCAGTGATGCACAATGCCCCAAAGACCCGTCCCTGCCCGAAGCCCTCAACAAATTCTACGCCCGCTTTGAGGACCCTGACACCCCCCCCAGCACCAGACTCACCCCCCCCCACCTGGAGAAAAGCCCCTCAGCGTTACACCAGCAGAAGTGAGGAAGACTCTTAAAAAGATCAACCCACGGAAAGCTGCTGGCCCGGACAACATTCCCGGGCGGGTGCTAAAGGAATGTGCGGATCAGCTCTGCGAGGTCCTGGCGGACATTTACAACGTCTCCCTCATCCAAGCAGCTGTTCCCACCTGCCTGAAGACCGCCACCATCATCCCGGTCCCCAAGAGTTCCACAGTGACTGGTCTGAATGACTACCGGCCAATAGCCCTCACGCCGATAGTTACAAAGTGCTTTGAAAGACTGGTTATGACCCACATCAAAGCCACCATCGACATCACTGTGGACCCACACCAGTACGCATACAGACAGAACCGCTCCACAGAAGATGCCATTTCCTCTGTGGTCCACACTGCACTCACCCACCTGGAGCAGAAGGATTCTTATGTCCGTTTGCTCTTTGTGGACTTTACATCTGCTTTCAACACCATGATTCCCCAGACCCTAACAAACAAACTCTTCTCACTTGGACTGAGCATTTCCCTTTGCAACTGGGTCTTGGACTTCCTGACCAACAGGCCGCAGTCGGTGAAGATCCATGACATCTCCTCCTCCACCACTATCCTCAGCACTGGCTCCCCTCAGGGCTGCGTGTTGAGCCCCCTCCTGTTCACACTGCTCACATATGACTGCTCACCTCTCCATCCGGGCTGTCATATTGTGAAGTTTGCGGACGACACAGCAGTGGTTGGAAACATCACAAACAATGATGAGTCCAACTACAGACAGGAGGTGGAACAACCTCACCTGGAGCAACAACACTTCCTGTCTGGTCAAGAAGGCACATCAGCGGCTCTACTTCCTCAGGCGGCTGAGGCGAGCCGGACTCGGGAGCTCAGTCCTCACCTCCTTCTACAGATGTGTGGTGGAGAGCGTCCTGTGCTCCAGCATCAACGTGTGGCATGGAAGCTGCTCGGCTGCAGACAGGAAAGCTCTGCAGAGAGTGGTGAAGGCGGCACAGAGGACGGTCGGAGTCAGCCTCCCCACCACCACCGACATCTACACCTACAGATGCAGGAAAAGGGCCACCTGCATCATGAAGGACCCCACTCACCCAGCACACTCACTTTTTGTCCCGCTCCCCTCAGGCAGGAGGCTGCGGAGCATTAAGTGTAGAACAACAAGACTGAGAAACAGCTTCATTCCCGAAGCTGTAAGACTCTCAAACTCCACCTCGCCAAACACTCTGCACTGACACTTTCAGAGTACACTTGGACACCTTACACTCACGCACAATAAGACACTGTCTTTGCACCTTGCACTTGGTCATTTTATTATGCTGCTACTCAGTTCTACTACCCATGCTTATAAGTTAAATGCACTCTTATTGTTCATGTTGCTGCTACATTTCTACATTTTTACATTTCTACATTTTTACATTTCTACATTTTTACATTGCTACATTTACTTCTACTTTTTATATTTGTAAATATTTTTCATACTATGATTATTCTTTTGTATTGTATATATTAGATATTTTATTGGGTGTAACTGGGACCTTGGGTCATAATTTCGTTCCACCTCATGTACCACATGTGATGTGAATGACAATAAACCCTCCTTGATTCCTTGAAAGGGGGCTAGCAAAGCATGCAGAAAAACATATGGACTACAGTCAGTAATTGTAGAACTACAAAGTGCTTCTATATGGTAAGTGGAGCTGATAAACTGGACAGTGAGTGTAGAAACAAGGAGGTGATTTTAATGTTATGGCTGATCGGTGTATAAATAAACACTTATATGAACAACAAACATAAGTACCCTTTGGCTTCTATTTTGCAAAGCTTTACTGTAAAGCCATTCTGTCGATTGTGTTGTACAAATGAGCCATGGGACAGAAGATACTGGTAGGTATCTGTAGCAAGAAAAACCTGTTATAATGAGTCCCCATTCTCCCAACAAGCCTAGAATCAATAATGCATATGCAACCAAGTATTCAGACTTGATATGAAATTACCTTAACTGCTCCTAGGTGTGAGCGGGTAAGTGTACGATTCCCTGCTACTCCACACAATTGCTTAAGCGCATGACCAGGCTGGTGGCACTACCTGAAAGGCCTGCCTGAAATTAAGTATTAAGAATTATACAAACTCTATTGGGAGCTGGGATATTTTGTCATATGCAATATAAACTGTAATTCTCTTGAACGTTTATTAAACTGACAAAAGTACAAAGAATAATTTCATGTTAACACTGTCAACTTTAGTGAATCTTGTAAATATAAACAAGTTTTGAATCTGATGCCTGCAACACTACAGTTTAATAGAAGTGTGGCACAATTTCAGCATGTGTTTTCAAATCTACACTTTATGGCCAAAAGTATTAGGACACATGACCATGAGCTTGTTGGACATCCTATATCAAAAACAAATGGTAATAAATTACAGTGACCTCTATGTAATCTGTTCAGCTATCATAACAGCCACTCTTCTAAGACAATTGCACAATCTAATTTATATGTATATATGTGTGTATATATATAGACATATGTATGTGTATATAAGTAAATGCGTGTATACAGTTTTTTTATATATACAGTGGGGCCAAAAAGTATTTAGTCAGCCACTGATTGTGCAAGTTCTCCTACTTAGAAAGATGAGAGAGGTCTGTAATTTTCACCATAGGTACACTTCAACTATGAGAGACAAAATGAGAAAAAAAAATCCAGGAAATCACATTGTAGGATTTTTAAAGAATTTATTTGTAAATTATGATGGAAAATAAGTATTTGGTCACCCACAAACAAGCAAGATTTCTGGCTCTCACAGACCTGTAACTTCTTCTTTAAGAAGCTCTTCTGTCCTCCACTCGTTACCTGTATTAATGGCACCTGTTTGACCTCGTTATCTGTATAAAAGACACCTGTCCACAGCCTCAAACAGTCAGACTCCAAACTCAACCATGGCCAAGACCAAAGAGCTGTCGAAGGACACCAGGAAGAAAATTGTAGACCTGCACCAGGCTGGGAAGAGTGAATCTACAATAGGCAAGCAGGTTGGTGTGAATAAATCAACTGTGGGAGCAATTGTAAGAAAATGGAACACATACAAGACCATTGATAATCTCCCTCGATCTGGGGCCCCACGCAAGATCTCATCCCGTGGGGTCAAAATGATCATGAGAACGGTGAGCAAAAATTCCAGAACTGCAGAGAGCTGGGACCAAAGTAACAAAGGCTACCATCAGTAACGCATTACGCCGAGAGGGACTCAAATCCTGCAGTGCCAGACGTGTCCCCCTGCTTAAGCCAGTACATGTCCAGGCCCGTCTAAAGTTTGCCAGAGTGCATATGGATGATCCAGAAGAGGATTGGGAGAATATCATGTGGTCAGATTAAACCAAAATGGAACTTTTTGGTAAAAACTCAACTCGTCATGTTTGAAGGAAGAAGAATGCTGAGTTGCATCCCAAGAACACCATACCTACTGTGAAGCATGGGGGTGGAAACATCATGCTTTGGAGCTGTTTTTCTGCAAAGGGGACAGGACGACTGATCCGTGTTAAGGGAAGAATGAACGGGGCCAACCTCCTTCCATCAGTGAGAGCATTGAAGATGGAACGTGGCTGGGTCTTCCAGCATGACAATGATCCCAAACACACCACTCCAATGAAGGAGAGGCTCTGTAAAAAGCATTTCAAGGTCCTGGAGTGGCCTAGCCAGTCTCAAGACCTCAACCCCATAGAAAAATTGTGGAGGGAGTTGAAAGTCCGTGTTGCCCAGCGACAGCCCCAAAACATCACTGCTCTAGACGAGATCTGCATGGAGGAATGGGCCAAAATACCAGCTACAGTGTGTGCAAACCTGGTGAAGACTTACAGGAAACGTTTGACCTCTGTCATTGCCAACAAAGGTTATGTTACAAAGTATTGAGTTGAACTTTTGTTATTGACCAAATACTTATTTTCCACCATAATTTACAAATAAATTATTTAAAAATCCTACAATGTGATTTCCTGGATTTTTTTTTCTCATTTTGTCTCTCATAGTTGAAGTGTAAAATATATATTTTGACTATTTGTACGATTTTGTAACTAATGTGGCTGAGCAGTCACTAAAGCATTTCACTGCCAGTTGTACTGTGTATGACTATGTTTGTGACAAATAAACCTTGATTTGATTTGATTTGATTTGATTTGAAAACGTCTCACAAGACTTAAAAGTAAACAGCTGTAAGAATCTGTGGCCATTTAGTCAAAAGAGCATTTGTATGGCTGGGCAGTGATGTTGGTCAAGAAAGCCACAATTGATGTTCCAGTTCATTTCAAAGCTGTTTAGTTGGGCTGAGGTCAGGGCTTTGTGGGATTTCTTTAAACCAAGCTTTTCTTCATGGGTTTATAGACCTTGCTTTGTGCACAGTCATGCTAGAACAGAAAAGGGCCTACCCTAAACTGTTGCTATGTAGTTGGAAGCGTACAGTATAATTACCTTAATATCATTGATTTAATACACCTGTTAGCAATTGTTGTGGCTGAAACACATGAATTCTACGATTAGAAGGGATGTCTTAACACTTTTCTCCATGTAGTGAAGGATTTGTGCATCCAGTCACTGTCTTTAGGAAGTTTTCGATGTTCTCTCAGTCTGTGGGAGTTTACTCAAGGTAGTTAATTTTTTCTACCTTCCAACATTTATAAACTGAAGTGGCTGTTCTAAATTATTACTAGATTTATTTATTCATTATGATTTTAATGTAATCTTTTACACACTTTGGTTACATTCATGACAGGACAGGTTAACAGTTCACAAGTTTAATGTCAAACACAGTCATGGACAATTTTGTATCTCCAATTCACCTCACTTACATGTTTTTGGACTGTGGGAGGAAATCGGAGCTCCTGGAGGAAACCCACGCAGACACGGGGAAAACAAGCAAACTCCACACAGAAAGGACCTGCACCGCTCCACCTGGAAATTGAACCCATGATCTTCTTGCTGTGAGGTGACAGTGCTACCCACTGAGTCACCATGCCGTCCCTATTACTAGACTTAAGTAAGTAAATATGTAAGCAACTGTCATACAATAGATTGGCACCTTGTCCAGTGTGTATTTCTACCTAGCACCCACTGTACCCTGATAGCACAATATCCAGTGCAACCATGATCAACTAACAGTTAATTATAATCTCACTCACTTTCTCACCCCCTCACTGTGGGAGGAAACCGGAGCTCCTGGAGGAATCCCATGCAGACAACGGGAAAACAAGCAAACTCCACACAGAAAGGACCCGGACCGCTCCACCTGGAAATCGAACCCAGGACCTTCTTGCTGTGAGGCAACAGTACTACCGATCAAGCCACTTTGCCGCCCCTATAACTAGATTTAAGTAAGTAAATATGTGAGCAACTGTCATACAATAGATTCAGCCACTGTACCCAGATAGCACAAGACCCACTGTAATAAATATACAGTTCATTATGATGATAATTCAATTTATTGGGAAATAAATGTCCTTTTTAAATAGCTTAAAACAAAAGTCTTGACCCTTAAGCACAGCAGTGTTGCCACTAGAGCATATAAAAACATTTACTGGAGCAACACTTTAGCTTTCTTGTCTGTGTAAGGTAAAATAAACAGACATTACCCTTTGGGCTGTGTAAGAACAGAGACACTAAACCCCTCGAACCTCTGCAGGCTCTTCAAAGTCCAATGACTTTACAAGGCACATCATGGCTCAGTTTGAGGTCCCCTCTGTTGTTGGCATGATGTCTTGGTTCCATTAAAGTTTAAAGAAGGGGTAAAAAAATCAATGTGACAAGAAAAGACTGATGAAACCAGAAGTAAAAACTGACCCAATGGGAAAGGAAGGGTGACACAGATGCCAGTCTATTGATTTACCCACTTTTTGGCCAACTTGGCCAAGTAAAAGCAGAACACAAAGCTTATATGTTAAAACCTGTGATCAACATTTGACACATAATGAAGAGTTTTACCAGATGTGGAGCATCTGAATTCCTGCTCTAATAGTCCAACATATAATTACAGTGGTTAATTATGGATTCAGCAGAGAGCATGAATAAATATGGTCCATATGGAAAACATAAATGGCCAACTGGGTCTATTATTTTAACTCTGACATGTAATATTTTACTTTGACTGTGAGAATTTGAATAAAGCTTTTGAAAATAAGATTATAATTGGTTCCACATGACATAGTGGGGTGGCTTGGTGGGTAGCACTGTCACTTCACAGTGAGAAGTTCCTGGGTTTAAGTCCCAGGTTCCTGGGTTTAACGGTCTAGGTCTTTTCTGTGTGGAGTTTGCATGTTCTTATGTATTGCCACACATAGTGAGATACAAATTCAGTCAATGCTATATTATATAGTATATGTTATTGTATATATTTTATTTTTATTATTAATTTATTATTATTAATTTTATTATTATTATTATCATAAATTTTTTATTTATTTACGTATTTATTTATTTATTTTTTGAATGTTACATTAATGATGGCGAGGTCATGGAGCATTCAGTGTCCTGCCTTCTATATAAATTTTACAAATTTTTGCAGGTCTTTTACAATTGATGCTGTAACAATCGAGTCTTTATCATCATCATGTTCTCTTATTGTGATCTTTGCAAACCAAATACGCTTAGGGTATCTTAGAGATGAATTCCTTTCATTTAGAGCTAGTTAGTGGGTTGATAAACACCACTTTAACAAGCTTTTTCAGCTTAATTAATCTTTTATAGTTCTTTATAGTCCTCTAAAACTGCAAACTGCCTGTTTTTAGGACATGGTTTACATTAACAGAACTAGTGTCTCAGATCTAATAGTGCCGGGTGTTTCTACAGCACACAGCTTAGATTTTCTTACAAATGGAAAATTCACCTTACATTTGGCAAAAGTGTGAGCCAGTATGAGCTAAAAAACTATATATAAATAAATACATACATATGAATGAATGAATAAATATATAAATACATTTTTAATAAATAAATAAATAATGTATCTCTATTTGTAACGACTTATGGCTAAACTGAACAAGGAGGCGGACACACACACAGATGTTTTAACAAAGAGTTTAACGATAAATGACAAAACAGGATTACACAAGACAAGCTGGAACAAGACAAGACCCAAACACACGACCTATGCTACATGCTAAGCTAAACATGAACAATGCTAAACTAAACAAAAATGAACTAAACGCTATGCTGATCACTAAACACATGAACCAAAACTTTAGGCTAAATAAGAACTAGACTAAGACAAACAGAAACAAGACTAAACAAGCACTTCCTATTTTGATTGTATAATAAATAATGGTCAATGTCAAGGACACTCATTATATGACGGAACGATGTTTCATACCACTATAAAAACACACTTCTTTCAGTGATCTATAAGACAGATGTTACAGTTAGACCACTGATTTGACGCTAAATTTCACTGTGGTGCGATGATTCGAATGTTTCACAAGCTCAAATCTTTTTCCGAATCATTTGTTTCATTTGCTTTGATCTCTCAAAAGCCCCACTTACGCCATCACCAAGAAGTAATAGCAAAGTCAAAGAAAAGGCAAACCAAATGAAAATAGTCTCTGCCTATTGATCCACAGCTGCACCTTTATATGCCATAGGCAATCGATCTGGGATGAGGTGCAGCTGTGAACAATCAGGAGGAGACCAATCATGACGACCAAACATGAAACCCTCCACCATGTGCTCCTGGAGAGAGGGGCGTAAGACACAAACAAACTCTATGTGCACAGGGGCCCGATCCGTGACACTATTATATTGCCATAATGATAAGACCATGTTTTTTTATTTATTTATTCTTTTTTTTTTTTTTGTAATTAATGTAGAAAGACTGAGACTGCTGAGTGCTGAGTGATCCTAGAACAGGATGTTGCTCTTTTGAATCTCATCGTGTGTATGGACAAATTAACATACATAAAAAATGCCAGTTCCATTCATGTCCAATAAGTACATTCAACAGCCTTCATCATGGTTGCACTAAAAGCGTTTCGGGCAACACTGTCCTTTGTGCTAGTAGGAAATCAGGCTTGTCAGACTGAGAAACATCAATAAGGAACAAGAGCATCCTTGATAAGCCTGAGGGAACATTGCTTACTGTGTTGATTTAATTTGCACTGATATGACAGTTGGTGCTCAGAATATAAAGTGCATCAGTCGAAGATTTGCAAATGAAGTAAATTTAGTTGAGTTGAAGTTAGTAGCTATTAATGATGGTGATAAAGATCACCAAAACATATTTAAAAGCCATGTAAACCAGTCTAACTGCCACGCAAACCACTTTGTTATTGGCATGCAGAGTCAATGGCAAATGTATCACAGTTTATTTATATTAAAAGGTAAAACGGGAGTCTTTGGGCGAAAGGTAGGAAACACCCCGGACAGGTCGACAGTCAATCACAGGGTAATCACTTTCACTCATTTTAATTGCTTTAATACGTAGCTTCAGCTGACATGCGGGAGGAAACTGAGCACCCAAAAAAACCCCAAGCAGAGACAAAGAGAACATGCAGACTCCACACATAAAGAACCTTGGGAATCTAACCTTGGCCCTTCTTCCTGTGAGGAGATAGCATTACCCACTGTCCCCCCATAGCTGTGTTTCAAACAACAGATGTACTTTTTTATGCTCTCTTATGGGAACAGTGCACCACTTTACTACCATACAAATCCCAGTGTTCATATTTTCACTGCTTTCTTTTTAAAACACAAACAACTTTTGTGACTGGATGGTCTCGGTTGTGATAAACAGAAAGGCTCATATTACTCATGCAAATATTTCTTCTAATGCTACAGCGCTAATCAGGGTGTAGTTATGACTCAGCTGATTGTGAATACTTCCATTATACAACCTTCAGGACACAGATTGGCTTACAAAATGTAACCACAGTTTAATCTTATTCAAAATATTGCAATGCACACAACATTATGGGTGACATACCAGAGTTCAAAAGAGGACAAATTGTTGGTGCACGTCTTGCTGGCGCATCTGTGACCAAGACGGCAAGTCTTTGTGATGTATCAAGAGCCACGGTATCCAGGGTAATGTCAGCATACCACCAAGAAGGACAAACCACATCCAACAGGATTAACTGTGGACGCAAGAGGAAGCTGTCTGAAAGGGATGTTCGGGTGCTAACCCGGATTGTATCCAAAAAACATAAAACCACGGCTGCCCAAATCACGGCAGAATTAAATGTGCACCTCAACTCTCCTGTTTCCACCAGAACTGTCCGTCGGGAGCTCCACAGGGTCAATATACACGGCCGGGCTGCTGTAGCCAAACCTTTGGTCACTCGTGCCAATGCCAAACGTCGGTTTCAATGGTGCAAGGAGCGCAAATCTTGGGCTGTGGACAATGTGAAACATGTATTGTTCTCTGATGAGTCCACCTTTACTGTTTTCCCCACATCCGGGAGAGTTACGGTGTGGAGAAGCCCCAAAGAAGCGTACCACCCAGACTGTTGCATGCCCAGAGTGAAGCATGGGGGTGGATCAGTGATGGTTTGGGCTGCCATATCATGGCATTCCCATGGCCCAATACTTGTGCTAGATGGGCGCGTCACTGCCAAGGACTACCGAACCATTCTGGAGGACCATGTGCATCCAATGGCGGTGCCGTGTATCAGGATGACAATGCACCAATACACACAGCAAGACTGGTGAAAGATTGGTTTGATGAACATGAAAGTGAAGTTGAACATCTCCCATGGCCTGCACAGTCACCAGATCTAAATATTATTGAGCCACTTTGGGGTGTTTTGGAGAAGCGAGTCAGGAAACGTTTTCCTCCACCAGCATCACGTAGTGACCTGGCCACTATCCTGCAAGAAGAATGGCTTAACCCTCCTGTCGTGTTCGGGTCAAATCTGACCGATTTACAACTTAAAACACTCATAAATATTTTGTTTTACATCTGATTGCCTCAAGGCCTCATGATATCCTCCACAATATGCACTTGAACATATAAAAGTGATGATCACCTCTTTCATTGAATTTTGAGTGTTTTAGTCAGCCTTGTTACACCTGTGGTGTTCCCGGTCAAAAGTGACCGCCATAGAAAATAAATGGGTATCCAGACTATATTCATCCATCAGACAGAAAACATCCCCATACACACCACCCAAACTCACTCACTCACTCACTGACCAAGCGGTTATCTGTCGAAGAGGTTCTGGTCCAGGTTTTTGGACATGATGAAGAGGGCACTGAAATTTAACCAGAGATAGAGGAGGATGTCTCGGAAGTGGAAGACAACACAGATTTAGATCCAAACTTTGAGGAGACTGACCAGTCAGATGGAGAGGGAGAGGCACCTGAAGAACAGGCACCTGAGGAGAGATTCCAGTCCAAGAGTGGACACTTGCTCTGGTTTTCATCCCCCCAGGACAGAGGAAGTAGAGCGAGAGAGGAAAACATCATAAAGATGACACCAGGGCCAACACGGTAAGCAACATGTCGCTGTTCCTTCAAGGTGTACATTCCAAGCAAACCAGGGAAATATGGAATAAAGATCTGGGCAGCATGTGACGCCAGGAGCAGCTATGCCTGGAATATGCAGGTATACATGGGGAAAACCAGTACTGGTAGGGCCGAAAAAAAACAGGGCATGCGTGTTGTGCTGGACATGACAACCGGTCTCCAAGGGCATAATATCACATGTGACAACTTCTCCCCCAACAAGGACATGGGCAGAAAAGGAAGCGCTGTGAGCTCTGTGCCCCTAGAGACAACAAAACAAGCCTGAGATGATGCAAATGTGATGCTTATGTTTGCAAGGCCCACTCTGACCTGAGTGTCACATGCCACACATGTGCATGAATTCACATGCACACACACACACACATACACACACACGACTTCATGTTGAGTTTGGTCTTTGGTTTTCAATTTATTTTTTACATTACATGTTCATTTTGTATTTTCACTGCAGTTATTTTATGTCTAATTCTGTAAATTCATGTTAAACACTACTTTGAGACATTGATCACAGCTAAAAAATGTTGAATAAAAATTTGGTGGTGAAAAATGGTTTTTGTGCTAATTTAAGAGCAGTTAAAACAGACCGGTCAATTTTGACCGGGAACACTAAAGTAAGGGGCGGGAGGTGAACATGACAGAAGGGTTAAAATCCCTCTGACCACTGTGCAGGACTTGTATATGTCATTTCCAAGACGAATTGACGCTGTATTGGCCGCAAAAGGAGGCCCTACACCATACTAATAAATTATTGTGGTCTAAAACCAGGTGTTTCAGTTATTTTGTCCAACCCCTGTATATATATATATATATATATATATAAGTGCAGAAACTATTTTGAGAACCCTCGTATATATGTAGTGAAGGGTAAACCATTGCACATCACTTCTGGACCCCAGAGGGTTAACGTCCTTGCTCAAGGGCCTAAACAGTGGCCCAAATTAACCTTAGTAATTCTATTAGATCAGAGCAATTGTTTTACATTCTTACTAGAAACAACATCAGTAAAACAACTATTTTATTTAAAGCTTACTAAATTGTGTTTTATTATTTTGCAACTTACATTTATCAGGTGTAATTTTAAATGTTATCAGAAGGGCTACATGGACATTCAACTACAGTGAAGTGAAAACCTGTAAAGAGATGAACTGCACTTCATCTGACAACCAGACCAATCCTGCCCAAATACTGTACATGATATCCACTGTGAAAGAAAGTGAAGTTTAAAGCTTGTAGCCTTATGTAAAAGCTGAAAACATTACTAGATCTTTCTGAATTGTAACTGCGATTGTAAAGATTACTGTTAGAATTGCAAAGTAAATGGAACCATAGTTTACTACTTTATGTGTGCACCAAAATGTAAATTTCCTAAATTGAGACATGTTTCCTTATAATCATAATTAGGTTTGGGCTATAAAGGGGAGGACAAGCATTAGGAGACCACAATCTACCTTGCTCAAGGGATCAACATGCTCCACTATTTCCTGGGTGATGGAAAGAAAGACTACATTTCCTTTGTCACATAAAGCTTATTTACAGTCACAGCTGTTCAATTTTGCAACATCTACTCCTTCTTTCCCATTAGGTATGTATGCCCTGAGAGCCAAAACAAGCGCCTTTACTATTAAATTTTCAAGCATGCACGATAGGCAAAGCAGAGCCGAGAGTTTACTGACCAGAAATCATACTTGTTTGTTTCATTTCATTTTTATTAACCCTTTATCCTGGTCAGGTTCATGGCAGGTCCGGTGTTTACTGGAAAACACTGGGCGCAAGGCAGGAATACCTTGGACAGGGCACTAATCCAGAGCAGGGCTTCGGCCATTTACTTATCTGTAAACCTTTTGCTATTTTTACCTTCTAACCACTGTGATAGAAATCATTTAACAACTCAACTTCTGTTGTCCATTTTTTTTACTGTCCAGCAGCCACTTTTTATCCAATTGACTGCTTCTTTTACCTCTTTGTTTATCATTAGTTTGAGAGCACTGGACACACTGTCCAGGTATAATTACCATCCCCAGAGTGAAGCATGGTGGTGGCAGCATCATGCTGTAAAAGGGTTTTCTGAGCAGCAGGGAAATAAAGAAATGTAACAATTCATGGATAAAATAATATAGCCAATACAACACTGGAGTAGGGAAAGTCTCTGAATGTCCTTAAGTGAATTCAGGACATTCAGAGACTTGGCCACAATTCACTTGTATTATGGCTTATTATATAAGCTTATAATTGGGTTTTTAGGTGCACCTAACCCATATGTAGATTAACAAATATATGTATTAATATTATTATTTTATTATCTACACCTTCTATACAGACGAACTACACAGTCGAGTCACATTATTATGACCACCAGCCAATATCCAGAGTAACCGCTGTGTGCAGCACAGACAGCAGCTAGACGGGCTGGGAGTGACTCATTAAGGTCCTGGTAGGTTGTCACAGGTATCTGGAGCCATGCTGACTGCAGTGCATCCCACAGATGCTGGAGGTGCATGGGGGAAGATCCATAGAGCGAACACAACGATCAAGGCGGACCCACAGATGCTCAGTTGGGTTCAAGTGTGGGAAATTAGGGGGCCAGGGTAGTACTTGGAAGTCTTGGTCATGCTCTTCCAACCTGTTTCGGACATTTCTACCCGTGTGACAAGTCGCATTGTTTTGCTGGAAGATCCCATCCGCCCTAGGGAAGTCAATTTTACCCATAGTACTTTCACCCATGACAGCAACGAGAGCTGTATGTGCAGACAGCCTATGACACACCTTATATACCCGCCAAGCCAGCTCACGAAACATGACTTCCTTCATGAGCTGCCGCCATCAAAAGTAGGAAGTGGTTAAAATAAAGTGACTCCACTGTGAATTTGGGTATACAATTATTGACTGTTGCCCATAAAGCCATGGGTGTTTTGTGTAAAAAAAAAAAAAACTAACAACTTAAAAGGGGAAGATTATACATGACAAAAGGAAAAAAGCTTGACTCTAACTGTACGTCTACGAGAGCTAGGAGGGTATTTGTTCAAATAAATTGTTCTGAGACTTGTACACCACCCATATGTCACCTGGGGGTTTTTATAGGGGTCCTTTTTGGCTAATAAATGATACTGGGGAAATAACAGAGCATACGGAGCAGCAGTCAGTAGTTGTATACCATTAAGTTTAACTGTATTTTAGGTATTTAAAAAAAAAATCAATAACTGTTTGCCTAGTAATTAAAATAGATGGATAGTTTTTTCCAGTATTTTTTTTATTTAATTAATGTATTTAATTATTCATATATAAATAAACAAATAATATAATAATTAATATAAATAAATAATTTATTTATATTTATTATTTATTTGTTTATTTATTTTTTATTTATTATAATTTTATATACATATTTTTGGGGAGCTGGCTCCCACAACAGGTACTTCTGTTTCAGCTTTTACAATCTTTATATTGTGTGTAGCCTCTGTTGACAAGCTTTTTTTTCCACAACTTTTTCCCTTATTTTACAGGTTCTAGAAATTTCCTTCAAAATATAGTGTGCTGGTTCCAGACTCAGAAAGTTTTAGATGGGGTAAGACAAGTTCTAGTTTTTCTTTGCTTAGCAGACAGTTAAACAATTATTCCAGTGAGCTCTAGAACATGAGTGAACACATGGTTATTACCAAGTCAGGCATACTGAATAAAAATCATATTATTTGGTATAACTAATTAATAATACACAAAGATTACATTTAGCTAACCCAAAACTCCACTGAACGCACAAAATACATAAATAAAAATACATTTGCATGGTATCAACACACTAAAGAAAACCCAGCGTGAACGTAAGGGGATTGAATACAGCTGTGAGTACAGGCAGACTAAAGCAGGGATGAGGACACTAACAAACTGCCACAGTGCCACACAAGATTCTATTTTTACGTGAATACATTTGTTAAAGTAGATATTTACTATGTGCAATTTATTTATTTCAAATGTTACACAGAAAGCCTATTTCCAATGGCTTTACTAATTTTACACAGGTATTAACTGCATAAGAAGAAACAAGTCAACCTGCATGAAGCTTCCACAGTGCTCGCAAAATTCAAACCCTCTAAAATAAAAATGCATTTTGAATTATTTACAATGAACTGTTCTTATTTTCTAGTTATAATTGTTTGCTTACACGAGAATTTGTTATGTCTCACTGCCAGGTTATATATCTCATATCTCAAGTAATGCACCTCATACTGAATAATAAATACACACTTACAAGCCATAATCCTTAATATAAAGTTATGAGGTGATATGTTGCTTTGAAAAAAATAAATATATGAAATATTGACTGCAATATATAAAGAAAAAAAAATAAAGAAATTGTTTGATTTAGTTTCTCTTTCATTTAAATTTAAGCTGTATAGTTCTGAGGATTTTGACTTACAGTCTGTTTCCATTGATATAATTTTTACTACAATTTAAATAAAATAATACTGTACATTCATGTAAAATGCAAAACATGATGTTCCAACAGAAGACAAATCATATTTAATACTTAATTTTTTTAACTACTAAATCACTCATGACAGAAACGGTAGTTACTCATTACACAACATTCATCAGTTTACAACTTTAATGTTTAAACACAGTCATGGACAATTTTGTATCTCCAGTTCACCTCACTTGCATGTCTTTGGACTGTGGGAGGAAACTGGAGCTCCCAGAGGAAACCCACCCAGACACAAGAGAACATGCGAACTCCACACAGAAAGTGCCTGAACCGCTCAACCTGGGGATCAAACCCAGTCACCGAGTCATCATGTCACCCTGTCACTTGAACTAAAAATTAAGAATTTAATGCAAAGCTGAGTTACTGGATCAAAAAGATTTAGCCATGTTTGAGTCATGCAGCTTAAATTCCACTTAATCTACACAAAGGGCAGCTGTAGCCTAGTAGATAAGATATTGGACTAGTAATCAAAGGTTGCTGGTTCAAGCCTAACTACTGTCAGGGTGCCACTGTTGAGCCCTTAACCCTCAATTGCTTAGACAGTAAACTGTCACAGTACTGTAAGTTGCTTTGAATAATTATTTCCAACCATATTTAAGCTAAAAATTTCCAATCATATTTAAGCTACATTTTGGTACATACATGCAATCGTTTACATCATTCAGAATGTGTCTGTAACAATGGGCTCAATACAGTAGACAAGGGCAGACAGAAATGTTACCAAACGTTTATTCATAATAACAACAGACAAGATAGGGTACACAAGACAAGACACAATAACACATGAACTATGCTAAATGCTAACTGCTAATGCTAATCTTAACACATGACCCTAAACCATCCTAAACCGTAAGCAAAGCTAACATAATGCTAACATGAAACAAGACATGATTCTTCAAACAAGATACCTGAGCCAGAATACAATATACAACTGATCAACATTTAAAAACTATAATACATTACTCTAAAGCAGGGGTGCCACAGCTGCATTATGGTGGCCCTCAAAGGGCCAATTGTAACGTATCCTGCTGTGATTGCAGTCTGCCTTTTAAGTCTTGGACAGTTTGTGGTTTTTCTTGGAGGCTAAATTCTGTGTTTGGTGTCACAATGCCAAATTTATACTGTATATTTATAATGTATATTTACATTTATATTGTACTCCTTTACCACAGACACGGCCTCATAACACAAGAGACGTACCAGTGTTTCTTCTTGAAACACAAACTTTCATTAAAAGACCTTCCTTTTGCTTCAATTTTCTCTTCTTGTACATTTTAGGATTATTTGTAAATATTTCTCAACATCACTTGTTGGAAAACCGCCTCAGTTAAACGCTAATGTGGAAACACTGGCATCTAGTGGTTGGATGCGGTCACTTTGCGGGTCACAAAATCGACATGTATTGTGGGAGATGCAGTTTATGTACGATTTTACAGTGCATTTTAAGACAATCATACGTCTTTTAAGCTCTCGTGAGCCACATAAAATGATGTGGCAGACCACAGTAACAGTTAAAATCATAACTAAAGTGTATATCAAATTAATGAACAGAGTAATCAACCAAATTCATAAACGCAGTAAGAGCCTCCGCTGAATGATTCATATCTCCTTCCTTAAACACCTTGAGCATTTACCCTCAATGAGGTTCAGCTGTGGATCATTAGCATTAACCAACCAATCATAATGAGAGGGTGTCGGCTTAACAATACACAAACCTCTCCAACCATGTGCTCCCGGAGACAGTGGTGTGGCACATACACAAGAAACATGAGCTCCGGGAGCACAGAGAGGCTAGATTCATGACAGTGTCGCTTTTTCTTACCAGTCTGCAACAATCTGCAACAAACACATTTATAAACATGATTAAACACTGCTCTCATGCACCATAATCCATTGTGGAATATTTATTTTGGTATTTCGCCTCTCTAACAGTACTCGGGCCCATGCAGCAACCAACCTGTCCACAGTAGCAAAAAGTATTAGAGCATAAGCAGAGAAATTGGATTTGTAATTTACAGTGCAGGCACCCGGTCAGGAAATTAAATTTGAGAAAGAAATGCGGTCTGAAAATAGTCTATGACATAGCTTTTCAGTTTTATACACCAAGAAGTATACAGAGTTGGTGACCTGGCTTTGAATGTTCTATATATAATACATTTTATGGCCAAAAGTAAGTGGATACCTTACCATGAGCTTGTTGGACATCTTATTATAAACAATATACATTCATATGGAGTTAGATCCTCTTTGTTGCTATAACAGGCTCCATTTTTCTGTTAATGCTTTCCTTAAGATTTTAAAATATGTATATGATAGTGGAAACGAATTTTCCAATTTATGCTACAATTTATTCCAAAAATGCTTAATATGGTTTAGGTCAGGGCTTGGTGCATTCACTGGAGTTGCTCCATGCTAAATTAATCAAACCATATATGGCACCAAGATGTTTGCAGCAGATCCTTTAACTTTTGTAAGTTGCGAGGTGGGGCCTCCATGGATCGGACTTGTTTGTCCAGCTCATCCCACAGATGCTCGATTGGATTGAGATCTGAGGAATTTGGAGGCCAAGTCAACACCTCAAACGTGCTGTTGTGCTCCTCAAACCATTCCTGAACCATTTTTGCTTTGTGGCAGGTCGCATTATTCTGTGGAAAATTGTAAAACTGTTTTACTCAACTAGCATTGTACATTATTAACTACATTCTCTGTTGTTTTACCCCGAGGGCATTCTGATGGAAACCTGTTTACCCGCCGAGGTTAAGGATTGAAGTCGAGACTGCCATGACAACGATGTTGCTCCTGCCGGATGTGACTGGTCTGGAGTAATTGCATCAAGAATGACAAGAACTCACTACGGACTTTACTGACGACTAGACTGAATAACAACTCTATTATTATTATTTATTTATTGCCAGTTATAACTTTTAGTTCATTTAATTCTGTGTTTGTATGATTTGTGTAAATCCTACTTATTTAAAGTATCCTCCAGGCCACCCAAGAAGGATGGGCCCTGCTGAGTCTGGTTCCTCTCAAGGTTTCTTCCTGTAATTTTCAGGGAGTTTTTCCTTGCCACAGTCGCCCTCGGCTTGCTCATCAGGGGTTTTTGTATCTGTTGGTCCTGGATTTTGTAAAGCTGCTTTGAGACAATGTCTGTTGAAAAAAGCGCTAAATAAATAAAGTTGACTTGCAGAAAGAGGCCACAGCCATCAGGGAATAGTGTTTCCATGAAAGCGTGTACATGGTCTGCAACAATGCTTAAGTAGGTGGTACGTGTCAAAGTAACATCCACATGGATGGCAGGACCCGAGGTTTCCCAGCAGAACTTTGCCCAAAGCATCACACTGCCTCCGCCGGCTTGCCTGTTTCCCATAGTGCATCCCGGTGCCATGTGTTCCCCAGGTAAGTGACACACACGCACCCGGCCATCCGCGTGATGTAAAAGAAAACATGATTTATCAGACCAGGCTACCTTTTTCCAATGCTCACGTGCCCATTGTTGGCGCTTTCGGCGGTGGACAGGGGTCAGCATGGGGACCCTGGCTATGCAGACCCATAGACAACAAACCGTGATGCACTGTGTATTCTGACACCTTTCTACCAGAACCAGCGTTAACTTCTTCAGCAGTTTGGGCTACAGTAGCTCGTCTGTTGGATCAGACCACACGGGCCAGCCTTCGCTCCCCATGTGCATCAATGAGCCTTGGCCGCTAATGACCCTGGGGTTGGGGTGTTATACAATGGGGGTTGGGGTGGTATATAAAGACTGACTGTGACTCTCAATTTTTTAATGAAAAGAAGAACCCCCCATAGAAGCCCCACTAGTCAGATATTATTTGGTAGTAATGACACAAACAAAATAGTGTATCAAGTAAAGCTTTAATTCTCGTCTAGTCTTTTACTAGTAGACAGGAATCTTTGGGCTTTATATTTAGGGGCAGTTGTAGACAAGTTGTTAAGGTACTGAACTACTAAGCAGAAGGCTGCTGATACAACCCCTATCACTGCCAGGTTGCCACTGTTGGGCCCTTGAGCAAGGCCCTTCATCCTTAGTTGCTTAGACTGTATACTGTAAGTTGCTTTGGATAAAAGCATCAGCTAAATGCCAAAAATGTAAATGATTAAAACTCCATTATCCTCTTAGCGCTGACATTAAAGTGTCCCAACACCATCGCTGTACCTGATCCACTACAATCAGTACATCACTGACTATTCCATTATCATACTAAAATAGTTGGTCAGCCAAAACATTACAAGTGTTTACATCCACCAGACAAAAACTTAATTGGAAAGTTAAAGGTGCAAACCTTTTTTGTAGCCAACAAGGAGTCTTTGTTTTACTAAATTCCACCCACTCTTCCTTGGAGTAAAGCTTCCAAAATGAGATTGGGATGTTTTGCTTGCACATCATGTTTAAGGCTCTACCTAGAGATTTTCAACCACCTTAGGGGATCATGGACGACATTTTAGAAGCATTAGCTTGCATTTTTAAATAGTTCATGGTGGATTTAGGGGGTTTTGGATCAATCGCCTGTTGTAGAAGCTAGCCTTTTGTTAGCCTCAGTTTCTTGAGTGACTGTCACAGTGACTTTCATGAAATCCTTCATTCCATTTCAATTTTTTGCCACTGGCTAGCACACAAACTTGAGGTCAATTGATCCTGCAGTCTAAATAATGTGCACAATTTTTGGTTCAAATTACTCACTACATATACACTGATCAACCATAACATTAAACCACCTCTTTGTTTCTACACTCACTGTTCATTTTATCAGCTCCACTTACCATATAGGAGCATTGTGTACTTCTACAATTACTGTAGTCCATCTGTTTCTCTGCATGCTTTGTTAGCCCCCTTTCATGCTGTTCTTCAATGGTCAGGACTCTCCCAGGACCACTACAGAGTAGGTATAATTTAGGTGGTGGGTCATTCTCAGCACTGCAGTCACAATGACATGGTGGTGGTGTGTTAGTGTGTGTTGTGCTGGTATGAGTGGATCAGACACAGCAGCGCTGCTGGAGTTTTTAAACACCTCACTGTCACTGCTGGACTGAGAATAGTCCACCAACCTAAAATATCCAGCCAACAGTGCTCTGTGGGCAGCATCCTGTGACCACTGATAAAGGTCTAAAAGATGACCAACTCAAACAGCAGCAATAGATGAGTGAACGTCTCTGACTTTGCATCTACAAGGTGGACCAACTAGGTAGGAGTGTCTAATAGAGTGGACAGTGGGTGGACACAGTATTTAAAAACTCCAGCAGCACTGCTGTGTCTTATCCCCTCATAGCAGAACAACACACACTAACACACCACCACCATGTCATTGTCACTGCAGTGCTGAGAATCATCCACCACCTAAATAATACCTGCTCTGTAGTGGTGCTGTGGGGGTCCTGACCATTGAAGAACAGGGTGAAAACAGGCTAAAATAAGTATGCAGAGAAATAGATAGACTAAGTCAGTAATTGTAGAACTACAAAGTGCTTCTATATGGTAAATGGAGCTGACAAAATGGACAGTGAGTGTAGAAACAAGGAGGTGGTTTTAATGTTATGGCTGATCAGTGTATTTTAACAAGGGTAATAACTGACATTCTACAGAAGACTGAACTGTGTCTGAGATTTATTAAGACTTTAGCAGAGAGTACACAGTGTCCCATCTAGAATCTAATGAACTGTAGGTGGTAGATGGTAGGTAAACTACCCCTCCCAAACACACAAACACAACACACACTAACTAACTAGACACACATGTCCATAATACCCAAGGACTACACACCATCAACTATTTCTATGATATTTTATAAGTCGCAATATACTGTATGTACAGTGTACTGCAATACCCACAGTTCAGATAACGATGCCCAGTATACTATATTACTCAAAACAGTCTCAAAGTATAGCGAATCCACAGAGTACTGAACTTGCTACAATATTATTAAATGTTATAAAAGCTTGAGTCACATATGACAGTCAATTCACTAATTATTTTATATTTAACATAACATAATGTCTCTATGTCTACAAAGCAACACAGTTGTAACTCATGCAGAAAGAATACTGGCACTGTTCTGGTGAAATAGACATAGAGTTTCTGGGAAAAGACATCATTCCGAAGGCAGGATATGTCTCTCTAAAATACAGATATACAATAAGCCTCTGCATTAATGGTACCTTCAAATATATGCAGATCACCCATGCTGTGGGCACTGATGCACCCCCATGCCATCACAGATACTGCTTTTTGCACTTTTTGTCAGTAACTGTTTCATCTTTGGCACATACAAACTCCATTTTAAGAAATGCAGAAGGAACTAACACATTCTCAGTTGTAACAAATGGGCTACTGGCGAGAGACGAGGGGTGGATACACACACATGACAAGACACACTACTACACAAACTATGCTAACTGCTAATCTAAACGCACATGAAACCTGACTAAACTGTTCTAGACCTAAGCTAAGCTAATTCAGGCTAACAGCAAACATTAACAAGACAACACTAAACACTTCTAAGCATGAGATCAGAATTCTCAAACAATAAATCATGACAAAGTCAAAACTGTGACGTGATGCGACAACCCAGCCCAACTTAACCCAGCCCAACCCAACGTTATGTTGTTAAAATCCTAACAGACGGCCGCTCAGGTGGTGCAGCGGTAAAACACATGCTCTTCACCAGAGCTGAGAACCCGGATATATGGTATCGAATCTCAGCTCTGCCTTGCCGGCTGAAGGCTGCATGAACAACAATTGGCCGGTTGTTCAGATGAGGGGTGGGACTTAGCTGGATGGGGACTCTCTCTCAGACTAGTGCGATTAAGCCCTCTGCTGGCTGGTTGGTGGCGCCTGCATGAAGGTGGGAAGGAGTGCGGTGGAAGGGTGTGATCCTCCTTACGCAGTGCTTCACCATGCTACACTCGTCAAGTGTAGGTGATAAGACGGTCGATTGCTGTGCACGTGTCAGAGGAGGCGTGAAGCAGCTTCTTCAGCCCCAATCAGGAGCAGGGACCAGCATTAGTGAGAGGATGACTGATGGGTAAAAATTGGATGAGCTAAAGTGGGAGAAAAAGGGGTAAAAAAAAAATTCCTAACAGACATCAGTACATTAGAAGATTATAAGTTTTTGAGTACTTTGCTTTGCACATACAGAAATAATAGTGTAAACTATACGTACGTAAAGTACGGACGCACCCTACGCACTTTGCGCACCCTACACACCCTGCGCAAATGAATCGGAGCATGCACAGTGAGGCTCTTAATCCGTGTGCTTGTGTTTTGGTGAATGAGAGCTCTTTTTTTTTGACTTAGTGCTTATAAATGTAAACAGAATAGCATCGTTTTCTTATTTTAAATGAACAAAAATACATATATTCGGTCACTATTTAAAATTTACACATTTATTTACCCAGCAAACACAACTATGTGGTATGAGTTAGTTAGCCGCTTGGTGGTGATACGCCATGATGGTACCGTTGTGAGAAAGTAAAGCACCAGAAACAAGAAATCGGACAGCTTTAAACATCTGAATTCATCTACAACCCTACTGAGAGCAGCAAGGTCATGAAAATTCATTCAGATTTAGCAATTTGATGATGCATCTTCCCTAATTAGTAAAAATTATCGGTATCGGCCATACTGGCCCTGTATTTACGTGGTGTCGGATTGATACCAAATTTTGCAGTATCGCACACCACTAGCGATAACTCTTCATATTATTGTAAAGCGTTTTGAAAAAAGCATTAAAAATATGTAATATATTCATACTTTCTTGTGAGGTTCAGTAATTACTATGAAAGCTAAATGTAAAACATTGTACACCTCCTAAGCCGTTTCTTCTGTGACCTAGAGTTTATGAGGGGGAGGCAAAATTAGTTGACTTCCCTTATTATATTTTCAAAGCTGTTGTTATTTGGGTAATTGTGCTCACACTCATGCAAGCAAACCGTGTCAAACCTAATATCAGTCTAAGCAGGTTCTCAGCATGGCTCCATGAAAGAAACCAGGCATGGCAGGTCTTCCTCAGCCTGTGTGCTCAGTCTTGTTAATTGAACTTTTATTGTTTCCCTGTTTCTCAGGCACCGAGCTGCAGCTGACTTTAGAATGTGTGATGATAAATGCAACCCACTGAGTTCCAGTGATTATGTGCAATGCCGGACTCTTATTATATTTTCCGGGCCTTCAGAGGAAATCAAGCTTTATGAAAGCAGACATGTTCCAAGTAAATGCTTTTGTGAGGTAAAGCAAACAAATTTACAAAGAACAGATATTTCAAGATGGAACGAGAGCTTGGTCGCCCATGAAGAATAGTTTTGTGGTTGGATATAGATTTGTTTTCTTTTAGAAAAGTCTGTACAATAAGAAAATACAATTTGTTAACCATTTGTTTAACGATACAAAGTGTATTTTTTGGGTTAAATTCATATAGATTTGGATTACAACCCCAAATCAGAAAAAGTTAAGCAAATAAAATAAAAATGCAGTGTTCCTTACATTTACTTTGACTTTTATTTGATTGCAGACAGTTTGAACCTGAGATATTTCATGTTTTGTCTGCTCAACTTCACTTCATTCAGGCCTGCAACACATTCCAAAAAAGTTGGGACTGAGGCAATTTAGGGCTAGTAATGATTAGTGTAGTGATTCCAAACAGGTGATGGCAACAGGTGATTGTAATCATGGTTTGGTACAAAAGCAGCATCCAGGAAAGGCTGAGTCGTTGATGAGCAAGGATGATCAGAGGATCTCCAGTTTGTCAACAAATGTGTGATAAAATGATTGAAATGTTTAAAAACAATGTACCTCAAAGAAAGATTGGAAGGGATTTGCATATTTCTCCCTCTACAGTGCATAGTATCGTTAAACGATTCAAGGAATCGGGAGGAATTTCAGTGCGTAAAGGCCAAAGGCGCAAGCTTAAGCTGAACGCCTGTGATCCTTGATCCTTCAGGCGGCACTGCATCAAGAACCGTTACTTAACAATAGCTGATATAACCACACGGGCAAGGGATTACTTTGGCAAACTTTGTCAAGCAGTACAATACAGAGTTGCATGCCCAAATGCCAATGCTTATGTTAACCATGTCCAGAAGAGGTGTCGACTTCTCTGGGCTCTGAGGCATCTAGGATGGACCATCACACAGTGGAAATGTGTATTGTGGTCAGATGAATCAGCATTCCAGGTCTTTTTTGGAAAAAAATGGCTGCCTGAAAAGGAATGACAACATTACAAAGTGGTAAATGCTTTACTGTCCCAAATGTGTCTAGAACTCACTTGAAGTCCACATGTCTCAATTTAAATTGATTTAACATAGTTTGTAAAGGCACACACACACACTCTAATGGTCTGGACAAAAAACAAGTCTGCTGATTTCTTTAATCAAAATAAACGTCTCTAGTGTTCTAGACAATTTTAGGAGCAGAATATCTGAATAATTATATAATCCACAATGTGAATTATATAATTATTCCAGGTAATCATATAACATATATTGCTCTGTCTTCTTAAAATGACATTAAACTGAACTAATGAGTGGGACTGCATTTTGGTATCCAGAAAGGCTGTAGTTTATTAATTTGGCCTTTAAAATAACGTAGAAAAATATTACACATTCAGGCTATACACCAATTTCTTACTCTATGGTATTTGGGAAATTACTGGTCGTAACCTTTTTTGTGTGTTAAGAATTAGGATGTCAGGGAGCATTTTTCTAGAAGTTGGCAGTAAGAAATATTAGCAGCTGCAGCATCCCTGAAATAAAGGCTGAGGATGCCTTTAATGTTTTGTAACAAAGGACCATTCTTGTGTGTGCCAGTCTGCCAAGTTCAGTTCAGAAACATGGGTCATACAAACTAAGTGAAATGTCTTTGATGTCGGCATGGTCATTTAATTCTCTTATGTAGCAAATGAATATACTGTAGTTAAAAGGATGACTTTTCCTGTGAAGAACTAAAGTTGTACTGCACAAACTGAATATACTTTTTAAGCATCATGAGCCAAAACATTAGAACCATCTATCAAAATGGAAATAGCAAGGCCTACTTTGTAACAAATGTGCATGTCATGATCAGGAATATATTAAATAACGGGCTGATGGTGGGTACTTGTTGAATGAAGCAGACATTAGCAGCATAAAAACCTGAGTGACTTTCAAAAGGGTCACATTATTATTTCAATGACTGGATTGAAGTACCTCCAAAACAGCAAGGGGTGCTCACAGGCAGCTGTACGTAGTGAATAGACATTGACAGTGGTCAGATAAGGGACATGCTATGAACCGCTGACAGGTTTTTGGCCGGTCAGGATTCACTGATGCCAGAGGACATCAATGCTATCATCAAGGCATATGGGGGGACCATTGCAAAGGCTACTGTTGCTCAAAACTTTTGATGAGGTGAATTTTCACAACAGCGTGTAGTCACGGTCCAGTTAAAGTGCCAATGCTAACTCCTGTCTACTGTCAAAAGCACCTACACTTGAGGACAAAATTATTAGCCCCCCTATGAAATTTAAAGTTATTTCAAAATTTCCCAAAGTCCTTTTATAACAGAGCAAGGATTTTTCAATATAGCATTTCTAAACATACTAGGTTTCTTTAGAAAGCATAAATTATTTTTATTTGCTTACTATAACAGAACTATTTCAAAAGAAACAAAAATCACCGGGGTCAATATTATTAGCCCCCTTAAGAACTGACTTTTTATTGAGCCATAGCACAAACCACTGTTGTGCAATGGTGTGCTTTAACTTTGTAATGATGAAAGCTCATTAAATCAAGTCAGAGCTGAGGGTTATCTCCCAATTTACACACAGTATAAAAGCTTCAGTAAGCATTTGAGCTGTCACTTGAGAAAGCATCATGCCAAAAACTAAAGAAATCAGTTTAGACTTGAGAAAAAGAATCATTGATGCTTACAAAGCAGGAGAAGGATATACAAAGTTATCACAGCATTTCCAAGTGTCAAGAACTGGAGTGAGAAGTATTATTAAAAAATTCAAAGAGAGCCACACAATACAGAACAAGCCTGGCAGAGGTAGGAAGCGCAAGCTTATCAAAGACCCTGGAAAGGAAACTAGTGAGAGATGTGTCTAAAGACCCCAGAACAACTGCCAAGACACTAGTGAATGACTTGGCCAAGTCAGGAATTATTGTCTCAAAAAAGACAATCACTAGAGCCCTGCACAGGAATGAATTGTGAGGTTGCAGACCAAGAAAAACTCCACTCCTGCAGAAAAGACACCTTCAAGCCAGACTGAAGTACGCTAAGGACAACCTGGAGAAAGATTATGCATACTGGAAGCATGTCCTTTGGTCAGATGAGACAAAAGTAGAGCTCTTTGGCCATAGAGACATTGCTTATATTTGGAGGAAAAAGAGGGAGGCTTATCACCCAAAGAACACCGTCCCCACAGTGAAACACGGTGGTGGGAGTATTATGCTGTGGGGATGCTTCAGTGCATCTGGACCTGGGAATCTTGTCAAGGTGGAAGGAATCATGAGGAAAGAAGGATATATGAAGATTTTGAAAGAAAACCTTAAGCAGTCAGCAGCAAAACTTGGTCTGGGTCGTCGCTTTCTCTTCCAACATGACAACGACCCAAAACATACATCGCGCCTGGTGAAGAACTACCTCCAGATGACCAAAGTGAATGTTATTGACTGGCCTGCACAAAGCCCTGACTTGAATCCCATTGAAAATCTGTGGGGTGAACTGAAGAAGATTCATGCCAGAAGGCCATCAAATCTGGAGGAGCTTGAGAGATTTGCCAAAGAAGAATGGGCTGGGATTCCTCAGGAGATGTGTCAGAGACTTGTTAAAAACTACAGCAAACGACTGCAGGCTGTTATCCAGCAAAAAGGATACACAATTGACTATTAGCATCAGGGAGGCTAATAATTTTGACCATGGTAGTTTTTGATTTTGTGAAATAATTTCATTTCTGTGGGCAAAGTAAAATTATGTAATCATTCAAAATAAAACTGGGATGTTTGAAAAAGCTGTGTTAAAAGTTATTTGCTCTATTTACCAGTACTTGGGAAATACATTTAAAACAATGAATTTTTCATAGGGGGGCTAATAATTTTGTCCTCAAGTGTACAATAGACATGCAGGCATCTGCTCCTGACATGCGTAATGAAAGATCAGCCGGTGTGATGAATCAGCAAGATCACATAGATGGCCAGGCGTGTGTGCTTTGTTTACCTGTGGAAGAGATGACAACTTTTCACATGGGTAATAAGTTTAATTAAAAATCTAATCCACAACATGAACAAAAAGTCAAGGGGTCTGAATTAATCCAGTGTGTGACTACACATACACAAACCTAAACATCAGGACTACTTTCCTAATGTGCTGTCTGTCAAAACAGTTTTAATCCACTAGGACATGGACTCTATAAGATGTCCAAAGGAGTAATGTGGTATTTGGTGGCAATTACGAGGAGGTCCTTCATCTTTGGTATGTTGTGAGGTGAGGTTTTCAGCAATTTTCGATATGTGTTTACGCTAAATGCATCAGTCCCATGTAAATACAAATAATACAAATTATTATGTCTTATTATATAATATATATCATTAAAATATCGGAATTAATAGTAACCAAAACATTATATCTAATATTTTGTAAAGGCGACAGCACAGAATTGCTATTACCTTTTCAGACTGGAATGGACATGACATATTTCTAGACCTAAACCAATAAAAATCTGTGATCTTATCCTGTAAAGTCATGTTAGTCACTGATTGGTTCACGATCATCCAATTACGTTTTCAGCATTTAGCAAACACTTTTATCCAAAGCGACTTACAGTACTGTGACAGTATACTGTCAACTGAGCAATTGAGGGTTAAGGCCCCAACAGTAGCAACGTGGCAGTAGTGGGGCTTGAACCAGCAACCTTTAAATTACTAGTCCAGTAGCTTAACCACTAGGCTACAAGTGTCACTACAAATAAGGTATAAGGTATCAGACAAGAGAAGCATGGCTTTGACACAGGATAGGAATATTTTTCCCTCATAAATATAAATGTATGTTTATGCTAGCCTGATCAAATTCAATTTTAAATTAATTAAATGTAATTTTAACCACTTCAGGTTATAGTAATTTAAGTTAAATTGAATATATTATATAAAATCTGGATCCCAGTGGACATCAGGTGCTGGGGTCAGCGCTAGACTACTTAGTAATACTATGCAAAGTTAAAAAAAAATATCTATAAGCATTTTATGGCTACAATCTGATTTTACATTTACATTTTTTAAGTTCATTTAGAGTATGTAGTCACACACCTCCTTAAACTTCTAGTAAATGGAGAGTTATCTGATATTGACTGCTTGGATTTAATAGTCTGCTTATATTAGTCACAGATGAACACAATAATGAAATAGAATAGAATAAAAGGCCTTTATTTGTCATAAATACATATACAGGTGTACAGTACAACAAAATTCTTGTTTGGAAGTTGAGGTCAGAGCGCAGGGTCAGCCACTGTATGGCGCACCTGGAGCAGAGAGGGTCAAGGGCCTTGCTCAAGGACCCAACAGTGGCTGCATGGTAGAGCCGAAATTTAAACTCTCAACCTTTCAGTTGATAGTTCAAAGTTCTACCCACTAGGCTGCCACTGTCCCTACGAAGGCCATAAGTTTTACTGAGTCAGATCTGAGTGATCTTGGATGCTGGGGTCAGAGCACAGGGGAAGATATAGCACGGCACCCAGGAGCCAAGAGGGTTAAGGGCCTTGTTCAATGTTGATATTAAATTCTTAATAATAAAAACTAAGGCTTTGAGGACTCCCAGTCTTGGTCATGCTGCAAAAATGTGGTGGGAGGAGATAAGAAAAAACTCCCATATAAAAAAAACCAAATACCCCCCTTACTTTGTAATTGGTATATCAGAGTAAAACCAACGCAATTTAAAGTACTACTTACCACAATACCAGAATGGTAACAAGCAAATGACATGATGCTATGTGCTTGGTGAGGAGCACTTGAGAAGAAAAGGGGGATCTGCCTACCTCCCTGGTTCATGGGTTTGTCAGATGTGGTTTGTAAGAAAGGAAACTAAATGTAAATTTTAGTTTACATAGTGTTTACATGGTGTACATGGTGTAATGATTAGCACTCTGGACTCTGAATCCAGTGATCCAAGTTTAAGTCTTGGTGGGACCTGAGATCATTTTTCTTCACCTAGTAGGATATACGATCACAGCCTTCCTGAAATGTCTATCAATATGTCGTCAGTGTTTTCACAAGTACAGTTTCACCTCTGTAAGTCACTTTGGATAAAAGCGTCTGCTAAATGCCGAAAATGTAAATGTAGTTTACAGTAAATCAGCAACTCTTTGTTAACAGTAGTCTGGTTTATTGTCCATGAAGGTATCAGATTATCAAATAATCACACAACTGATCATATAATATTGCATCATTTCATGAGGAATAGATTCCAAGATCATCCACCTAACCCAAACCCTCACACACACTGTGGTCTATGTGTAGGATTTCAGTTATCCTTCCTTTATTAGATAAACATTTTCCATTCACAGCACGCAAATCTCTGGCTGCCACTATTAAATAAACTCTTGCTGCCTCCTTTGATCAACAGCCTTTTGCTAACAATCTAACACATACCTGTCCTCTCTCTGTAGTCACTTGGCTTATTAAGCAGTAACTCCACTAGATTTGCATTCTGAAGTGAGTTTGTCCGCTGTGGCCATTCCTAATGAACCACCCTCTTCATTCTATTCTCCAGGCGGTTCTTTAAAACATTCACAGTCATTATCAAATAGATTAATTCATAGTTTATGCATAAACTTTTTATGCTAGTGCCAGCAATATTATGTGCTATAGTATCCTGCGGTGTAGCTCCCTGCATGAGCGGTGTTAACTTGTTCTTGTCTATCATCGCATTTATATTAAGAAATTAAGAATTATCAGACACTCTCATTGAAGATCAACATTTACATTTTAAACCACTTGTACATTGTCTCCCTAACCTAGTCATATCCAATTACCCTGATTGCATTATGCTTCACCTCTACTGGTACTTCCCTCCACTGCTGACTGAGAAGCGCCGCAACTGACACACGCCCCCTCCGACACGTGTGCAATACAGACTGCATCTTTTCACCCACACAAGGCGAGTTCATATGCGGATCAGCTTTGTGTACGGAGAGTCACACCCTGATGAACGCATTATTCCTCGACTAGGCACCATAAGTCAGCTGGCAGAGATCGTAGTTGCATCAGTTATGAACCCAATCATTGTTCATGTAGTCCAGCCCAGCCGGATGGCAGAGCTGAGATTCGAAACGACGTGTTCAAAATCCCAGCTCTGGTGTGCTAGCGTATTTTACTGCTGCGCCACCTGAGCTGCCCACCACTGCTTTATCCTATTCAGGGTCACCGTGGGTCCCATTCACTTGGCAAAAGGCACAAAACAACCCTGGAAAGGTCACCAGTCCTTCTCACAGTAAACAAAATCACACCTATTCACACACACTCGTACCTACGGGCAATTTACTATCTCCTATTAAGAGAACATGCAAACTCCACACAGAAAGGACCCGAACCGCTCCACTTGGGAATCGAACCCAGGACCTCCTTGCTGTGATGCAATGATGCTACCCACTGTGCCACACTTTTGGAAGAAATATCCTTTAAAAATTGAGCTTATGTTTTATTAATTTACATCATAAATATTTTAGCCTAAACTCTTGGTACCATTCTTTTTTTCTACTTGTTAAAATGGCTAGTGTAGGAACAGCCCTAAGAGTCTGACCTGACCAAGGCAGTGTGGCTGTAGTTTTGTATTTTTAAGTTATGTTCAGTGTTATTGAAACATACTAGCATCCATTTCAGATCCATTTCCTCCAAAAGGAAGTCAGTATATCATTTCATTTTAGACATTTCAAAATGCTAGTACAAGAGCATGTTTAACATTGTTGCATTACATTTCCTACATACAACTCTTTGTTCATGGACTTAGGACTTTAATTAATCCAGTTTTAAAGTTTTAATATATTGACCCATCTTCTATTACACAAGTTTCAAGCTGTGCCACTGCACAATGCTTTATTTTGTGCTTTTTACTATGGCAATATGGCACACTTTCAAACAGTTGGGCCCAAACTGCAGACAGTACCATCTGTCACATACTGTGATAATGCAGCCATGCTGTTGTAATGTAATGTGTTTAACATGTGGATTGACATGGTAGTCAGTAAAAAAGTGCTAAAATGGTTTTGTCAACAAAGCAGAATATAGTGCCCTCACAGATGTTACCCATGATATGGGCACTAATAAATCACCATATAAGAACAGACTCTGGCTTTTGTTCATGTTGGTAACACAGCCTGATTGGTCTCTTTTTTCTTTGGACTGGGTGACACGGTGGCTCAGTGGGTAGCACTGTTGCCTCACAGCAATAAGGTCCTGGGTTCGATCCCCAGGTGGGGCTCCCACAGTCCAAAAGCATGCAAGTTTGGTTAATTGGAGATACGAAATTGTCCATGACTGTGTTTGATATTAAACTTGTGTAATGGGTAACTCATGAATGTAACCAAAACAAGATGTTAAAATTTTAATAAATAAATAAATTAATACAGTGGTAACTTGAAACTCAACGCCAATTGATTCTGGGAGTGGCGTTGAGTTTAAAAGGTGTTGAGTTTCAAGCTATTTTTTCCCATAAGGATGTATGGGAAACCTGTTAATGCATTCCATGGTTCCATGGAACTGCATTTATTTTAAGCTAATGTAAAATAATGGGGTTGTTTGTTACACTTATAACACTGAAAATAACACAAATATAAAAACATTGAAATACAATTAAAACAGTTAAAATCAATACAAAATAGAATAAAACCTGCACTTTAACTTTACTTCTTTATTGCTTTCTTATGCTTCTTAATCGTGGAGATGCCTGATCTTGGAATATCGTATTCCGTTCAGTGAAGGCGCCTTCACATGAGAAGCAGCAAAATAGCTTTTTTGCTGGCTGTACCTCTATTTTCTATGGAGTGTGGCAGTGCACAAAGCTTAACATGACTTATTGTACTGAAACAACAAGCGCTGAATTTAATTAGTGGGGAAAATGTATGCACAGTAATAATTAAGAGCGGTTTACTGTTTCCATGTTGTTCTTTTAATACATAAAAAAGCTGAACATGTTGAGTTTAAGGGAAACATTGAGTTTAAGAGTACACATTTCTTGACGAAGGGCGTTGAGTTTCAAAGATTTTGAGTTTAGTGGACGTGGACAGAAAAACATGGCATGCATTATCAGTGGGTATCACTGTCACCTTACAGCAAGACGATTCTGGGTTTGATTCCCAGATGGAGTATTCTAGAGCCTTTCTTTGTGGAGTTTGCAAGTTCTCCTTGTGTCTGTGTTGATTTCCTCCCAATGCTCTGGTTTAATCTCACAAGTCCAAGGACATGCAGTCAGGTTAAGTGGAGCTACTAAAATTGTCGTGTGTTGTTGTGTGGGTGTGTATGTGAGTGTTTGCCATGTTGTAGACAGGTGACCTGTCTGGGGTGTGAATTGTACCCACTTCAACCCTGAATAGGTGGTAAAACAATAATATAACTGTGCATTAGTTTATTTTAGAAAGGTCATCAGTGTTACTGGAGGTTGCGGACATAGGGCATAGTAATCTTATCTTAAACTGTGTTTACTAAGAAACAGAATTTTTAAATATAAAATACAAATATAAAAAGTGTACACAAGATCAATCCAAGAATTCAATAAAAAAATTTAAAAAATTATAAATTAATAAATGAAGGCCAGGTAGCACAACGGGATATTCCGCTAGCACACCAGTGCCAAGATTCGAAACTCCTCGATTCGAAACTCGGCGTTGCCACCGGTCGGCTGGGCACAATTGGCAGTGCCTGTAGCAGACACGTTTCTGCTAGGGCGGGATGACTGGACTATGTGGGTGGGGTCTTCAAACACTGTGTAAGAACCCCGATTGGTGGATAGAGAGGCGCCTCTGCAGAGTGCATAGGTGAAAAAGGGTTTTGCTAAGGGCTGCATGCGGGTCGGATGAGGCGTGAGCAGCAATATACCCACCTCGACTGCAATCAGGGATCCACAGCAGCGGAAGACAAATTGACTACAGTAAAGTGGGAGAAAATAGGAGAAAATGCGATTAACCTGTTGTTCAGATATGGGCGGGACTAAGCTGGATGGGGTCTCTCTCTCATGACAGGTGCAATTACCTCTGCTGGCTGATTGATGGCGCCTGCACAGAGATGAGAAAAGAGTGCCCTCAGGGTGTGTCTCTCCGTACACAACGCTGAGCTGCACATGCTGCCCACGTGTTGGAGGGGGCATGGGTTAGCTTCGTTCTCCTCAATCAGAGCAGGGATCGGCATTGGTGGAGAGGAAGCATGACGAAATCGGGCAATTGGACGTGCTAAAAAAAGGGAGAAAAAGGGGAGAAAATGCATAAAATTAATAAATAAATGAATAAATAAAGGTAAAGTACTTTAAATGCAAGGTTAAAATTTACAATTAAACGTAATTCCATCTTGCATCCGAGACCATGGTTCACTGGCATATTTGGACCAGAGAGACAAGTGTTTCCAATAGACTGAGACACGGATCACACTCAGGCTAGCCCATAGTGCTCTAAAACATTTTAAAAGCATCATCTGCCTCTTAAGAGAGCGTTCTATAGCCATGCACTGACCCACCGCTCATGTAAGTTGATGACACATTAGCGTGGGCCGACGGTACTTTCAGAGCTGATTGATACGGTTGGAACCGTATCCATTAATGGCTCTCCACGAGCACACAGCAGAATCCACCACAGACACCAGCATGGTTCAACAGAGAAGAGATTCCTGTGTGTTCTAATCCTAAATGGCTCTCCAGGAATTTAATTTTCTTACAATTTCTGATTTGATAAAACAAACCAATCCATAATTAAATTGGCAAGATTTGTTCTGGCATGGAAGGCATGCAGAACTGCCACTTAGTGCATTTTCCTTTTTCACTTACATGATTAGGTTTTATAATGTGCAGCTAACAAGTATGGAGTGGTGTGAATTCTCACATTTTACCAGCACAGTTTTCCTTCCCTATTATTTTCCTATATATAATATATATAACAACTAGCAGTAGTCTTGGTGAATCTAACTTTGTATAATAGTTTCACAGTCCACATTTTGTTTTGGCACTGCCACTTAGATGTCATTTAATTACTATTAACATGTGAATAGTAATATATAATTACTAGGGTCCTACTAAATTTATGGGAAAATGTGCTTAATTTCACAGACTTTGTTTTTCAAAAATCACAAATTTCACAGATTTTTAAACAAAAGGGCCACATTTCACAGCAGTCATTAAATAACACATAAATTAAATTATAGAATCAATGGAAGCTACAATACACAGCACAGCCTACCTTAATAGCTTCCTCTCAAAGATGAAATCATCCTCTGCGTCTACAGAATCGGTTGGGAATTTTCCCATCTCAGTTACACAAGTTGTGTTTTAGCTGCTTTAGACTTTGGCATCTTGAACATTTTGTATAACCGACTTCTAGTCAGACAACCAATTTCTAGTCATAGAAAAAAGAAAGAAATGAACTGTTCACAAACTATCGCAGCACAGAGGTGATCACGTGTGTAGAGAAGCACACTATTTCCTTTGACTATAGAATCCCCAAAGGGAAAAAATGCACTCTACGTAAACACATGCATCAAATATTGTTAGCACACTACACCACAGAAAAGTCTGTTACACTAACATAATTATCGTATGATTGCTAGGACCGCTTCATATTGCGACTCATATTTCAAACGCTACACAAATAAAAATGTTAAATCGTTAAACACAAACCTTAAATTTTGACTTTAACAGCAAATTGCATATTATACAGGAAACTGCTTATTTTATTATGACTCGATTTTCACAGCCATGAATTAGGTAGGGCCTTAATAATTACATATATAATTAGGATTAGCATGTGTAACATTTTGTGCGTCTGAAAAGTTGTGTATTTTTCCATAAATAATAATTCACTGACAGTGTATGTGTACTGACATTTAAAAGTTAAAAGCAAACCTGTAATACCAAAATTTTCTTTTTGGTCTTTTTAAGGAATCTGAACTGCTCATGCTAAAGTTGTGAATGAATGAGTAAATAAATTAATGAATAAAAAAATCAAAATCAAATTAAAAGGCATATCAGAATTTAGGAAGGCACAGTGGCTCGGTGGGTAGGTCCTGGGTCCTGGGTTCAACTCCCAGTTGAAGTGATCTGGGTCATTTGTGTGTCCTTTCTGAGTTCCGGTTTTCCTCCCACAATCCAAAGACATGCATCATGTTAACTGTTGCCAAACGTTAAATTGCCAAAAAGGTATGTCAAAAGTGTGTGTGTGTGTGTGTGTGTGTGGCCTGTGATGGACTGCCGTCCAGTAGAACATTGCTCAAAGTATCACACTGCCTCTGCGGGCTTGCCTTCTTCCCATAGTGCATCCTGGTGCCAAGTGTTCACCAGGAAAGTGACGCACATGCACCCGGCCATCCACTTGATGTAAAAGAAAACGTGATTCATCAGACCAGGCCACCTTCTTCCATTGCTCCGTGGTTCAGTTCCAATGCTCACGTGCCCATTGTTGGCTCTTTTGACGGTGGACAGGGGTCAGCATGGGCACACTGGTCTGCAGCTATTCAGCCCCATACGCAACAAACTGTGATGCACTGTGTATTCTGACACCTTTCTATCAAAACCAGCATTAACTTCTTCAGCAATTTAAACTACAGTAGCTCGTCTGTTGGACTGACAACACGGGCCAGCCTTTGCTCCCCACTTGCATCAATGAGTCTTGGCCACCTATGACCCTGTCGCTGGTTTACCACTGTTCCTTCATTGGACCACTTTTGATAGATACTGACCACTGCAGACCGGGAACACCCCACAAGAGCTGCAGTTTTGGAGATGCTCTGACCCAGTCGTCTAGCCATCACAATTTGACCCTTGTCAAACTCGCTCAAATCCTTACGCTTGCCCATTTTTCCTGCTTCTAACGCATCAACTTTGAGGATAAAATGTTCACCTGCTGCCTAATATATCCCACCCACTAACAGGTGCCGTGATGAAGATATATATATATATATATATATATATATATATATATATATATATATATATATATATATATATATATATAATAAATTACAATGTGCAAATTGGTCTCTAAATGATGGCACAGAACCTACATTTGTATCATACCGTTCCCCTTCTTGGTGTATGCTTTAAAAACTATACCTTTTCATATCCTCACTGATTTTTTTGTGATACATCAGAATAAGTCATATTTCTAAAATTCCAGCACACATCCAGTCCTACAGTTTCACATTTCCCATCAAATTTACACAGGCATCACAACAGAGGGGATTTGTTTTGCCAAAAGCAGTCAGGCTAACGTGTTTCCGACACATCAGCGGTATCATGCAGGTGTTAGAATGTAAGAGGGTGCGAGTGTCAAAAAAGGAAGGCAAAAAACCGACCCATCACCCCTTCAGCTGTACTGGATCACTGTGTTCTGTACTGACAAGAGTGACCCATGCTTCTGAACTCGCCTAGCTATTCCTGTGCTCACAGCCCTAATCTGAGAACAGCACTGCAGAAGCACATTGCAGACAGTGGAGGGCAGGCAGAGAGGACAGGTCATTATTGTGCGTCCTTCAGAACGGCCAACACTCCTCCACAGCATTTGGTGTCTAGATAGAGCCAGAGGGCTGCTGTATATTTATAATAGTACATTACACACTCAGGGGGACAGGGGGACAGCAAAAACCCAGGGTGAGAACTGTGAAACTGTGAGTCACCAGAACATTTATGATACCCTTATTTAACTGACATGATACTGTTTCTGGTGATAAAGGTGTGAGTGTGTTTTTCTTTAATTGGTACATTTGCATCTACGTGCAAACTCTTTATTAAAAAATAGATAAATATGTAAATAAATAATAATAATAAATACTAGCTAAAACCAAGTGCTGAGAACAAAGGCCCAATCTTAAGATCCTCCAGACTCCTAAATCCTCTCCTGTGGACAGTAAAATAGAATAGCTAGAACAGAATAGGAACTTAATAACTGACTTTATACATGTTATCAAGAGGTGTGACAAACACCTACACATAATAATAACACCTACCACACTCACATGCATCCTAAAATTGTTCAAAGGAATTTAAGTGGAACAATGGACCAAAACTATTACACTTAGGGATTGGGTTATTTTCAGAATCTACACAAAATTCACAAGGCAGGTTTGTTGTCTCATCTGACTATAGAACCCAGTCCAAAAACATCTAGCAAACTCCAGGAGACTTCAGGGAGAAATAAGAAAGGCTTTCTACTGGCACACATTTTAAAGAGTTTGTTGGCGTGGATGTAGCATCAAATTGTACATTTGCAGTAACTGCACAGTTATTTGCTGTATAGCCATTGCTAGACTGACAATTCAGAATTTTTCGTTTTAATTGTGTATTTTATGTATTGTGTATATATTTCTTATTTATGTTGATCAACAAGGAAATATGTCCTGTAATGCCTTATAATAATAAAATCTGAATTAGTTTTGGTGCTAGAACACTTGAACAGACAGACAGACAGACAGACAGACAGACAGACAGACAGACAGACAGATTACATTTACATGGATGGATGGATGGATGGATAGATAGATTATATTTACATGGATGGATGGATAGATGGATAGATAGATAATTTATTGATGACAAATTAAATTAAACATAACATTTCAAGAAAAATGTTTAATGAGATAAATAATTGTTCATGCTTTATGGTTTCTATTATTTTATTTTTTTTTACAAAATGCAACATAGCCAAATTATGAAGCGGCATAGCACTTAAATAACTCCTGTGCAGACCTATTTTAGCTCACATAAACATGTAAAAGTTTAAAATTAAAATCTGAATTAGTTTTGGTGCTAGAACACTTGGTGCTAGAACACTTACAGTATGTCCAGCAAGATTTCATCTCACACCTGACTGCTCCAGCTCTATACCTGTTTTATACATCTCTCGTCTTACCCGCACTTTAATGTTTTTCCCTCCTCCTGCCGACAGAGTATCATAACCCTATTCCAAACATTTACAAATGCCAGCTTGGCTTTTTGGTTCACCTTTATCTTCACAGACACATTTCTTTATTACAGAAAGTTTCATGTGCACAATACCTCTGGTTTTAGCAGAGAAGAGTGCACTTCAGTGAGGACACCCTTCCAAACTACAAGTGTAAGGAGGCATAGAGGAGGCCAATAATGTTTTAAGTGTCCTTATACTCGAAAATGAGAAAAATAAATAAATAAATGCACAGTAAACACCAAGTACAGATGGGACGGGGATAAAAATAAACAGTCTCTTGCCCGAAACCCTTTAAATAAGTACTTTGCTACAGGCTTTTGCATCTTAACTCACAAAAGTCATATGCAGTAATTTTAGCTGTAGGCAAAAGTGTTTTGGGATGTTTACATGATTAATATAAAATGTCAAAAGTAAGTTTAATATTCTAAGCAAGCTAATGCAGGAAAAATAATACTTATTGTAGATACTGACAGTAAAAAGCACTTTTTTTAGGACTATTACATGACAGTTGCAACATTTTATTCACATTTTTTGTTTTTCAAAGGATCTCTATTGTGTTGCAGGTATTATTTAGGTGGTGGATGATTCTCAGCACTGCAGTGACACTGACATGGTGGTTGTGTGTTAGTGTGTGTTGTGCTGGTATGAGTGAATCAGACACAGCAGCGCTGCTGGAGTTTTTTATTACTGTGTCCACTCACAGTTCACTCTATTAGACACTCCTACCTGTTGGTTCACTTTGTAGATGTAAAGTCAGAGACGATCGCTAATCTATAGCTGCTGTTTGAGTTGGTCATCTTCTAGACCTTCATCAGTGGTCACAGGACGCTGCCCACGGGGCGCTGTTGGCTGGATATTTTTGGTTGGTGGACTATTCTCAGTCCAGCAGTGACAGTGAGGTGTTTAAAAACTCCATCAGCATTGCTGTGTCTGATCCACTCATACCAGCACAACACACACTAACACACCACTACCATGTCAGTGTCACTGCAGTGCTGAGAATGATCCACCACCCAAATAATACCTACTCTGTAGTAGTCCTGTGAAAGACCATTGAAGAACAGCATGAAAGGGGGCTAACAAAGCTACAGAACTACAGCAGAACTACAAAGTGCTTTAATATGGTAAGTGGAGCTGATAAAATGGACAGTGAGCATAGAAACAATGAGGTGGTTTTAATGTTATGGCTGATCGATGTACATTTGTACATTATGAAGTACCTAGTACTATAAAATGTACTTTTGTTACATATTCTCTCAAAACCATTTTTTTTTTCAGTTTAAATGACTGTTAATGAAGCTTCTCACCCCAACAGAGCATGAAAAAAGCAGCAATATTTTGGAGAGATGCTTTTGCAAAAGACAACTGGGCAACATACAGCAAAAAGGTTTCCAATGCTATTTTTGTAAAATGTGCTTGATGTAGACCTAATGTGGACTATGAAAAATGTCCTGTACAAACAACGACCAATTAAGTGCTATTTATCAACTTACCAATACTAACATTCATCTTTTTACAACTTAAAGGGGACAGGGTGCTTTTTTAAACAAGTCTTTAAACCTTTAAATGCTGCTTTTTTATTTCATTAAAAAATTCTGAACTAGGTTTGAACTAGTTTGATATGGTACAAATGAAATATGAAGGAAGCTGAAATTCTGGCCTCAGGCTAAAGTAGCAAAGCCTTGAGAATAGCCACAGGCCAGCGGTTTTGATACGCCAGACTACAGACATTTAAAGTGTCCATCTGAAAACTATTATTTAAGGACTGCAGCCTTTAAAAGGAAGTCTGATTAATCAATTACTGTATTTGCACGTAATCAAAATGTCAAAATATAATTATTCAGTTTTAAATTTTATGAAATATCAATAAAATAAATAATAATAAATTAAAGAAGTAGAATGAGTTTGGAAGGAAATGCTGAAAGCCAAGAGAGGCTGCTTAAATCAAGGTTGTGCCGTATTTCCAGGATAATCTTGATGCTGTTGATAAAATACAGCTAATCTAGGACAATCAAGATGCCTTTGCACTACCCCTGAATAAATATTAGCCCATCTCCCCTACAGATGCTGATTCGCAATCAGCAAACCTGCCCAAGATGTTCAAGATGAGATGTTGAGCCTGAACATAATAGATTTACTTTTTGCAGTTCAGAAACACTTAAGTGCTCTTATGAGGACTTTGCAGGTAAGTTTAAATTTAAAAGCTGATGACTATTTGAGTGTTGAAATCAGTCCAAAACAATGAACCATTAGGGATGATCAGGAGCGTGTGTATAGAATGTGTAATGTAATGGACTGTTGCCCTCTATTGGTAAAACTCTTTGCCTGCATTTGCCTGAGCTGATCAGAGACGAATTATAAAGATCAAGCATTAAAATATAGAAATCTAACCTATATACATTAAAATTACATCAAAATGACATTGAGAATTGGAAAATGGAATTGGAAATATTGTAATTTTTTTTAAATATAATATACTGATATATAATCATTCAATGCGCCTAGTGTTATCCAACCCCTATTTCATTCCAACGCTACCTAACCAATTTGCCAATTGGCAGGCAAATTAGCAATTAAACACAACCTGCTTGATCCCAGCCAGTCCTCCAGCCAGTATAAATCTCTCTATTCTATGCCATAATCAAAAACATTAATTAAAGTTTATTTTGTAATCTAAAAAAGTCAAACCTTCTGGTACTCCACCATACCTTAGTGAGAGCCAATATTTTGAATATTTTGAGGAGATTTGGAACAGTTTATTTTAACAGAGGCCAGCCTGCTAAAATTTCTATAAAAGCTCAGAGTCCAAAAGGTCACAATGAAAATTAAATAAGTAGTACGAGCTTGGAAGGAAATTGCAGCCTAGTGGTTGTTGCAGTGGTTGTTGTAGGGAAGTTGCAGCCTAGTGGTTTTGGTACAGGACTAGTAATCAGTAGGTCACTGGTTCAAGTATAAATAGAACCTAAATGCTCCCTAAGTAATATTCTATGGCCAAGTGTAAAATTGAAGATTAGACAGTAAGGGTCTCATTATGTCTGGGAGAAAAATAGAGTACATTTCATTACTTAAAAATTGCAGTTGTATTGTGGTGTGAAGAGGGTTTTGCTGCAGTAAAACGCAAAGAATGCAAAAATCTGACCATTAATAGAAGCTGGGGTATAATTGTAAGAAGCAGAAAGACGTGATTTAAATCAATACAATAGTTATCTAAACATTGCATTGTGCTACAGTATTTCTGTTGGGTTTGAAAATGCTGTATGTACATTATGTTGACTAAATTAATATGTTTACTACTCATCCCATATACATAATGCTCTGTAGTATAATGATTTTTTCCCACTGTTGCCAACTAAAAATGCTAATGCTATTTTGATTTGACCCATTCTCTCCAATCTCTAATCTCCTGCCACTTAATTAGGAACACATGTACACCCATTCATACATGTAATTCTCTTGTGGCAGTAGCACAATGCATAAAATCCCCAGCACATGACAGCTTCAGTTTTTGTTTAGGACAGACACACGGAGAGGGTGAGTGGGTTTAGGTAGGTGACACTGCAGTATGATTGTTGGTGCAGACAGACCGTTTGAGTATAATATGACAAGAGTGGGTGATAATATTGTTACAGCTATTTAAAAATGTCAATCTAATTTAAGAAAGTGTTCAGTTTCAGTACTTGCTGCCAATAGCTGATAAACAGTAATAGCTGATGCAACCTGTTATAAAGCTAAGGATGTAAGTGTTTTTTTACAAATATAAAAAAGGAATGTTAAACATCTTTGTCCCTAAATAAACATAAGTGATTTCTCATTATGCAGTGTGTTTTGTTTAATGGCAGAAAAATAAATAAATAAATAAATAAATTGTGAGACGAAAATACTAGAGTTAAAGGTAGTAAAACTAATAATAATAGTAATAATAATAACAATAGTAATAATAATAATAATAATAATAATAATAGTAATAATAACAATAATAATAATGGTATTAATAATAATAGTAATAATGATAATAATGATAATAATAATAACAATAATAATAATAATAATAATAATGATAACAATACTACTACTACTAATAATAATAATTATTATTATTAATAATAATAATAATAATAATAATAATAATAATAATAATAATAATAATAATGATGATAGTAATAATAAACAGACATCAGTTTTAAAATTCATGAATGTAGTGTATGTATTTTTGCACTAACAGTTTTTCAAGGAATCTGGTTGGGGATTTGCAAATATTTTGTAGTCATAAAGTATCCAAAAAACATGATGTTTTGGTGCATTTTTTTCTATCAAACGCTCTGGGAACCTTATAAGAATACAAGGCATTGAGGACTCCATGAAATACCAGTAGACTTATTGAGTCTGTTTGGGTTATAGTTGAATTTTTAATGGGTAAGTGATTCTCTGTTTGTCCAAAGTGGTTCTAAGACAGCAGAGTAGGGCCATTTCAGTGTGGCCTATAGTTATAAAGAGACATACTTGTATACAGCTTTGTGGTTTCTGCAACATTAAAACAACCGCCTACACAACCACAGAAACATTAAAATTCATCTGGACCAACAACTTTCTGTAATTCCATAGCAACACCACAGTTACCATACAATGCAACAATAGTAGCCACTTAACACCCTAGCAACCTTGTAAATTTTCACAGCAACTGCCTAGTATTATCTGGGCAACCACTTGGAATTCCATAAAAAACACCTGAAACACAGCAGCTAACCACAAATACTTGGGATACAATAGTAACTATCTAGCAACACAGTAGCCACCTGAAACACAATAGCAACTGTGAAGCAACACTCTAGCAAGCAACTTTCATACCAGAGCAATCTTTTAGCTAAATCATAGTAGCCATGAGTAAACACGGCAAACATACCAGTTAATTGTTTAAGCTGACTGATCACTTACTTCTAGTAAAATCTGTGATTTTACCTAATAATAATAATAATAATAATAATAATAATAATAATAATAAAATGTTAAGGCCACCAATTAAAACTATCATAAGTCTGGTGTCAGTATAATGTAGAAGGCAGAATATTATGGCTCTTTGACAATGAACTAATTTAAATAAAAATGCTTACACTTAACAGCTGTATTTCATGTATAATACTGTATTTTTAAAAGGTACACAACATCTTCTCCCCCATTACAATACCACAAAGTGCTTTTCTCCTTCCTCCTTCCAGACTCTTTCAGTGCTTTCGAGGTTTTAGGGGATGCAAGGTTGCTTGGACTCTCCACCTGAAGCTTTTCTTAATGTAGTTTGGTGGGATAATTGGATAACACAGGTTTATCCTCTGCAAGCACTTTGTATGAGCAATCCAATTTCACATCCCCCTGAAAGGAAAGCCATTATTCCTCACCAAAGGCCGGAGCTGTAGTCACCCTTGCACGAAAAAAAAAAAACAGCTCTGAGATGTTCTGTAAATCCTATCAGCTCTTAACCTTGTTATTGGCCAATCTGTATTGTTGTATAATTTTAGATTTAGCCCCATCTCCATTAAGCTATTTAGTATAAGACCTTCTGTAAATATGTTCCATTATATCAGTGGTAACTTTTTAAAATGTATTTATTTATAATACTCATTGTTATTATTATTATTATTATTATTATTATTATTATTATTATAAATTTTATCAGTATTATTATTAATTTTATTATTATCATTCTTATTGTTATTATTATTATTAATTTTGATTTTATTATCATCATTCTTATTGTTGTTATTATTATTATTAATTTTATTATTGTTATTGTTATTGTTATTATTGATTTTATTATTATTATTAATATTACTATTATTATTATTATTATTATTATTATTATTATTATTATTAATGCAAATCTCTTTTGATATTGTGATTGATTAAGTTTTTGACTAACAGTAAAAAATTGCCTAAGCAGTGTAATGGACAGTTATTGGATAAAATGTTATCATACATTAAACATAACAGTGCAAATGAAGATGCATCCAAAACGCAGGTTTAAATTTAAGATAGCAGCAGGTAAAGCGACTGGACAAAGCCTTCAAAAGCACCTAACAATAGCTAAATAATTTAACCCACACACAAAAGTCTGCATTTCACAGTTGTTATTTATTTATTAAAAAGTTAGGTCATACATGATTCATCATTTCAAGTTCAATGTCAAACCATGTCATAAGCAGTTTTGTGTCTCCTTCACCTTGCTTGCATGTCTTTGAACTTTGGACTGCTGGAAAAAGCCGGAGCTCCTGGATGCATGGGCAGAACATGCAAACTCCACACAGAAAGGACTCAGACCGCTCCACATGCGAATAGAACCCAAGACCTTTTTGCTGTGAGGCAACAGTGCTACCCACTAAGCAACTGTAAAAAATCTAACTTCTACCAGGAACCAGTTAGGTGTCTAAATCATCAGGAAACAGTTGCAATTAAAATTATTCAACATTCACGTTTACAATCAAACAAGAACAATTAAAATAGTTTAAGACAAATATTGTAATGGGTGGTTTTTCAAATTCTACCCAATGCCACAATTCTGGACTTCTTTATTCTTTAGGTAGTTAGATCACATGATTCATCATTTCAAGTTCCATGTCAAACTCAGGACCTTCTCGATGTGAGGCAACAGTGCTACCCACTAAGCCACCATGCCATCCTTGATACAAATCCAACTTCTACCAGGAATTAATCAGAGTCTCTGCAAGGCTGAATGCGGTGCTTGCTTAATGCATCTAAATCAACATGATACAGTTTCAGTCAAAATTGTTCAACCCATATTGCATATTATGTTTATCAGCAAAATTTACATTAGCTGTTTGCAATAAACAAATCAAACAAATGTAAAACCTTCTGTAAATATGTTCCATTATATCAGTAGTAACTGAGAGAATGCATGCAATGAAATTTTCAAAAAAAAATTTCATGCAAATCTCAAAATATCTTAGACATACAAGCTGTTCATTCCTGAGTCCTGATTTATTACTTTTATGACTAAGGCCCTACCAAATTCACGGCCGTGAAAATCGCGTCACGGATCGTGTAATGAGCCATCTCCCGTGAAATAAGCAGTTTCCGATATAGTATGTGATTTGCTGTAAAAGTCAAAATTTAAGGTTTGTGTTTAGCAATTTAACATATTTTATTCACGTTGCGCATCAAATATGAGGCGCAATATGAGGTGGCCTTAGTAATCATACGGCAATTACGTTAGTGTAACAGACTTTTCTGTGGTGTAGTGTTCTGACTGAGGCTTGAGGCCATTTTTCCTGCTTATAGCAAATCAACTTTGAGGATAAAATGTTCGCTCATATTAAATAGTACGCGGTAGGGCTGGGCGATATGGATCAAAAATAACATCTCGGTATTTTTTCGCTGAACGGCGATATACGACATATATCTCGATATTTTTTTATCCCATAAGGTAATAACAAAAAGACGCTTCTGAGACAAAGCTACATGTTCCACATTTTTTACAGGCACTTTTATTAAAAATCATGCTGGTGAAGCTTCACACAAGAACTATTTTTACTTAAAATAACAAAAAGAGCTATTCTTAGAAAAAGAAAGTTGTTTCTAAGGTATCTCCTGTCATGTAATGTAAAAGTTTTTCAAAAATCCACCCAAACGTTTTCTCAAAAATCCACCCAAACGTTTTCTCAAAAATCCACCCAAACGTTTTCTCAAAAATCCACCCAAACGTTTTCTCAAAAATCCACCCAAACGTTTTCACAAAAATCCACCCAAACGTTTTCACAAAAATCCACCCAAACGTTTTCTCAACAGCTGAGGGAATTTGTGGCTAGATTGTTGGCAATGGTTGGGTGAATTGTTGAGGGAACATTTGGGTGGATTGTTGAGGGAACGTTTGGGTGAATTGTTGAGGGAACATTTGGGTGGATTGTTAAGGGAATGGTTGGGAATGGTTGAATTGTTGAAAACCCAAACGTTTTCTCAACGATCCACCCAACCATTCCCAACAATCTACCCAAACGTTCCCTCAACGTTCCCCCCTCACGTTCCTTCAACGTTCCCTCCAAACGTTCCCTCAACGTTCCCCCACGAACGTTTCCTCAACGTTTCTTCACGAACGTTCCCCCAACGTTCCCCCCGAACGTTCCCCCAACGTTTCCACACGAACGTTCCCTCAACGTTCCCCCTCAACGTCCCCCCAACGTTCCTTCACGAACGTTCCTCCAACGTTTCCCCACGAACATTCCACCAACGTTCCACCCCGAACGTTCCCCCAACATTTCTTCACGAACGTTCCCCCAACGTTTCCACACGAACGTTCCCTCAACGTTCCCCCTCAACGTCCCCCCAACGTTCCTTCACGAACGTTCCTCCAACGTTTCCCCACGAACATTCCACCAACGTTCCACCCCGAACGTTCCCCCAACGTTTCTTCACGAACGTTCCCCCAACGTTTTTCCACGAACGTTCCTTGAACGTTCCCCCCGAACGTTCCTCCAAAGTTCCCCATGAACGTTCCCCCAACGTTTCTTCACGAACGTTCCCCCAACGTTTTTCCACGAACGTTCCCCGAACGTTCCCCCCCGAACGTTCCTCCAAAGTTCCCCATGAACGTTCCCTCAACGTTTCCCCATGAACGTTCCCTCAACATTTCCCCACGAACGTTCCCCCAACATTTCTTACGAACGTTTCCTCAACGTTCTCCCTCAAAGTTTCCTCAACGTTCATTCACAAATGTTCCCCGAACGTTCCTTCACGAACGTTCCCCCCACGAATGTTCCCCCCAAACGTTCCCTCAACGTTCAACCCCCAACGTTCCTTCACGAGCGTTCCCCCACAAATGTTCCCCCAACGTTCCCCCGAACGTTCCCCCAACGTTTCCCCACGAACGTTCCCTCAATGTTCCCCTTTGAACGTTCCCCCACGAACGTTCCCTCAATGTTCCTTCACGAACGTTTCCACACAAACGTTCCCTCAACGTCCCCCCCAAACGTTCCCTCAACGTTCAGAGGCATGCTGGTACATACCGGATAGCAATTACAAATATATTGTCTGGCCCTTTAAGAATGTTAAGTGCACTATAGGGCGCAGGGAGCGAATGTGTAGGGAAGGTGTCGGAATTTATCGTTTTCGTCTGTGCTCGTGTTCTTCTGTTGTTTTGCACTGAGCTTGTGTGACATTAAATATAGCGTTCTCGTTAAACCCCCCTCACATGTTTGGACTTTATACATTATTATGTATATGTCGCCACAACATTTACTTTAATATTTTTTTTACCGTATAGAACTCAGTTCTGTAATACAGGCAGAACTAATTGTTAATGTTACTGTGTAACTATTACAACATTTCATGCATTTTAACCAGCGTTCTTCTTCATGCACTTTATTATTATTTAACAGCTTTGTTTGTTGTTTAATTGCTGTTTGCTCCTTGTTTACTGCAGAGTTAGTTCATGCAATTTTATTAATTTTTGGTTGTTTATTGGCCAAGAACAAGAAATACTATAATAGAAGATAAATAAATGAGTCTCGGACGTCGGGCGATCATCCAGTATAAACTAACACGACCACGTACAACATCCAGTACAGAAATCACTCGCTATAATGTTTTTTACAGATATAGCAAATATCTATACATGCACATCACATATACAAACACAAGAGTCAGAACAACAGGAGATGCACCGTTACGTTATTATTACTGTTTATAACACTTGTGCTTGATTTACACTGTTTAAATATGAAGTAAATACATGCATGTCAGCGCGTGCATGCGGTTGTATGTATTTCCGTTTTCCAATATTGGTTTTTGAAACAAATAACGAGTCGTTTTCTTGTTTTTCAACTTTGGGATTTGAAGTGAAAAACGAATGACCAAAGGTACACGAAGCTGGAACCTTTTGTCTGGACTTGTTTTCGGCGTTCTCTACAGAATACATTATTCTGCTGCTCATCTGACACTTTGAATCCGAACCATCTCCAAATAATTGAGCCATTATTATTCTTTTTACTAAGCAGCTACTCCACCGTCTCCATGCTATCATGGGAGTTTTACTTACAGAAATGTGTTCTGAGGGCAGAAAGAATTGGCGGTGGGGAGGGGCGAGTTGTGTTCAGTGAGGGAGAGAGGCGGGGCAGGTGAACATGCGCAGAGACTAACTGGGAGAAGAGAAAGACGAACTGTCGGATCTCATTGGAACGCAACATCTATATCGATATAAGCGATATTGTTTTATCTTATATCGCGTATGAAAATATATCAATATTTTATAAAATCTCGATATATCGCCCAGCCCTAGTACGCGACAGCGGGTAGTGTATCCGAATACGTAGTACGCAAAAAGTACCCGGATTACCTACTGCGATAGTTTGTGTACAGTTTATTTATTTCTTTATAGACGCAGCAAACTCTAAAGATGCTCGGTTACACTAGAAATCAGTTAGACAAAATGTTTAAGATGTCGAAATTTAAAGCAACTCAAAACACCACTCGGGTAACTGAGATTGGAAAACTCGCAACCGATTCTGTAGACGCAGAGAAGTGTGTCAAATCACAGAAAGGGCGCAATTAAGGTAGACTGTGCTGTTTATTGTAGCGTTCATTGATTCTTTAATTCAATTTATGAGTGTTATTTAATGACTGCCATGAAATATTTCACTTTTCTTTAAAAATCTGTGTAATCGCCGATTGTTGTTCAGGGTTGTTATTCGGATCATAGGTCCTCATAACTGGTGCGACTGCGGCCCCTGCTGGCTGACTGATGGCGCCTGCACAGAGCTGAGGAATAATGCTGATGGGGGTGTGGCCCTCCATGCACAGTGCCCGTCAAGTATATGAACTGGACTCGTGCAGGTAAAAAATTCACTATCTGTACTGACTGTGGGTACTGGAGGGGGCGCATGTCAGTTGAGAGGCGTCCTCAGTCAGCGGTGAAGGGTCAAATCAGTATAGAGGATGCAATCAGGGTAATTGGACACGACTAGACTGGGGGATAAAAATTGAAAAAATAGAAATTAAGCACATTTTCCCCGTAAATTCAATACTATTAATGACTAATAGTAAAAAATAACTTCACACAGAAAGAACCCGGACTGCTTCACATGGGAATCGAAACCAAGACCCTCTCGCTCTACGGGAACAGTGCTACCCACTAAGCCACTGTTAAAATGTCATTTCTACCAGGAACCAGGTGTCTAAATCAATGATGTTTATTAGCAAATTCTACCCAAAACGCCACAATTCTGGACTATTATTATTAGAAATATACATGCAAAATGTTCATGACTTAAACCTGAACTTACATTTTAAAAGTATTTACCTAATACCGAAATAACACTAAAGAACCTGTCAGATACATGTCATGTTTACTGACAAATTTGTTTAATATAAAATATGCTTTCCAAAGGACTTAGAAGTTCCTCAAAAACACATTTTTCTTCTATGTTTTTCACCCAACAATGGCTATGAATTTAAATGGTGTCCAACAGCTTTTCACTTTGCAACTTTCAGCTTTTATGCTATTGTCAAAAGCAAACAGTATGCCTGCTGTGCTCCTGCTACTCTCATGTAGCTTGCAGACAAACATCACAAAAACGTGTTTTATAGAAGCCACACGACTGTAAAACAATGCAGACTGGTCAGTTATTTACATTCAGACCACTTTAAATGCAGTGGAAGGTTTATCATTACATGAACTGTAATTTAAAAAGGCATGAGTGAGCAAGAGCTTACAGAAAACAGCTCACCACTCAGGCAGAGCATTATATTTAGGGGAAACCTAAATAAACTGGTTTTACATTCTCAGATTGGAAAGCATTTAAATGTTTAGTGCTGCATAATTAGCACCGTTCAGTTTTTAGATGGCTATTGTGCTGATTTAAGTAACATTATGCAGTATTTTTTTCACTACCTATTGTATTTGTGCATAAATATACACCGATCAGACATAACATTATGACCACCTTGCTAATAACCAATGTTCCAAAATCAATGAGTTAGGTACATTAGATACATTATATATATATATATATATATATATATATATATATATATATATATATATATATATATATATATATATATATATACTGATATACTGATCATATATATATATATATATATATATATATATATATATATATATATATATATATATATACAGTATATATATATATATACTGATCAGCCATAACATTAAAACCACTGTTTCTACACTCGCTGTCCATTTTATCAGCTCCACTTACCATATAGAAGCACTTTGTAGTTCTACAATTACTGACTGTAGTCCATCTGTTTCTCTGCATGATTTGTTAGCCCCCTTTCATGCTGTCCTTCAATGGTCAGGACTCTCCCAGGACCACCACAGAGCAAGTATTATTTGGGTGGTGGGTCATTCTCAGACACTGACATGGTGGTGGTGTGTTAGTGTGTGTTGTGCTGGTATGAGTGGATAAGACACAGCAATGCTGATGGAGTTTTTAAACACATCACTGTCCCTGCTGGACTGAGAATAGTCCACCAAGCTAAAATATTCAGCCAACAGCGCCCTTTGGGCAGCGTCCTGTGACCACTGATGAAGGTCTAGAAGATGACCAACTCAAAGAGCAGCAATAGATGAGCGATCGTCTCTGACTTTACATCTACAAAGTGGACCAGCTAGGTAGGAGTGTCTAATAGAGTGGACAGTGAGTGGACACGATATTTAAAAACTCCAGCAGCGCTGCTGTGTCTGATCCACTCATACCAGCACAACACACACTAACACACCACCACCATGTCAGTGTCACTGCAGTGCTGAGAATGATCCACCACCTAAATAATACCTGCTATGTAGTGGTCCTGGGAGAGTCCTGACTATTGAAGAACAAAATGAAAGGGGGCTAACAAAGCATGCAGAGAAACAGATGGACTACAGTCAGTAACTGTAGAACTACAAAGTGCTTCTATATGGTAAGTGGAGCTATAAAAATAAAATGAACATTGAGTGTAGAAACACCTAGGTGGTTTTAATGTTATGGCTGATCAGTGTATATCCCTTTTTCTTCCTACCATTTGTAATAAGGTTTAGTGTGTAGACATTAGATATAATGAGTTTTCTTTCTTTTTTAAAAGTGGAAGTGTGCAAAAACATGAAATGGCTACACAGTGAGGCGATCCACTGTGCAAACTGCTATAAAGCCACAATCCTGCTCATTTTCCGCATGAGAAATAAGATGTTTAAGATATATGGAATAACGATCACATGGATTTTGGCCAAATAACCATGCCAGAAACCTGCTGTTACCAATGGTTCCCAAAATGAGCATGGACAGTGTATTGGGGGAATAAAGATGGAAGTAATCTGCTATTGTGCTGCCAGATTTGTGACCTAATAGCCCTTTTTAATGCACCCTTAAATGTTATTCAATCCTTTATTGTGATTAAAGAGTACAATATAGTGTAGTACAGACTGCTTTGGAGTTAGTGCTACAGTTTGTGGTATTTTTAGGTATTACACTGTATTACAGACACTACAGTCCTTATCTGTTACATGTTCTTGGGTCCCATGTCATTTTTTGTATATATTTGGAAACTGATTTTAGGCTGAAAAACAAATTGTCCCTGTCGAGGCACGGACTCCACCAGACCCCTGAAGGTGTGCTGTGGTATCTGGCACCAAGGTGTTAGCAGCAGATCCTTTAACTCCTGTAAGTTGTGAGGTGGAGCTCCCATGGATCTGACTTGTTTGTCCAGCACATCCCACAGATGCTCGATTGGATTGAGATCTGGGGAATTTAGAGGCCAAGTCAACACCTCAAACTCATTGTTGTGCTCCTCAAACCATTCCTGAACCATTTTTGCTTTGTGGCAGGGTGCATTATCCACGTGCATCACACGTGCATCAATGAGCCTTGGCCGCCCATGACCCTGTCGCGACCAAGGCATTAGATATAGACCGTACAGGTTATATAGGTTGTACAGCGGGATATTTCGCTAGCACCCCAGCGCTGGGATTCTGAGCTCCCCGAGTTTGATTCTTAGCTCTGCTGCCAGTCGACAAAAATTGGCCACTAATTCTGCTGGGTGGGGAAAAAACAGGACTAATAAGAAGGTGGGGTCTTTGATGCTGCGTAAGGACTGAGGCAATTGTACAAAAGTGGAGGAACATGGAGCTCAGTGTGTGACTCTCCGTGTGTGAGACTTTCCTCATGCTCGAATCCACCAAAATATGTGCAAATAAGAGTGGGTCAGTGGATTGCACATGAATTAGAGGGAGCATGTGTCAGGTAAATAAACCCTGCTTTGATGTGATCAGGGTCTCCAGTAGCAGAAAACTAATTGGCTGCAAATTCAGCAATTGTATTAAAATTTATAATGTTTTTTGCTATTTAATTGGCCAAACATACACCCTAAACTTGACTGCAGCAGCACTGATAAATGATCCATCGATTATATTTATTTAAAGACCTAGTAAATAAGACACAACAAGAGCAGATTGGCTAAATGTAGGATAAACACAAGTGTACTGTACCTTTGGGATTCATGGTATTGGGTTTGATTAACAGGGGCTTTAATTCCTGTGGAAGATTTTGTGATATCTTGGTTGTATGTGCTCTTGCAAAGTTACTGTCACTGTTCAGCTTTTGCATGAATAACCTGGACACTATTTTACATTTTCTCTTTCAGTATTACAGAGGAACTTTTTCTCCAGGGAATGTTTGCACTGTTGGCTTTTAAAAAAAACTAAAGTGGTGGATGAAAAAGTGTACAGCTGCCATCTTTCAAACATCAAATACACAACTAGTTTTAAAACACATCACTGTCACTGCTAGACTGAGAATAATCCACCAACCAAAAATATCCAGCCAACAGCGCCCCATGGGCAGCGTCCTGTGACCACTGATGAAGGTCTAGAAGATGAACAATTTAAACAGCAGCAATAGATGAGCGATCGTCTCTGACTTTACATCTACAAGGTGAACCAACTAGGTAGTAGTGTCTAATAGAGTGGACAGTGATTGGACACGGTATTTAAAAACTCCAGCAGCGCTGCTGTGTCTGATCCACTCATACCAGCACAACACACACTAACACACCACCACCATGTCATTGTCACTGCAGTGCTAAGAATGATCCACCACCTAAATAATACCTGCTCTGTCATGGTCCTGTGGGGGTCCTGACCATTAAAGAACAGGGTGAAAGCAGGCTAAAAAAGTATGTAGAGAAATAGATGGACTACAGTAAGTAACTGCAGAACTACAAAGTGCTTCTATATGGTAAGTGGAGCTAATAAAATGGACAGTGAGTGTAGAACAAATGAGGTAGTTTTAATGTTATGGCTGATCAGTGTATATAAAAGGCTCCTAATTTCATATTTGTTATTTGGACTGCACTTTTTTACAGCAAGCAACTAATGATGGTCAGGTCAGTGTTTTAAATCATCCACCTTCATTTGCACCACTATAACACTGCACTGGACTTAGAAGTAAAATCTGAAAACAGACTTGTTATAGTGATTGCTTATTTATTACCTATCAGCCACTGTCATGACTTAAAATACGTAGACTATTAGAATGGTTTACACATGGTTTGTTAAATTATAAATCTTTCCTTCAGCAAATTGTTTCCTTAATAAATCAGCTCTCCAAATGCTATTGGAAAGCCAATTTAGCTAATTAAACACAGCCAGGTTGGATTCCAGCCAGACATGTAGATCTCACTCATCCTGAACCAAGCAAAATCCGTAATGTCTACAGGTACACTTCACAACAATGTGAATTCATGATAAAACATCAGTTTGACATTATTGAGACATTATAAAGGTACATTAAATTAATTTGTATATAAAACATTTAATTTGTTTTATAAGATCTCTCACACAAAGCCCAACCAAAATAAAGCACTATTATTTTGTACACACTATGAGAAGAACAAGTTGATTGAAAGACAATTGTGCTTGGAAGAGTTAAAGGTAACAGGAAGCAGCCAAAACACAGATTGTTCTGCAATACTCAGAACATCTAAAATACTCATTTGTCTGACCACAATACATGTTTCCACTGTGTGATGGTCCAAGATGCCTTAGAGCCCAGAGAACTTGACGTCCCTTCTGGACTTGGTTAACAAATTGGCCAAAGTAATAACTTGCCCAGCTACTGATGAATGGTGGTTCTTGATGCAGTGCCGTCTGAAGGATCAAAGATCTCAGGCATTCAGCTTAGCCTTGCACTCCTGCACTTTACACACTGAAATTCATCCAGAGTCCTTGAATTGTTGAATGATATTATGCACTGTTGAGGGATAAATGTGCAAAGCTATTCCGGTCTTGGAACATTGTTTATACAAATTTCAATAATTTTTTCATGCATTTGTTGACAAACTGGAGATCCTTTGCCCATCTTTGCTCCTCAGAGACTTAGTCTTTTGTGGATACTGCTTTTATACCATCTTTTTTGGAATGTGATGCAGGCTTGAAATGCTGGAATGGATGTACTGTATATTAACAAATGAAATTAAGTTGACCAGACAGATGTTTTTTTTTTTTGTTTTTTTTTTTTCATTTTTCACACTGTCCCAACTTTTTCTGATTTGGTGTTGTAAAGCATACATAGAGAAACTGATTAAAATATTTAATTATTTTAGCGCAGTTGACCAAGGTTGACCCAAACACCAATATAGATAGCGGAATAAGCCACCTAAGAGAAATATACATGGCTTAATGCATGGCTGGCTTAATGCAGGAGTTTTTGTTTCTATTACACATGCTTTTTGAAGTCTTCTCTGTTATATGTAGAAGTTAGGGACCAATTAAACCACATTTAATTATTTTCTTTGTTTTAGATCTTTACCATAGGGTTGGCAGGCACTTCTTTATTTCTCATGTATTGCTAGAGGATCAAAGCCGATCAAAGCCGATTCAGCAGCTGGTAATGCATATTGAAAAGCATTGTAGAACTAAAATCAGTTAAAAACAGTACTGATTGCCGCTCAGGTGGTGCAGCAGTAAAATACATTAGCACACCAGAGCTGGGATTTCGAATACGTCATATCTAATTTCAGCTCTGCCATCTGGCTGGGTGGCTATATAAACAATGTTTGGCTGTTGTTTATCCAGGAAAGGGAGTCGGATAGGGACCTCATAACTGATGCAATTACAACCTCTGCTGGCAGATTGATGCCGTCTGCACAGAGTAGAGGAATAATGATGATCAGGGTGCGTCTCTCCGTGCACAAGGCTGATCGCATATGAACTCGCCTCGTGCAGGTGAAAAGATGAAGTCAGCTACTGCACACGTGTCGGAGGGGGCGTGTGATAATTCGCTCTCCTCAATCGGGGCGGGGGTCAGCACCAGTAGAGAGGGAGCATAATGCAATTGGGTAAAATTTGGACGTGCTAAAAATCGGGAGAAAAGGGGAGAAAATGCATAGAAAAACAGTACTGATTTGGGCACATGTGAGGGTACATTTTGGTACATTTAGCTAGCTGTATGGTCCTATAGGCTCACAAATGGTCATCTTTGATACAGTTAACTAACTAGAAAGTACTCTTGTTAGTGTAGCCTTGTTGTTTGTTATTTTGCCACAACTAGATCCCTTTACATAGCACGTGTCTCTAGAAGTAACTAACCCAGGAATGCTTGCCTTTATAGACGAATGCCTTGTTGTGTAAGATCATGTAAAGCTGGAAGGCAGTGTGGATGTCAAAGCACTGTACTGTACTCACTAAAAGCAGCTTTTGTAAAGGTAGAGTCTTCAAAATTGGATTTGAGACAAGACAGATTGTGGAGCATGATGTAGTCAGAAATGGATAATGCAGCTCAAGGTGTGAAATCAAAAGCATGTGGTGAACCAATTGCTGATCCTGGATCAAAGGCTTACTACTTCATAGACTGGATCACCACTGAATAAAACCAGAACAATTCAATCATGAGACCAGAAAGATCATTATCCTGGATCAGCTACTCAACGTCTTCATTTCGGCCCAGAATCTTTATTTCCCCCAATTTTCCTTTCAATCTGGGAGTATTAACCTATTACATTTTGCTTCATCTAATGCTGCTGACCTCCACTCCTGACCGTGACTAGCACACGCCCTTTCCAACACGTGCAGTAGCCAACTGGTTCTTTTCATCTGCACAAGGGTGCAATTTTGTGTAATCTTAATTATTTAATTTTATGTTTTTCCACCAGTCCAGGACATCACTGTGCTGTCACCTATTAATTTTGCTTTAAATCCTAACAAAAGTGTTATTCTATAACATACCATAATTCTTAGATCTTGCTTAAAATTCAAGTAAAAAAAATTCCACCTTATTTCCATCAGTTATTTTACATTTTTTTTCCTGTTACCTTCTCCTTAACGACTCTCATGTAATGCCTTTTAGTATATTCTCTATGATATAGCTGCTATTAATATGATCACAGTCGAGTGGCGAATCGTGTGTTCATGTGACAAATCCGAATGTTCTTATAAATATATATATTTATATATATATATATATATATATATATATATATATATATATATATATATAGCTTCCTCTCCTGATTGAGGAGAACAAAGCTAACCCACGCCCCCTCCGACACATGGGCAGCAACCATATGCATTTTGTCACCTACACTAGATGAGATCAGCTGCGGATCAGCTGTGTGTACGTAGAGACACCCCCTTATCAACGCACTCCCTCCCCACCCCTGTGCAGGCGCCATCAACCAGCCAGCAGAGGTCGTAGTTGTATCAGTTATGAGAGAGTCCCTATCCGGCTTGATGCCCCATTCCTATATGAACAACAGGCCAATCGTTGTTCATGTGGCTGCTCAGCCCAGACGGCAGGCAGAGCTGAGACTCGATACGATGTATTCGAGATCCCAGCTCTGGTGTTCTAGCGTGCGGCCCAGAATGTTCTTTTTAACTTTAGCTCAACATGTTTTGTGGACAGTTTTACCCTTAACACAAACTATTTATTTGTATCAACTAATGAAAAAGCTGTAATATCTTTCACTCAGGTGTCAGTATAAATGGAGTATATATACATAAATCCACCACTTGTGTGTTCAGGGTATTTAATTATTTTTTTTATTTGTTTATTTAATTAATTAATTAATTTAATTTATCAATTTAATTTATACATTTTTTTTCAACCACTTTGTCCTGATCCGGTTCCACATTAAAACACTTGGCACAAGGCAAGCCATGGATGGCCGAAAGCACAAAGATTCAAACTTGGACTGAGTGGTCATAGGCTAGCGTAATTTATGGCAGCCTTTAATATTTAATTAATAATTAAGCTGTTTAATTTATGACAAACATAAAGAAAGAAAGAAAGAAAGAAAGAAAGAAAGAAAGAAAGAAAGAAAGAAAGAAAGAAAGAAAGAAAGAAAGAAAGAAAGAAAGAAAGAAAGAAAGAAAGAAAGAAAGAAAGGTAATGGGTAAATTTAGGTTTACACACACTGATCTAATACTGCCATATAAGCCAGTGTACTGCTGTGCTGTATGAATGCCCCTCCAATAATTAGAACAATTAAGTGCATAAAACATATGATATGATTATTGACAGATTTTTTCCCTTTATTTATTTCTGTCCATGTCAACATGTTCACTGAAACAAAACTGAAGGCGAAACAGCTTTTTTAAACTGATTGATCTCCAGAGATAAGTTTGAGTATGCCACTCTGAGTGTTTTGCTAATGCATTGCTGAAATAAGCACACTCACCACTGTGTCTCCTGGGACATGGCTAATTATGTGTTCAAAGTTTGCAGCATGGCTTCTCAAGCTTTTATGTTTGTCACTTTCCATGCGGTGAATAGGATTGGACACATCTTATGAACAGCCAGCAGTCATGGGCTGAGGTAAAAAAAAAAAAAGCCAAGGTCATTGTGAGTTCATTGGATGTGGAATGATTCTAATTATTGGTATACCATTGGGTGCGGAATATCTAATGCACCTTGCTTCCTGGGACTAGTTGTTACCAGATTGGGCTTTTTTTTGTTTCTAACAAAAGACCTGATGGGTTTCTCCAGAAGAAAGGACTATCTGACTGAAATAGAGCTAGGAGTGTGTGGAAACACTGCAGTGGTAGTTGGTACAGCAAAACTAAGCTTAAAATAACAACCTCCCAAAATCCCACAAGCAATGTATGGACAAACCAAGGGATAAATCCTGGTTATACCACTGGCGATCCATGTGTAGAACTTTCAGCTGTGCTTGTTTCTGTTGTGTATGAGTGTTCTGAGTATTGTCTTGCACAATGGTAACAAATATGATTTGGTTTTTACCTATATTAAAATAATAATAATAATAACAGTAATAATAGTAATAATAATAATAGTATTAATAATAATAGTAGTAATAATAATAATAATAATAATAGTAATTATAATAATAATAATAATAATAGTAATAATAGTAATAATAATAACAGTATTAATAATAATAATAATAATAATAATAATAGTAATGATAATAATAATAATAGTAATAATAATAATAGTAATAATAATAATAGTAATAATAATAATAATAGTAATAATAATAGTAATAATAATAATAGTAATAATAATAGTAATAATAATAATAATAATAATAGTAATAAAAATAGTAATAATATAAAATAATAGTAATAATAATAATAATAATAGCATTATTACTTAAATCATAATTATATTTTTTAAACACTATCCAATAAAAGTTAAAAACAATCATAATGATTCTGATTATGTTTTAACCTTTATTTAAAAAAAAATAAGTGTAGCGTTATTACTGAAATTGTAATCATATTTTTAAACACTTTCAAATGTAAATCTTCATCAATATTAATGCATGATAAGTGGACTAATGGACTAATAGCCCCCACATTAGCACTAATAAGTGGGTTTAGTCTATTAGTAACACTAATTGCTGGATAAAATCAACCAAACAACTTTTGTATATGCAAGAAGTATTAGCACTAGAATTGATTGTATTAATAAGCTTGGTGGCTTTTTAATAGAAAACCATCTTCCAATCTGTCTTTTCAGAGCTGCTATTAACTGTGTGCATAATTACTGTGAATATTTAAGTGGAAACATCTGAAACTTGAGTATTATGTAGATACCATCTGTTTTCAGTTATAACCACAGTTCCTGCATTAGTAATAACTTTGTCAAGAGCTTGATGGGTTTGGATTTATGGCCTAAAAGCTGCACGCAATCATAGGACTACTATGCACAATGGCAGGCATCGACTGAATGGATGTAAAGCGCATGATGAATCTGCATTAGACATACCGAGGGAAGACTATAATTAACACTTATTACATAACTTGTAATTTTGTGGATGTAAGTTATGTATGGTACATTTGTTCGGGGTTTTATAACACAAGTGTTCTAACAAGACATTCAAAATTGCAGCTACATATTACAATGTGTAGGGGTAAAAGGCTGCATATTTAACATATGTACAAAATTGCTATTTATAATGCATTGTCATTGATAATCATAAAGGCAATATTGGCTAGTTCTTTTCTTTATAAAAAAGAAAGAGTAATAAACCACGTTAATTTATAATTGATGGTGTTCAATAGAGAAGTACTGGTCCTTGTTCTGTTCAGTCTTTATTTCACTTGAAACAACTTCTATTCTATCAGAACAAGTGAACACAAAGGTGAAAGAGCCACAGCTGCAGAATTGTTCATGTCTTTGTTGTAGGAGAAAGTTCCTTTGCAACTATAACAAATACATAAAGTCATATTAAGAAACTTAAATGGGCATTTAAATGGGCATTGTACGGCCCCTGGGCCACATCCGGCCCTTTGACTGTCCCCAACAGTCCCATATGAGGTCAGTGGCAATTAAAAATCAGACGTAAATAAATGTACATAATACAAGCAATACAACAGAATTTTTTTTTTTTATATAATTTTTAATCCACCCACATAGTCCGGTCATCCCGCCCTAGCAGAACCGTGTTTAAATGTACTTAAGGTTCAATTTACGTATGTGCGAGTGTATCCAGCTTTACTTAATGTGTTGGCGAACAGAACTGAGTGTGATTGATAGAGACAGTAGAGTTTTAACAAGACATGAACTTCTAAGTGTTTATTTACTGAAGTCAGATGGACATTGCAGTGCTAAACACAGAGAAATACAAGAACTTGAATGATGCAGAGTGATCAAATCTAAAGCTTTGCTAGCTAAACTGCAAAAGCAACAAGGACTTATTACGTTTTACACATCCAGGACTGGAGCAGTCACGACCAGCTAAGTGATATCCAGAAAGAATTCCCAACAAAAACAACAAATTGGGTAGTTAGACTCCAAAAAAATAGCAACAGGGCTTTGTGTAAATGTATTATAAAATCTTGCACATTTTGTCTACACCTGTTTTCGTAAAAGTTAATTAAATAGTGAAATAATGATGCCTGCTTCTCATTTAATTGCCTGATTGTAACATCTACTATTAACAGTAACAGCTTATCAAACCTGTACAACTTACTACTTTTTATAAAGAGATACAATTAACATTGAACAGAATTAAGTTTACCCTATTAGCCCAGCCCTCCACACCAGGTTCAGTTTCTCATGTGACCCATTGGAAAATGTGTATCTGTGTAGGCATGTATTCAAAAGATACTTCAGTCTTCAGTCATACTTCAGTCAGCTGTAGGACTGGAACAATTTGTTTGTAATGCAAAGTACCATCTGATCTATTGGTTGAGATCTGGTGACTGTAAAGGTCTTATTTCCCTATTTACAATATTTACAGTACTGTATCCGACCCCAAGACTCTCCAGCGAAGGGTAAGGACAGTTAAAAGGATCATCTGGGTCTCTCCTCCATCTCTCACAGCCATTTACAAATTTGTGGAGGACCCATCACACCAATCAAATGAACTCTTCACTCTCCTGCCGTCTGGGAGAAGGTACCAAAGAATTTAGTCCCTCACTGCAAGACTTGTGCTTTTTTCCACAAGCAATCAGACTCCTCAACTCAAGTCTGAATTGATGGTCACTCACACACACACACACACACGGACAGCTCCAAAAATACATACAACTCAGTGACTGTTATCACTTGCATCTTTGCACTTATTTTTTAATATAACGCCTTCTATACAAACTCTACACTGTTACTTTTATATCAAATTATGTATTATATATTATTTTTCTTCACTTGACATTTACTCAGTATCATGTACTCGCCAACACCACACTTGTCATTTGGTCCTGTAATGTCTTTCGGTCTCGTCCTCTTTGCTATTTTAGGTTAGAAAATGTCACTTGTATTTACTGTAGGTCCTTGTATATTTACATGCACTTTTTTATCTGCACTGTGTAAATTGTATAGTTTGCACTTGTGTTCTGTGTTGTATCGTTGTCCTGGAGGAACGTTGTTTTATTTCAATATATACTTCTATATGGCTGAAATGAATACAGCTCTTGAATCTTGACTTATCCTTATTAACGTTTTATGTAATATTCCAAATTAAAAGCAGGTGGTTCTTTAGTTCATATAAAGAAATATATGCATCTCCGTGGGACCATGGAACGCATTAACAGGTTTCCCATACATCCTTATGGGAAAAAATTACCTTGGAACTCAATGCATTTTAAACTTAGTTAACTACTTGCAGTGGACACTGTTACATAAGATAGATACAGTGCCGTAACTAGGAGCTCATGGGCCCCAGTGCAAAAGAATTGTTGGGCCCCCTTAACAAATTTCATACATATAAAAGCAATGTGCACCAATGGGGGGCCAGTGCGGTGAGGGGTTGAGTTCATGTCGTGGATAAGATGAATGGATCAGACAAAGCAATGCTGATGGATTTTTAATATACCATGTCCACTCACTGTCCACTCTATTAGACACTCCTACCTAGTTGGTCCACCTTGTAGATGTAAAGTCAGAGACGATTGCTCATCTATTGCTGCTGTTTGAGTTGGTCATCTTTTAGACCTTCATCAGTGGTCACAGGATGCTGCCCACATGCTGTTGTTGGCTGGATATTTTTGGTTGGTGGACTATTCTCAGTCCAGCAGTGACAGTGAGGTGTTTAAAAACTCCATCAGTATTGCTGTGTCTTAGCCACTCATACCAGCACAACACACACTAACACACCACCACAATGTCAGTGTCACTGCAGTGCTGAGAATGATCCACCACCCAAATAATACCTGAACTCTGGTGGTCATGTGGGGGTTCTGACCATTGAAGAACAGGATGAAAGCAGGCTAAAACAGTATGTAGACAAACAGATGGACTACATTCAATAATTGTAGAACTTTAAAGTGCTTCTATGGTAAGTGGAGCTGATAAAATGGACAGTGAGTGTAGAAACAAGGAGGTGGTTTTAATGTTATGGCTGATCAGTGTATTTCATTATATGAATATTATATTAATGTAGCGTCACCGCTAGGGGGCCGCCACGGGCTTTACCCAGAAGCCCTTGCGGCCATGCTGTCCATACTTACCGTGGCCGTGTAGCCCAGTGTTGGGGCTGGGGTGGCTACGGTGAGGGCTGGATAGGCAGCCTTTATGTTTGTCTGTTGTATGAATGTCTGTGTGTATGAAAGAGTGTCTGTCCTAATCCACCGAACTGCCAAGGGCAGCTCACTCGCAGCCCCGACGCTCGCCTTCCTGCTCGCCGGTGCCACATTGGTGTCAGAAGAGGGATTGTGGCATTGGGGTGGCTCTGGTGGTACAGTGGGCCAATATGTCCGGTCTGTTTGAGTGCGCTAGCCCAGGTGGCTGTAGGGGCAGGGTGCCCGGTCCAGCAGTGGGTGGAAGAGCGGCTCGGCAGTGTAATGGGGTGCGGTCTGGCCGAGGAGCCACCCAGTGAGCGCTGGCGAGTTGGTCACCGGGTCGGTTGACCATTAGGGAGGGGGCAATGTAGCGTCACCGCTAGGGGGCCGCCACGGGCTTTACCCAGAAGCCCTTGCGGCCATGCTGTCCGTACTTACCGTGGCCGTGTAGCCCAGTGTTGGGGCTGGGGTGGCTACGGTGAGGGCTGGATAGGCAGCCTTTATGTTTGTCTGTTGTATGAATGTCTGTGTGTATGAAAGAGTGTCTGTCCTAATCCACCGAGTGAACTGCCAAGGGCAGCTCACTCGCAGCCCCGACGCTCGCCTTCCTGCTCGCCGGCGCCACATTATATATATTAACAATAGAATTATAATATTATATTCCATTACCAACAATTTATTCATGTGGCAAATGTTGTTTACAGTCACCATATCAAATGTGTAGCTTCTAACTAATTCTGATCTGGAGTTATTGAAGTAGGGGTAAAAAGAATCCATGTTGGTCTCCAAAGGTCTCTGAAGCTTTCCAACACAAAATTTTTGGTGGTTCCTCTAATTCAAAGCAACATATGCTCATTTTTTGGATTTCGTTTTTGTTAGTTAGGTGGACAAACACAGTTGGAAATGGATTTATATAATCTGGAAATATTCTGGAAACGTACAAAATGGTCGCCGAGAAGAAAAACAAGTGAATTATATTCCCACTGGAACGACACACGGATTTAGATTTTGTCTCAATTTAAAGAACAGAAGCTCAGGTAAGAGCAGCGGATATGATTTGATGCTGCTGTGTGGTTGATCTGGGTCATGGTGCTGCTGTTTACTGTGCTGTTTCATTTTGCAATGATAGCAAAGCATTAGCAAATATTGAACTTTTTTGGGATTTTTATGCTCATTTATTTGAAGAAAAACAGACAGCATAAATGTGAACAGAGCAACAGTCGCATACTTTAATTTTAAGGTAAAAATGAAGTTTAAAGGTTAAGGACGAAGGGCATCGAGTTTCAAATATTTGGAGTTTAGGGGACGTCGAGTTAAAAGGTACCACTTTTTTTTTGTTAACTATTTGCAGCAAACACTGTTACATGAGATAGATAGATAGATAGATAGATAGATAGATAGATAGATAGATAGATAGATAGATAGATAGATAGATAGATAGATAGATAGATAGATAGATAGATAGATAGATAGATAGATAGATAGATAGACAACCCCATGACAATGGAGTTACAAACCACAAATTAGTCAATGGGTTGTTGGGTGGCCGAGAGTCATTGATGTCTAAGGACAATCTTGGCCATGCCATATGTTATGAACCAACAAAAAAGGCTACTGTAGATCAAATTGCAGATAATGTTATTAGTCAATGTAAACGTCACAATAAATATGGGCCTTTTTAGTCTTGGGCCAGTTAAAGTGCCCACCACTGCTCAAAGTACCTACTATGCACATGTGGCATCGTAACACAAAGATACAAAATAAGATGGACAGATCTTGTTTTACCCAAGTTCCTGTGGATGGCCAGGCACATGTGCATATTTTACCTGTAGAAAAAAAATGTCACCAGAATGCACCATAGGACAGTCCATCTAACAACAAACCAAAGTTAAAGGACCTGCTGGGAATGTCCTGTCACCAGATACCACATGCCTCCTTCAGATGCCATGTGGTGTCCATGTCACTCACTCACTCACTTTCTAACCGCTTATTCAATTTGGGTTGGGGCGGTGCTGGAGCCTATTCCAGCTTTTCAATGGGCGCAAGGCACACAGTAACACCCTGGATGGGGCGCCAGTCCATTGCAGAGCAGACACACATACACACACCTATAGGGCAATTCAGTGTCTCCAATTAACCTGACTGCATGTTTTTGGACTGTGGGAGAAAACCGGAGCTCCTGGAGAAAACCCATGGAGACACGGGTAGAACATGCAAACCCTGCACAGAAAGGACCTGGACCTCCCCAACTGGGGATCGAACCCAGGACCTTCTTGCTGTGAGGTGACAGTGCTACCCACCGAGCCACCATGCGGTGTCCATGTCATGGATAAAAGCTATTTTGATAGCATATTAGGAAGCTGGACATCAGTGTATAGAGATTAGTCAGGGGTTGGTTTGTCTTTATGCTAATTTAAAACTACATTTTGCACTTTGGCTGGCTGTCACTTTGTAATGACTAATATGTAGACATATGGGAAAAAGATTTTGCAAAATCTGGCAACAAGAAATAGAGTTTAGGCTATACTTACAGAGTGTCTATATTTTGTGTTAATCCAATCCAGTCAAGCAAAACAGCTCAAACTAGTACACATCCATACTTCAGAACTAGGCTTACTATTTGATTCAGTATTCTTGTAAGTGGTTTTTTCTCATGGGTAACAGCAGACAGCTTAACAATGTAAACCCTAATGTAAAAACAAAGTAGCTGCCAATGCCTTTGGCATATATTTACATAAACCACATGGTCTCATTAGTGTAGAGCCGAGATGCACATGCATTGTTTTTACTCTTCCTCCTGCACAGAGATCGTTCCTAATGCTTCAGCACTAAGTCTGTTTAAAATGAACAGATGCAAATACAGTACCTTTGCACAGATATTTAAGTGCACCGTTCCTCTTTTACACTTAACCCACAACAGGAAACATTTAGACTGGCTAAACCACAAGTCAAAGAGGTTTTAGCTGTACTTGTTTTCAATTTCAAAATTTGCATTGTCCATTTTATCGGCTTCATTTACCATAAAAAAGCCCTTTGTAGTTCTACAATTACTGACTGTAGTCCATCTGTTTCTCTGCATGCTTTGTTAGCCCCCTTCCATGCTGTTCTTCAATGGTCAGGACTCAGGACCACTACAGAGCAGGTACAGTGTATCACAAAAGTGAGTACACCCCTCACATTTCTGCAGATATTTAAGTATATCTTTTCATGGGACAACACTGACAAAATGACACTTTGACACAATGAAAAGTAGTCTGTGTGCAGCTTATATAACAGTGTAAATTTATTCTTCCCTCAAAATAACTCAATATACAGCCATTAATGTCTAAACCACCGGCAACAAAAGTGAGTACACCCCTAAGAGACTACACCCCTAAATGTCCAAATTGAGCACTGCTTGTCATTTTCCCTCCAAAATTTCATGTGATTTGTTAGTGTTACTAGGTCTCAGGTGTGCATAGGGAGCAGGTGTGTTCAATTTAGTAGTACAGCTCTCACACTCTCTCATACTGGTCACTAAAAGTTCCAACATGGCACCTCATGGCAAAGAACTCTCTGAGGATCTTAAAAGACGAATTGTTGCGCTACATGAAGATGGCCAAGGCTACAAGAAGATTGCCAACACCCTGAAACTGAGCTGCAGCACAGTGGCCAAGATCATCCAGCGTTTTAAAAGAGCAGGGTCCACTCAGAACAGACCTCGCGTTGGTCGTCCAAAGAAGCTGAGTGCACGTGCTCAGCGTCACATCCAACTGCTGTCTTTGAAAGATAGGCGCAGGAGTGCTGTCAGCATTGCTGCAGAGATTGAAAAGGTGGGGGGTCAGCCTGTCAGTGCTCAGACCATACGCCGCACACTACATCAAATTGGTCTGCATGGCTGTCACCCCAGAAGGAAGCCTCTTCTGAAGTCTCTACACAAGAAAGCCCGCAAACAGTTTGCTGAAGACATGTCAACAAAGGACATGGATTACTGGAACCATGTCCTATGGTCTGATGAGACCAAGATCAATTTGTTTGGTTCAGACGGTCTCAAGCATGTGTGGCGGCAATCAGGTGAGGAGTACAAAGATAAGTGTGTCATGCCTACAGTCAAGCATGGTGGTGGGAATGCCATGGTCTGGGGCTGCATGAGTGCAGCAGGTGTTGGGGAGTTACATTTCATTGAGGGACACATGAACTCCAATATGTACTGTGAAATACTGAAGCAGAGCATGATCCCCTCCCTCCGGAAACTGGGTCGCAGGGCAGTGTTCCAGCATGATAATGACCCCAAACACGCCTCTAAGACGACCACTGCTTTATTGAAGAGGCTGAGGGTAAAGGTGATGGACTGGCCAAGCATGTCTCCAGACCTAAACCCAATAGAACATCTTTGGGGCATCCTCAAGCGGAAGGTGGAGGAGCGCAAAGTCTCGAATATCCGCCAGCTCCGTGATGTCGTCATGGAGGAGTGGAAAAGCATTCCAGTGGCAACCTGTGAAGCTCTGGTAAACTCCATGCCCAGGAGAGTTAAGGCAGTTCTGGGAAATAATGGTGGCCACACAAAATATTGACACTTCAGGAACTTTCACTAAGGGGTGTACTCACTTTTGTTGCCGGTGGTTTAGACATTAATGGCTGTATATTGAGTTATTTTGAGGGAAGAATAAATTTACACTGTTATATAAGCTGCACACAGACTACTTTTCATTGTGTCAAAGTGTCATTTTGTCAGTGTTGTCCCATGAAAAGATATACTTCAATATCTGCAGAAATGTGAGGGGTGTACTCACTTTTGTGATACACTGTATTATTTGGGTGGTGGGTCATTCTCTGCACTGCAGTGACACTGACATGGTGGTGGTGTGTTAGTGTGTGTTGTGTTGGTATGAGTGGATAAGACTTTCAGTTGCAAGACAAGCAAGCTGTAGCCTAGTGGTTAAGATACTGGGCTAGTAATCAGAAGGTTGCTGGTTCAATCCCCACCACTGCCATGTTGCTGCTTAACCCTTAACCCTCAATTGCTCAGACTGTATACTGTAACTGTAATATAAACCGTGAATGTAAACATAGAGATACTTTTTCTCCAACAGCAAACCGAGTTTGGAAAGTGATAGCATAGTGGTTAAAAGCATGCATTAATCATGTTGTGCGCTTAAATGTTACTGTGCTTTAACTAGACGCTAATAAACTCAAATGATGCTATTTTGCATTAGATTGTATGTACATTATTTTATTTAATCTGTAGAAGAACAAGTTAGGCATTTTCGGGCATAATTGTCTTTACAGAATTTAAATACCTCGTCCATTTGCCAACTGTATAATAAATAGGCATTACATTACTACAAGAATCATTATTTACATTTTTAAAATAGCAGTTATTAGTGAGAATAGAACTTTTAATGGTCTGGATATAAATATGTTTTGACCTTGTGTTCCAGGTAGAGCTCCAATTAGAGTATTTGTAAAAGGCTGCACCATTATAGTTGTAGACTTTTTTTTAAACCTTAGCAATCATTAGAACTATTGCAATGATTTAACATTTCAGTGTTTATTTAGCACAGCCATTTAAATAAACCCAAAAAATGGCTCTTGTAAAACCTCTCAGAGAGCATTAAATTTAACAAGGGTCATATCACTGACATTTTGTATCCTGTATTATTATAAATACAATCCCCTGCACAATTATTGACACCCCTGGTAAAGATGAGCAGAAAAAGGTTGAATATTTCTTCTTTTTGTGGTAAAAGATTAGGTTTATTCACCTGAAGCTGGATAAATTATTTACATTTACAGCACAGGGGTGACATTTATGTCTTTACGGATAGTGGACGGTATACACCGATTAGGCATAACATTATGACAACCTCCTTGTTTCTACACTCACTGTCCATTTTATCAGCTCCACTTACCATATAGAAGCACTTTGTAGTTCTACAATTACTGACTGTAGTCCATCTATTTCTCTACATACTTTTTTAGCCTGCTTTCACCCTGTTCTTCAATGGTCAGGACCCCCACAGGACCACCATAGAGTAGGTATTATTTGGGTGGTGGATCATTCTCAGCACTGCAGTGACACTGACATGGTGGTGGTGTGTTAGTGTCCGTTGTGCTGGTATGATTGGATCAGACACAGCAGTGCTGATGGAGTTTTTAAACACCTCACTGTCACTGCTGGACAGCCACTTGTTTTACACCAGCCAGCCATATTTTTTTCAAAGAGTCCTACTGTATATACAGTGCCCCAACTTCACCATTTTATTAGTATTTTAAAGACAAAGAAGTGATAGAAGATTTAGTATAAATTTTATTTCTCATCAGACCAATTTTTTAGCAACATTTTACCTAAAATATTCTGCAATTTTACCTCAAAGTTTCCATTTTGATTCTCAAAATTTTGGGGATTATTTATGTGCATTTTGCAAATGTTACTTAACAACTGATGCTTGAAGTTAAAAACTTTACAGGTATATTAAGTTGGTATTTGTGCAAATTAATAAATAAATAGTAACTACTACTATGAAGTCATAATACCCATAACACTAATGGAAAAACCATAACTCATTTTTATTCCAAGAACATATGAATGCCAGTTCTGGAGTGATTTTGTATGGGTGCTACATATTCCCTTGTCAGTATGTGTCTAGGGCAGTGGTTCAGAACGGTTCATACATGTATTACACATTTAGGAGGCAAGCATGGCGGCTTTTGCATTACTGTCAGGTTTGACGTGGCGTTTACCATATTTCTGAATTCAGTATTTCAGTCATGCCAGGCTAAAGGGAAGACTGATGCACTGACTGACAAGTTGCCCTAAAAAACACAAACTCGAACCCAGCATTCCATATTCATGGCTTGATTAAAATTCTGAAGTGGACGTGAGTTTTCTCCCAAATGTTCTCAGGCATCATGCTTCAGCTTTTGTTAGAGATTTGGAATGGTACTAATTGATAAACTTTTCAATATACATACACACAGCGTACTATACAAACAACAACAACAACAACAATGTACTTCAAATTGTACTGGATGCCAAAAAAACTCAGACACAACTAGGCAAAATATATTAATGCTGAATAAATGTTGAATATTTATGTCACCTCACAGCAAGAAGTGCCTGGGTTTGATTTCCTGGCTGGGCAGCTAGGGTGCATGTTCTTCCTCTGTCCATGTGGGTTTCGTCTAAATGCTTTGGTTTCCTCCAACAGTGCAGTCAGGCCAATTGGAACTATTACAAACTGCTCGGAGTGTCAGTGGGGATTTGTGCTCATTCAGTCCAATTAATTTTTGCCAGCTAATACACTAATGTAATCCTGTGTTTAGGTGTTACATTGGGCTGTTGTCAGGGCCCTGAGTAGATAATTAAATTAAACAAAACTAAACTGGTTAGACCATGGCATTATGGGTCAGAGTATTGCAGGAATAAGTGAAGGGTCTTTTCTAAACACAAATTTGCATGTCTTTTTTATGTCATAGATATACGCCTGTTTTCACTGATTGTTATAACAACTTGATTTAATAATTAGAAGAGATGGGTCCTCAAACCTTTAGCCATAACAACTGTATCTGTATGTATTATTAAATGTTTATAAATACATACATTTAACTGTATATTTTTGTGCATAGCTGTTAGATAAAGCACATTTTGACAACAATATTTTGACTATTTTTAAAAATATTACTAATTCATTAGCCTACATTAAAATAAATAAATAAATACAACCCCAAGTCAGAAAAAGTTGGGACAGTATGGAAAATGCAAATAAAATAAAAATGCAGTGTTCCTTACATTTACCTGACCTTTATTTGATTGCAGACAGTTTGAACCCAATATATTTCATGTTTTGTCTGCTCAACTTCCACTCAACAATAGCTGATATAACCACATGGGTGAGGGATTACTTTGGCAAACCTCTGTCAAGCACTACAATATGGAGTTACATGCAGAAATGCCACTTAAAACTTTACTGTCCTAAAAATAAGCCTTATGTTAACCATGTCCAGAAGTGGCGTCAACTTCTCTGGGCTCGGAGGCATCTAGGATGGACCACTACACAGTGGAAATGTGTATTGTGGTCAGATGAATCAGCATTCCAGGTCTTTTTTGGAACGAATGGACACCGTGTGCTCCAGGCCAAAGACGTTATCAGCAACAAGTCTAAAAGCCAGAGTCAGTCATGGTATGGGGCTGCGTCAGTGCCCTTGGCAAAGGTCATTTACACTTCTGTGATGGCAGCATTAATGCACAAAAGTACATTGAGGTCTTAGAGCAACATATCTAAGCTCTCCGACTTTTTTTGGAATGTGTTGCAGGCCTGAAATGCAGGAATGGATGTTTATTAATAAATGAAATGAAGTTGAGCAGATAAAACATTAAATATTTCAGGTTCATCCTGTCTGCAATCAAATAAAAGTCAAAGTAAATGTAAGAAAGTTTTTTTTATTATTTGCATTTTCCATGCTGTCTCAACTTCTTCTGATTTGGGTTGTAAATAAATATAATGTTTATTATAGAAAATCAGGTAACCTAAAATAAAATATTGAAATAAGTTTGCACATTACACAAGTAAAATTTGACAAAACGTTTATTACGTATGTAATAATGTATGTAAATATGTAATATATGTATATAACATATAATTATAACAGCTCCTTATGGACACTTAGACAGTCCTAGGTCAAACATTACAACAATGTAATGGCAAAAGCATTTATAATGTTATGAATTGTTCATACATTTTACTGGTTGGTTTTCTTTCAAATAAGTAAGAAATATTTTGAAAGAGATCCGTTTTCTTCATTGGTTACCAGCCAACAGGGACTGAGCCGATTGTTGTGAGTTAAATCTGCTACTAAATCACTTCGTCCAACATGTCTGTGTGAGCTTGCATAATTTCTACCCAAAACCATTTATAATCTGACAAGCTTTAATGAAGGGCAGTAGACTTATTACCCTGAAAGATAAACTTTAATCAGGCTCTGTTGCCTTGCCTGTGTTTGAGCATGCCCCGGCATATCCTACATTGTAAGCGTCATGCTGAAAGCAAATAGCAAATGTGATGGTGTTTAAATTTTGTCATTTAAATGTGAAGGGCAGGCTAATACCATTACTGCTAAAGCTTCTAATCAGACAGCTTTCTATTTATTCAAATCATGCGGAGATAAATAATTAAATGTTCAAATGTGCCATTTGTCCTCGTTTAGAATGATGCTGTTTAAACACTTGGAAGGACTTCTGTGGTAGTCTGTGAGGAGAAATGCAAAAGCTGTCTTGTCTGTCCTGGTTTTAATAATGTCAGGTTTCAAATCATCTAAATAGGAGTTACTACATACATTATTATTAAAGAGGTTATGTTTTACTTAATAGGGTTGTTCTCTGGGTTGTTTTTTGTCTACTACTGTAGTTCATCACAGTGGTTTTAGGATTTAAATCACTGACAGTTAAAGTTATGTGAATACACAGATCAGCCATAACATTAAAACCACCTCCTTGTTTCCACACTCACTGCCCATTTTATCAGCTCCACCTACCATATAGAAGCACTTTGTAGTTCTACAATTACTGACTGTAGTCCATCTGTTTCTCTGCATACTTTTATAGCCTGCTTTCACTCTGTTCTTCAATGGCCAGGACCCCCACAGGACCACCACAGAGCAGGTATGATTTGGGTGATGGATTATTCTCAGCACTGCAGTGACAATGACATGGTGGTGTTGTGTTAGTGTGTGTTGTGCTGGTATGAGTGGATCAGGCACAGCAGCGCTGGTGGAGTTTTTAAATACCATGTCCACTCACTGTCCACTCTATTAGACACTCCTACCTACTATACTATACACCTATTAGATGGTCCACCTTGTACTACATCTATTGCTGCTGTTTGAGTCATCTTCTAGACCTTCATCAGTGGTCACAAGACGCTGCCCACAGGGGGCTGTTGGCTGGATGTTTTTAGTTAGTGGACTATTCTCAGTCCAGCAGTGACACTGAGGTGTTTAAAAATTCCATCAGCGCTGCTGTGTCTTATCCACTCATACCAGCACAACACACACTAACACACCACCACCATGTCAGTGTCACTGCAGTGCTGAGAATGATCCACCACCGAAATAATACCTGCTCTGTAGTGGTCCTGGGAAAGTCCTGACCATTGAAGAACAGCATGAAAGGGGGCTAACAAAGCATGCAGAGAAACAGATGGACTACAGGCAGTAATTGTAGAACTACAAAGTGCTTCTATATGGTAAGTGGAGCTGATAAAATGGACAGTAAGTGTAGAAACAAAGAGGTGGTTTTAATGTTATGGCTGATTGGTGTATGTGCTTTTCTAAATTAGCATGTTTTAGACAAGAGCTGTGGTCTTATCTATGGTAAAGAGTTGCTCTCCGTTTTATTATGGTGTCGTGCGTAACAACTCTATGGATCAGTGCAGATATGTTTCAGTGAATCAGTCGTGGTTCAGGCCTTGATATAATGGCTGAAAACCAATCAGAGCGAAACTTCAGAGTTTCTCTAATCCAAAGCAACTTTTTTTTTTGCATTTATCCAATATATTTGGGTGAGCTGGCGATGAAAAACTCTCTCTTTATTGGTTGTAGAGATATAAGTGACAGCTTTAACCGCAAAGGCCGAGAGAATAAATTATAAGTTGGATATGGATTCATATATTCTGGAAACGTTCTTGAAAATGAAGACAAACATTTACAAAAAAGTTGATTATATCCCTAATGGAACAACACACGGATATAGATTTGGTCTGAATTTGAAGAAGAGAAGCTTAGGTAAGCAGCAGTTATGATTTTATGCTGCTGTGTGGTTGATCTGGGTCGCGATATTTATTTGAAGTAAAATGGCAGTGGCCTGCCACTGTACTTTGTTAAGTTTACATTATAGATAGATAGATAGATAGATAGATAGATAGATAGATAGATAGATAGATAGATAGATAGATAGATAGATAGATAGATAGATAGATAGATAGATAGATAGATAGATAGATAGATAGATAGATAGATAATACTTTATTGTCAGATCAGAGATCTGAAATTTGTCTTGCATAAAAACACAGTAGCTCCGTTACAACACAATACATTAACATTGCAAAACATAGAACACAAACATTATACAAAATTATACGTAACACCTTTGATAATTATGGATTAAGCTCTTTGTTTAATTTAAGGATTGACTGGTGCACAAAAGAGTGCTTCAGTCTAACCTTATTAAACTGTGGAGCAATGTATCGTCATGCAGATGAAAGAAGCACATATTCACAGTTTAAAACATGATTAGTATCAGAGATTATGTTTTTAGCCAGCCGCACTGTGTTATTATGATAAGCTGTCTCATACAGGCCCTCTAGAGACTGACCCAAAGACTCTGTCTTTGAACAGATTTTGATCAGGTGTTTCAGTCCAGACTTTACAGATGTGGACCAACAGCTGTACCACACAGCATTACAGTATTGCAAAACACTCAAAATAACAGCAGTATAGAACAATAAAAGTATCTGCCGAGTAGCTCCAAAGGACCGAAGGCGACAGAGAAAATACATTCTCTGTATAGTTTTTTTACAGATGTAGTCGATGTGGTGTTTCCATGATAAGGTGGCATCAATCATGACACCAAGATATTTATAAGACTCCACCTGTTTGATTATGTCATTATTGATAACAGTGGAGTTTACAACTATAGGTTTTGGGCTAAACACAATTTCTTCCGTTTTCTTTGTGTTTATTTCCAGAGCGTTGTTTTTGCTCCATATAACCACTTTGTTAACCCCCTGTTGGTGCAGATCGGGGCTGTCCGAGTCATGTAGTAATGTTAGCAGAACGGTGTCATCTGAGTATTTTAAGATATTGATATATAGATAACATATTGATTATTTAAAGTTGAACTGCAGACTTTTGTATATAAAGTAAAAAGCATAGCAGAACTCACACAGCCCTGAGGTGCACCAACGTTCGATGAGATGGTAGGAGAAAGTGTCTTGTTCACTTTAACCAGCTGGACAGCTGTTTATAAGAAAAGAGGCATACCAGTGAACCAAATAGGGGTTTACTCCCAGATGGGACATTTTGGAAAGTAAAATATCGGGTTGTATTGTGTTGAAGGCTGATGAATAATCTAGAAAGAGTGCTCTTACATAGTTATGGGGTTTGTCTAAATGTTTAGTAATGATATGAACTAATGTGGCAACAGCATCTTCTGTGCCACAACCTGTTTTATATGCAAACTGAGATGGATCTAGTTTGTCATTAGTACATGTAGTTTGTAGATGTTTGAGCAGAAGTCTCTCTAGAGCCTTCATGATCACCGAGGTCAGAGCTATGGGTCTGAAATCTTTATGTTCTTTTGGACATTGAGTTTTGGGCAGTGGTTTTATGTGTGAAGTTTTCCATGCTATTGGAACTGTGTGTGTCGATTGAGAGTTGAAACACTGGTTGCCAAGCTGGTGCCAGCTCTGTTGCAAAGTTTTTTTTAAATAAAAGGACTACATTAATCTGGCCCTTTGGCTTTTTTAGTGTTAGTAGTTTTAAATATTTTTCTAACTTCATCAACAGTGATATTAATTCTGTCTGAAGGTCCTGGTTGAACGTTTGTAAGAATTTGATTAAATTTCTCAGTGCTGTCTGATGATTCAAATCTTGTAAAGTAAATGTTTATGTCATTGGCAAACTTATAATCATTATCTGTTGCAATAGGTTTGTTTGGGGACAGCATACATGTCATTGATTTCATGGTAACCCACACCTTTTTAGAGTTGTTAGTTTTAAAGGTGCTTTCTAAGTCTTGTCTGTGTTTTCATTTTGCTTCTCTTAATTTAATTCTTAGTTCTTTTTCTGTCTGTCTAAGTGTTACCGTATCTTTGTTATTAAAAGCCAAATCCCTTTTATTTATAACTCCTTTGATGTTCTTGGTCACATATAGTTTATTATTTGGATAGATTTTAATTTATTTTATAGGGACTACCAACTGTACACAAAAGTTAATATAGTCATTAATGACAGTTGTTCTTTCATCTTGAGAACCCTCATGAAAAACGCTCCAGTCAGTCCAATCAAAACATGCTCTAAGCTGTTCCTTACTCTCATTTGTCCAGATTCTTATGATTTTCTTTTCAGGCTTACTTCTCCTAAATTTTGTCTTATACACCGGAATCATATGAATCAAATTATGATCCGAGTTTACGATAGGAGGTCTGCATTTTGAAAGGTAAGCATTCTTAATATTTACAAAACATTTGTCCAGAATGTTGTTTTTTTCTGGTTTGATTTTTTACATATTGCTCAAAGCCAGGCAACACAGAGTCCAGATGACACTGATTCATGTCTCCAACTATTATTGCTGGGGCATCAGGGTATTTAAGTTGTAGCTCATGAACACAGTCAGCAATGATGTTGGCTGCTTTAGAGGCTTTACCGCTGGGTGGGGCATATACCACAAAAAGTAAAATGCATCCAAATTCTCTGGGTAAGTAGAACGGTCTTAAAGTCATTCCCAGTATTTCCACATTTGGATCGCATATTTGGTATTTCACTGAGTGCTGCCTGCACCAAAGATCATTTATGTACACGCAGATGCCTCCTCCCTGCGTCTTCCCCGAGTCTGCGTCCCTGTCTGCTCGTACGAGCGTAAACCCGGAAATTTCATAGAGCAAGTCAGACATCGTCGGCTGTAACCAGCTTTCAGTGAAACATAACAAAGACACTTTGTGGAATTCATTACAGTACCTGCTGTATGCCCTTATAGTATCTACTTTGTTGCTCATGGAGTGCAGGTTTGTAAAGACGACTGAGGGGAGCGGTGGGCGATTAAATCTCCGCCGTAGCCGGTTCTTAATTCCCCCTCTCCTTCCACGTTTGATGCTCCGCTTGGTTCTGAACAGCTCTCGAGGGATGGTGTCCAGCATCAAAGTGTCGGGGGGAAAGTTGTACATAAACTGCTCTCGTAACTCCAGTAAAGTCTCTCGACTGTAAGAGCGGCTTGTTTGTGTCAGCTCCCCACACTTGCGCATGTTGTTGCCACTCAGATGTGCTAGTGTTAGCGGTAGCAGTGACAACCAAAGCCAGGATCCACACAGGCCAACAATACACACAATCAAAGGCATCATTAATGAAGTTGTCCCCTCATCCAAACGGCCAATGACTGCAGGCCGTCATGAAGCGAGCAAAAACAGTGATCAGACATCATTTAGTACCACAAAAAAATAAAAAACAAACACAAACAAACGAAGCATACTGACATGCAGTGCGCAGCCGAGCAGCACCCCCCCTGATGTTTATCAAAAATTATATCACATCGTATCATATATCGCAACTTCTCAAAAGCATATAAAGATATTAGTTTTTTTAGCCATATTGCCCAGCCCTATGTTCAGACCCCTTGACTCTCTGCACACTTTGTGTTTGTGTTCATTTTTACCTGGCAATCTATGCTTAACAAAACAGTTGTAGCTTAGTGGTTAGGATACTGGACTAGTAATCAAAAGGTCGCTGGTTCAAGCCCCACCACGGCCAAGTTGTCACTGTTGGGCTTTTAAGCAAGGACCATAACCCTCAATTGCTTAGACAGTATACTGTCACAGTGTACATGTAAACTGCAGTGACAGAGTGTAGCGCTTTTTAAAAAATAATAATAATAATCTAAAATGTGCATGTCTTTCACAAAAGTATTCAGAACATTTTTCAATATATTGCTAATCTTTTCTTTTAGCAATTACAGCTTAAAGGCTTTGTTTAAACAGTCTATACTGTTTGTCAAGATAGATCCTCTCAACCTCCACCAAGATTGGATGATTTGTCCAAATAGCTCAGTTTTCACCTCATCTAACTGGAGAATCTTTTCCCTCATGCTGCCAGATTCCTGTCTTCATTTAATTGCTGTGTAAACTCCAGGTGGGCCATCACATGCCCTTTACTCAGCAGTGGCCACTCTTGCCACTCAACCATTAAGGCCTAATTTATGGAGTGCTGCAGAGATGGTTGTGTGTTCAACAGGTCCTCCAATTTTTGAAGGACTTTTTGAAGTGATTGTTGTGTTATTTTCTGAACCTCCCTGACCTAGGCTCTGGATGTCTAACTTTCCAATTGCCAGCTTTACAATGGTTCAAGATTGCGCAATCTTTTTTTTTTTTCATTTAAAAATATTGACTAATCTATGCCTTGACATTATTTGATCACAGAGATCCATACATTGTAAGCTTTTATAAACCCAAATGTATATCTCTTGATGCACGCTCAATAATCCAGGTACACAAATACACAAAGTTAAATCAGTTTATCTGGACACAAAGTTTGGTGTAGAGATATGTCATCCAAGTGACTTCTTTAGTCTGAGCTGGTGTTGAAAACCCCAACCTAATATGCAGCTGATCTGCATAATAGGCCATTGCATAACCATTGGAACCTGTGATCAGATCTATATGCAAATCACAATGACCATTAATTACAATGGCCATGTGTGCCTTTCACTTATGATTGGGGTATGGCTGCAATTTTGGCATTGTAAGATAATGAGAGATGTACTTTTAGGCCCCCCCTCGGTTCAAGGATGGTCGTTCCCTCTTCACATAGATGGCCTCTTTGACTATCTGTTCAAACCAGCGTTCCTCCTTGTCAAGGATCTGCACATATTCATCATTAAATGATGTGTATCCTTAAATGAGGTGCATACCTTTTCAATGTTCAATCAACTCATAGTGCAACACGTGGTCTCCATTTAAGATCTGGACAATAATAATTCAATAATTTGAGTTAACATGATGCCCCCAACCACAATGTTGGACCATTCTTGAGTAAAAGCCATATGACAAGTCACTTGGATATCACTAAAATTCATGGAAACGACTCAATGTAAAGAAAAATAATTTCGTGGTTGGATGAGACAAAAATAAATCTTTGGGGAGAACAGCAAATAAAAATGTCTGGGCGAAAAACATCTTTGAGAGGATCTGCATTGAAGAATAGGAAAAAAAAACTGCTCAAAAAGAGGTTTGCTTGTAGAGATGTATCCTAGAAGACTTGCATCTGTAATGTGGCTTCTACAAAGTATTCAATAAATGGTCTAAATACTTTTGTGAATAAACTATTAATTATTATTGGTTGAGTCTAGATTGGTGGGTAAAATAGCTTAATCTTAATAAAATAAAATCTATAGCAATGCCAGGTAGTCTAAATAATTGTAGTCTAATTTATTGTGTATTTTTATAATTAAATCCCCTGTGATGATTAACTCCAATTTAACAGAATGTCAAAATAGTTTATTTTTTATGGCTAAAGAAACTTAGTCTGGCCTTGTGCTGTCACAAAATCATGACCTGCCAAATGTTCATCATGCTAGTTGCATGGTAACAACTAAAGTATTTGGAAGACACTTTTGTCCTTAGAGACTCACTTTTTTTTTCATTTTTGTACACATTTCTTACTGTAGCACAATGGTATTATTCTGCAGACTTTTTATGTGTGTAAATAGACAAGACACATGTTTATGTGCCATGCCCCTCTCTCCAGGAGCACACGTTGGAGGTGATTTGTTTAGGTTTTTTAAACCTACGCCTCCTCTTCAGATTGGTCAATAAAGCTAATGGTCCACAGCTGCTCCTTGTTTCAGGTAATGCTCAGGGCATTTAAGGGAGCAACTGTGGCTCCTTCAGGAAAGACTATTTTGATTTTGACTTTGACTTGGCATGCTTTTGATTTAGTTTGGTTTGTCAGGTTTTCTTGCTTGCTAATGGTTTGTTAAGTTTTGTCAGTTTTGTCTTGAGCCCTTGTCCATGCTCATGTCAGTTTGGTATTTATGCTCATGTTTTTGGTATTCATGCTTTTGTTCATGTTTAATAGTGTTGTAGTCTTGTTCATGTTTAGTGTTAGTTCTTAGCTTAGGGTTTAGGTTTGGTTAGTTTCATGTGTTTAGCAATTAGAGTTAGCAGTTAGCTTAGCATTTAGTTTAGATCATGTGTTTAAGTCGTGTGTTGTGTAAACCTGTATTGTTGTTATTATTAAAACATCTTGTTAAAACATCTCTGCGAGTGTGTCCACCCCTCTTGTCACGTCTAGCCCAACGTTACACATGGTTTCTTTATTTGATCATTCATGATCTCATGTACATAGTAAGGATGGAACATATTTAAATCTGAATCATATTATCAGAAAAAACAGCACTTTAATAAACCAAATCCTTTTTTAACACCACTGATAAATAACTGACAGTGCTATCTAATACAAGTGCTGTTAGTACTTCAAATTGTAGGAATCAAACCCGGTATCTTCTTGCTGTGAGACAACAGTGCTAACCACTAAGCAACCATGCCACCCATTTAACATTTTTATAGAGGCTAAAAACTTTAAAATGTCTGTTTTTGTTTTAAAAAAGCTGAAATTCTATCTATTGGTGGTATTTACATTAATTTACATCTACATTTGGTGGTTAATTTAGAAATGGAACACAAAATGCATATCTTATCTTTCTTTGCTTTTTTTATGATTTTAAAGGCACAGCATTTGCCACTACAATAGAATTATAATAATAAATATCAGTTGCATTAATTTTTAGTGTCATTCACTTTTATTCTTTGCGTTATGTGATAAAATAATACCAAACTGCCACCTATATAATTACAAATGTAATTATTTTTAAATGTATTGAACTAAACAGTGAGGAAATTGATTGCATTATGCATCCTCAGTAATTGAGATGCATTTATATTCATCAGATTTGTTTTCAAACTTCTGTAGATAAGGGTTTAGCATTATTTCAAAACCTGCTAAATGCAGAATATTGACTGCAGGCTAAGATTAAAGGAAAACTGCAACTTGGCTGACAGTCTGGTTATCTCTGTTGGACTAAATGAAAATCATGGCCTAAATCCATCCAAGCCGATTAGCAAAATGTGACTGTGTTGGTGATTTTATTGACTTGGACTTATATCAATAGATTGACCTACCTTATATGAAATGTAACAAAATGCAGTGGTTTAAATGAATAAAAATGGATAGGGACAAATCATGCACAGAAGTGCTATTTAAATATGTCAGTATGCCAGTATACCTGGAAAATGTCTATAAATCCACTAAATATAGTGTGCACAATAAAGTGTATTTTTTTATAAATATGCATACGATTTTTGTTAATGCATAATTAAATATATGGAGGAAATACACTGATCAGCCATAACATTAAAACCACCTCCTTGTTTCTACACTAACTGTCCATGTTATCATCTCCACTTACCATATGGAAGCACTTTGTAGTTCTACAATTACAGACTGTAGTCCATCTGACAATGACATTGTGGTGGTGTGTTAGTGTGTGTTGTGCTGGTATGAGTGGATCAGACACAGCAGCGCTGCTGGAGTTTTTAAATACTGTGTCCACTCACTTTCCACTCTATTAGACACTCCTACCTAGTTGGTCCAACTTTTAGATGTAAAGTCAGAGACAATCGCTCATCTATTGCTGCTCTTTGAGTTGGTCATCTTTGAGATCTTCATCAGTGGTCACAGGACGCTGCCTACGGGGCGCTGTTGGCTGGATATTTTTGGTTGATGGACTATTCTCAGTCCAGCAGTAACAGTGAGGTGTTTAAGAACTCCATCAGTGCTGCTGTATCTTATCCACTCATACCAGCACAACACACACTAACACACCACCACCATGTCAGTGTCACTGCAGTGCTGAGAATGATCCACCACCCAAATAATACCTGTCTGTAGTGGTCCTGGGAGAGTCCTGACCATTGAAGAACAGCATGAAAGGGGGCTAACAAAGCATGCAGAGAGCAGATGGACTACAGTCAGTAACTGTAGAACTACTAAGTGCTCCTATATGGTAAGTGAGGCCAATAAAATTAACAGTGAGTGTAGAAACAAGGAGGTGGTTTTAATGTCATGGCTGATAGGTGTATGTACAGTATACAATTATTTATAACATTGTCCTAAAATTTAAATATAAATCATATTCTTAGTTATTAGCTCTACAACTACATTTTTACAGTTAAACTTGTACATAACAGCACAAAAAAGAGACTGACTTGATTTGTGTCCTTGCAGACTTGCTGTTAGGAGACTGTCCTATATAAGCGGTCTTACTGACTTAAAGGACAAACTGCAAATATAATTGTGATTCCTGCTCACGAATCCATTACACAGAGCAAATCATGGCTAATGCAAAACCCATGTCAGCCCTTTTAAAGCCTAGATTGTCATTAACAAGAAGACATGTTTTCCCCTGGGAAGACATCAATGTACATTTTCCCCTCTGCTTTCTAAGACAAACAAATCTGTTGTCTATGTGGGTCAAAGGCACTGCAGGTTTTTCAACAAATAAATCACAATGCTGTTGCAGTCCCAGTAGTCCGAGGGATGTTGTGTAGCTCTGTGCTTGTTAACTCTTCTCATTTTTCACAAAGTATATTGCAGTGCTGGTGTCATACACTGTAGTTAAGTGCATCCCATGTTCTCCTTCTGCTGTACAAGCCCAGCAAGAGCGCTGATGAATCTTCGCTTCTGCACCTGGTCATCATGATACTCTATCCACTGGGACATGCTGGTGTAGAGCTGGATCAATGGTAGATGGTGTCTTATTTCTAACAATTTTCTCTCCTGTTTTTCTTTGCTATGTGTGTCTGGTCAATCACTAAAACAATAGTTACCTTTTTTTTATTGATTTACACAATGTTGCTGGGAAGTGGTCTTTCATTGCGCTTTGAAATTTGACTGTCTACAGTTGCAATTGAAAATGTTCACCCCTTACCATAAAATGCAATATGCTGATGTGTATTTCAGTGAAAGAATACACAATACAATAAAATATACAAAAATACATTTTAAGTTTGAGTTTAAATGAAAAACATGTAGTTCTCTTGACAAATGTTCATGTGCACTATTATTGAACCCCCAGGCTCAAAACTACAACCCCAAATCAGAAAAAGTTGGGACATTTTGAAAAATGCAAATAAAATAAAAACGCAGTGTTTCTTACAGCCTTTATCAGCCTTCATCAGTATATCTTTAGCAGTAACATGGGTTTTTGTCTTTGTCCTGCTAAGATTGCTTAGGCCTCTTGTTGAAAATTTGGACTTTCTCCCATGGCCAGACACATTTCATACTGTGCCAAAAGTGGAACTTCTAGACAGTACTCTCTGGGATTGTTCAAAGTCTCAAATCCTATTATACCATTACCCTTTTCCTCAATTAAATTATCTCCTCTCATAGCTTATGTGACAGCTTTTTTAGTTTTTACCATGGTAACAACACATTGTGAACACATCTCTGGGTAGTGTTTATATAACACATCACGGCTAAAGCAAATTAAAGGTAATTATTGATTTTCCAGGGGTTTAATCATGTTGTAACCACACTTTAGGTCATACATACTAGCAGTATGTTTTAAGATCAGCAGTATTTTGTATAGGGGTTAAGTAATTGTGACATGGTATTATTTTTAAAAATCCTGTACTCTAAAATACCACAACATTTGTTTTCTTTGTTAATTTGATGTATGTATCGTTCAACTGATAAAGACATGCAAAGCAAAATCTAGCTCTGCAGAAACTCTGCATAATTTCTTTGGTGGGTTAAATTTTTCTTGCAACTGCAATACAATTTGTCAATGATTTGAATTGATATATTGTAATACAACATGTGTAACCATTTATTTATTTAACTGCGCTGAAAATATAGACATATAAATGTGGTAATCTCAAGGTCATACTAGTATGGTAAACCAAGCCATCTACATTTCTTTGACAGTTTGTCGATGTTGGGCTACTGACCTTGTTACAGTTCCACAAAGGTCACTTGTGGTCTTTAGTGGAGACACTAGTAACACTAGATGTTTTTTTTTTCTTTTTTACTTTTTTTTCTTTTGCAATATAAACACACATGGAACATGATTAAACAATCCTAAAACCTTAGCTACCCTACAAGCTAACACAATGCTAAAGCTAAACATAAACTGTATGCTAATGCTAAACATGATCTAGATCAAGATTCCTAAACATTATACAATGAAAAGAGATTCCTAAACATTATACAATGAACAGAGCATACCCAGCATGACAATCAAAATAGTCTCCACTGAATGAGCCGCATCCCTGTCCTTAAATACCTTAAGTAGTCAAAGTGTAATGAGGATCAGCTGTGGATCATTAGATCTGGACCAGTAAACATGAGGCTTGACAAAATAAACAAAACCACCTCAACTATGTGCTCCCAGGGGTGTGGCACATACTTATTACATTGAGCTATGGGAGACATAAATAAATATATTTAAATATAAATGTATGTTATTTCAATAAATATAAATGTATGTAAATATGTGTATAATATGTATAAAATGTGTATAATATGTATATGCTGTTCTTTAATGGTCAGGACCCCCACAGGACCACCAATAGATGAGCGATCGTCTCTGACTTTACATCTACAAGGTGGACCAACTAGGTAGATGTGTCTAATAGAGTGGACAGTGAGTGGACACGGTATTTAAAAACTCCAGCAGCGCTACTGTGTCTGATCCACTCATACCAGCACAACACACAAAAACACACCACCACAATGTCATTGTCACTGCAGTGCTGAGATTGATCCACCACCTAAATAATACCTGCTCTGTGGGGGTCCTGTCCATTGAAGAACAGGGTGAAAGCAGGCTTAAAAGGTATGTAGAGAAACAGATGGACTACAGTGTTAAGTTTTAGTGAAAGAGTTGAGTAAATATCACTAAATCTAGAATTTTGATCTGGATTAAATTATTTCAGCTTTTTTAATATATATACAGTGTATCACAAAAGTGAGTACACCCCTCACATTTCTGCAAATATTTTATTATATCTTTTCATGGGACAACACTATAGAACTAAAACTTGGATATAACTTAGAGTAGTCAGTGTACAACTTGTATAGCAGTGTAGATTTACTGTCTTCTGAAAATAACTCAACACACAGCCATTAATGTCTAAATAGCTGGCAACATAAGTGAGTACACCCCACAGTGAACATGTGCAAATTGTGCCCAAAGTGTCAATATTTTGTGTGACCACCATTATTATCCAGCACTGCCTTAACCCTCCTGGGCATGGAATTCACCAGAGCTGCACAGGTTGCTACTGGAATCCTCTTCCACTCCTCCATGATGACATCACGGAGCTGGTGGATGTTAGACACCTTGAACTCCTCCACCTTCCACTTGAGGATGCGCCACAGGTGCTCAATTGGGTTTAGTCCATCACCTTTACCTTCAGCTTCCTCAGCAAGGCAGTTGTCATCTTGGAGGTTGGGTTTGGGGTCGTTATCCTGTTGGAAAACTGCCATGAGGCCCAGTTTTCGAAGGGAGGGGATCATGCTCTGTTTCAGAATGTCACAGTACATGTTTGAATTCATGTTTCCCTCAATGAACTGCAGCTCCCCAGTGCCAGCAACACTCATGCAGCCCAAGACCATGATGCTACCACCACCATGCTTGACTGTAGGCAAGATACAGTTGTCTTGGTACTTCTCACCAGGGCACCGCCACACATGCTGGACACCATCTGAGCCAAACAAGTTTATCTTGGTCTCGTCAGACCACAGGGCATTCCAGTAATCCATGTTCTTGGACTGCTTGTCTTCAGCAAACTGTTTGCGGGCTTTCTTGTGCGTCAGCTTCCTTCTGGGATGACGACCATGCAGACCGAGTTGATGCAGTGTGCGGCGTATGGTCTGAGCACTGACAGGCTGACCTCCCACGTCTTCAACCTCTGCAGCAATGCTGGCAGCACTCATGTGTCTATTTTTTAAAGCCAACCTCTGGATATGACGCCGAACACGTGGACTCAACTTCTTTGGTCGACCCTGGCGAAGCCTGTTCCGAGTGGAACCTGTCCTGGAAAACCGCTGTATGACCTTGGCCACCATGCTGTAGCTCAGTTTCAGGGTGTTAGCAATCTTCTTATAGCCCAGGCCATCTTTGTGGAGAGCAACAATTCTATTTCTCACATCCTCAGAGAGTTCTTTGCCATGAGGTGCCATGTTGAATATCCAGTGGCCAGTATGAGAGAATTGTACCCAAAACACCAAATTTAACAGCCCTGCTCCCCATTTACACCTGGGACCTTGACACATGACACCAGGGAGGGACAACGACACATTTGGGCACAATTTGGACATGTTCACTGTGTGGTGTACTCACTTATGTTGCCAGCTATTTAGACATTAATGGCTGTGTGTTGAGTTATTTTCAGAAGACAGTAAATCTACACTGCTATACAAGCTGTACACTGACTACTCTAAGTTATATCCAAGTTTCATGTCTATAGTGTTGTCCCATGAAAAGATATAATGAAATATTTGCAGAAATGTGAGGGGTGTACTCACTTTTGTGATACACTGTATATATATTTACAAAAATAGTACTTCATCTCTCTAAATGTGACCTACAGTCTTGCTAAATATGCTGCTATATGAAAATAATATTATTACTGAAGTTTATTATTGGGCTGTTAATGAGGCTATATTATTATATTACTATAACTATCACTACTGAGGATCACAGTACCTGCCACTTGACATACCAGGCAAAATTCAGTAATAAGCTTCCTTGGCTGCTTAGGAGGCTGCTTAGTTACTTCTTATAAAAAAATATAAACAAATGTAATATAACACCTTTCTATCACCACCTTGAACTTGCTCCCTACTTGCTTTTTGATAACCAGTACAGCCATACCAGTCAGTACAGTCTGTATTCTACCTTTATAACTAGATCAAGATGAATTTAAATTAAAGTTAGGAGGCATGGTGACAGCCGGCAGTTTGAGTCTAGAGGCACCACTGGTCTAGAAATATTGGTTCTACCCCTGAATTTGTTCACTTTCTGTGAGGGGTTTGCAATGTACTCACCATGTTCGTGTGGGTTTTTTTTGGGGGGTATGCCAGTTCCCCCTCTTCTACATAACTTCCAAAAAAACTGCAAAAAACAAAAAAACAAAAGTGAACTTCAGTTCAGTTTGGTCTCCTCTCTTGTGGTAGCCACTGAGCTCGCCTGAGTGTTAACAACATTACCCAAGTTCCAGCAGTCTCCATCATAGCAGATTTTCAAGACCTTGGCTAAAGAGACCACTGCTTTATGTACTTTGTAATGAGTGCAGTCATTTTACAAGGTAAATGTAATTATATGTATTTACTAAATACACTGATCAGTCATAACATTAAAACCACCTCCTTGTTTCTACACTAACTGTCCATTTTATCAGCTTCACTTACCATAGAAGCACTTTGTAGTTCTACAATTACCAATTCATCCTTTCATCAATTGCTTTCATCCTGTTCTTCAATGGTCAGATTTGAGTTTGACTCTGGAGAATGTCAGGCCAGTGAATGTCAGACACGAAACACAGTAAACCAAAAACATGCATGTTAGTACAATAAGAGAATATTACTTTGATTTACACTTTTTCAAGTACCACAGGCCAAAGTTGAGCTGTCGTTCACAAAAAGGTGGCATTTTGTTGGCGCAGCCAAACATGTACCAACATTGTTCTGACAGCAAAATACTGTACAATGTGCAACAGTGGCGATGTTCACCAATGTTGGGCCAGTGTTCTGTTGCTAACTGGGTAGCTATACGGGTATTCTCTCATGGCTGGCATGTGCTTCCTTGCAAGTCTTTGTTTCCATGGTTACAACATAAACAAGTGTTACCTTCAAATGATTCCCTACAGAAACCATACACTGTTGCGGTAATGACGATAATGCTGGGGACAGTAATATATTGCTCAAAAATATGCATAGGTTGTACAAATATGAAAAAAAAATTACATTTTGTTTCTTTTTAAGTTATTATAAAACTCATATTGTGATTTTTATAATGAATTGATCACTTTTTAGCATTTTATTAGAGCAGAGAAGTTTTAAAGTCTGGGTTGGGGACAAGGCCAAAGTTGCAAAATATTAATGTTTAAATCATCATAAAAAATGAAAATCATAATTACTTTGGTATGTAATTTTTTTTAGTGATGCAATGAATGATCTTTTTAATACCTAAAATATTTGTTTTGTAATAAAGTATTTTTAACACAAATTTATAACTTAAGGACATAAAAGTTCCCCCAATTGAATAATCACCCATATATTAAATTAGTGACTATTATCTAGCTAGCTAGTTTGCTCAGAGCATCTGACGGTACCTGTTACTATGTAACTAAGTATTCATTCAGGATTACCTTCTTTCTGCCATCATTCATCCTCTTCTTTTATAACATTAAAACCACCTCCTTGTTTCTACACTCACTGTCCATTTTATCAGCTCCACTTACCATATAGAAGCACTTTGTAGTTCTACAATTACTGACTGTAGTCCATCTGTTTCATGCTTTGTTAGCATCCTTTCATGCTGTTCTTCACTGGTCAGGAGCAACACAGAGTAGGTATTATTTGGGTGGTGGATGATTCTCAGCACTGCAGTGACACTGACATGGTCATCTTCTAGACCTTCATCAGTGGTCACAGGCCTATGGAGCGCTGTTGGCTGGATATTTTTGGTTGGTGGTCTATTCTCAGTCCAGCAGGGACAGTGAGGTGTCCTGCTGTGTCTTACCCACTCATACCAGCACAACGCACACTAACACACCACCACCATGTCAGTGTCACTGCAGTGCTGAGAATGACCCACCACCCAAATAATACCTGCTCTTTGGTGATCCTGTGGGGGTCCTGACCAGTGAAGAACAGCATGAAAGGGGGCTAACAAAGCATGCAGAGAAACAGATGGACTACAGTCAGTAATTGTAGAACTACAAAGTGCTTCTATATGGTAAGTGGAGCAGATAAAATGGACAGTGAGTGTAGAAACAAGGAGGTGGTTTTAATGTTATAAAAGAAGAGGATGAATGATGGCAGAAAGAAGGTAATCCTGAATGAATACTTAGCTACATAGTAACAGGTACCGTCAGATGCTCTGAGCAAACTAGCTAGCTAGATAAGTCATTAATTTAATATATAGCTACCCAGATAGAAACAAAACACTGGCCCAACATTGGTGAACGTCGCTACTGTTGCACATTGTATTTTGCTGTCAGAACAATGTTGGTACATGTTTGGCTGCACTGTCAAAATGTTAGACAATTGTTTTATAGACTGGAGGTCGCCGTCAAAATGCCACCTTTTTTTTTTAACGGCAGCTTAACTTTGGCCTGTGGTACTTGAAAAAGTGTAAATCAAAGTAATGTTCTCTTATTGTACTAACATTAATAATGCATGTTTTTGGTGTACTGTGTTTCGTGTCTGACATTCACTGGCCTGACATTCTCCAGAGTCAAAACTCAAATCATCACTAATTTTGGCTCCCAAAATTACTCCTAATTTATTCTACTGCATGCTATTCTTCTGAGTGAGAGCAAGTTCCAACACGTTTCTGGGAAGCAAAAATTATATTTAAGTGGCTATTATGAGGTCAGCGCAGGAACAACAAAGGCAGAGGTAAGGAAATGCCAAAAAAAAATTATATGTACTGAGACACACTGTCAAATACTGCATGTTACCAAAAAACTGGATTATATGTCATTTATATTGACTTCATATTAGATTTCATTTAATATTACTTGATGTGTTAAATACAGTTTTTTGGGTGCTACGAAGGGTGGCACTGTCACTTCACTTTAAGAATGTCCCAAGTTCAATTCCCAGGTGGAGCGGTTATTTCTGTCTGGAGTTTGCATGTTCTCCCTGTGTCTGTGTGGGTTTCCTCCTAGTGCTCCAGTTTCCTCTTACAGTCCAAAAACATGCAGTCAGGTTAATTAGAGCTACTGTGTGTGTGTAATTACCCTGTGATTGACTGGCAACCCACGTGTCCTGCCTTTCGCCCAGTTAATTGTGCCAACTGCAACCCTGAATAGGATAATGCAGCAGTAAACGAGACAGTGAATGAATGAATATATGCATTTGCTCTCCTTTTTTCCCAACTTTAGCATAATTACCCTATTGCATTATGCTTCCTCTTTACTGATGTTGATCTCCACCCTGGTTGAGGAGAGCCAAGACTGACACACGCCCCCTCCGACACGTGTGCAGTAGCCAACTGCATCTTTTCACCTGCACGAGGCGTGTTCATATGCGGATCAGCTTTGTGATGTATGTGACGGTGCGTTTTAATTGCTGCGCCACCTGAGCGCCCCTTGTTTTTTGTTTCTAAAATAAAGAAAATTTTAAGGACATGAAGCTATGCAGTGTCTTGGTGAATGTATACACAATAATTAACACATTGGCACCACATAAGGATGGCTCTGTGTAATATGACATCATGTTTTACACACTTTGGTTACTGACAGGACAGGTAACTACTGGTTACACAAGATTCATCAGTTCACAAGTTTAATGTCAAACACAGTCATGGACAATTATGTATATTCAATTCATCTCACTTGCACATCTTTGGACTGTGGGAGAAAACCAGAGCTCCCAGAGGAAACCCACACAGACATGGGGAGAACATGCAAACTCAACACAGAAAGGACTGCTCCACCTGGGAATCGAACCCATGACCTTCTTGCTGTGGGGCGACAGTGCTACCCACTAAGCCACTGTACCACCATGTAAAGTGATATTTGATTTTATCTCCCTGAGGTTCCCCTTAATATGTAACATTAACAAAGCCAAATTTAGTTAAGGAAGCCAAGCTGCCTGTTTAATACTTATGAACAGTCTGTTTAAGTTTTATTTTAATCAGATGAAAGCTCAGCTTCATTGCATGTCAAAGGTTATTTCAAACAAGGATTTATTTTGACCGATCTATTATTTCAGTGTTTCAACCTGTCAACAGTGAATAAAGGTGCAAAATAATCTGTACTGGCAACTTTGCAATTTCCAAAACTGTAGGGGTCTGAAATAATAGCTGTGTGGCTATTCCTGCACTTTATCTTTAGACTGTCAAATCGACTGGCTAATGCCATTGGATGGTTCATACTTATTATGCTCAAATGGTTTTGGAAATGACACCCTGCCTGTTTTTCTTTTTTTTTTTCTTTTTTTCAATTTGCAGCCTTAAGGCAGCAATTTAAAAGATTAAAGGCTAAAACCGAAGCAAAGCTCCATCTATGCTGTCATTTCTGTAACCTTGGTTTAGGAGGACTCCACCTCCCCTGTTTTTCTAAGGGCAGAGGTCACATGTGATTTTAAATAGCACAAATTTATGTAGCAAAATAAAACTTGTTAAAATGGTAAGAACATAGACAAATTTCATTGATTATATCAAGCAAGGGAAGTTATCAGCTGGAAGGTGTGTGTGTGTGTGTTTTATCAGTGTGTATGATAAAACAAACCTTATAAACAAATTCAAATTACTCACATCATTAAATGTCTATAGTTATTATGTATTTGTAAGCTCAGAACACCATGCAGTATTTATGGTCACAATGGCAGTGAAAATGTGGCACTAGTTGAAATCCATTTGATAGTATAATTATCATTGGACAGTATGACTACCTCTAGGGATTAGGCACTACATTAAATTTTTATATCTATATCAGTCATGTGTAATGTATAAACTGTACAGATATATTAACATGCTTATTATCTCTAAGTGTGCAGGACTGCTTAACTAACAGTACATGTCCAAAAAGCTAATAGCACCACTAGTGACTAGTGGTGTACTAGTGTGTACTGTTTTATTTAAGGTAATAATTGTACATCAAATGTTAATAAGTTAAGAATAACAAGCATTTAGTTTTGCTAGCTCACTACCACTAGGATCCAGGGTGTAAATCCTCAGCAATGTCATTGGCAAGTCAGGCGTCTACATACGGACATGATTGGCTTTGTCAGGAGGAGTGGGCAGCCGAGGATTGGCATCATGTCCAGGGTTCGTTACTGCATTATGTCCAGTGATTTTAAGGAAGCCAGGCTAACTGGTACCCTGAAAAATTATATGTAGTAATAATAGTAATAATATGTCAAATGTTAATAAGTTGATAATAATAAGTCAAGATTAGCTAGCCCACTACCACTGGGATCTAGAGTTTGAACCCCAGCAATGTTATTGGCCAGTCAGGCGTCTACATACGAACATGATTGGCTATGTCTGTAAAAGGGGTAGCTGAGGATTGGCGTCCTGTGTGGGGTGTGTATTACGGCCAGTGATTCTGAGGAAGCCGGACTAACCGGTACTCTGATTTGGATAAGTTTTGTTAGCCCACTACCACTGGGATCTAGAGTTTGAATCCCCAGCGATGTTATTGGCCGGTCAGGCATCTACATGCAGACATGATTGGCTATGCCTGGAGGAGTGGGTAGCCGGGGATTGGCGTCCTGTCTGAGGTGTGTTACTGCCTTACGCCCACTGGTACCCTGATAAAGCAGTGGTAAAGCATAAAAATGAAATGGAATAACAATAATAATAATAATAATAATAATAATAACATATCAAATGTTAATAAGTTAATAATAATAAGCGTTAAGTTTTGGTAGTCCACTACCACTGGGATACAGAGTTTAAATTCCCAGTGATCTTATTGGCTGGTAAGGCATCTACATATGGACATGATTGGCTATGTCTGGAGGAGGGGGTTGCCGAGGATTGGCATCATGTGTGGGGTGTGTTACTGGATTATGCCCGGTGATTCAGGGGAAGATGGACCCACTGGTACCCTGATAAGGGTAAAGCAGCAGTAAAATATAAAAATAATAATAAATTTATAAATTTATATTTACAAAATACAATCAAGTTGCGCAGCCAACATTGGAATTGTTTTTTTTTTACTTTTGTACAAACATTAAAATATTTAAAGTTAAAACTGAGGAACTGGTCCCCTGTCTAATGTGCATTCCCACTGGTGTTCCTGGGATAGGCTCCAGTCCAAGATCAGATGAATATTAAAATGAATACTTCTGCAGGTATGTGTCCTAATACAAATTTAATGCAACCATGAACAAAACAGTGTTCGCTGTGATATGTGAATCTGTTCTGACAGTTCCATGCAGCACTTCCTTACCTGGATTAATTGTAATGCATGGCCGAATCACGCCACTTTTGTTACTCATTCCTGATATCAAGAAAGTGAAACCCCAGCATAAGTTAGCATACATAGACCTTGAATTAAATTCAAATATAATCATCTTTGAAGTCTGTTTAAATATTTGGAATAGAATACAAAGCTCCACCTAATACAATGCATACATATATTATTCTATTTGCTTTGTCAGCTCAAGGGTATTTCTCTAGAATAAGCTTCTTTTGAGGTGCTTTTTTTCATACTAATTTGGCGCTAAAGCAGATGCAGAACATCCTTAAGGCTTCTGGTGTCTTAAGTATGTGATATGTGTGACTAGGAAAGCATGGCTGATCCTCTGTTGCTAAAAAATTCAAAGCACATGCATGGTCTTTGGGGGAAAGGGCATGGCAGATAAAAAAAACAGAAGAGATAAGAGGCTGACAGGGAGCAACACATTGCAGGAAGATCTGTGAGAGACTGTCAAAAACAATATTGAACAAATTTTAAGCAGCTAAATACAGAATTTTATGATTAGCATTATTTGTCACGAATATAGGTATAATGTATGTTGTCATTTAATTTAGCAATTCATTTAGAGTTTATCTGTAAATTAAATTATGAAAAAGGTTAACAATTTGAACAGTTAAATTGATTGACAAGTTTACTGTCATTGCTTCATATACTGTATATATATATTGCTTTATTTTTTAATTTTTTTTTTTATTTTTTATATTTTCTTTATGCATTTTCTCCCCTTTTTCTCCCTTTTTAGTGCGTCCAATTGCCCGATTGCATCATGCTCCCTCTCCACCAATGCCGATCCCTACTCTGGTTGAGAAGAACGAAGCTAACCCACGCCCCCTCCGACACGTGGGCTCAGCATTGTGTACAGAGAGACACACCCTGAGAGCACTCGTTTCTCATCTCTGTGCAAGCAGGTGCCATCAATCAGCCAGCATAGGTCGTAATTGCACCAGTCATGCGAGAGAGACCCCATCCGGCTTAGTCCCGCCCATCTGAACAACAGCCCAATCGTTGTTCATGTGGCTGCTCAGCTCAGTCGGCAGGCAGAGCTGAGATTCGATACGATGTATTCTGGTTCCAGCGTGTGTTTTTACCGCTGCGCCACCTGAGCGGTCTGTTTTGCTTTATTTTTAATAGATGACATAATCAGATTAAAATTTGGCTGACTGACGGAGTCTCTATGGGCCAGACCTGATGACTACAAGTTTTTTTGTCTTTCTTTTCAGAGAATAATTGTTTTTAAATATTAGGGCTTTTTACATCCTTGTGATCAGCCATAACATTAAAACCACCTCCGTTTCTCCACTTACCATATAGAAACACTTTAAAGTTCAACAATTACTGACTGTAGTCCATCTGACCAGCACAGAGCAGGTATTATTTAGGTGGTGAAAGGGGAGAAACTTTTGGGAAAGAGGTTGGAAAAATAGAAAATAAAAAATAAAAAATCCCTCGTATTACTTTATCAACTGTAGTGTTTACCCTGACCCTCCTAAAAAGGTAGTTGTCATGTGATAAAATAAATCCATAATTTCTTTAGTGGTTGATTATTTCTAATTGCATCTTGTTGAGTGTAAATATTGTTACATAGGAAAGTCAAGGTCTAATTATATGAATATAAGGCTTTTACTCAGATAAGGTGCCAAGAACTGGAATACACACATACTGTATATAAAAAAAACAGACTAACTAAACCTGCTATATAGCACACAAATAAGAGATTTAAAAAACTAACATTACCCACAAACACCGAATTCCAAATCCTGATTAAAAATCCAGAATCTTTTCTACCTAACTCCTTAAACTTTTACTTCATTACTTTAAACTGCCCTGTGACTTTTTATGTATTAATTTATGTATTTGTTTATGTATTTATTTATTCATTTATTTATATATTTTTAATGAGTTGCAGGCCTAAAATCTAGGCATTGCTGTAAACTGACAAATGAAGTAAAGTTTTTGCATCTTCTATACTGTCCCAAATTTTTCTGATTTGGGTTGTAAAGATAATTTACACTGACAAGGGTCCATGTAGGCATGGCGTTTCTGTGCCAACACCACACCACATCACCTCGTCTTAGGCAGTGCACCTGCTGCAATATACATTTACATTTTTGGCATTTAGCAGACGCTTTTATCCAAAGTGACTTACATCTAAGCAATTGAGGGTTAAGGGCCTTGCTCAAGGGCCCAACAGTTGCAACCTGGCAGTAGTGGGGCTTGAACCGGCAACTTTCTGATTACTGGTCCAGTACTTTAACCGCTAGGCTACAGCCAAAGTCCCTAAAATGACCCAGCAAATGCTGCTTCTTTTGTCTGGACCCCCAAAGTGTCTTGCACTCTGTATGGTACTGGCAGGGCGGAATAGTCAGGTCCAGGGCTCGTTGTCATCTCTGGTCCTCCAAATATGGGGTAAAACGGTCCCTGACTAGCTGATAGTTCCAGTGAGGGTCAGCTGGGTTGTATGGATAAATTAGTTAGATCATTGCCTTTAGTCATTGTCTTTATTTAGTTTTGTATGCTGTCCAAAATAAAAAAGGGAAAAAAATGCACATTAAAATAAAGGAATCTGTGATTTGTTGAGTCTCATAGAAGTACAAAGAAATGAATTCAATGATAAACTTCATAGTACTTACACAGTAAATAAACACATTTAAAATGTGATGTCTGCAACACACTCTGAAAAGCTGGGAAAAAGGTGTTTTTCCCCTGTGTGTGTGTGTGTGTGTGTGTGTGTGTGTGTGTGTGTGTGTGCACGTGAGGTGAAGGTACAATAAAGGTAAAAGTAAAGTGCACTTGGAGGTCCTTAAACTTAATGTCCTACTTCCTTTCACCACAGGGTTAGCTATGGCATACTCTAATATATTGCTAAAATATTAATATTTAAATAATGAAAGAAATAGCCCTGTTCTATTCAAATACTCAAACTGTTTCTGTCAAACGTGGCAGAACTTTGTACAATATAGCCTCTGACAGGACTGAAATTTGTATTCCCTGCTGGCTGACAGAAAGCTATTGTTACTACCACTTCTACACGGTTAATGTACATCATGCTTGTCTAGCGGACGTGTCTTGTCTTTTCCAGTGTCAAAAAATGAGTTTGGCCATTGTTTAAGCTACATTTACCTGACATTAACTTTTGAGGTTGCTGTAGTTACATTAAACACATACATGAGGTGAGCTTTTCACCTTAAATGCATTAATATTTGAACAAAGTAACACTGTATGAGTTATGGCATGTATTATATAACTAAAAACTAAATCTGTTGGTTCTTTATTATGCGGGTCAAGGGCAAATAAGAAATAGCTACTTAAGTTAGATCAGTCGATGTCTCCAATGAGTTTTGTATGTTTTCCAAAAAGAAAAATATAAAATTATAAAAACAGGCTGATCTAAATTACCTCAGGACACAAGTAAGTAAATTTGTTTGTCACACACTGCAATAGGTTTGATTTCTTTCTTTGCTCAGTGTGGCACTGGGAACCACTGGGACATGTATTCACTAACCATCCATCCATCCATCTAATGTTAATGTGTTTCATAGCTTTTGAATACCTCAGATATTTCTAACCACAATCATCTGTGTTTTACCTTACAGACAAATGTAAGGTGCCACAACCTTCAGATATAAAATACAAACCCTATTTCTAGAATAGTTAGGACATTTTGTAAAATGCAATAAAAAGTGATTTGTTAACTCTGTAGAATATTTATTTAACTGTCAAGATTAAGGCATGTGTACCCCAATTGTTGCAGTTGGGCAAGTGGAATTTTCTTTCCATTTTTGCTTGATACAAGATTTCAGCTGCTCAGCAGTCCATGGCCACTGTTGTCTGGTTCTCCTCTTCATGATACACCATGCATTTTTCATAGAACACAGATCTGGACTGCAGGCAGGCCAGTCAAGCACACACATTCTGTCTATGAAGCCAAGCTGTTGTAGCCCATACATAATTAGACATGTCATTGTTTTGTTGAAATAACCATAAAAAAGATGTTGCCGTGATAGCAGTATAGCTCTTTAAAATCGAAATATACACCTTTACATCAATAGTACCTTTACACATATGCAAGTCACTGTTGCCGTGGGCATGGATGCACTCCTATACCATGGCAGATGTTGGCTTTTGCAACTTTTGCTGATAACAGTTGGGTTGGTCCTTTTCATCTTTGTCATGGAGAATTTGCGTTACTGCATGGAAATGATGTCTGTCTTTCTCTTTCTGTGACTGAATTGGTAGACTGTGTTTAGTGACAACAGTTTTCTGAAGTACTCCAAGCCCAAGTGCCCCTGGGACAGAACACAATTGCACAGCGCCTTTGAAGCAAGAAGGTTTAGGGATCCTGCAGCTCTACCCACTAACCCACTACTGTATTTTTTGGAGTGTATTAAAGGCATCAAATTTTAAATGTGTTTATATTTACATAAAAAAAGAAAAGGCAGTGAAGTTCATTAGTGAAATCATTGGATAGCTTTTTTTTGTAGCATGAAGCAGTGTTTCCTTACCATGGAAGGAGAACATCCCTTCTGGCTCATTGTAGCTCTCCCCTATTAGACAACTGCAGGTGATTATCCGCTGTGGTGCCCTTTGTTTTAAGGCTGCTTGTTAGGAGGACAGTACGACTCTTTTTGCTTTTCCCTCTTGGTCCAGAGCTCTAAAGCCAAGTTCGGCTGTTCGATGGTTGCTTTACTTCTTTGTGTAAACCTTCCTCTTGTAACAGTTGGACCTTGTTGGCACTTTGGGCTGAGTTTATTTTGAGTTTGCATGTACTCCTCAGAGAGTTGTATAAAGACCTTTTTAAAGGGTACTCTAGCCGAGAGGTATTTAAGCCTTCTACTGTTTTTTCTTAATTGAATGTTTTGCTTTGTGGTTTGTCTTTTTAGTTTGGCTTTGTTTGTTTTGCTGTTATGTCTTGTTTTCTTTTTTACGTATAGGTGTTTTATCAGTGTTCTAAGCCTAAGTTTCGATTTTTTGCAGGGGATTTATTTTAGACCTCATTTTTTGCATGGGTTGTGTGTAATTTGCTTTCTTTTTTATGTTGTTTTTTGTGACGTGTGACTGTGTGCATGTAAGATTTTTCTTTTGAGGTATCAGTATTCATATTTTCCCCTGTAGGCAACCACATTGCCCTGTATAATGTTAGAAGGGAAGTCATAGAGAAACTTGACCTCATATTGATCTGTAGTAATATTAAAGTTTTACTGTACTGGTTTTTGAATAAACTAATGACTAGAGTCAAGGCTTTTACTGTTATTTATGTTTAAAGTGTCATTTTGATTGAAAGGCATATCTCCTTATTTAACATTTAAATGATTTGGATTATACAAGGTTTTGGGGATTGGTTTCTGGCTGCGTCTGGCTTCTGGACTCAGACAATATAGACAAAGGCGCAGAGCTTGGAGGTTCTAGGTCATAGAAACTTGTGGTGATCAGGGATGTTGGGTTGCTGTCGTTCTGCCTCTGTTGTCCGATCACTCAGGTTTGATGATGGTGGGGGAGGTTATGCTGTAATAAGTAGGGGTGCCGGAGTCTAAAGATAAGTCTCTGCAAAACTGACATCTTACTTAATTCACATTTTACATTTTTAACTATACTTTCTGTTGTTTTACCCCGAGGTGGTCCTGATGGAAACCTGTTTACCCTCCCAAGGTTAAAGAATGAAGTCGAGACTGCCGTGCCAACAATGCTGCTCCTGCCAGATATGACGGAAACCTGGCGTCTTTGCACCAAGGATGTCAAGAACTCACTACAGACTTTATCACAGACTGGACTGAATAATAACTCCAATTATTTTTAGCTAGTTATAACTTTTAGTTCATTTTAGTTCATTGAAGGATAGGTCCCTGCTGAGTCTGGTTCCTCTCAAGGTTTTTTCCTGTAATTTTAAGGGAGTTTTTTCTTGCCATTGTCGCCCTCGGCTTGCTCAACAGGGGTTTTGGTCTGTTGGTCCTGGATTCTGTAAAGTTGATTTGAGACAATGTCTATTGTAAAAAGCACTATATAAATAAAGTTGACTTGACTATCTACTAACACAAATTTATTTTAGATTTGTAAAGCTCATAATTGGTTTAAAGACATGCTTATTTAATTATTTCTATCTGTTGATGCTGCTCATGTTAATGCATGTTTATGACTACATGACATTACATGTTTTCCTCAAAATAAGGGAATTTTGGTCTTGTTTGGTCTCTATTGGTTTTATAGCAATTTGATATGTGGGATTGCACAGTCTAGACTCATTTAGGCTCTTTTCATTCCTTTGTTTTTTTATATTGTGTCCACTACTTCTGTTGTAATTTGTCTTTCAGGTTTCAACAATGATTGTTAAATTCATAATAACAAACTGGAATTTAAGCTTTTACTTTCTGCAATTCTGCAGACCAAATTTCATGATAAGGATACCAGGACAATGGTAAAAAACAAGTGAAGGCAGAGTTTGATAGAGCAATCAGCAATATTGTTATGGTAATCAGAATATGACACTCCATCAGAGGTGCCGCTCCTAGTGACCAGCATTCTAGTGTCCAGAATTTTTATATTCTTTGAAATACATGGTTCCAACTGCTATTTAATAGAATGGCTTTGTCAGTTGTCATATATACTGTACATCTACAGGTTACAGTACAACCTTTTTTTTTCCTTGCATATTTCAGTTTGTTTGGAAGCTGGGGTCAGAGCGCAGGGTCAGCCATTGTATGGAGCCCCTGGAGCAGAGAGAGTTGAGGGTCTTGCTCAAGGGCCCAACAGTGGCTGCATGGAAGAGCTAAGATTCAAACCCAATGGACTAGGTACTAGAACTAAAAATGTCTTTTTTCAAATAGTATAGCGTGCTGGTCAAAATGTGTTTTAAATAGTATAGGGCTTAAAGTGTGTTTATTTGAAAACATCAATTCATGATCTGTATGTCCAGTAACAGATTTCTTACCCATCACCAGTGACTAAGACATGAAGAACCCCTCAAACTAGTGGAACTCTGGTGGCTACTATAAATGATGCAAACTAATCTGATTAAAGTCAGGTTCTGGAAATAATCTGATGATTCAAATTGTCATGTGGGCAGGATCATTTAAAATGTATAATTCAGTTAAGGCCGTATTCAGATTATAAGTAATCTGATATAGCTACCTGGATTTTGTTCCGGTAATCAGTTTAAATCATGTATACAGGTAATTATTTTGATAATTTCTACTTCTGTGCATTTGCAACTGAAGAAATTCACCAGAAACTGAAAGAAAATAGGGGCAAAAAAGCAAACAAAGATTAAAAAGATCATTGTACTTATAATTATAATATTAATTATAATATTAATAAACAGAAGGAAAGTAGCACCGAATATATATATATATATATTAGGGCTGTCACACGATTAAAAATTTTAATCAAGATTAATCGCGATTAAAGAACAAAATTAATCTAGATTAATCTCGATTAAAATTTTTAATCGTGTGACAGCCCTAAATATATATGTATTCATCTCAATTAATCGCAAACTAATAATTAAGCAAAATTTGAACAGTTATGCACATTGTTTTTGCAAGAACGTGTTTACCAATAAAACATTCATAAAATATGATAGAATTATTAAATCTAAATTCATTGTAGAAAGCACATTATCTGACAAAAGTGAGGATATTTTCCTGTTCATGACCCTGACACTGAAAACAGGTGCACCAATCATAATGTTTTGATCTAATATAAGGTATCAATAAAGCATCAAAACACAGATATGATTATTTCATAGATCTATTAAGAAAACCCTTTAATACTGTGTTTGTGCAGAAAGAATACTGGGAAATACTGTTCTAAATTACCAACTATAAATACCTGAAACAGTCAAGTTAACAGACATTATCTATAAGTAATTGACTAGCTATATAAAAAAAGTGTTAATTAAAACAGTCCATATAAACGCTTAGTCCATATAAATATCAGATACGAATGTGTTTTTAGAAAACTACAAACATCACAAATATAAATCATGTTTATAACCATGTGATAGAATAACCTGAATAAAATGTAGAGATGAAACATCACACAGAGTTTCACTTTTTACCGGAGGGGGAGGAGGCGGAGCTACGCGGTTTTGATGGACAGCTCTAGCAGCCAATGGAAATACTCGTTACAGAAATACTCATTTCATTCGTCTTTTCATCAACACGTAAAAAAAAGTGAAAACCGCTAAAAGTAGTTTATCATTGGACAGTTCATGTGCTTTACGTCCTAATTCATCTGAAATACAGATAATTACCACAGACACACATGTATATGCCAAATAAAAATAGTTTTAATCTTTAAAAATTTTAATCTTGATTAATTTTTTTAATCGCGATTAAAATTTTAACGCGCTAATTAACGCGATTAACGCCCTAATATATACAGTATATATATATATATATATGTATATATATATATATATACAGTATATACAGTGTATCACAAAAGTGAGTACACCCCTCACATTTCTGCAAATATTTCATTATATCTTTTCATAGGACAACACTATAGACATGAAACTTGGATATAACTTAGAGTAGTCAGTGTACAGCTTGTATAGCAGTGTAGATTTACTGTCTTCTGAAAATAACTCAACACACAGCCATTAATGTCTAAATAGCTGGCAACATAAGTGAGTACACCCCACAGTGAACATGTCCAAATTGTGCCCAAAGTGTCAATATTTTGTGTGACCACCATTATTATCCAGCACTGCCTTAACCCTCCTGGGCATGGAATTCACCAGAGCTGCACAGGTTGCTACTGGAATCCTCTTCCACTCCTCCATGATGACATCACGGAGCTGGTGGATGTTAGACACCTTGAACTCCTCCACCTTCCACTTGAGGATGCGCCACAGGTGCTCAATTGGGTTTAGTCCATCACCTTTACCTTCAGCTTCCTCAGCAAGGCAGTTGTCATCTTGGAGGTTGTGTTTGGGGTCGTTATCCTGTTGGAAAACTGCCATGAGGCCCAGTTTTCGAAGGGAGGGGATCATGCTCTGTTTCAGAATGTCACAGTACATGTTGGAATTCATGTTTCCCTCAATGAACTGCAGCTCCCCAGTGCCAGCAACACTCATGCAGCCCAAGACCATGATGCTACCACCACCATGCTTGACTGTAGGCAAGATACAGTTGTCTTGGTACTTCTCACCAGGGCGCCGCCACACATGCTGGACACCATCTTAGCCAAACAAGTTTATCTTGGTCTCGTCAGACCACAGGGCATTCCAGTAATCCATGTTCTTGGACTGCTTGTCTTCAGCAAACTGTTTGCGGGCTTTCTTGTGCGTCAGCTTCCTTCTGGGATGACGACCATGCAGACCGAGTTGATGCAGTGTGCGGCGTATGGTCTGAGCACTGACAGGCTGACCTCCCATGTCTTCAACCTCTGCAGCAATGCTGGCAGCACTCATGTGTCTATTTTTTAAAGCCACCCTCTGGATATGACGCCGAACACGTGGACTCAACTTCTTTGGTCGACCCTGGCGAAGCCTGTTCCGAGTGGAACCTGTCCTGGAAAACCGCTGTATGACCTTGGCCACCATGCTGTAGCTCAGTTTCAGGGTGTTAGCAATCTTCTTATAGCCCAGGCCATCTTTGTGGAGAGCAACAATTCTATTTCTCACATCCTCAGAGAGTTCTTTGCCATGAGGTGCCATGTTGAATATCCAGTGGCCAGTATGAGAGAATTGTACCCAAAACACCAAATTTAACAGCCCTGCTCCCCATTTACACCTGGGACCTTGACACATGACACCAGGGAGGGACAACGACACATTTGGGCACAATTTGGACATGTTCACTGTGGGGTGTACTCACTTATGTTGCCAGCTATTTAGACATTAATGGCTGTGTGTTGAGTTATTTTCAGAAGACAGTAAATCTACACTGCTATACAAGCTGTACACTGACTACTCTAAGTTATATCCAAGTTTCATGTCTATAGTGTTGTCCCATGAAAAGATATAATGAAATATTTGCAGAAATGTGAGGGGTGTACTCACTTTTGTGATACACTGTATATGTTATCAGCTCCACTTACCATATAGAAGCACTTTGTAGTTCTACAATTACTGACTGTAGTCCATCTGTTTCTCTACAAACTTTTTTAGCCTGCTTTCACCCTGTTCTTCAAGGTATTATTTGGGTGGTGGATCATTCTCAGCACTGCAGTGACACTGACATGGTGGTGGTGTGTTAGTGTGTGTTGTGCTGGTATGAGCGCTGATGGAGTTTTTAAACACCTCACTGTCACTGCTGGACTGAGAATAGTCCACAAACCAAAAATATATCTAGCTAACAGCGCCCCGTGGGCAGCGTCTTGTGACCACTGATAAAGATCTCAAAGATGACCAACTCAAACAGCAGCAATAGATGAGCGATCGTCTCTGACTTTACATCTACCAACTGATGTTGGACATGGTGTTTAAAAACTCCAGCAGTGCTGCTGTGTCTTATCCACTCATACCAGCACAACACACACTAACACACCACCACCATGTCACTGCAGTGCTGAGAATGATCCACCACCTAAATAGTATACCTGGTCTGTGGTGGTCCTGGGAGAGTCCTGACCATGAGGAAAAGTACAGTCAGTAATTGTAGAACTACAAAGTGCTCATATATGGTAAGTGGAACGAATAAAATGGAGGTGGTTTTAAACAAGGAGGTGGTTTTAATGTTATGGCTGATCAGTTCATATAGGTGTATATATCGGTATATATATATATATATATATATATATATATATATATATTTTATATATACAGTATATATACAGTATACACATACTGTCTGCATCATGATGGCCCAAATTAGGGTGACATCTTATGCAAAAGCTAAACAAATAACTTAATTCAAAGTTGCATATGCAATGCTATGAACACATCAGGTAGTTTTTGACTGTTATTATTATTATTAATTTTTATAGTTACTAGGTGGCTGCTTTGTTTACATCATTAGTTTATATGCTAAACAGGTTATTAAGTTGCTCACGTAAATTCAGATGTTTTCCATAAAAGGATTTTTAACAATTGAGAAACCTAATAATCATACTACAGTGGTACCTTGACACTCAATGTCAATTGGTTCTGGGACAGGCGTTGAGTTTAAAAGGCGTTAAGTTTCATGGGTTTTTTTTTTTATAAGGATGTATGGAAACTTGTTAATGCGTTCCATGGTCCTGTGGACTTGCATATATTTTAGGCTAATGTAAACTAATTGGGTTGTTTTTGACACTTATACACTGAAAATAACACAAGTATAATATAAAAACACTGAAATAAAAAGCTGATTATTACAATTTCTCAGGACCCCAAGCTGTAACACAAGTTTATAAGTGAAACAGGAAAGAGAAATATCCAGCTAAACACAGATACATGTGGACCTTTCAGAGTGAATCTGACGGTTATTCTACACAAATGCAAATTCGTCTCATATGCTCACCTCTCAGGCTGAGCACTGAACAATTTTTTTCTTTTTAAACAAACTGAACACATTGATTTCAAGGGAAACGTTGAGTTTCAAAGATTTTGAGTTAAGGGGACGTTGAGTTACAAGGTACCACTGTACTGTTAAACTTCTTGCAATTATCTGACTTGTTTGCATGTAAAATGTTTAGGAAAACAACAATGAATAGAAACTAGATGGGATTTAATAAGACAGAGATGGATTGCTAGGGTTAACAAATGATACTTGTGTGGTACAGTTAAGTTATTGATCAGTAGTTTTGCAGTTGTCTGGTCCATCCAGAATTAAGTACAAATCCATCATAGTATGTTTTCATTATAAAATCTAAGGAAGCGTAGCATACATGTGCAGAATAGTGTGAATAGTACATTTTAGTTTGACAAAAAGCTACCTGTCTTAAACTTCTTCACTGTACAAAACACTATTAGTGTATAATAGTGGAACCGCACCTGGCACAGTGGTAGCCTAGTGGGTAGGGCTTTGGGCTATAAACTGAAGGGTTGAGAGCTTGAATCCCAGCTCTGCCATGCAGCCACTATTGGGCCCTTGAGCAAGGCCCTTAACCCTGTCTGCTCCAGGGGTGCCGTACAATGGCTGACCCTGCGCTCTGACCCCAGCTTCCAAACAAGCTGGAAAACACGAAGAAAGAATTTCATTGTACTGTACATCTGTATATGTATATATGTTGAATAATTACATACGTATGCATAATTATAGACCAAAATAGGCCCTTAACCTTTAATTGCTTAGACAATACACTGTCACAGTACTAAATGCTGAAAATGCAAATGTAAATGAAATCTTGTCAACCAACTGAAAAAAAAATCTATATTTGTACTTTTGGACAGAAACAAAGCAGAAAGTAAATTTTCAATCCATGTATGACAGATGACCATGGTCACCTCTTCTGAGTTCAGCTGAAAATTAAACAGTCTCTCTTATAAAGACCACAGGAGTGATTTCTTCATACCTTTGACTATTAATGTGAGCAATGTGCCAAGACATCTTATTCCGAGTTGTCTGACCAAGGATCAAGAGAATAGGAGAGGGTGAAGTGCACTGTCTCAGGCGAAGTAATGGAAAGCCATTTATATAACACATTTATATTTTAAGAGATAGATTTCAGCAGAACCTCATGGCACAGGTCGGCTTGAGAGCTATTGCTATTATGCCGCTTTTCCAAAGATGACTTATTCATCTTTGGCAAGTTGCAAAAAGCTCTTTTATTGTGAATAGGTGCATTTCCATGTTCAGATGCAAGGTGACACACAAAGTAATAAAGTAATGACTTTTTCAGAGCAGGGATTTTAGTAAGCTGTTGCTGTCAGTGTAGAGGCTCTCTTAGTGAAGATTGTGCTTCTAACTATAAAATAAACTTCCCGTGGGCTCCGGAGAAGAGATGAATGTAAAATTAGTGGCTCCAATGTGGGATCTCAGGGAAAATTGTCTAGAATAGAAAGTTTATTTTGGTCTTTAATCATAAGTTTTTGGCTAATTAGAGTCACACTTTTTGTTAATTAACATAATAAATATACGTTTTACAGATAAAAAGTTCTTCCTCTGAATTATTTAGTCTCTCTGGGGGTGGGGTTATCTCTGCTTAAAAGAGCAAATATTTCAGATGCTCTGCACATAGATTCATTGTACATACAGACATTTTATATATATAGAAAATAATACAGGAGATGAATATTAATGTGCCATTTTACACTATACCCAGGTAACTCATTGAAAATATTTATTAATGAATGGATTTAATTGATTGTATTGCTTTTTATTTGCTTCTTTTGTTTAGATAATGCTCATAGTTTGGTATGTTTATGGTGTGCAACTTTTAAACTACAGATCAATGTTAAAATAAGTAAGATTAAGTAAATTGAGCACTGTCACCTCACAACAAGAAGGTCCTGGGGTTCGATTCCCACGTGGGCCGGTCCGGGTCCTTTCTGTGTGGAGTTTGCATGTTCTCCCCGTGTCCGCATGGGTTTCCTCCAGGTGTGCCGGTTTTCTCCCACAATCCAAAGACATGCAAAGGTGCTGGAGCCTGTGTGTTCTGATACCTTTCTATCAGAACCAGCATTAACTTCTTCAGCACTTTGAGCTACAGTAGCTCATCTGTTGAATCGGTCCACACGGGCCAGCCTTTTGCTTGCATTAATGAGCCTTGGCCACCCATGACCCTGTCGCCAGTTTACGTTTTTTTTTTATAGATACTGACCACTGCAGACCGGGAACACCCCACAAGAGCTGCAGTTTTGGAGATGCTCTGATCCAGTTGTCTAGCCATCACAATTTGGCCTTTGTCAAACTCGCTCAAATTCCTTATGCTTGCCCATTTTTCCTGCTTCTGACACATCAACTTTGAGGATAAAATGTTCACTTGCTGTTGAATATGTCCCACAAACTAACAGGTGCAGTGATGAAGAGATAATATAATATATAATAATTAGGGCTAACGCGATTAACGCGTTAAAATTTTAATCGCGATTAAAAAAATTAATCAAGATTAAAATTTTTAATCTAACTATTTTTATTTGGCATATACATGTGTGTCTCTGTGGTAATTATCTGTATTTCAGATTAATTAGGATGTAAAGCACATGAACTGTCCGATGATAAACTACTTTTAGCGGTTTTCACTTTTTTTACGTGTTGATGAAAAGATGAATGAAATCACGCAAGCTTTGTAACGAGTATTTCCATTGGCTGCTAGACCTGTCCATCAAAACCGCGTAGCTCCGCCTGCTCCCCCTCCGGTAAAAAGTGAAACTCTGCGTGATGTTTCATCTCTACAGTTCATTCAGGTTATTCTATCACATGGTTATAAACATGATTTATATTTGTGATGTTTGTAGTTTTCTAAAAACACATTCGTATCTGATATTTATATGGACTAAGCGTTTATATGGACTGTTTTAATTAACACTTTTTTTATATAGCTACAGTCAATTACTTATAGATAATGTCTGTTAACTTGACTGTTTCAGGTATTTATAGATGTTTAAATGGTAATTTAGAACAGTATTTCCCAGTATTCTTTCTGCACAAACACAGTATTAAAGGGTTTTCTTAATAGATCTCTGAAATAATCATATCTGTGTTTTGATGCTTTATTGATGCCTTATATTAGATCAAAACATTATGATTGGTGCACCTGTTTTCAGTGTCAGGGTCATGAACAGGAAAAGATCCTCACTTTTGTCAGATAATGTGCTTTCTACAATGAATTTAGATTTAATAATTCTATCATATTTTATGAATGTTTTATTGGTAAACACGTTCTTGCAAAAACAATGTGCATAACTGTTCAAATTTTGCTTAATTATTAGTTTGCGATTAATTGAGATGAATACATATATATTTAGGGCTGTCACACGATAAAAAATTTTAATCGAGAATAATCTAGATTAATTTTGTTCTTTAATCGCGATGAATCTCGATTAAAATTTTTAATCGTGTGACAGCCCTAATAATAATATAATATAACATAATCAGTGTTATTCACTTCACCTGTCAGTGGTCATAATGTTATGCCTCGTTGGTGTATAGGGCAATTCAGTGTCTCCAATTAACCTGACCATGTTTTTGGACTGTTGGAGGAAACCGGAGGTCTTGGTGGAAACTCACGCAGACACAGGGAGAACATGCAAACTCCACTCAGAAAGGACCTGTACCGCCCTGCCTGGGGATCAAACCCAGGACCTTCTTGCTGTGAGGCAACAGTGCTACCCACCGAGCCACCCATATAATATATCATTAAAATATTATTTAAATATGTTTATCTTCTCATTAAACCTAGATGGCCAGCCACTGCTGCTGAAAAGAATAGCCATAATGTTACTGTCATTGCCGTATTGTACGTTAGAGGTACTTTTACCTGGCTTATGCTAGATTTACTCCAAACATTCTGCTTTGAATTAAGACTAAAATATTTACCTTTACTCCTTTCTCCGACCCGACTTTAAGCCAAATTTGCTAATTCTTCCTCTTTGCAACTTCCCTGCATTTACGGCTCTTCTTGTGTGGCATATTTAATCAGGTTTCCTAATTATCATTGATTTTATCCACAGCCACTAACTTATGCAACTTAATCAAGTCAAATTTATTTGTATAGCGCATTTTAAAATGGGTATCAAAGCAGCTTTACAGATTGCAGGATCAAAAACCCCCTTTTGGTCAGGTGTTATCAGTAGCCATTCTGTTTGGTTGCTTAAATTTATAAAACTTTGCATTGTGTGTTTATTTATTTATGATGATGATCATTTGTAGATATCCTATTGCTCTTTAAGGAATAATATGGTTTAATATGGTGTTGGACCACAGCGGTGTGTCATGTTGCAGCATTCCTGCCACAACTACAAGCTAAGTGTCCACTCAAGGGCATAACAGCAGGCTTCAAAAGAAAGGCCAAAACCCAGAACTCTCTAGTGCAAAGTCTTCTGCCAAATAAAAGTACTGATTTACACAGGCCACATGATTTAACCCCCTAAGCTAAAGATTTGTTACCCTGCTAAATACAAAAATAAAATAAAAATCTAAAATTCATGAACAAGTGGTTACTTTTGAGGATACATAACCATATGTAGCCATAAGTTGACCATAATTTTATGAGTATGTGTGGGAGGGATGTAAGGGGTTTTGATATGTGTCTCCTAACATGTTTTTCCACATTACAGAGTAATATCTCTAAGGTAATATGGCCTGATGTATTTACCAATGCTTTCAGTGCAAGAAAATGATCCACCCCCTGAGAATTTATCACCTTGCAAATTACATGACTCTCCAGGCCATATTTACTGAATCAATTCTCCCGACAACATCCACAGCTTTTAGAGATTGTGTTGCTTCGACCGAAATGCATTCTGACACTGTCTGCTACACTAATATCAGTTTGCTTGGCCAGCCATCAGAGCATTTTTTTTTTCCTCTTCTTGCTTATTAATAATCCATTGCAGGGGGATAATCCTTTTTGGTCAGAAACAAGGTTAATTTCTAAATAAAACATGCTACAGGACTCATGGTGTATTTTTATTAGTTATTAGGTACAAAAGATCTTTTAAAATTATTAATATAAAAGTGTTTTTTTGATTCACTGTACAGCAGAAGGTTCAATCTAGGTTAATACTTAATTTTGATTAGTAAATTTTAATGCCTCTAGAATAATGAAGCACTGGGTAAGAAGTGCTGTGTGTGTGTGATTGAGGGGGAAGGTAACCTGACTAACAGCAATGTTAAAGGCTCCACTTACCATATAGAAGCACTTTGAAGTTCTACAATTACTGACTGTAGTCCATCTATTTCTCTGCATACCTTTTTAGCCTGCTTTCACCCTGTTCTTCAATGGTCAGGACCCCCCAAGACCACCACAGAGCAGGTATTATTTGGGTGGTGGATCATTCTCAGCGCTGCAGTGACACTGACATGGTGGTGGTGTGTTAGTGTGTGTTGTGCTGGTATGAGTGGATCAGACACAGCAGCGCTGCTGGAGCTTTTAAACACCTCACTGTCACTGCTGGACTGAGAATAGTCCACAATAGTCTAGAAGATGACCAACTCAAACAGCAGCAATAGATGAGCGATCGTCTCTGACTTTACATCTACAAGGTGAACCAACTAGGTAGGAGTGTTTAATAGAGTGGACAGTGAGTGGACATGGTATTTAAAAACTCCAGCAGCGCTGCTGTGTCTGATCCACTCATACCAGCACAACACACCATCACCATGTTATTGTCACTGCAGTGCTGAGAATCATCCACCACCTAAATAATACCTGCTCTGTGGTGGTCCTGCTGGAGTTTTTAAATACCGCGTCCACTCACTGTCCACTCTATTAGATACTCCTATATAGTTGGTCCACTTTGTAGATGTAAAGTCAGAGACGATCGCTCATCTATTGCTGCTGTTTGAGTTGGTCATCTTCTAGACCTTCATCAGTTGTCACAGGACGCTGCCCACGGGGCGCTGTTGGCTGAATATTTTTGGTTGGTGGACTATTTTTAGTCCAGCAGTGACACTGAGGTGTTTAAAAACTCCATCAGCATTTCTGTGTCTTATCCACTCATACCAGCACAACACACACTAACACACCACCACCATGTCAGTGTCATTGCAGTGCTGAGAATCATCCACCACCTAAATAATACCTACTCTGTAGTGGTCCTGTGGGGGTCCTAATCATTGAAGAAAAGGGTGAAAATAGGGTTAAAAAAAGTATATAGAGAAACAGATGGACTACAGTCAGTAATTTTTGAACTACAAAGTGCTTCTATGTGGTAAGTGGAGCTGATAAAATGGACAGTAAGTGTAGAAACAAGGAGGTGTATAGCAATTAAAACACACACACAGAGACACGTTACGCATGTAGAGTTCCTTTGTGCTGTATCTTCCTTTGTGCTGTATCCAGTGTCACTTAACGTCAGCCCCACCTTTTGTGCTGTGCACCAACCCACAGGAGGCCATTGCCTTATGATTTACAGGTAATAAAACCAGTCAAAGATGACAGTCAGAGACAGGCTGGAACCACAGAAAGGGGTGTCAAATGAGAATAGTCAATACGTCCCCTCATGGTAATATGAATTATTCCCCCTCTGTGCAATAAAGGAGCTGCCTACTGTGATTTAATGGCTGCAGTAAGATTCCTGAACTTTTGCTGTGTGGCATTGAGAAGATACAGAAACTTTTAATGTTAGGGTTGTACTTGCTGGATGGATATTGTGTGTGTACTGTCCTGTTTGTTTGCCACGTTGTGCCCCTTAAAATTAATACATCTGTACATATATGGGAGAAACCCATAGACTGTCAACCTCAGTACTTCAGTACCAGCTGTGCCATCATGCCTCCCAAGTGTCGTGTTTAAAATGCTAATTATATTTTGACAAGCAATTAATGGCTATGTAACTGTTCTGCAAAATTGATTTCAAAATGAATTCCATTTTTATCAGAAGTGTTATCTGACTTGTCAGTCACCAGAAGCTCCGTTTTAATTTCATTTTAATGCAATATCATGTAATCCATGTTTTAATCTAAAATGAATCTAAGGACCTAGTGGGCACAGAATCACCAACACTAGATTGTAAAAAAAAAAAAAAAAAAACATGCAGACAGTAGGGTCAGGAAAACCTGAAGTGGTGGACAGCTGTTCCAGCCCATTTGCCATGACAGTAGTTAATTAAGTTGCTGTATTCCTCCAGTAAGCTTGCACCAGTCTAGCAATTCTTGCCTGCTCTCACTTGACAACAGGGTATTTTGTGCAATAGAACTGGTGACCAGTACTTTTCTCTCCTTCTCATCCTGTTCTGTGTGAACTCCAAAGACTGTAGTGCATTGAATCAGCACACCAACTGGTGTGGCACTTACAACTACAGTGGTACCTTGTAACTCGGCGTCCCCTAAACTCAAAATCTTTAAAACTCAACGCCCTTTGTCGAGAAATTTGTACCCTTAAACTCAACGTTTCCCTTAAACTTGATGTGTGCGCAAATTCACTCTGAAATCATCCACATGTATCTGTGTTTAGCTGGTTTTTCCTTCTGTTTCCCTTCTGTTTCCCTTTTAAACTTGTTTTATAGCTCGGGGTGCTGAGAAATTGTGAGAATCAGCTTTTTTGAGAGAGTCTAACATAGAAACACTAAACCTCTCTTGTGTAGGGCAGTTATAACCTAGCGGTTAAGGTACTGGACTAGTAATCAAAAAGTCGCTGGTTCAAGCCCCACCACTGCCAGGTTGTCACTGTTGGGCCCTTGAGCAAGGCCCTTAACCCTCAATTGCTAAGAATGTACTTAATTATTACTGCTCATAAGTTCTCTCTAATAATGAAATTCCTTGCTCATTGTTTGTCAGATTAAGTTTTGAGCACAGCCACACTTCAAAGGAAATAAAATTTTTGCCACTTTTATGTGAATGTGCCTTTACTAAACGGAATACGGTATTCCAAGATTAAGCATCTCCATTATTAAGAAGCATAAGGAAACAATCAAGAAATAAAGATAAAGTGCAGGTTTTATTTTATTTTTTGTTGTTAATTTTTAACTGTTTTTCAATTGTATTTCAGTGTTTTATTCGTGTTATTTTCAGTATACTGTATAAGTGTCAAAAACAACCCAATTATTTTACATTAGCCTAAAATATATGCAGTTTCAAGGGACCATGGTACACATTAACGGGTTTCCCATACATCCTTATGGAAAAAAATACATTGAAACTCAATGTCTTTTAAACTCGACGCCACTCCCAGAACCAATTGATGTCAAGTTTTAAGGTACCACTGTATGTAAAAATCAGTCACAGATTCATATTCCCATTCTGATCTTAGATGTCAACATTAATCAAAACTTTTAATTAGTGTCTATAATGGTACATGTTGTGCTACCTTACAGGCTGATTGGATAATTAGGTGTTTATACAGTATGTTCACAATAAAGTGGGTTAGTATACTGGACAGCAAAGATGGTTAATTAGGGTTCCACAGCAACCTGGTGGGACAATTTTTATCATTGGTCACTGTCTGAGGGAATTTTGGCACCTTTTTCCTGTCATGTAAAAATTATGTGGACATTGTCTCAAAGCAGCTTTATAGAGTGTAGGACCATTCCTAATGAGCACGCACAGTGACAAGAAAAAAAAAAAAAACAGACTTAAGGGGGACTTATCCTCCTTAAGGGGCCTAGAGGATATCTGGATAAATTAGGATTAAACTAATAAAGGTGAGTTCTGGACATTCCCATCACATCAACTATTCCAGCAGGAATGGCTTGTTGTAGTCTTAAATCTAAGAGATTTAGCCTCAGGTATGTGAAAAGGATTAAGTCAGAACCACATCTGGGTAAAAATGCCAGCACCCCTAATCATTACAGAATAACAAAGTGAGAACTAGGAGGTACCACAGCCATGAGGGATCTCTTCTTCATGTCCATACAAGACTACATGGTAATTTCATTATCCCACATTTATAGCTTCCCATCATTCTTTTTAAGAAGTTATTGTTATATTTAAGTTATTGTTATATTTGCCAGGGTCTGGGTGTTTTATACATGTTTGTTTTATACTGCTCTTCAGTGCCTCGTGAATATTGTTTGGATGTAACACACTTCAAGTTTGCATGGCTTAATATATTAAATGTATTATACTGCGCATCCATCTGGCACTAAAAAACTGTGAAAAGATCTATAAACAGAAGTGCAGTGTTAGTTTTGTTGGAACATTCAAACCTCTGGAGCCTCAAGTGAACCCAAACCACCCATGTTTCTCTTCTATAGCTCTACTTGTTTATCTGCCAAAACACAGCTACGATTTTTTCCATCCAGTTTTGAACAGTAACTCTTTCTACATTGTCTACATCTTTCAAACAGAGAAAGGCTAATCAAATTGGTGTAAAGGTGGTTTCTGAGAGATTGTTAGAGTGTATCTGTATGTATGACAATCATTTTTGTGAAATCATAGCTTAAGTAAAAAATATATATAAATACTGAAAGAGACTGTGTAACAATATACACCGATTAGACATAATATTATGACCACCTCCCTAATATTGTGTTGGTCCCCCTTTTGCTGCCAAAACAGCCCTGACCCGTCGAGGCATGGACTCCTCTAGACCCCTGAAGGTGTGCTGTGGTATATGGCACCAAGGTGTGAGCAGCAGATCCTTTAACTCCTGTAAGTTGTGAGGTGGGGCCTCCATGGATCGGATTTGTTTGTCCAGGACATCCCACAGATGCTCGATTGGATTGAGATCTCAAACACCTCAAACTCATTGTTCTGCTCCTCAAACCATTCCTGAACCATTTTTGCTTTGATGCAGGGCGCATTATCCTGCTGAAAGAGGCCACAACCATCAGGGATTACCGTTTCCATGAAAGGGTGTACATGGTCTGCAACAATGCTTAGGTAGGTGGTGCAGGACCCAAGGTTTCCCAGCAGAACATTGCCCAAAGCATCACACTGCCTTCGCTGGCTTGCCCTCCTCCCATAGTGCATCCTGGTGCCATGTGTTCCCCAGGTAAGTGACGCACACACACCCAGCCATCCATGTGATGTAAAAGAAAACGTGATTCATCAGACCAGGCCACCTTTTTCCATTGCTCCGTGGTCCAGTTCCAATGCTCACGTGCCCATTGTTGGCACTTTCGGCAGTGGTCAAGGGTTAGCATGGGCACCCTGACTGGTCTGCGGCTATGCAGCCCCATATGCAACAAACTGCAATGCACTGTGTATTCTGACACCTTTCTATCAGAACCAGCATTAACTTCTTCAGCAATTTGAGCTACAGTAGCTCGTCTGTTGGATCGGATCACAAGGACCAGCCTTCACTCCCCACGTGCATCAATGAGCCTTGGTTGCCAATGGAGATGCTCTGACCCAGTCGTCTAGCCATCACAATTTGGCCCTCGTCAAACTCGCTCAAATCCTTACACTTGCCCATTTTTTCTGCTTCTAACACATCAACCTTGAGGATAAAATGTTCACTTGCTGCCTAGTATATCCCACCCACTAACAGTTGCTGTGATGAAGATATAATCAGTGTTATTCACTTCACCTGTCAGTGGTCATAATGTTATGCCTCGTCGGTGTATTATCATACTGCTTGCATTGACCATCAGTCCCAATCACTAGCTTATCAATGTTGAGTAGTAGACCTGAGTCTTGGCATTGCTACCAGCCTGGTCAGGTGGTTAACAGATACAACTGGCCATGTAAAAGCCAAAAAACCTTTTTTACTGCCTACTGTATGGACTACGCACTAGTCTAAGCGACTGAAATATACAAAGTGGACCTGGGTCCTCCAGACATGTAAGAATCCTCAGGTCCTCTGTAAGAATCTTTTGCTGTTTAAAAAGTGGCTGGTGGTTTCACAGTGATATAAGAGGCAGTTGCTAGCCTTTAGTCTTTCATGGCCAGCAGGTGCATTGTGCAAATGGAAACTATCTAAATTAATACACTGCAAGAAAGGAGGAGGATTTGGTATCTAAAAGAGTATGGACACAAGATTATTTTACCACCACAATATTTCTACAAAATTATTTCATCGTACTGAATATTTCATAGCTGACATTGTGGGTTGAAGGTCTTTTTTGCTTTCTACTATAAAAATAAAAGATGAAGGAAATAAAAATGAAAGAAATAAAGTAAAGGTGACTTATTAGACTTGTTTCTCTATTATGTATGGAACCAGGCTTGAGTTTTTAACATAAAGCTTTGCATTAATGTTTGAGTTTTGATATATAACATTTTTGAATGACAGCTGGTTTTAATTCCAGCTTTGAAAAGCTCCCAATTTAGCGTTTATTTTAAATAGATTATGTAGGAGCTTATTGAGTTTTGTGTTCATTGTTGTGTTAAATACTTTTGTGGTATTTAGCAACTGTTTTGTTCTGTCTAAACTGTTTCTTTTCACTTGTTATTCTTGCTTATCTTTGCTTTTGCCATTTGTTCATGTTCAACATAACCTGCCATGTAATTTGTGAGTCTCTGAAACATTCATTTTAAAGGTTTTTGTGACTAATGCATCTGTATGATTCGCTTAACAAGATTTCTAAGCAAGATACATGAATTAGAATTCTAACCAAGATATTCCCAACCCAAGATTCTCCCAACCCAAGATTCTACAAACAACCCCCACTGAACAAGCCACAGTCTTAAATACCTTGAGTCCACCCCAGCGCCCCCATAGCACCGGCCCTGCATGTTTTACTTTAGTTTCGCCCTAAGCCAGATTCGAACCTAGGGTGGAAAAATATGCGAGATGCGCTCTGCCCACTGCACTACTCAAACAGCGATGTATTAAAAAATCTGGGGGGTTCCCCCAGCCCCACCCTAGCGCCGGCCCTGGGTTCAGCTGTGAATCAACTTAAAACTATTTAAAAAAAAAAAACACCTCAACCATGTGCTCCCGGAGACAGGGGCGTGGCACATAATCATGAGACATGACCTCCAGGAGCACAGAAGGGCTGGATTTGTGACAATGTGCATAAAAATTTTTCTCTACATTCGTTATGACATGCATTTAATGCCTGGCCTGGGATTTTAATAATTTATGCAATTTTTTCTTCGTGACTGTGTAATTAAAATTCAAACTTATTTTTAAACAAATTCTAAAGTAAAGTTTGTTGTGGGTTTCTCTGTGAAACTGTAGGAAATTCTTTATTGTCATAAATTTTTGTGGTATGCCGGCTAGGCTGAGCGGCCACATGAACAACGATTGGCCTGTTGTTCAGATATGGGCGGGACTAAGCCAGATGGGGTCTCTCTCTTATGACTGGTGCAATTACGACCTCTGCTGGCTGATTGATGGCGCCTGCACAGAGATAAGAAAAGTGAGCTCTTAGGGTTTGTCTCTCCGTACACAACGCTGAGCTGCACTGCACTCATCAAAGTGTATGTGATAAGATGCATACGGCATGATGCCCACGTGTTGGAGGGGGCGTGGGTTAGCTTCATTCTCCTCAATCAGAGCAGGGATCGGCATTGGTGGAGAGGAAGCATGACGCAATCGGGCAATTGGACGCGCTAAAAAGGGAGAAAAAGAGGAGAAAATGCATAAAGAAAAGAAAATAAAAAAAACTTTGTGGTATGACTCAGTTATACTAAAATTCATTGTTAGTAATTAGGTTTGTAACATATTTGTGCCCACATTATTGCTTTTTCTTTGCCTAACTTTATTGTCTAACTGATTCTAGCTCAGAGGCTTCCTTGCGTGGCAGCCTCTAAGCCCTTGGCAATGCATTATTTCTTTTTCCTTTCCTTTATGAGTACATTTCCTTTTACCAAAAGGTGACAGCTTGGGTTTTCTTTGTATACTCAGTTGTTTCATGTATTTTTTAATTGATGCAGTAAACGTATATACAGTCATGAATTAAATTTGTAATGTCCACTTAGGAGGCAGTGCCTCAAAGTTACATGACATAAAACTTACTACACCACCAAAAATAAGTTGTTTGTATATTTTTTTACCCAGGATATTAAAAAAAGTAAAATTAAGAAAGACTATACACCGACCAGGCATAGCATTATGACCACTGACAGGTGAAGTGAATAACACTGATTATCTCTTCATCACGGCGCCTGTTAGTGGGTGGGATATATTAGGCAGCAAGTGAACATTTTGTCATCAAAGTTGATGTGTTAGAAGCAGGAAAAACTTGCACGTGGAGAGCGAAGGCCGGCCCATGTGATCCTATCCAACAGACGAGCTACTGCTGCTCAAATTGCTGAAGAAGTTAATGCTGGTTTTGATAGAAAGGTGTCAGAATACACAGTGCGTCACAGTTTGTTGCGTATGGGGCTGCATAGCCGCAGACCAGTCAGGGTGCCCATGCTGACCCCTGTCCACCTCCGAAAGCACCAATAATGTGCACGTGAGCATCGGAACTGGAACACGGAGCAATGAAAAAAGGTAGCCTGGTGTAATGAATCACGTTTTCTTTTACATCACGTGGATGGCCGGGTGTGTGTGCGTCGCTTACCTGGGGAACACATGGCACCAGGATGCACTATGGGAAGAGGGCAAGATGGTGGAAGCAGTGTGATGCTTTGGGCAATGTTCTGCTGGGAAACGTCGGGTCCTGCCATCCATGTGGATGTTACTTTGACACGTACCACCTACCTAAGCATTGTTGCAGACCATGTACACCCTTTCATGGAAACGTATTCCCTGATGGCTGTGGCCTCTTTAAGCAGAATAATGCGCCCTGCCACAAAGCAAAAATGTTTCAGGAATGGTTTGAGGAGCACAACAACGAGTTTGAGGTGTTGACTTGACCTCCAAATTCCCCAGATCTCAATCCAATTGAGCATCTGTGGGATGTGCTGGACAAACAAGTCTGATCCATGGAGACCCAGCCTCACAACTTACAGAAGATAAAGGATCTGCTGCTAACATATTGGTGCCAGATACCACAGCACACCTTCAGGGGTCTGGTGAAGACCATGCCTCAATGGGTCAGGGCTGTTTTAGCAGCAAAATGGGGACGAACACAACATTAGGAAGGTGGTCATAATGTTATGCCTAATCTGTGTATAGTTAAAGTCGAGTTGTTTTTGGTATTATGTATTCAGAATAAGAAAAACATGCTATTTCCTGCATTCATTTGACCAAAATCAGGGGGAAAGAAGTGTTGAAGAGCATCTCTGAACAACTGTTCTCGTTTGATGCACCACTTCTGCATTCTTGCCAGTCAATTAAACACTGTTAATCTCTTAGTGCACTCCGAGCATGAAACAAAATGCATGGCTACGTCTTCGGTAAGCTATTTTCTTTTTAATTGAGCATAACATGTCGGTACATTCAAAGGATGGGTTTGCATAATTATGTTAATATGCTGCTTATTTGTGTGACCTTTGTTTATATGGCTGCCAGCAGTAGGAGGCAAGAGTGGCTAATGAGTGTCGGCTCATGTTTAAAGAGACTGCAAACTAAGTTATATTGTATCAGATGGCGGTGTCACTGTTGAGGCTGACCAGTTCATCAGTCTAACAGATTCGATCATGTTGTACCCCATTAGTCATATTGTGTTTCATTAGAGAGTTGGAGCAAGGCATTTAGTGCAGGACTGTGTGACGGAATATTGTAAACAGCTGCTCCATAAAAGAATTCTCTGTTTAAAATTGCAGCTATAAGGGCGCTCAGCGGTAAAACACGCTAGCACACCAGAGCTGACATTTCAAACTCATCGGTTCAAAACTCAGGCTGGGCGCCTACATGAACAACAATTGGCTGTTGTTCATACAGGGTGGGAGCTGGACAGGGAACTCTTCATAACTGATGCAATTACAACCTCTGCTGGCTGATTAATGGTGACTGCACAGACGAGGGATAATTCGTTGATCAAGGTGTGGCTCTCCGTACACAGAGCTGATCCGCAAATGAACTCGCCTCGTGCAGGTGAAAGATGCAGCCGGCTACGGCACATGTGTCGGAGGGGGTGTTTGTCAGTCTCGCTCTCCTTAATCAGGGCGGGGATCGGCATTAGTAGAGAGGAAGCGTAATGCAATTATGTAATTAGATGCGCTAAAAAATGCCACTATGCAATTTACAAAAATCCCTTGTGTGGACACCTGTGACCTCATCATGCATTGAAAGTTGAATCATACCTGTCTGAAACATCCAGGTCTGTTTTCAATCTCCAAATGCCAACTTTACCTTTTTATCTTTTCAAATTGACAGTTTACAGAGGTGAAGGGCTAAAAAAATAATGTATTTTTAATTGAGTTGAAAACCTATTGCATTTTTTATGTATTTTTTAAGAGTAAGAGTTGATAGGATCATGTTTGTGCTTTAACCGAAAGAGCCACGGGCGTCAGGATGGACTGGTGCTTTATAGTTGTCATAATCTATCTCTGCTTTCTCATTGCTTAAGGTATTTCAGCAGGAGAGCCTGGGCAAGGACATAACCCCAACTGGGGGGGATTTGAGCACACGTTGTTTCTGATAAACCACTGTGATCAATCTTGTGGATGCATAGAGAATCAGAGGAGTGCGTGCCTTTGAAATCCAGCCCTCTCTCTGACATACCAGGCAATAATTACGCGGTCAGTAATGCCAAAGGCAATCTACAACATCAAGGCACTAGGAGAAACAGTCTGTCAGTTCTTAATGCTAATTAAACCTAGACAAGATGCTAATTGTAATGGGAGCAGTACGCTAAAAAAAGCTTCAGCTTAAATTGCCTTGGTTTAAATGTATACATTTTATAATAAATATATAGTTACAGCAACACATTTATTTGTCAAACAGTATACACTGATCAGCCATAACATTAAAACCACCTCCTTGTTTCTACACTCACTGTCCATTTTATCAGCTCCACTTACCATATAGAAGCACTTTGTAGTTCTACAATTACTGACTGTAGTCCATCTGTTTCTCTGCATGTTTTGTTAGTCCCCTTTCATGCTGTTCTTCAATGATCAGGCCTCTCCCAGGACAACTACAGAACAGGTATTATTTGGGTGGTGGGTCATTCTCAGCACTGCAGTGACACTGACATGGTGGTGGTGTGTTAGTGCGAGTTGTGCTGGTATGAGTGGAACAGACACAGCAGCGCTGCTGGAGTTTTTAAACACCTCACTGTCACTGCTAGACTGAGAATAGTCCACCAACCAAATATATCCAGCCAACAGCGCCCCGTGGGCAGCGTCCTGTGACCATTGATGAAGGTCTAGTAGATGACCAACTCAAACAGCAGCAATAGATGAGCGATCGTCTCTGACTTTACAACTACATGGTGGACCAACTAGGTAGGAGTGTCTAATAGAGTGGACAGTGAGTGGACACAGTATTTAAAAGGAGCTTCCTCATACTTCACAGTCTCTGTCAGATTTGATGGTAAAGATCTATGAACTGCCATCTTTGGCTGGGTCACTCAAGGACATTCAGAGATTGACTAAAGTCACCCGCCAGGTCATTGTTGTTTAAAAGTGACCTGTTGTCATGGTATTTTAGGGAAGTCTATCCCTCAGTTCAAATTGCAAAAGGTGGAGTACAATTCAGTAGACACATCTAGAGTGTAATTAAAACAAGCAAAAATACTGTGAAGTAACCCCCAGCAGCCTATGATTTAGTCACCTTGGGCAGATGTGAAGCAAAAATACTGTGAAGTAACCCCCAGCAGCCTATGATTTAATCACCTTGAGCAGATGTGAAGCGAAAATACTGTGAAGTAACCCCCAGCAGCCTATGATTTAGTCATCTTGGGCAGATGTGAAGCGAAAATACTGTGAAGTAACCCCCAGCAGCCTATGATTTAGTTACCTTGGGCAGATGTAAAGCAAAAATACTGTGAAGTAACCCCCAGCAGCCTATGATTTAGTCACCTTGGGCAGATGTGAAGCAAAAATACTGTGAAGTAACCCACAGCAGCCTATGATTTAGTCATTTTGGGCAGATGGGAAGCAAAAATATTGTGAAGTAAAAATACCAATAATAATACCTAAATAGAATTATGAGTAATTTATCTCTTTTTTACTTTATTTTAGAAAGCAGTTTGCCACCCATGACCTGGGTGGTGCAGAACCCGGATGGTGAACAGTCATGTGCACGTTTAGTTTGTTAATTAGCAGGACTGCAAAAATAAATGACATTTCCTGTGTGTGGAAAAACCTCACTTTTACACTAGACAAAAGTGGAATCAGCAAGGCATGAAATTAATTAGATGAAGTAGAATACATAATATTAAAAATAACTAAAGAGCAGTTGGAAGGTCACTGTACACAAGTGTTCAGACCTTTAAAAAATGCATTGCTGATTCAACTATTTGAAAAATAAGTAAAAAATATGTGGACACCCTTTCTTAATTATAATTCACAAATTTTAGCCACATTTATTGCTTTATTATTAAACAATGTACTATATTGTAGCATGGGATGCTATAAATCAGACAAATCCAATAAGCTATCATGTTTTTAATTCCTTTTGAGAAACACGAATTACAATTAGAAAGCAGCAGAAAACAGCCCAAACGTATGCACAAGTTAAGATAAACCCCACTATATACAGTCCTTTGCACATGGAAGGCAGCAACTATCCAATCAGAGTCTGGTGGGTGTGACCCTAGTACCCACCCTTATTTAAAATAATTGTATATAATAAATTATACACCGATCAACCACCTCCTTGTTTCTACACTTACTGTTCATTTTATCAGCTCCACTTACCATGTAGAAGCACTTTGAAGTTCTACAATTACTGACTGTAGTCCATCTGTTTCTCTGCATGCTTTTTTTAGCCAGTATCACCCTGTTCTTCAATGGTCAGGACTCTCCCAGGACCACTACATAGTAGGTATTATTTGGGTGGTGGCTCATTCTCAGCACTGCAGTGACACTGACATGGAGGTGGTGTGTTAGTGTGTGTTGTGCTGGTATGAGTGGATAAGACACAGCAATGCTGATGGAGTTTTTAAACACCTCACTGTCACTGTTGGACTGAGAATAGTCCACCAACCAAAAATATCCAGCCAACAGCGCCCCCGTGGGCAGCGTCCTGTGACCACTGATGAAGGTCTACAAGATGACCAACTCAAACAGCAGCAATAGATGAGCGATCATCTCTGACTTTACATCTACAAGGTGGACCAACTAGGTATGAGTGTCTAATAGAGTGGACAGTGAGTGGACACGGTGTTTAAAAACTCCACCACCAGATCCACTCATACCAGTACAACACACACTAACACACCACCACCATGTCAGTGTCACTGCAGTGCTGAGAATGATCCACCACCTAAATAATACCTATGCTATCTGGTGGTCCTGTGGGGGTCCTGACCATTGAAGAACTTTTAGCAGGCTAAAAAAGCATGCAGAGAAACAGATGGACTACAGTCAATAATTGTAGAACTACAAAGTGCTTCTATATGGTAAGTAATGTTATGGCTGATCGGTGTATACTTTCACCTTGCAACAGTTTGGAGAGGGTATTTTTGTTCTAGCATAACTGTGACTATGCATACAAAAGAAGATCCTGACATTGTCAATTGTAGTGAGGTCAGAACCCAGACCTAAACCCAACTGGCCACTATCAGGTTGAATTGTTACCAGGTTTTCTCATCCAACATCAGTGCATGACCTCACAAATACGATAGGAAGGCAACTCCCTAACAATGCCTATTGTTTTGGTATATTATGTAGAATATTTAACAAGTTTATGGTTGAGTGTTCATAAACTGTTTAAAATACATTCACCGAACACTTTATAAGAACCACCTACCTGGTACCTATGTTCATGTTCATTTATTTTTACAGATAAACTTTGTGGGTATACAATTACTGTAGCCTGTGTTCCTCTGTACCCTATTTATCAATCGAAAGGGTCCACACAGTGTCTTGTGATCAGAAAGTGTCCCCTGATAAAAAAAAACACACTAGATGAGCACATATAGGGTCTTTTTAAAAACCTAGTAAGCTGCCTTGCTGCCTACTGTCTCTGAAGATTCGAATAAGACATCAAACTCATAAGGCAGGTTATTCAGAAACACTATACTTAGACAGTGATTATGGTGATTGTTACCACAGTTTTTGCTTTCTAAGCTAACACAGCCTCAGGCAGTTCAAACCAATGGGCTTAGGGGGCGCAACATGCTTGCTGGGGAATGCTGGGATTGCATTGGAAGCATTGGATGCTCCCTCGTCATTCAGTCAGATTATCGCTTTGAAATAAGGCACGTTAGTATGCAGCATTTTAAGGTATCTAAGAATTCAGACAGTCTTTTGTAGGATGACGTAAAAAGCTGTCTATGTAGAGAGCTCACTAGGTTTTCAGACAGACCCATTGTGTCTGTTCATCCACAACCAGCACCAACCAGGTGTAAAGAGTCAAATCCCAACAATACTGCTGCACTTATACATACAGTACATAGAACAGCACACACTGCAAGTACTGTGAATGTTCCATGACTCAAACATAAGTGGGGGTCCATTTAGTTAATGCACTCCATACAGGAGTGGGACAAAGTGTACAGAAGTGTACAAATTAGCTACAACCAGTGATTGTGTACCCACAAATACAAAATAATTAAGGAATGTACATAGCAGATAGGTGTTCCTAATAAAGTGCTAAGTAAGTGTATATAATACATAATCTTATTAAATTATCCCATACAAATCAATCAAAGCCTTTCATATTTATTATTGTTAACATCCTAACATCCTATGTTCTTTGATATTTCTGTATTACCACCGCCCCACCCCATCCCAAAGCCTTGTGGTATACCTTAACTGCAGTTATGGTGCAACCCATATATCAGATTAGTACCTGCCTACAACACTTTTAATAGATACAATCATCATTACATGGAAATTTCATTCAGTTCAGCTAAGTAATATTACATTCAGCTGGTATACACTAAAACATTATTAAGCAGCACAAGTCTGTAAAATACTACTTGTTTATAATTCTATTTTTACCTTATATAAATATGAATTACTCCAAATAGAGAAAGCTCTTGACAGTCACTTTTAGATGTTACAGATTAGAAATGCTGCTATGCGGATCTTGTCCCCTAAAAATATGGACAAGGTGCCTGCTAGCCTCTTAGTATCCACCCGCTTATTCCCTGCAATAAAATATCAATAAAATATTTTCCAGTTCAGTGGACTAATTTCAGGCCCTTAAAGGGCTTTTGGTTTTGTTTCATTAACTTTTACTGCGGACAACCTCAAGGAGGCTCTGGCATGCACCTGCTGTAGTGTTTGAGTAATTCTCAGTATATATGCGCTATCATATCCGAAAGAAGCATGGTCATTTTTTTCTGTCCAGCTTGCCTTATTTGAATTTAATGACTTCTTTTGTTCTTTTGTGACTGCCCTCCAAAATCTGATGTCCTTTTTATGTAAAGTACTTAAGATTCTAGGTAATATTTTATACAACATGTAATTAAAACCTTTTAGTTCATACAACATTTACATTTTCGGCATTTAGCAGAAGCCTTTATCCAAAGCGACTTACAGTACAGGGACAGCATATAGGCAGAGCAATTGATGGTTAAGGGCCTTGCTCAAGGGCCCAACAGCAGCAACCTGACAGTGGCGGGGCTTGAACCAGCAACCGTCTGATTACTAGTCCAGTACCTTAACCTCTAGGCTACAACTGTCTCATGTACTCCTTAACTGGTAACCTTATTTGAGCAGGGCACAGGTTAGGGCACTTTTGTAAAGAATCTCCTTGTTTGTGCCTCCACAGTTTGTGACCTTTGTGATTTCCAGTGCCTTACAATAATAATAATAATAATAATAATAATAATAATAATAATAATAATAACTATTATTATTATTATTATTGTTATTGTTATTACTGTTGTAATTATTATTATTATTACTATTATTATTGTTTTTTTTATTATTATTATTATTGTTATTATTATTATTTTTATTATTATTATATGTTACATTGTGTGACAGTTTATAGTATAATTAATCAGTTGTCTTTTTTTGTAGAATATGGATAGATGTCATGATACCCCAGGGTGCCATGGCATTCACTTTGGGAAACACTGTTTTATTTTACCTTCACTGTTTTTATTTATTTATTTATTTATTTATTATTATTATTATTATTACTATTATTTTCTCTGTGTAAATTGTGATATTAGCACTTGTGTTCTGTGTTGCACCCTGGTCCTGAAGGTTGTTTCATTTCAGTATGTCAGTATAGGTGAAGAGAGCAGCTTTAAATTTAACAGCTTGATTAGCTAAATAAATGAATGAATGAGTGAATAAAAATAATTTCAATAAATATCTGTATTAAATTTAATAGCAACCAGAAAGTACATATGTACAGGTCTACATATGCTTGTAAGGAAGTGGCACACCCCAGTATATAGCCAAGAGTAAATGGACATTGATTGATTCCATTCATTGCTTTGAGTTATTATAGACACACCCGTTTTCTAAAAGTGTTTAAAATCAATTATATGCTTCCAACTTTGTGACAGCAGTTTGAGACAGACCATATTATTGTCCAAGCTGAATTGTGCCCTTGTACACAAAGCCATATACAGTACATAGTGACATGATTTGCTAAATTTTGGTATGATGGAACTCGTGACCTGCTGAAGAAGTGATTATAAAAGGCTTAAATTGAAATTTTGATTGCAAACCAGGCTTTTTTAGCTACCATTTGTGCCTCATCTTAGAAATGCTTTTTCAGATAATTAACCCCTCCCAGTGGAGTGAAGGCTGTAATAACTGCAAAAAGAGAAAAATAATAAATGAAACTTCACTAATGCCTGTAGTTGGAGCTGGATGTCAAACAAGCTTCTCAAGTGTCCACATACCTTTAGCTTTATAATGTATTTTTTTATCTTCTATTTGTAACCATATTGCTTAAGACCAGATTTTGGGTTAGGGAGAAAAATACACAGATCGGTAAATTGATTAAAAATGACATTAGAACTACTTCAAACCTGAATAGTTTAGCAGTGTCACATGTGTACCAATTAAATCATGTTAACAAACAGTGGCCTGGCATGGCCTGGGTCATTTCAGGGTGATACTTGATAGAGCCACGCCAGCAACTTTAATTATAGCCCTCCCAATAGACTCAGGCTGACAGGGTTGGCACCTCTCCAATTCAACTCCATTGATTTTCCATAACAGTATGAAGAACACTGTTCACTGGTGGGAATTAATGAATTGCATCTTCAGACTCACTCTGGCATCCCTAATGAAGCTGTATAAATTTCCTCAAGAAGGCCAGCTGTGTTTGAATTGGCTTTGGATGTGCTGCAACCTCTTGGATAAAATCACGGACTAAAATTACACTGATAAGATAATCTACTTAGTTTAAATCATGCTTTTGTTTGTATATAAGCCAGTGATTATTATTGTTGTTGTTATTATTATTATTGTTATTATTATTATGGTTATTATTATTATTTTATTTAATTTTTATTCCCGTTTCAAACACTTTGAAGTGGACACTTACAAATACACAAAAGCTTTTATTTATTTATTTTTTATATATATATTTTTTTTTAATGCATTTTCTCCCCTTTTCCTCCCTTTTAGTGCGTCCAATTGCCCGATTGCGTCATGCTTCCTCTCCACCAATGCCGATCCCTGCTCTGATTGAGGAGAACGAAGCTAACCCACGCCCCCTCCGACACGTGGGCTGCATGCCGTGTGCATCTTATCACCTACACTTTGACGAGTGCAGTGCAGCTCAGCACTGTGTATGGAGAGACACACCCTGAGAGCACTCTTTTGTCATCTCTGTGCAGGTGCCATCAATCAGCCAGCAGAGGTCGTAATTGCACCAGTCATGAGAAAGAGACCCCATCCGGCTTAGTCCCGCCCATATCTGAACAACAGGCAAATCATTGTTCATGTGGCTGCTCAGCCTGGCCGGCAGGCAGAGCTGATATGCCATACGATGTATTCAAAATTCCAGCTCTGGTTCCATCGTGTGTTTTTACCGCTGTGCCACCTGAGCAGCCCTAAATTTGTCAAATTTGCTTTTATTTAGTAGACTCAACAAACATGTTTGTAATATATTAGAACATCCACCAACTGTGGCGGCACGGTAGCTCAGTGGGTATCACAGTTGCTTCACAGCAAGAAAGGTCCTGGGTTTGATTCCCAGGTCGGGCAGTCATGGTCCCTTGTGTGTGGAGTCTGCCCATGACTATTCTCCCCATGTCTGTGTGGGCTCCCTTCTGGAGTTACGGTTTTCTCCCACAGTCCAAAGACATGCAAGTGAGGTGAATTGGAGGTGTGTAAAACATGACTTCAAAATCCTAATAAATAAATAATTGTCCCAAACTGCATAAAATTGTATTATACCACCAATAATGTACCAGGTCTTACACACATACATACACACATAGTGTGCAGTCCGGGATGCAGCGGGTCAGCAAACTGGCTAGGTAATGGCTAATAGACATCTTGCAGATTATCAGAGACCTTGTCAATTTGTGGCCACAACCTCTATAACTTTAAAAATTCTATACTATTTAAGCAGTTTGTTTTATCTTTTTAATAAATTGATTTGATAATTTAAGATTACATAAAAAAATAAGAATTTAACTTAATTTATGCATAATAATCTAATAATTTAGGCAATTTAGAGATTAAGAGAAGTAATCTTAAAACATGAATCAATCTCTTTTCCCCTAATTATTACCAGTCTCTCCATCTCTGCAGCTGAAAAGCATGATGCTACCATTACCATGTTTCACCATGGGTGTGGTATTAGTTGGGTATTTGGTTTTCCTTGTTTTTGCCACACAGTCATTGCTCTTTTGTCCAAATAGTTTAATTTCCCTCTCATCAGACAACAGAGTCTTTTTACTTTTCTTTCTTAAGTTGCCAGAGTCCTTTACAATGCCCTTAGGCAAACTCAGTCCATCCTGCCCCTTTCCATAAAAGCCTGATTTATAGAGTCCTGTAGAGCTATGTGTTAGTCCAAAAGGTTCTCCCACCTCTTACCTCTCAGAACAAGGCCCATCTTGCCAAGATGCTCAATTTGGCTGGACAGCCAACTCTAGAGGAGTTCAAGGTTGTGCCAATCACACAAACACACACACACACTTTTTTCTGACTGCATGTCTTTGGACTTGTAGGAGGAAATCTGAGCATCCGGAGGAAACCCATGCAGACACAGAGAGAATATACAAACTCCACAAAGAAAAGACCCTGGCCACCTTGCTGTGAGGCCACAGCACTGAGGCACCACACCGCCTTAATAAAATTAATCATACGTTAATATAACATATAACAAAAACAGCAGCAGCCCTCTACACGCCCAACAAAGACAAACCACAAGAAATATGATCGACCTGCCTCGTGGAATAAATAATATAGCTTTACACTTCTGTTAGGGTGGTAGCTGTGTGATTTTTAAAGGAGAACATTATATGCTATAAAATTGAGGAGTACATTCTATGCTGTAAAATTAAGATAAATATTTTACTAGGTAAGAACTTTTTATGCATGACTATATTTAAGCTATAAAAATAAATAGATTACTGTCAGCATAGTCTTGTAGGGCTTAAGATTTAAACTATAAGCTTACTGAAACATCTGCATTCATGTGTGGTTTACATGGGGAAAGTACTTTGGTATATATAGGCTGTACAGATTTATGCAATGGGACAGTGGTAGCCTAGTGGGTAGAGCTTTGGGCTATCAATTGACAGTACGAATCCCAGCTCTGCCATGCAGCCACTGTTGGGCCCTTGAGCAAGGCCCTTAACCCTCTCTGATGCAGGGGTGCCATACAATGGCTGACCTCAGCTTCCAAACAAGCTGGGATACACAAAGAAAAAATGTAACTGTACTGTACACCTGTATATACAGGCGTTCTTTTCAATGTAAATATAAAAAAGTAGTCACAGGCATTAATTGTTGTTTTTGGTCTGGATCATTATGCACAGAGACTTTCCCTAATGCTTAGAATTTTTACATAATGTTATGTGCAGTAGAGTTTTTAGGAATTGTAAATTTAATCTTTGCTGGAATCGTTTTGTTAAAGTTTCTTTCACATTTGTTCAAACTTTTGTGACTTCTATTTCTACACATAATTTAACTTAATTATTACTAAATTGGGGGGCATGGTGGCATGATGGGTAGCACTGGCACCTCACAGCAAGAAGGTCCTGGGTTTGATCCCCAGGCGGGTGGTCTGGGTCCTTTCTGTGTGGAGTTTGCATGTTCTTCTCGTGTCTGTGTGCGTTTCCTCCGGGAGCTTCGGTTTCCTCCGACAGTCCAAAGACATGCTCAGGTTAATTGGAGACACTGAATTGCCCTATAGGTGTATGGGTGTGTGTGTGTGTCTTCCCTGTGATGGACAATTCCACCAAAAATGGGTGTTACTGTGTGCCTTGCGCACATTGAAAAGCTGGGATAGGCTCCAGCACCCCCCTGATTGGATAAGCGTTTAAGAAAGTGAGTATTACTAAATGTTAAAATATACCCAGTTTTTATTTTATTACAAATTTTTCAATAATTGGTTGTTAACAGTACCATGTGTCAGTCAAGTCTTAGTCAAGTATAATCATAGATCTAACTGACTAGAGGATCAAAAAGGAGGACAATGAATTCTATCGATAATGGTCTCACAGGCTCTCTAATATTATTAATATTAATAATCTCACAATGCATACATACAATTTTATTGCATTACTAAAGTCCCACTAGGTATAAGTGTGTGAATGTGCATTTGCCCTGTGATGGACTGGTGATCTGTCCAGGGTGTTTCCTGCTTTTCTGTCTTAAATTCAATCTCTGGTGAGATTAAGCCCAAAGAACTCTGTGACATTTCTACATATAAGTGATGCATGGCCTTTTCTCAGCATTATGGGGTTTTAGTATGCATTTTTAATGCAGAATAGACTGTGTTAAGTGACAATGTTTTTAAGAAGTACTTCCAAGCCCATGTCGCTATATTTGTCACAATACCAGGACAGCTTTTCATGCAATGCCATCTGAGGCCCTACAGAAAATGAGGGCCTGTCTGAAAACCTAGTGAGCTGCCTTGCTGCCTGCCTGCCTAAGTACAGAGGATTCAAATAAAACATCAAACTTATAAGGCCGAAAATTGGGACGCACTATGTCCATATTATTAATATTAATAATTTCACAATGCATACATATGATTTTATCATTATTTTATTCCAACACTAAAAAATTCATCCTTTTTATTATAGATTGCATTACAGATGCATGCCAGCATTTTACCACTGGAGCCATCCTAAAAAGCAAACACCACCCCAACAGGCACTTCTGTTCCAAACTGTTGTTAAATGATCACTATTTTAAATGTGGTGTTGATGGGACACTTTAAAAAGTGGTCAACAAGTATACCATGCCTTCGAAGACAGCTTCCAAAGTCAGATATAAAACTAAAGCTTTTACTGTCAGCATTCTATTTCAGCAAACTTCCCTGTTTGTGAAAACAATAATCAGATTACAAACTAGATCAAGCAATATGAATGCCGGTTTTACATCTTGTGCACTGTATTCTCTGCATTATGGGGTTTTAGTATGCATTTTTAATGCAAAAGTAGACTGTGTTAATGACAACATTTTTAAGAAGTACGCCCAAGCCCATGTTGCTGTATTTGTCCCAATACCTTGACAGCTTTTCATGCAATGCCATCTGAGGGCTCAGTGTTTTTTGGCTTTGCCCTACAGAAAATGATGGTCTGTCTGAAGACATAGTGAGCTGCCTTGCTGCCTACTCTACAGAGGATGCTAATAAAACATTGAACTTATAAGGCAGAAAATTGGGACGCACTACGTCCATAATATTAATATTAATAATTTCACAATGCATACATAAGATTTCATCAGCAAATGTAATTCCAACACAAAAAAATTCAATTCAATTCTATTTTAAATGTGGTGTGGATGGGACACTTTAAAAAGTGGTCAACAAGTACCAAGACAGCTTCCAAAGTCAGATATAAAACCAAAGCTTTTACTGTCAGCATTCTATTTCAGCAAACCTGCCAGTTTGTACAAACAATAATTAGATTACAAACTAGATCAAGCAATAAGAATGCAGGTTTTACATCTTGTGTACTGTATTAGTATTGATCTCAGTCTGTTCAGGTGTTAATAGGAAGCTAAAACCCATTCTAAAGTCAAAAGAGTAATGCAAGTCCTGAAATCTGATATAGTGACTAATGATGAAAAGTGTTGAACATGACATTGTGATGCAGAAGAGTTTAGTACTTACATTAAGCAAATCACATCTGCAGAGTCCATGTCACAGCTCTGTAATTCACATTAGTAACTCATTTTAGAATAGGGTTGTAGTGGTGAGAGTGAAACATTAAAATTTATTAATACTGCCTTACATTGCTGATATGAAGACACTTTATGCCTTTATTGTTTTGCTAAAAATAAAACAATGAATGGTATTGGAAAGCAGAATTTGTCTTTTATCTCAGGCCTTCATATCTGGCTTTATTTCATTTAGTAAATTGTTAAATGGTTTACCTTGGTTTCATATTTCTGTGAAGTAGCATTTTAATTTCATTGCTATTCAGGGGACACTCAGCTCCACTAAAATTTGATAATTGCTTCATCTTCCTTATCTTTAATTGCTTAAATGACATTTAATCTTAAATATTGCATAGAAGAGGCGATTTGCAAAAGTGTTATAAAGAAGCAGATGATGTTATTTAAAAAAGCAGTAATGAAATTGACATGATCAGCCACCTCCTTGTTTCTACACACACTGTGCATTTTATCAGCTCCACTTACCATATAGAAGCACTTTGTAGTTCTACAATTACTGACTATTTCTGTTCTATTTCTCTACAGACCTTTTCAGCCTGCTTTCACCCTGTTCTTCAATAGTCAGGACCCCCACAGGACCACCACAGAGCAGGTATTTTTTAGGTGGTGGATGATTCTCAGCACTGCAGTGACACTGACATGGTGGTGGTGTGTTAGTGTGTGTTGTGCTGGTATGAGTGGATCAGACACAGCAGCGCTGCTGTAGTTTTTAAATACCATGTCCACTCACTGTCCACTCTATTAGACACCCAGAGACGATTGCTCATCTATTGCTGCTGTTTAAATTGGTCATCTTCTAGACCTTCATCAGTGGTCACAGGATGCTGCCCACGGGGTGCCGTTGGCTGGATATTTTTGGTTGGTTGACTATTCTCAGTCCAGCAGTGACAGTGAGGTGTTTGAAACTCCAGCAGAGCTGCTGTGTCTTATAAAATCATACCAGCACAACACACACTAACACACCACCACCATGTCACTGTCACTGCGGTGCTGAGAATGACCCACCACCCAAATAATACCTACTCTGTAGTGGTCCTGGGAGAGTCCTGACCATTGAAAAACAGGAGTTAACAAAGCATGCAGAGAAACAGATGGACTACAGTCAGTAATTGTAGAACTACAAAGTGCTTCTATATGGTAAGTGGAGCTAATAAAATGGACAGTGAGTGAGTGCTGATCGGTGGATCGGTGTATATCTATGTTCAGCTATGTCTAAAAAGTTTGATATATTCTCCCATGTCCACCTATCTTACTTTCCAAGTTGCAAACGGACAACCGTAATCAGAAAAATGTTAAAATTTAAAGAAAATACCTTGATGTTTACAGTTATAATAATAATTACCTATCATAGTTCTCATGAGGGGTAGTACAATTACTCATGATTTAATAAATGGCTTACTATCTGTCAGTAGTATTATTAAAAACCCCTTTATAGATTATTTTAGTCTTGTTTTAAAAGAAACATGTTCTATTACTCTTTACACTGTCAACCCACACAGAGTGTAAAACATCTTACATATTTAGAACAAACTGCTGTTCACACATTTTATATAAACTGTTATTGTCTAGTAAGAAATCAGTTTACCTGGATGCACTGATGCTCATCCTGTATCAAACTGCAGTAAGTAACTTTGATGCACATAAAAAATGTGTTTTTTAATAAGCATAGCATTGCTGGCAAACCAACAGCGAGAAACATCAGAGCGACTTATATGAAAGGGTATAGCTCCGGCAAAACAGGCTCCAAACAGCATGAAACTGAGCTTAGAGGCAAACAAGATGAGAATCTAACATGAGGGCACAAATAGAGTTCTTCTTGTACTTACGCTTACATTCAAACACAAGTTTCAACTTTCTCTGCCATGTCGCACCAACTCTATCTTCACAAGCGCTGGGATTTAAAGCTCGCCCCAGGGTGCCTACACACCACCCTGAACTTTTACTCCAGTCCCTGGCTATCTTTGAAACACATAACGTTCTGGTCAGAAGAAGAAAAGCAAATCTATCATTGCTGCGTCAAAGCTCAGCATTGATGAATGACCTGGATTGGTGAGGTGTGTCGCCCTTTTGACAGCAGGCCATTAATAAACAGATTGTGCCGTCCTCTCCATCATGGTACCTCTATATTCCATCCACGCGACCAATAATAAATACTCATAAGCCTAATGATGCCTGATTACTGCAGCAATCTTTGCCTCATTAAGCTGATTAGCTGCAACCTCGTAACTGGGAGGATGACTGTTTAATGATATTCTGGAAGATTAGACGGACACCTTTCTGAAAAACAACTAAAAAACTAAAAGTGCACCTTTTATCTTATTAAGCTGTCTCATGTGCAAATTAGTCCTTCATCTGCTGTAAATGCACTGTAAAAGGTTTAATGTCAAACAACACTCATTTCCATTTTGGCATACTTCATTAAAATGATTAATAAATAAAAACACTATTATGCAAAATGTATTACAGTATACTCAGATGTAGGGCTGGGCGATAAGACTAAAAAACTCATATCTCTATATGCTTTTGAGAAGTGGCGATATACGATACGATATAGTGTAAACTGGCCAGTAAAATGGCCAGTGTCCATATTTTAGCTTATTTGGTTCACAAGTTATCTTCTGACTAATTACTGTGTTTATATTTTTTACTATTATAAGTATTCATTGTATTCATATTGACAATATTTATATCAATTTCCAACTGTGTTTGTCCACCATGCCATTACAATCAATCAAGAGAGAAATTGAAATTCTGCCCAAAATCTGAATTCGGAAGCTCTATGATTGGTTTATACAGCTGTTTTTAAGGCTTGAACCACGAATGAATCTCTTTCACAAATGAACTGAGCAAATCTTTATCATAGATAAGAACACAGCTCCCTGATTCGATTCCAATGAATAATTCGTTTGAAAAGAGTAATTTCGGACAGTAATTCAGTTTCAGTAATGCAGCGTGCTGAACACTGCTTTTGTGCTTTGTTTTAAATGTTCTCAAATGGTAACCTGTGTATCCTAAACATACTCGATATATTGAATATGGCCATTTTTAACATTGTGTAAAAAGTAATATCGAATATATCGATATTTGCGATGTACCGCCCAGCCCTAATCAAATGTATTGTGTAAAATATTACACATACAGTACATCCAGAAAGTATTCACAGCGCTTCACTTTTTTTCACATTTTGTTGTTATTCTACACACAACAGCCCATGAGGACAAAGTAAAAAAAAAAAAAAAAAGTTTGGTAAAAACTTTTGCAAATTTATTAAAATGTATTACATTGGAGTCTACCTGTGGTAAAACTTAGTTGACCCATAGTAGACAGTGCATGTCAGAGCACAAACCAAGCCATGAAGTCCAAGGAATTGTCTGTAGACCTCAAACACGATTGTATCGAGGCACAGATCTGGGGAAGGGTACAGAAACATTTCTGCAGCTTCAAAGGTCCCAATGAGCACAGTGGCCTCCATCATTCATAAATGGATGGAGTTTGGAACCACCAGGACTCTTCCAAGAGCTGAGCAATCGGGGAAGACGGGCCTTGGTCAAGGAGGTGAGCAGAAACCCGACGGTCACTCTGACAGAGCTCCAGCATATCCTTGTGGAGATTGGAGAACCTATTAGATCAACCATCCAGGCAGCACTCCACAAATCATGCCTTTATGGTAGAGTAGCCAAGCGGAAGCCACTCCTTAGTAAAAGGCACATGACAGCCCGCTTGGAGTTTGCCAAAAAGCACCTAGAGGACTCTCAAACCATGAGAAACAAGATTCTCTGGTCTGATGAAACCAAAATTGAACTTTTTGGCCTGAATGGAGGAAACCAGGCACCGCTCATCACCTGGCTAATGCCATCCCTACACTGAAGCATGGCGGTGGCAGAATCATGATGTTGGGATGTTTTTCAGCAGCTGGACCGGGGCGACTAGTCCTAATAAAAGGAAAGATGAATGCCTTTAAGTACATTGAGATCCTTGAAGAAAACCTGCTTCAGAGCGCTCTGGACATCAGACTGGGGTAGATAGATAGATAGATAGATAGATAGATAGATAGATAGATAGATAGATAGATAGATAGATAGATAGATAGATAGATAGATAGATAGATAGATAGATAGATAGATAGATAGATAGATAGATAGATAGATAGATAGATAGATAGATAGATAGATAGATAGATAGATTACAAATAATACACATCTAATTGTTAAATATTATCTGATCTGAAAACAAACCTTTAGATCAGATTTGTTAAAGCTTTTATATCCATATAATTTTAAAAGGTGGGTTTTGGCTCAGGAAGTTATAAATAAGAGTCACAAAAACAGCTGTAAACTTTTTACATAAACACTAAACCATTAAATGCAACCAGGAGCAGCGCTGTATGTGGATGATGTTGTTCTGTTGTTACCATAATCTAAGTCTCACAAACTCGAGCAAGGTAATTAAACACTTGGTTAACATGCTGAACAGATGTTAGCAAGTCATTATTATAAATATAAAAAACCTTTCATATCTGTGCTCGTTAAACTTGACAGCTCCTGCACGTCTTGTTGTTATAGTAATGTTGACACTTAAAGCATCTCCACACACGCATGACCTTTGGTTGGCTTATATTACATCCAAACTGCTGGCAAAGAAGAGTTTCATTGGATTGGTTATCAGTGTATATGCAGTACTGTGAAAATAACATATTATGTTAGTGCATATTTGTCACACTGAGTAATTTAACATCATTAAACAAAACAGGTTAGCTAAAAGGGTATTCAGGTAGATAAAATAATGATTTGTGACTGTCCTTTTCATTCTATAACTTGTTCCACCACCCATTATTGATCTGGATAGAGAACTTTTATTTAGAGCTGCTTAAAATTAGGTATTTTTGTGCATGATTTGCTTGTTATTATTTTGTTAATATTATTATTATGTTATTATTTTAGAGGTGAAAATTTTGGATCAATTTCCTGCAAAACTCATTAATGCCTCAGTTTCATCTTTAAGACAGTTGATCGTACATTATTATTTGCTCACTCAATTTCTGATCCTAATCAGGGTCCAATCAAACCCAGGACCTTTTTGCTGTGAGGCAACAGTGCTACCCACCGAGCCCCTTTTACATTATTAGTTTGATTTAAATTATAATAAAACTTTATAATTTACTTTATAATTTATACTGTATAGCTGTTACTTACAATCTATATCAGTCTTATGATGTAAACCGAAATAACACCTCCATATGTACCCTCAGGTCCTGTTGTTGTAGTGTGTTGAGTGTTGCTGAGTGTTGTTGTGATTATACAGATACTTGTTTGTATAATGTGAATCTCTGTAGTGTGTACTATTACTTTTACCTTTTGATTTATGTATCTTGCTACAGAGGCCTTAATTTCCTTTGGGATTAATAAAGTCAGTCTATCTATCTATCTATCTATCTATCTATCTATCTATCTATCTATCTATCTATCTATCTATCTATCTATCTATCTATCTATCTATCTATCTATCTATCTATCTATCTATCTATCTATCTATCTACATAAATAAATAAATAAATAAATAAATAAATAAATACAGTGGTACTTTGAAACTTGACGTCAGTTGGTTCCGGGAGTGGCATCGAGTTTAAAAGGCATTGAGTTTAAAAGGCAAGGTATTTCTACCCATAATGATGTATGGGAAAACTGTTAATGTGTTCCATGGTTCTGTGGACTTGCATATATTTTAGGCTAATGTAAAATAATGGGGTTGTTTTTGACACCCCCATAAAACGAGGCGAGTTCATATGCGGATCAGCTTTGCGTACGGAGATACACACCCTGATCAACGCATTATACCTCGTCTCTGTGAAGGCACCATCAATCAGCCAGCAGAGGTAATTACATCAGTTATGAGGAATCCCATCAGGTACCTCCCTTAAACACCCCCCTTCAACGGCCAATTGTTGTTCGTGTAGGCATCTAGGCTGCGTTTCGAACCGGAGAGTGTGAAATGTCAGCTCTGGTGTGCTAGCGTGTTTTACTGCTGCCACCTACAGGGGTTGGACAAAATAACTGAAACACCTGGTTTTAGACCACAATCATTTATTAGTATGGTGTAGGGCCTCCTTTTGCGGCCAATACAGCGTCAATTCGTCTTGGAAATGACATATACAAGTCCTGCACAGTGGTCAGAGGGATTTTAAGCCATTCTTCTTGCAGGATAGTGGCCAGGTCACTACGTGATGCTGGTGGAGGAAAACGTTTCCTGACTCGCTTCTCCAAAACACCCCAAAGTGGCTCAATAATATTTAGATCTGGTGACTGTGCAGGCCATGGGAGATGTTCAACTTCACTTTCATGTTCATCAAACCAATCTTTCACCAGTCTTGCTGTGTGTATTGGTGCATTGTCATCCTGATACACGGCACCGCCATTGGATGCACATGGTCCTCCAGAATGGTTCGGTAGTCCTTGGCAGTGACGCGCCCATCTAGCACAAGTATTGGGCCAAGGGAATGCCATGATATGGCAGCCCAAACCATCACTGATCCACCCCCATGCTTCACTCCGGGCATGCAACAGTCTGGGTGGTACGCTTCTTTGGGGCTTCTCCACATCGTAACTCTCCCGGATGTGGGGAAAACAGTAAAGGTGGACTCATCAGAGAACAATACATGTTTCACATTGTCCACAGCCCAAGATTTGCGCTCCTTGCACCATTGAAACCGACGTTTGGCATTGGCACGAGTGACCAAAGGTTTGGCTATAGCAGCCCGGCCGTGTATATTGACCCTGTGGAGCTCCCGACGGACAGTTCTGGTGGAAACAGGAGAGTCGAGGTGCACATTTAATTCTGCCGTGATTTGGGCAGCCGTGGTTTTATGTTTTTTGGATACAATCCGGGTTAGCACCCGAACATCCCTTTCAGACAGCTTCCTCTTGCGTCCACAGTTAATCCTGTTGGATGTGGTTTGTCCTTCTTGGTGGTATGCTGACATTACCCTGGATACCGTGGCTCTTGATACATCACAAAGACTTGCTGTCTTGGTCACAGATGCGCCAGCAAGACGTGCACCAACAATTTGTCCTCTTTTGAACTCTGGTATGTCACCCATAATGTTGTGTGCATTGCAATATTTTGAGCAAAACTGTCAAGTCAAGTCAAGTCAACTTTATTTATATAGCGCTTTTTACAATAGACATTGTCTCAAAGCAACTTTACAAAATCCAGGACCAACAGATACAAAAGCCCCTGTTGAGCAAGCCGAGGGCGACTGTGGCAAGGAAAAACTCCCTGAAAATTACAGGAAGAAACCTTGAGAGGAACCAGACTCAGCAGGGCCCATCCTTCTTGGGTGGCCTGGAGGATACTTTAAATAAATACACGATTTACACAAATCATACAAACACAGAATTAAATGATCTAAAAGTCATAACTGGTAATAAATAGATAAATAAACAATTAAATAATAATAGAGTTGTTATCCGCTCTAGTCTTCAATAAAGTCTGTAGTGATTTCTTGTCGTTGCAATTACTCCAGACCCGTCACATCTGACAGGAGCAGCATCGTTGTCCCGGCAGTCTCGACTTCAATCCTTAACCTCGGCGGGTGAACAGGTTTCCATCAGAATGCCCTCGGGGTAAAACAACAGAGAATGTAGTCAATAATGTACAATGCTGGTTGACAAACAGTTTTACAGAGAGTTTTAGACTCCGGCAGCCCTAATTATTACAGCATAACTAAAAGGGAGAGCGAGCAGGTAACTAGGTCATGAAGGCTTTCACAGGACATCAGCGCCCATCTCCCCACCGTCACCAAACCTGAGTGATCGGACAAGAGAGGCAGAACGACAGCAACCCAACATCCCTGATCACCACAAGTTTCTATGACCAAGAACCCCCAAGCTCTGCGCCTTTGTCTATACTAATCAAAAGCCTGAGAAAATAAATATGTTTTCAGTCTAGACTTAAACATTGAGACTGTGTCCGAATCCCGAATAGAGGCAGGAAGATTATTCCAGAGTTGTGGAGCTTTGTAGGAAAACTCTCTTCCACCAGCCGTGATCTTTTTAATTTTAGGAACTATAAGTAACCCTGCATCTTGTGAACGAAGTGGACGCGCTGGGCTGTAGTGATTAATAAGTTCACTCAGCTGTGCTCTTACCCTGCTAATTGAACCTTCACACTCTGCTCTTACTGGTGCAATGTGCAATTAATTAAGATTGGCCACCAGACTGGTCCAATTTAGCCATGAAACCTCCCACACTAAAATGACAGGTGTTTCAGTTATTTTGTCCAACCCCTGTAGGTGCCAAAGTTAAAGTTTAAGATGATGGAGAAGTGTATCCTGAAAGGCTGGCTAAAATCAAGACTAGTTGTTTTATTAACTACATTGGCTTACAGTTAAATTTGGCAACTGATTCCGTGTTACAGGGGTGTTATCAGTACTAGATGTGTTCTTACTCAGGACTCCTTGATGTAAAAAACTTAATCTGCAACTAGAAATTGATATAATAATTTTATGGATTGATATTACAATGTTATAAAATAGTGCAAATATATTATACTAACTTAATAGTTGGCGTTTTCTTGTTAGTTATTTTGTATTCGATTTCAAAGTTGCAGGCTACAGGTACTTTTTATTAAACCTGTGGTGTCAAGGTCTTCCTGTAACATGATTGGCATCATGTTGATCTGGTAGCGGTTTTTAAATTCAAAGCCGTAGTGATAGAAAAATTATCCTTCAATGTCAAATGGGCCTTGTGTTTCTTCAAAACAAATCACGGGAGCAGGCAGAGCCACTGACCCCAATAATTTAGCACAATGCTTTGGATGCTGCGAGAAAACACAGGGCAGCAAAAGCAAGCCCAATCTTCCTTGCTTTATTACAGGTTTGTGACCCACATTGGGCGCCTGCTGATAACACGGTGCTTAAAGCTGGCAGGGGTCATGCCAATGACATTGACAACAAAACAGTTAAAAACTGAAACTGAGTCTCTTTGGAAAATGGATTCCATGGCAACATAAACACAACCTCCTAAATCTTAGACATTTGCCACACATACACACACCTTTTCCCTTGTCACACACATGCAACACACTCCCGACGATTTTTTCTGTTTATTTATTTATAATTTTTTTAATCCTTACAGCTGGTGTTGAGTGCTGATAGTTGTGTTTCATAGAATCCTCATTATCGCCCACACGCATCCACATGCTACCCATTACAATTAGGTGCAACAAAGCAGAGTGTCTTCTCACAATTAGTGTAACCACATTTTTGAATTCTAAGGGGATATTACATTAATCAGTGTACAAAATGGGCCTAAACTATGTCTAGGGAATGTCTGTGTTCTGGTAATTGGATACAGTTGCGAGCTGTTTATAAATGTGCCAGGAAAAAAAACAGGGAAAAAAATCGAAAGTGCCATCAGATTAAGAATTAAGATGTGTTTAACAAAACACTACTTTAGAAGAATCTGTGTAGAAAAAAAGTGTAGTAGAATAAAAGTGTTTAAAAACATTTGTGCAGTGTGTGCAGTCATTTGTCAGTTTAGCCATACAATTTGGGAATTTATTCTGGTTTTACAAGTTTTATAAATACAATTAAATGAGATGAACTTGAAAAACTACATTTATATATAGACTATATTGCCAAAAGCATTCACTCACCCATCCAAATCATTGAATTCAGGTGTTTCAATCACTTCCATGGCCACAGGTGTACAAAACCAAGCACCTAGGCATGCAGACTGCTTCTACAAACATTTGTGAAAGAGTAGGTTGCTCTCAGGAGCGCAGTGAATTCCAGCGTGGTACCGTGATAGGATGCCACCTGTACAACAAGTCCAGTCGTGAAATTTCCTCACTACTAAATATTCCACAGTCAACTGTCAATGGTATTATAAGTGGAAGCGATTGGGAACGACAGCAACTCAGCCACCAAGTGGTAGGCTACGTAAAATGACAGAGTAGCTCAAGAACAGTGTGTAGAGAGCTTCATGGAATGGATTTCCATGGCTGAGCAGCTGAATCCAAGCCTTACATCACCAAGTGCAATGCAAAGCGTTGGATACAGTGGTGTAAAGCATGCCGTCACTGGACTCTAGAGCAGTGGAGACGTGTTCTCTGGAGTGATGAATCACGCTTCTCCGTTTGGCAATCTGATGGACGAGTCTGGGTTTGGTGGTTGCCAGGAGAACAGTACTTGTCTGACTGCTGTGTGCCAAGTGTAAATCTTGGTAGTGGGGGGATTATGGTCTGGGGTTGTTTTTCAGAAGTTGGGATCGGCCCCTTAGTTCCAGTGAAAGGAACTCTTAATGCTTCAGCATACCAAGAGATTTTGGACATACCAAGAACTTTGTGGGAACAGTTTGGGGATGACCCTTTCCTGTTCCAACATGACTGCGCACCAGTGCACAAAGCAAGGTCTATAAACACATGGATGAGCAAGTTTGATGTGGAAGAACTTGACTGGCCTGCACCTCAACACAGTCCTGACTTCAACCCGATAGAAAACCTTTGGGATGAATTAGAGCAGAGACTGCGAGCCAGGCCTTCTTGTCCAACATCAGTGTCTGACCTCACAAATGCGCTTCTGGAAGAATGGTCAAAAAAACCTTGGTTCTAAATGGTCCTAAACCTTGTGGAAAGCCCTCCCAGAAGAGTTGAAGCTGTTATAGCTGCAAAGGGTGGGCCAACATCATATTAAACCCTATGGATTAAGAATGGGATGTCACTCAAGTTCATGTGCGTGTGAAGGCAGACGAGCGAATACTTTATGGCAATATAGTGTATATTACAATACATTTTACACCCAAGATGTAACACTGGTCTAAGAGGTGAGCTAAAATACATTGCTCTGTAGCATATATTTTTATTCCCAAATATATCTTATATGTACAATAAACAAATAAATAGAATGCAGTAAAAAAAAATATGAAAGTTTATAGGAGTTTGGAGATGTGGCAACTCTAAGAAGATGCCAGTGTTGTTATATCTCCTGTAGTGAATCTGCAGACAAAGCAGCATACCAATAACTTTTGCAATGTACAAATTCACCAGGTATCTTTCACAACTGAGTGTAGAAGCTTCAGGGCTGAAATTACACTGTAACATAACTTCACTATGTTTTCTCCAGCATGTAGGATGGCGACTCTCACTCTGATTTGCACTTGATGAGTCTCAAAAGCTCTGACTGTGTCACTATTCTACAGAGCTATTTTATAGAACTGCCACTGTGCACTGGTCGACCAATTGGTTGAGGACGAGTGGGCATAAGAGACGTGAAGCTTCTTAAATTTCTGTAGTTTGATGACAAGTGAGCTATCCTGAGAGCTGTAAGAGAGAAGAACACAGCAGTGACGCATAACAAGTCTGTCTCTAGCTATATCAATTGTCTCCAGAAAGTCATTTCAGAGGGTTACATAGCTGAACTGTGAGCTTCTCATACACTCAGGAGAGCAGAGGTAGCAAAGTAGCAAAAAAAATGTTCTCAAGTGAAGAAGCATTGTTAACTGATAACTTTTACTTGGAAACAGCCTTTTATATAGAGCTTCTACCAATCAAAGAGAAGTGAAGAATTATTTACCCTCCCTCATTTAAGTTAAATTTAATTCTAGAATAAAATAATTTGTAATTAATTTGCACTTTAAGGCTAGTAAAAGTAGGGAATATAGACATCCTTTCCTAATTATTATTAATTTATTTATTTATTTTTCTCACAAATGCATTTAACAATACTCACTCACTCACTTTCTTAACCGCTTATCCAATTAGGGTCCCGGGGTGTGTGTGCCGGAGCCTATTCAAGCTTTTCAATGGGCGCAAGGCACAGAGTAACAGCCTGGATGGGGCGCCCGTCCATCGCAGGGCAGACACACATACACACACACATACACACACCCATTCACCTATTGGGCAATTCAGTGTCTCCAATTAACCTTACTGAATATACAGGAGCTCCCATAGGAAACCCATGCAGACATGGGGAGAACATGCAAACTCCACACAGAAAGGACCCCTCCTGTGGGTAGAACCCAGGACCTTCTTGCTGTGAGGCGATAGTGCTACCCACCCAGCCACCGCGCCGCCCCATTTAACAATACTATAAGAATTAATTACATAAACTTAATTATATGCTTCTCATTTTTGTACCAGCATAACTGTACCAAAGTCACATATTATCCATATTACCGAGGTTATGGTCAGGTGTCCACATACTTTTGGCTTCATATTTTGTCTAGGAAATGACATAATAAATGACAGGATTTATTAGAATTACATAATAACACTAATGTTCATTGTTAATTTTAAATTAATTAAAGAAATTTTTAAAAAACAAACTGGACACGTTGGGTTTAAGGAAAATGTTGAGTTTAAGGAAAACATTGAGTTTAAGGGTACATATCTCTCAACGAAGGGCTCTGAGTTTCAAAGATTTAGAATTTAGGGGACGTTGAGTTACAAGTTACCACTGTAGTTAAATTAGTTTTAATTTTACAGACTTTCTAACATGATACCCTTTAATTATTATAAGAAATAATTGCATGTTGGTTATAATATAAGCAGATTGTTCTGAGTTAATTAGTCTTGCAGTTGTTTTCAACCTAATAATTACTCATGCAGCCAAAAGAAGTCACTCATCCTGCAGTTTTATGCCTCTGCATCAAACTAAGCATGATATACAGAAGAAAAAGTAGTGTGGTGTGAGTTAAGAAGAAATGTTCATGTCACCATGGTCGCTTTTATTATTAAGAAGTTTAAAGCCCATGGCACTGTAGCCAACAACTCTGGTCACGTCACTGATCACAAGCTTGTTTAAACAGACAAAATTGTCTAATGAATGGAAAAAAAACTGCGAAAAGTTCAATACATATCCAAGCTCAAAGTTCGGCTTTTTCACTCAAATTCACACAATCCATTGCTATCCAAATAAAAATGGGCTATGTGGAAGAAGACCCAGGAGGATCCCCTTTCTACAAGAAAGACATTTTGCCAAATGCTTCTTAACAAACCACAGTCCTTTTGGGAGATTGTACTTTGTGCAGATTAAACAAAATAAGAGCTTTTTGATAAGTAACACCAACTCTGTGTTTACAGGCAATAAAATTTGGCTTTAAAAAAAGAGCATCATGGCTACTGTGAAACACGGAAAAGGCTTAGTGATGTTTCGGGGTTCAGGCTCTAGGTGCATTAAATAAGTGCAGGGTGCAGAATCAGCTAGGGAATTTGCTTACGGCTCTTGGTAGCTCTCTACAATATACATACACTACAGTATAAAGACAAAACAATAAGCAGACTGTACAAATTATAGGTAAATTTTGCAAATACAGTGGTACCTTGAAACTCAGCGTCAATTGGTTCTGGGAGTGGAGTTGAATTTAAAAGGCGTTGAGTTTCAAGGGTTTTTTTTCCCCATAAGGATGTATGGGAAACCTGTTAATGTGTTCTATGGTTCCGTGGAACTGCATATATTTTAGGCTAATGTAAAATAATAGGGTTATTTTTTGGGAAATACAATTGAAAACCGTTAAAAATCAATAAAAATGCACTTTATCTTTACTTCTTTATTGTTTTCTTATGCTTCTTAATCATGGAAATGTTTGATGTTGGAATACTGTATTCCATAATACTGTGTTCAGTAAAGGCTTATTCACATGAGAAGCTTAACGTCACTTATTGTACTAAAATTTAATTAGTGGAAAGAACTTATGAGCAGTAATAATTAAGAGAGGTTTAGTGTTTCTATGTTGTTCTTTTAATACATTAAGTTATGTTAAACTTGTTTTTAACAATACATGTTTTAGACTCTTGAAAAATAAAGCCGATTCTTACTATTTCTCAGCACCTTGAGCTATAACACAAGTTTAAAAGTGAAACAGGAGGAAAATCCAGCTAACACAGATACATGTGGATCCTTTCAGATTTTAAGTTTAGGGGACGTTGAGTTACAAGGTATCACTGTATAAAAAAATTGAAAAACAGCATAAGATAAATAAATAAAAATTACTAATAAAATTACATTTTTTGTGGGATATAAACAACAGGTCAGTTATAGTTAGTAATGAGTTTGGTGGCACTTGGAAAAAAACTGTGTCTGTTGGTTTTGTGTGCAAGGCTCTGTAGCGCCTGCCAGAGGGTAGGAGGTTAAAAAGTATCCAGGGTGTAGGGAGTATGTGATTATTTTTTCTGCCCAGTTTCTGGTACTTGTTGTGTACAAGTCCTGGAGGGTGGGCAGGGGAGCACCGATTATTTTCTCTGCTGTTTCCACAACTCTTTGCAAAAAGACCATTAAGTAATTTTAAAGCAGAATGTGTTATAAAGACCTTTGACACAGGACATAGGTCTTCCAGCAGCCAGGAATACATGTGAAGGAAACACTGGAATGTTCTGAAGCTGCTTGCTATGACATCTCATCTGAAAACTATTGGACATTTGTGGAAATGATTGAAACTTGCAGTTATCAGATGACACTCCTCAAACTCGAGAGATCTAGAAATGTTTGAGTGGGTCAAAGTTCATTTAAATTTACATTTATTAGACGATTTTTTTATAGCAGTTAATTGGAATGGCTGTATTATAAGTAAGGCAATATATCTTTCCGGTTCTAAACTTATGCAAGGCAATACTGAAGATAATTACAGTTAGATGTGCATTTTTTTTGTTTACAGTTTCATTATTTACCTTTAAAATTACTTATTTGGATTACAGTAAAGGGCGGAATCTGATTTACAGACTTGTGCAATTATACTACATACACCGATCAGCCATAACATTAAAACCACCTCCTTGTTGCTACACTCACTGTCCATTTTATCAGCTCCACTTACCATATTGAAGCACTTTGTAGTTCTATAATTACTGACTGTAGTCCATCTGTTTCTCTGCATGCTTTGATAGCCCCCATTCATGCTTTTTTTCAATGGTCAGGACCCTCACAGGACCACTACAGAGTAGGTATTATTTAGGTGGTGGATCATTCTCAGCACTGCAGTGACACTGACATGGTGGTGGTGTGTTAGTGTGTGTTGTGCTGGTATGAGTGGATCAGACACAGCAGCGCTGCTGGAGTTTTTAAATACTGTGTCCACTCACTGTCCACTCTATTAGACACTCCTACCTAGTTGGTCCACATTGTAGATGTAAAGTCAACGACGATCGCTCATCTATTGCTGCTGTTTGAGTTGGTCATCTTCTAGACCTTCATCAGTGGTCACAGGACGCTGCCCCTGGGGCGCTGTTGGCTGGATATATTTTTGGTTGGTGGACTATTCTCATTCCAGCAGTGACAGTGAGGTATTTAAAAACTTAATCAGCACTGCTGTGTCTTTTTCACTCTTTTACCAACACAACACACACTAACACACCACCACCATGTCAGTGTCACTGCAGTGCTGAGAATGATCCACCACCTAAATAATACCTGCTCTGTAGTGGTCCTGGGCCACTGAAGAACAGCATGGAAGGGGGCTAACAAAGCATGCAGAGAAACAGATGGACTACAGTCAGAAGCTACAAAATGCTCCTATATAGTAAGTGAAGCCGATAAAATGGACAGTGAGTGTAGAAACCAGGAGGTGGTTTTAATGTTATGGCTGATTGGTGTAGATTTTTCCTACCACAGTCCAAAGACATGTAATTAAGGCACTGAAGATACAAACTTGCAGTTATCAGACAACATTCCTTAAACTTCAGAGATCTAGAACAGTTTGCTAAATAAGAGTAGGTCAAAGTATCATCAGAGAAATGCAGAAATTTTATTCAGAATTACAGAAAAACAGAAAATTGGCAAGTTTTGTTTGCTCTAAGGTTTATGTCTATTTAATGTAAAAAAGGCATACATTAACCTTAGGTTGGCTGGTGTAAAGGCTGTGACATACTGCCTACTACATATTGATTCAATACTGACTTCTGGGTACAGTGCAGTTCAAACATCACAGTTGCATTTACAGTTACATTTATGGTAATGTATTAACGTGTATAACATCATACAAAAAGCATTTTGATTTGTAAACATAAATGCTACCAGGTGGGTGACCCATGGAATAGATTCATTTATTTACATTTAGCAGGTGCTTTTATCCAAAGTGACTTACAGTATACAGTCTAAGCAATTAAGAGTTAAAGACCCTGCTTAGGGTCTTTAAGGTCTTACGGTCTGCATATAAGGTCTTAAGGTCTGCATATATGCTACTAGGTAGGTGACCGATGGAATGGATCATTACATTTACATTTATCAGACGCTTTTATCCAAAGTGACTTACAGTATACAGCCTAAGCGATTGAGGGTCAAAGACCTTTTTAAGGTCTTTAAGGTCTAATGATCTGCTTATAAGATATATAAGGTCTTAAGGTCTGCATATATGCTGCTAGTTGGGTGACAGATAGAATGGATCCATTCATTTACATTTAGCAGATGCTTTTATCCAAAGTGACTTACAGTATACAGCCTAAGCGATTGAGGGTCAAATACCTTGCTTAAGGTCTTTAAGGTCTTACGGTCTGCATATAAGATATTTAGAGTCTTAAGGTCTGCATATATGCTGCAATAGGGTGACAGATAGAATGGATTCATACATTTACAAATAGCAGACCGTTTCATCCAAAGCGACTAGTTGACTCCAAAGTATACAGTCTAAGCGATTGAGGGTCAAAGACCTTGCTTAAGGGCCCAACATTGGGGTTTAAATCAGAAAGCTTCTGCCTACTAGGTCAGTACCCTAACCGCTAGGCTACAATTGCCCAATTCCTTTGGTATTCATTTTCATATGCAATGGTCATATTCAAATTTCACTTACTGTAAATGGTTAGGATTAAAAGATAAAAGTGGTAGTGCAGCGGGATATTCCGCTAGCAGTCCAGCGCCGAGATTCTGAACACCCCGGTTCAAATCTCGGCTCTGTTACTGGTAGGCTGGGCACCATCTAGTGGCCACAATTGGCAGTGCCTGCATCAGACACAAATTGGCCACTGTGTCTTCTGGGTGGGGAAATTACCAGATTAAGTGAGTGGGGTCTTCAAATGCTGTGCAAGGACCCTGGTTACCAGACCAAGGAGGCTGTGCAAGCACGGGCGTATAAAAAGGGGTCTGCTAGGAGGGCTTGGGAGCAGCAGTATATCCTCCTCGAATGCAATTGGGGAACCACAAAGACAAATTGACTACGCTAAATCGGGAGAAAAAGGGAGAAAATGCATAAATAAATAGAAAAAAAAAGATACAAGTGGTTTATTGTTTATTATAATATTAGTACAAAAACTAAGTTGAAACCTTTACTGGAATTATTAATTGTATAAAATATATTGACCCTGCTAGGCACAATTTTAGTAGAGAAGGCAATACCAGTGTATATACCTCAGCAGTTGTACATAAAGAACTGACAACCTTGATATGAATTTATTAACCAGCAGATTTATAAATCCTGGCAAATGTGGTATATAACATTTTCCATCTTTCTTTTTAAGAATGAACTAAATCAGTGATTGGTGCCCAGATATATGATGCTCAACTTCAAGGTTTAAAGCAATGAGCTTTATTGTTGCACACTGACCGTGGGTTTTCAATATACATGCAAAGACAGATGCCTCTCTGCCTTCAGACTTTTAAGATTTTCTTTCAGCTTTTCTTCAGTTCCAGATCACACTGAGTCAAAGCTCTAATACGTGTGGCTTCTCTGTCTTGAAAAGGGTTTTGTGTTCACAATGCTGCAGGCTACTTGCCGTGTCAGCCGGCTACATTTAATGCAGATCCTTACCTTGACTATCAAAGCAGCTGAAATAAAAGTTGGAATCGCCTTTGATTCCTACATACAAATGTCGCTTGTGTTTGAGCCCTGTCAGACATCGAGCTCTGATCAATCAAGCTGTGTTAACAGGGCTGCCGCGGGACTGTTTTGACTCTCACAGCTGCAGTTTGTCTCTGTATAGAATGACATGCTGTGCGTATCATAGGCTGTCAGATAATCGGGTCTGTCTGTCTGCTAGTTCTTTACCCAAACACCTGCACTTCTGCGCAAGGCTTAGATAAACCTTTCTTCAAACCCTGCCGAATATGATGCTGTCACTTGTGGTTAAGCTAATCTCCTTTCCAAGTTCCAAGTATTTAACTTTGGGCCTACCTGCTGGAGAACTGAAACAATTTAATGCTTTCTGATAGCTAAACTCTTTATACTTCACTGCTTATAAAAGGCTTGTCAGCTTATCATATGCGTGTGAGCTTATGCTATTAGCATTTAAACATTCTTTGGATTTTTGTGAATAATTTTAAATGAATTCATGCTCATTTCACGCTCATGAAGTAAGCCGTGTACCATCTAACTAGGGAGTTTTTATATACATTTGTTTATTCAATTTAAATTGTGGTATTTAAAAAATATATTATTTATTATATATTATTTATATTAAATGTATATACATTAAATATATATTATTTATATTAAATTTATATTTCAGGGTAAGGTTAAGCTTAAACATTTCTTCATTATCTTCTTTTAACAAAAATAACAATAATTCACATTTTTAATATGTTGCATTACTGATATTACAGACATACATCCAGTATGCATACACCAGACCATCTATTCACACCCTATTTTGGTAAAAACCTAAAACCCCAGGGCAACACGGTGGCTCAGTGGGTAGCACTGTTGCTTCACAGCAATAAAGTCCTGGGTTTGATTCCCAGGTGTGGAGTGGTCCTTTCTGTGTGGAGTTTGCATGTTCTCCCCATGTCTGCATGGGTTTCCTCCGGGAGCTCCGGTTTCCTCCCACAGTCTAAAAAAATGCAAGTGAGGTGAATTGGAGATACAAAATTGTCCATGACTTGTGAACTGATGAATCTTGTGTAACGAGTAACTACCTGTCCTATCATGAATGTAACCCAAGTGTAAAACATGATGTTAAAATCCTAATAAATAAATAAATAAATAACAATTTATTTGTATTAATTGTGGTATTCTAAAAATATAATATTTATTATATATTAATTATTATTAATATTAAAATCCCCCTCCCCTTCTTTATAGCAGGTAATGGGAATGACTGTATTATAAGTAAGACAATACGTCTTTCCGGTTCTAAACTTATGCAGGGCAATGACATAAATAATTTATTTGTTCACAGTTTAATTATTTACCTTTAAAATCATTTATTTGGAATACAATTAGGGATGTAACGATGCACCACAAGACAGTTAAAAATTGATTCACATTGCCAGGTTCGAAATTTTCCAGCCAAATGTATTTATGTGAGGATACTTTCTTTATTTGTATTATTGATTTATTTATTTAATGTGGGATTTATTTCATTTTAGTTTTTTTTTAAACAAAAAGGGAAATGTGCAGCATTGTTTTGCATAGTTTGTACCTAATTTAAAAATAAAAGGGCATTTATTATTTAGATGAATAAAAGATAAGCACAAATACAGCATTTTATAAAATTTTTTTAATAGATAAATAATAAAAGGAAACTTTGTCATAATTTGTCTTTAATTTAATTTTGTTTAAAAAATCGTATAGTGAACGCAGTATCGCAAATCGTACCGCATCGTGGGTAGAGTGTATCGTTACATCCCTAATTACAATAAAGGGTCGAAAGTTTGTGAGCATCTGATTATTAGCTTCCCATTTCAAATCCATGGGCAGAAATACAGACTTGTGCAATAGGTGTTTCCGACCACAGTCCAAAGATGTGTAAGTTAAGTACTGGAGATACAAAATTGCCTGTTATGGTGTTTAACACTAAACTTGAACTGATGAATCATGTGTAACCTGTAAATACCTGTCCTGTCATAAATGTAACCAAAGTTTAAAACATGATCAAATCCAAACAAACAAACATTTTATATTTATAATTTAGTTATGTGTGCTAGGTTTAAGTTCTCTAGACCTTGTGTTGAAGCATTACAGTCAAACGTATGTTCCTCTTCAGACTTAATTGAACAATTAGTAATTAACAGATGTTATATTAGATTGCATAGCTATTAATTATACATTTTTTCTTTGGACAGCACAGCAGTGTAGCTGGTAGAGTAAGTGCTGCACAGCAACATGGTTTTTTTTTTTAAATTTTTACCCCTTTTTCTCCCCTTTTTAGCGCATCCAATTGTTCAATTAGCATCGTGCTTCCTCTCTGTCTATGCCGAACCCTGCCCTGACGGAGGTGATTGAAGCTAACCCGTATCCCCTCCGAAACACGAGCAGCAGCCAGATGCATCTTTGCCACCCACACATTGACGAGTTTGGCGCCACCTAGCGTTGCATGCGGAGAGACACACCCTAAGGGCACCCTCACCCATCTCTGTGTAAGCGCCTCCAATCAGCCGGCAGAGAACGCAATCGCATTCCGACAGAGAGAGACCCACATCCGGTTCCCTGTCCCACCCCCCACATGAGCAACCGGCCAATCGTCGCTCATATAGCCACTCAGCTTCGAACCGGTAAAGCAAGGCTGGATTCGATACCACGCTCTCAGAATCCAGCCCTGGCTGCAGCGCGTTTCTTTTTACCGCTGCGTCACCTGAGCGGCCTTAGGACACAAATTTAATCACCACTTTGGGTCACTGACTGTGGATTTGTGCTTGTTTTTTCCAGTGTCAATGTAGGTTTTTAACTTCCTTCCATATCCACATGAAGTATGTCAACTGACTGCTCTATGTTGACCCTAGGATGCCTAGAATGTGTGTTGAATGGTGAATTGTCTAGGGTATGTTCCTGACCACTGTTATTTAAGTGGCACTAAAACCACCATGAATCTCTATATATTAGATTTACCTTTACTATAATTCTTACATATTTCTCTTGTTTTTTCTTGTTTGGATTTTTTCCAGTTTCTTGTTTGTTTAGTTTTAAGAAATCATTTAAATGAATGTTTAAGTGGCAATATAGTAAATATATAAATATAAATTCTCACAAAATGTTAAACCACTTAATCAAGCCCACAGAATCAATCTTGTGCTTAATTATAGATTTAAGATTAGTGTTTATTATGGTTTATTATGGATAGGAATTCTAATTCTAATAAATGAATTTGTTTTTGTATAATAAATGTATTAAAAGTATAGAGAATATAGCTTTGTATTATTTTAAATGTTAAGGTATGTTAAGGCAATAAAATAAATCATTTAAAAAATGACACTGAATTTTGGTTTTCAAATACCATATAAGGCACAATAAATAAAATACTGAAGTCTGCAAGCCACAAATGACTGTAAATTTAAATTACATATAACTTATTTTTCTTTGGTGTGTGTGTGTGTGTTACTTAAGTAGTAGTTCTGTCTTGTCTAATAGATATGTAAAGCTGGGTAGTAGTGTAACTAAAAAAGCAAACAAAAAAGCAAAAATTTTTTGTAAAAACGTTAAATAAGTTTATGTTTGTTTCCTTGTATCTGACACATCTTTGTTAGAGCAGAAAATGACAACCTGTAATTAATGGTCCTCCTGACAGAATCCAGTATTAAGCAAGTGAGCAATTCCAGGATTGACAGAGATTATAAAATAAAAGTAATTATAGTCATTGAAATAGAACAATAATATCCTGCATACTAAAGTATTAATGTGCTAGATTAAAATAGGCCTATCCATTAAAGCACTGATTTTTCATTTAATCTTTATGAGAAGGAAATAAGATTCATAATCCTTTGATTTGCTAGGAAATGGGAAGAAGGGTAATATATTTTAATAACCATGGACCCCTTGACAGGCGAGCCGTTTAAGACACAGAATGGTTAACAATGTAGTGTGGGACCAGTTCTTCTCCTTTCACTAAGTGCTTTGCACTCTGTCCTGAGCGGAAGGCTTTTTTCCTTCTATTTCAGTATTTATATTTGTTTTTAATAAAACTAACTTGGCAATACATAAAATTATGATGTTATAATGTTATTGACTTTACTTATTAAGTCAAATTATAAAAATTATTGAGTTACAGTTACTAATAACTAGTATTCTAGACTTTACCAATAAATATACACCGATCAGCCATAACATTAAAACCACCTCCTTGTTTCTACACTCACTGTCCATTTTATCAGCTCCACTTACCATATAGAAGAACTTTGTAGTTCTACAATTACTGACTGTAGTCCATTTGTTTCTCTGCATACTTTTTTAGCCTGCTTTTTACCCTGTTCTTCAATGGTCAGGACCACTACAGAGTAGGTATTATTTAGGTGGTGGATCATTCTCAGCACGGCAGTTACAATGACATGGTGGTGGTGTGTTAGTGTGTGTTGTGCTAGTATAAGTGGATCAGACACAGCAGCGCTGCTGGAGTTTTTAAATACTGTGTCCACTCACTGTCCACTCTATTAGACACTCCTACCTAGTTGGTTCACCTTGTAGACGTAAAGTCAGAGACGATCGCTCATCTATTGCTTCTGTTTGAGTTGGTCATCTTCTAAACCTTCATCAGTGGTCACAAGACGTTGCCCATGGAACAGTGAGGTGTTCAAAAACTCCATCAGCGCTGCTGTGTCTTATCCACTCATACCAGCACAACACACACTAACACACCACCACCATGTCAGTGTCACTGCAGTGCTGAGAATGATCCACCACCTAGTTAATACCTACTCTTCCTGACCATTGAAAAACAGCATGAAAGGGGGTTAACAAAGCATGCAGAGAAACAGATGGACTACAGTCAGTGATTGTAGAACTACAAAGTGCTTCTATATGGTACGTGGAGCTGATAAAATTGACAGTGTGTGTAGAAACAAGGAGGTGGTTTTAATGTTATCGCTGATCGGTGTAGTTACTAATAACTAGTATTCTAGACGTTTTGTCATCCTTTTATTCAAAAAGCATATTATTTTCTGTTACTTTTCTCCCATCACATATTGAATGTTTCAGAGTGTTGTTAGACCAGTACATGAAAACTAAGCTTAATACTTTCATTTTGATCAGTTCATAATACAAATGTTTCTTTTCGTTAGAAGTATTGGTGTGATGGAGCATGTTTGGTATGACCACTGAACTGAATAACAAATAAATGTGAAGAATGCAGCATTCATCCTCATACTCAATAAATGTTTCTTATAACAACATGCCAGGCAGTCTTTGTTGGCTATCTTGAAATAGCTTTTAGTGTGCTTTGGCATCTCTAAATATTTGAAAGCTGAGGCAGATGTGAAATTGTGAAATTAATGTTTATTTAAGGTCTTAGCTTGCAATGGCTTTGGGGTAGAATTGCACAGAGGCTGAAAGATGTCTCATTAAAACAGTGTATACCTGAGCCATGTGTGTTTACACTCATGAGCCTGCTTTCTTATTCATGCAGTGTTGTTTTTGTTGGTTTGAAGGCTGTTATATGTAAACCATGTGATCAGACTTTGATTCTGTATTAAATATGTGCTAGGAGCGCAGTACTTAATACCAAATTGTAATTATAAGCGCTCTCTGTGTTAATAACGAACTGCAACCATCTATGCACCTACAAAACTTTTATTAGTGACCTTGACCTATGTGAGAGCAATTCTTTTTAACCAGCTTGCTATAAACATTCAGCAATTACATTTGAAGTGAACTTAATAGGTTGGCTGTTAAATGTTAGACGCCTTCTGTGGACCTGTAAATCAAGCTAATATTGATAAAATACTGAAATTGTCATTTTAAAGTGAAAATAAACTACAAACAATTACATTTTAAAATGCTTTGAGAGTTTAAGGGAAACGTTAAAAATAGTTTAAAGGTAACATTATAAATAAAGTAGTGAGTAATTAGTTTAGATTGACATTTACAATATACTCACTCACTTTCTTAACCGCTTATCCAGTTAGGGTTGTGGGGGGGTGCTGGAGCTTATTCCAGCTTTTCAATGGGCGCAAGGCACACAATAACACCCTGGACAGGGTACCAGTCCATCGCAGGGCAGACACACATACACACACACCCATTCACCTATAGGACAATTCAGTGTCTCCAATTAACCTGACTGCATGTTTTTGGACTGTGCAAGGAAACTGGAGCTCCCGGAGGAAACCCACGTAGACATGGGGAGAACATGCAAACTCTGCACAGAAAGGACCCGAACCGCCCGGCCTGGGGATCGAACCCAGGACCTTCTTGCTGTGAGGTGACAGTGCTACCCACCAAACCACCGTGCCACCCCATTTACAATATAATTGATTTTTTTTTTTTTTTTTTTATTTGTGTAAAAAAAAGATCAAATTTAAAGTCCAAAAACTAACCAAAGACCCTCATTCATTCAACCTCTGCTATTTCTGCACTGAACAGAAAAAAGAGGGGAAGGATAATCATGAATCAAATCAAATAATATCACTTGATGATAATTATACCATAACCATGATAGTCTCTAATATTGTCCTTGGTTCTAGAATGGAATTTCCAACAAGTTAATGGTCAGGATTTCACATAATTCTGGCAGCAAATTTAGATTTGAAATGCACATGTGATTAAAAGTAATACTGCAGTTCAAAAATAAATTGTACTTTGTATAACGTAAGCCATGTTTAAATCTAATATAGCTATCAAAAGCTTCTAATAAGCTGTTTTGTGTGGAGAAAAAAAAAACATTTTTTTTTTTTTTTTTTTTTATCAAAACCAAAAATTATATAAACTGGGTAAAAGCCTAGGTAACACAATTCCCACTATAACCACTTTGCCATTTTTGTAGCCATAACTTTAACAACATGTGTGGGCTTTTTGTTAGTTTTGTTTTATGACACATTTGACATGCTGTTTAGCAGCCCCGGTTCTGGACTGCTTTGCTTGGGGGGGCAGTAAAACCTAATGAGGGGGCATGTTGATAGTCATGTTTTTGAAGCCAGAAATATATTCAAGGCTTGATTTGTGCATGAATGATGACAGCCAAGCTATTGATACTGGCTTAAAGTGATGTATGAGGTAAAGAAATAAAAATGCATGTTTTCGAACTTAAACTTAAAACCCAATGATTAAAAAATACATGTTGATTATGTAAATGGAGAAAAAAGATTATCTAATTGTATTTCATTTTAATACGCCCCCTTAATTAAATTGCCATTACTAATAGAACAACTCTATTTCTTGAAAGGCTTTAATACAAATTTAAGTCAAAGCTGACAAATGTACCTACACACAGACTGAGAATATTCAAACGTGGAAATAGGAATGAGTGAGAATATTTATATTATTGGGAAATTAAAATATAAAGAAAACAAAAGAATACTAATTCTGTAAAAAAAAAGTGTTTACCAGTATACCTGCCTCTCGCTCACACTAACAGAACATATACTGCCGAACTGAACTGTTTGGGGCAGTCTGCCGATTTTTATATGACTCAAAGAGCCAATCATGAATAAGCAAGGAAATATCTTCACACTGTAAAACAAAATGCATTTTTGTGATTGGTTCAGAGATAATTTAAAAAATAGCCGTTGCTTGCATTGTGCTTGGGGGGGCAAAGACACAATTTGGGGGGGCAATGCCCCCCTCAGCCCCCCCCCCTAGCGCCGGCCCTGCTGTTTAGTATGGTCTGTGGTATGGGACACAGCCTGTTAACTGTATCACATGTGTAATACTAGAATTGTGCAGATTGGTATATAGTGCTGAAACATTTGACCAGACCTGAATGCTGCATGGGCAGTTATGCATAGGTTGTGGGTATTAAACTTACAGCTCGCATTTTAATCTTCACTATAACTGGTGTATCAAATTTGTTCCTTGCTTCCAAAACGGTGGAAATTAAATGGCTCTAAATTTGGACTTTATGCTCTCTTTCAGTCTTTCAGACACGACCAATTACTACTTCTCCTGCCCTCACTGTTTCCAACAACAATATAAAAGTGGGAAACCCATGAGCATTTACCTGATAGAAATACATTTCATATCTTGAAATGATCTTAATAGTCCTATTTATGTTATGCCTTATATATATATATATATATATATATATATATATATATATATATATATATACATATAGTATATTGCTTTTGTCACCTCATCCCTCTTGTTAATGATATATTCTAAATGCTATATACTTAGTACACTTCATAAACATTAATCAAAGTTAGAAACAAAGACAAATGTTGAGGGTTTTAATAATACAAAGAGATAGATTAGACTGGCTATTAATTTCAAAGGAATCAGCTATAAAGAGAGAACAGAATAGAACGCTGACAGTGAGTCACCAAATATGGCACACATGTGATCATGTAACACCGCCAGTGCCCAACATTTCCTGTGACTAAATCTCAAGAGATGTGAAAGAGACTGTTAGTGGAACCTGTAATTATTTCTCCTTCAGTCTGAGGGAGGGGTTGGGGGTTCGGGAGGAATGTGTTCAAAATAGATACATGAAAGATGTACCATGCTCTGAAGACAAGATGGATGGATTAATTTTCTTTCATGATATATTATATGGAAATTATGATTTTAGTAATATAAATTACTTTATTTTTTACTTCTCATTGGATATGCCTTAAACAATTAGTACATTTAGATGTACACACATCTGATAACAACCAATAATTCATATTGGTATTGTTAAATTTTATTGCTAATGTAATATGTAATAGGAAAACTCTGTGCCAATCAGGTTTTTTTTTTTTTTTTTTAGTTTAATTACAGTTTCTAGTAGTGAGGTGGTAGCATTCTTCTACCAGCTATTGACGTCTTAGCAAAATTGCACATATAAACTCACTCACTGACTTTCTTAACCGCTTATTATGGTTGCGGGGGGAGGCGGGGTGTTGGAGCCTATATTAGCTTTTCAATGGGTGCAAGGCACACAGTAACACGCAGGACGGGGCACCAGTCCATCGCAGGGCAGACACACATACAGTACATACACACACCCATTAACCTATAGGGCAATTCAGTGTCTCCAATTAACCTGACTGCATGTTTTTGGACTGTGGGAGGAAACCGGAGCTCCCAGAGGAAATGTGAGAACATGCAAACTTCACAAAGGACCCAGACCTCCCCGACTGGGGATCGAACCCAGCACCTTCTTGCTGTGAGGCGACAGTGCTACCCACCGAGCCACCCGCATATAAACTCTACACTATTTAATATTAGATTTATGTAGTATTAGTAAATACTAATAATAATAGTATAGTATAATATTACTGCAAGTATTACAGTGTTCTCATTCAATCTCTAACAAAGCTGCCAAAATTAGAAAATAATTATGATGCACTTAAAGAATTACATGATAACTTATTACTATTGCTAAGAATATTAATAAACAAATCCAGTATTGATGTCTGCCTGAAACAGGACCTAGAGCATGTGATTTTTTTCTGCTTTTTTCACCAATCAAACTACACTTACTCACCCATCATGTTGAAGTGAAACCATGTCTTGTATTTACAAAAGTAGACATACTTTGATTCTGGCTCAACGAGGACGATAATTTACACTGCATTTTAAGGTCAAATAAACAAATCATAAAGTCCATGTAACTGTCTGTGGATCTCCATGATAAAATTGTGGCAGGTCATAGATCAGGGCAAGAATATAAAACAATATCTGAGGCTTAGAGTGCCCCCAGGAGCACAGTGGCCTCAATCATTTTAAAATGGAATAAGCTTGGCACAAATTTGAACCTTCCTTGATTTGGCTGTCCAGCCAAATTAGATATCTGGGCCTGAATGGTCTTGGTCAGAGAAGTGAGAAGTACTCCATGGGGTTAAAGTCCTATGCAGAGATGGAAGATTATGTTGGATGGACAATTATCTATGCAGCACTCCATAAATCAGGACTGTATGGCAGAGCCACTGTTTAGTAAAATGCATAGGACAGCCTGCTTACTGAATCGGATGTGAGGGATTCATCTGACGACACAAAAATGATCAGGCAAATACCATTACCTACAGTGTAACATGGTGGTAGCAGCATCATACCATGCCATGGACGAAGCTTCTTAGCGGTAATGAAAGAAGTACTTGTTAGAACTATATCTCCTCCTCAAACTTAGACTGTGGCAATAGATACTAGAGTTGCTTTGAGGCTATTCTCTGAAGGCCTATCAAATACCTGCTATAAATAATGGGTTAAACTGCTACATCCAGGTGTTCAAATCTTGTAGAGATATATCACAGAGAATCTGCAGCTGTAACTGCTATAAAATACTGAATAGGCGGCGCTCAGGTGGCGCAGGCTGGGCGCCTACATGAACAACTATTGGCTGTTGTTCAAGGGCAGGGTGCTGGACAGGACCTCATAACTGATGCAATTATGACCTCTACTGGCTGATTGATGGAGCCTGCACAGAGACAAAGGATAATGTGTGATCAGGGTGTGGCTCTCCGTACACAAAGCTGATCCGCATTTGAACTCGCCTCGTGCAGGTGAAAAGATGCATTCGGTGCCGCTCAGGTGGCGCAGCGGTAAAAATACACGCTGTAACATGCAGCTCTGCCTTACCGGTTTGAGGCTGAGTGGCTGTATGAGCAACGATTGGCCGGTTGCTCAGTTGGGGGGTGGGACAAAGAACCGGATGTGGGTCTCTCTCTCTGTTAGAATGCGATTACGACCTCTGCCGGCTGATTAGAGGCGCCTGCACAGAGATGAGGAAGAGTGCCCTTAGGGTGTGTCTCTCCGCATGCAACGCTAGGTGGCACAACACTCATCAATGTGTGGGTGGCAAAAATGCATCCATGTTTCGGAGGGGGATATGGGTTAGCTTTGATCTTCTCGGTCAGGGCAGGGTTCGGCATAGACAAAGAGGAAGCATGATGCAAATTGAAGAATTGGATGCGCTAAGGGGGAGAAAAAAGGGAAAAAATTAAATAATAAAAAAAAAAGATGTATCCGGTTACTGCACTCGTGTCAGAGGATGCGTGTGATAGTCACTAGTCATTATTATTAAAAATAATAATATATAGGGTGACACGGTGGCTAAGTGGGTAGCACTGTCGTCTCACAGCAAGAAGGTCCTGGGTTCGATCCCCAGGTGGGGTGGTCCGGGTCCTTTCTGTGCGGAGTTTGCATGCTCCCCCCGTATCTGTGTGGGTTTACTCCAGGAGCTTCAGTTTCCTCCCACAGTCCAAAGACATGCAGTCAGGTTAATTGGAGACACTGAATTGCCCTATAGGTGAATGGGTGTGTGTGTGTATGTGTGTCTGCCCTGCAATGGACTGGCGCCCCGTCCAGGGTGTTACTGTGTGCCTTGTGCCCATTGAAAAGCTGGGATAGGCTTCAGATTTAAAATAAATATTAAATATATATTGAATAAAGGGTAAATAAGATTTAAGTTTATGACTTTTAAGTACTGTTTGAATTTGTCTAAAAACCTGTGTGGCTTGGTGGGAAGTATGGTTGCCTCACAGCAAGAAGGTCCTGGGTTCAATTCCCAGGTAGAGCGGCCTGGGTCCTTTCTGTGTGGAGACATGCAGTCCAGTCAGGTTAATTGGAGCTACTAAAATTGCCCTGTGTGTGTGTGTGTGTGTGTGTGTGCTGCCCTGTGATAGACTGGTGATGGACTTTTCAGGGTGTTTCCTACCTTTTTCCCTGTGAATCAGACCCAGCGTGACCCTGAACATGATAAAGAAGTGGTATAACAATGAATGAATGTATATTGGAAGCAAAACGGAGCTTGAAATAGCAACATGATATTCCCGAAGAACCTGGCAGAATCTTATGTAAGTGAATACTGAATGAAATGGTCCCTGCATGTTAGATGTGTATTTAAATTGAAATGACAGACAAGAAGCTAAAAACGCAGTGACATTTGAGAAAACTTTGATTTTGTGGCAACAATTTGCTGTTTTGACTGAGCCTCAGGGGAGATTTTTCTCTATGTTAGTCATGCACTGTGTGATTTGTTCTACAAGCTTTTTATTCTTGGCATAAATTGCCAGGTTTCTTTAAACGCAGTTTATGATTTCAGTGTTGTACATGTTTTGTGCTTTGTCCCAAAAGACATTTTGTTCACTACTGGCATAAAATAACAAAGCATCCCAGTAACCAAAAAGAAAAAAAAAACTTGGACAGCACGGCAATAAGTAAAACTGAGGCTTTGTAAATTATTTGCTTTCTGATAACAAATTCATATAAAAGTGTCTGGAGGTGAACAAGAACCCGAGGGTCACTCTGACAGAGCTCCAGCGTATTCTTGTGGAGATGGTAGAACCTATCAGAAGATCAACCATCCAGGCAGCACTCCACAGATCACAGCTTTATGGTAGAGAGGCCAAACGGAAGCCACTCCTTAGTAAAAGGCACATGACAACCCGCTTGGAGTTTGTCAAAAGGCACCTAGAGGACTCTCAAACCATGAGAAACAAGATTCTCTGGTCTGATGAAACCAAAATGGAACTTTTTGGCCTGAATACCAAGCGTCACGTCTGGAGGAAACCAGGCACCGCTCATCACCTGGCTAATGCCATCCTTACAGTGAAGCATGGCGGTGGCAGCATCATGATGTAGGGATGTTTTTCAGCAGCAGAAACAAGGCAACTAGTCCTAGAGGGACAGATGAATGCAGCTAAGTGCGTAAGACCAGTATTATAAAAGTATTGAGCTCATTAACATTTACTTTAGCTTACAGGTATTGTCTCATTGTTTATGACATTTTTAATTAATGATAATTAGTGATTCCATGCAGTATCCCTATAAATACATTTCCATCTGTGAATCTGTCATTCAATTTTCTTACAGTGTTGGCCAGGGTATAAAAAATATAAATGTAGTCATAGATGTAATTTTTATAATGATTACAACAGAGTGACATTATGTATGATCTGGTATATTAATTTAAGACAGGATTCATATTTAAGCAGTTCTACTTCATTTTGCACACCTGCCAGCTAAAAAGCAAGCGGTAATTAAAAAACAAACTGTCACCAGACCCGACCAGGATTAAGCAATTGTAAAATAGACAATAAATAAATGAGTAAATTAATGAATAATCTAAATTTTTCAGAATATACTAGTCCCTGCTTCCACTTTTATTCTAGCAGTTATAATCAAACTCCCAACTATCATTTCTCTCTATCGTGTTATAACTTTTCATACTTTTTGTTTTGTTTTAGCACCTTCTTATTAGTGGGGCCGGTGGGTCTGGAATCACTGGCCAAAATGCAGTATCACACCTGAGACAGGATGTCAATCTATTACCCCTGTCTGGGAGAAGACACCCGACAAGCCACTAGCCAATAGCACTGTGGGGAATTCAAACCTTATATTCCAGTGGTAGTGGGATATACACCGATCAGCCATAACATTAAAACCACCACCTTGTTTCTACACACATTGTTCATTTTATCGGCTTCACTTACCATATAGAAGCTCTTTGTAGTTCTACAATTACTGACTGAAGTCCATCTGTTTCTCTGCATGCTTTGTTAGCCCCCTCTCATGCTGTTCTTCAATGGTCAGGACTCTCCCAGGACCACTACAGAGTAGGTATTATTTGGGTAATGGATCATTCTCAGCACTGCAGTGACACTGACATGGTGTGTTAGTGTGTGTTGTGCTGGTATGAGTGGATCAGACACAGCAGCGCTGCTGGAGTTTTTAAACACCTCACTGTCACTGCTGGCCTGAGAATAGTCCACCAACCAAAAATATATCCAGCCAACAGCACCCCGTGGGCAGCGTCCTGTGACCACTGATGAAGGTCTAGAAGATGACCAACTCAAACAGCAGCAATAGATGAGCGATCGTCTCTGACTTTACATCTACAAGGTGGACCAACTAGGTAGGAGTGTCTAATAGAGTGGACAGTGAGTGGACACGGTATTTAAAAACTCCAGCAGCACTGCTGTGTCTGATCCACTCCTACCAGCACAACACACACTAACACACCACCACCATGTCAGTGTCACTGCAGTGCTGAGAATAACCCACCACCTAAATAATACCTACTCTGTGGTGGTCCTGTGGGGGTCCTGACCATTGAAGAAAGCAGGCTAAAAAGGTATGTAGAGAAATAGATGGACTACAGTCAGTAATTACAAAGTGCTTTAATATGGTAAGTGACTGACTGAGGTGCTTTGCAACTGACGCACGCCCCCTCCGACACATGTGCAGTACCAACTGCATTTTTTCATCTGCACAAGGCTAGTTCATATGTGGATCTGCCTTGTGCATGGAGAGCCACACCCTGCTCGACATTATTCCCCAACTCTGCGCAGGCACCTTCAATCAGCCAGCATGAGGAACCCTGAACAACTCATCTCACCCTGAACAACAGCCAATCGTTGTTTATGTGGCAACCCAGCCAGATGGCAGAGCTGAGATTCGATACGATGTTTTCGAAATCCCAGCTCTGTTTTAATGCTGCACCACCTGAGCGCCCCCTAGTGGGATATTTGTAAAGGAATGCATTTTTTAGTCTGCTTATTGTTGGGCTACAATAAGTTATATGGATGATTTGGGAAAAGTTCCAGTAAATTGATATCAAAAAGTATATACAGTGTATCACAAAAGTGAGTACACCCCTCACATTTCTGCAGATATTTAAGTATATCTTTTCATGGGACAACACTGACAAAATGACACTTTGACACAATGAAAAATAGTCTGTGTGCAGCTTATATAACAGTGTAAATTTATTCTTCCCTCAAAATAACTCAATATACAGCCATTAATGTCTAAACCACCGGCAACAAAAGTGAGTACACCCCTTAGTGAAAGTTCCTGAAGTGTAAATATTTTGTGTGGCCACCATTATTTCCCAGAACTGCCTTAACTCTCCTGGGCATGGAGTTTACCAGAGCTTCACAGGTTGCCACTGGAATGCTTTTCCACTCCTCCATGACGACATCACGGAGCTGGCGGATATTCGAGACTTTGCGCTCCTCCACCTTCCGCTTGAGGATGCCCCAAAGATGTTCTATTGGGTTTAGGTCTGGAGACATGCTTGGCCAGTTCATCACCTTAACCCTCAGCCTCTTCAATAAAGCAGTGGTCGTCTTAGAGGTGTGTTTGGGGTCATTATCATGCTGGAACACTGCCCTGCGACCCAGTTTCCGGAGGGAGGGGATCATGCTCTGCTTCAGTATTTCACAGTACATATTGGAGTTCATGTGTCCCTCAATGAAATGTAACTCCCCAACACCTGCTGCACTCATGCAGCCCCAGACCATGGCATTCCCACCACCATGCTTGACTGTAGGCATGACACACTTATCTTTGTACTCCTCACCTGATTGCCGCCACACATGCTTGAGACCATCTGAACCAAACAAATTAATCTTGGTCTCATCAGACCATAGGACATGGTTCCAGTAATCCATGTCCTTTGTTGACATGTCTTCAGCAAACTGTTTGCGGGCTTTCTTGTGTAGACTTCAGAAGAGGCTTCCTTCTGGGGTGACAGCCATGCAGACCAATTTGATGTAGTGTGCGGCGTATGGTCTGAGCACTGACAGGCTGACCCCCCACCTTTTCAATCTCTGCAGCAATGCTGACAGCACTCCTGCGTCTATCTTTCAAAGACAGCAGTTGGATGTGACGCTGAGCACGTGCACTCAGCTTCTTTGGACGACCAACGCGAGGTCTGTTCTGAGTTGACCCTGCTCTTTTAAAACGCTGGATGATCTTGGCCACTGTGCTGCAGCTCAGTTTCAGGGTGTTGGCAATCTTCTTGTAGCCTTGGCCATCTTCATGTAGCGCAACAATTCGTCTTTTACTACTAAATTGAACACACCTGCTCCCTATGCACACCCGAGACCTAGTAACACTAGCGAGTCACATGACATTTTGGAGGGAAAATGACGAGCAGTGCTCAATTTGGACATTTAGGGGTGTAGTCTCTTAGGGGTGTACTCACTTTTGTTGCCGGTGGTTTAGACATTAATGGCTGTATATTGAGTTATTTTGAGGGAAGAATAAATTTACACTGTTATATAAGCTGCACACAGACTACTTTTCATTGTGTCAAAGTGTCATTTTGTCAGTGTTGTCCCATGAAAAGATATACTTAAATATCTGCAGAAATGTGAGGGGTGTACTCACTTTTGTGATACACTGTATATGTATACAGTAATTAAATACTTGTGATCTACTTCAAAGCCTTGTACATCAGCTCCATGCTGTTTAAATATTAAACACTGCTGAATTAAAACTAAGAGTTCAACACCAGCAAGGTATAAAAAATAAAATATTCTGCTGCATGCTGGTATAGATAGACAGGGAGAATGTAATAATGGCACATCCTGGAGGACATATTTATTTGTATTTATTTTTATTGTTAATTGTTTTACATGTAATGTAAAATGCAGAGAAACAAAACAGTCTTTTACAGAAAAAAATGGTTTAAAATTACAGTTTACTGTCTTATAGAGTTTGATATGTTCCCCATGGTCCACATGGGTTTCCCCTGGTTGCTCAGGTTTCTTTCCATCTTACAAACCACACTGCTTAAGCTTGATTGGCTATTCGAGAATGACTGTGGATGTAAATGATTTAAAGAATTAGTGAATGTGTTTTGTTCTGTGTTGAACTATCTTCTTAAGGGTGTATGGTGCCGGACTAACTGCAGCATTAATTTAAATACATTTAGGGCGGCACAGTGGCTCGGTGGGTAACACTGTTGCCTCACAGCAAGAAGGTCCTGTGTTCGATCCCCAGACGGGCGGTCCGGGTCCTTTCGGGTCCTTTCTGTGTGCCATGTTCTCCCCGTGTCTGCGTGGGTTTCCTCCGGGAGCTCCACAGTCTAAAAACATGCAGTCAGGTTAATTGGAGACTATAGGTGAATGGGTTTGTGTGTGTGTGTGTGTGTGTGTGTGTGTGTGCCCTGCGATTGATTGGCGCCCCATCCAGGGTGTTACTGTGTGCCTTGTGCCCATTGAAAAGCTGGGATAGGCTCCTGCAAGTCATGTTTGTTTGTTTGTTTATTAGGATTTTAACGTCATATTTTACACTTTTGGTTACATTCATGACAGGAAACAGTAGTTTTATCTTCACACAAGGTTCATCAGTTCACAAGGTTATATCTATACAGTATATATATATGTCATGGACAATTTAGTATCTCCAGTTTACCTCACTTGCATGTTTTTGGACTGTGGGAGGAAACCGGAGCTCCCGGAGTAAACCGGAGCTCCTGGAGTAAATCCACGCAGACACTGGGAGAACATGCAAACTCCACACAGAAAGGACCCGGACTGCCCCACCTGGGGATCAAACCCAGGACCTTCTTGCAGTGAGGCGAGCAAGTCATGTCAAATTTATTTATATAGTGCTTTTTACAATGGACATTGTCTCAAAGCAACTTTACAGATTCCAGGACTAACAGAACAAAAAAAAAGGGAGACAGTGGCAAGGAAAAACTCCCTTAAAATTACAGGAAGAAAGCTTGAGAGGAACCAGACTCCGCAGGGACCCATCCTCTTTGGGTGGCCTGGAGGATACTTTAAATAAAATCACCAAACCCCCCCGCGACCCTAATTGGACAAGCGGTTAAGAAAGTGAGTGAGTGACAGTACATTTACGGCATTTAGCAGACGCTTTTATCCAAAGCGATTTACAATTAGGGCGGACAACAGTCTGAGCAATTGAGGGTTAAGGGCCATGATCAGGGGCCCAACAGTGACAACTCGGCAGTGGTGGGGTTTGAACCGACACCCTTCTGATTATTAGTCCAGTAACTTAACCACAGAGCTACAACTGTCCCTGTAATAGACTGTCTTTTTGAAGCATCATGCAAGGTGAACTTTTTTACCTGCTGTTAATTGAACCTATGAGATTGTTTTTGCTGCTCTTTCTTCTTTAAATCATGTTTTTTCTTATTTTTTCTCTCTCTCATTTATAAAAAAAATTATGAAATAAAAAATATATCTCCAAGGAACCCACTGACATTCTACACACAACTGACTACTGTAGTTACAGGTGCTAAGTCAGGTTTAAGGCCAGGAGGTGATTATCCTCTCATATTGCCTGCAAAGACATTAGAAGCCAAGCAGAACTAACAATCGCTGATCTCTGTGGACCAATTAGCTTTTACAGTTCTCATGTAAAACAGTTGCAGGAGGACAAGGAAAATAGAAGACCCTGACCATACTGACCAGCGCTGGCTGCTCTGTAGAAAGACACATCATGCTTAAGTGCTACAGTGCATAATAATTAGAACACAGAAGTGCTTACTTTTGTATGAGACTTGTCAGCTTTAAGCATAGATGTGGGGAGAATTGACACAGTAATTAGTAGGGCTGGCTCTATACCACTTTTTTATGTCCGATACTGATACTGCAAATTGAGTATCTGCCGATACTGATACCAATCTGATACCGTTATTTCTCCTCTCAAACAACTAGGCAGTGATAATACATGTCTCAATGCACCATGGTTAAACTAGCTATCTAAATAACAACGCTCATACTGTGAACAAATATTCTAAAGGAATAAATACAGAACCTACAACATCACACTTCTGCAAAACTGCTGTTTTTATTTTCACTTTTACACACAGCAGCATTTTTGGTTTTACTTACGTTCGAGCTGTTGTTCACGTGACACATCTCGCTTTACTGTGTGTCGTCCAAAGTGTCTACAGTTGGAAGATATGGATGTCAATCAAACGCGATGGACCAATTAGAATTGACACAGAGTTGAGATTTTCCGGTAAGGTTCTGTCACGTTTTTAGATTATTAAACCCTGCTGGATTTTGAAGAGGACATCTGTGTAGTTTGTTTTATTTCTTAACACTAATGGATTAATCGTTGAGGATGTGAGAGGTCTCCAAGCCAGGACAGGATAGGTTTTCTTTATCTCAGGTGAGCAATTTATCATTAATAAAGCAATTTTTATTGTGTTTAATCAGTGTTTTTAGATGTGGCAGTAGTAGATGATTTTTTAAAATGCTAAAAGTTTAAATAGATCAGTGTGTTTTAATTTTTGAATGGCTGTTGTGGATGAGTTGTAGATCAGTGGCACATGTTAATGATGTCATCAAGAGTGAGTGGCAATAAACGGCACTCTGTTGGAACGTATCTTTATGTGTTATTTGCTTTACACACAAACAAAGGCCTTATTTACAATAAGTGTTATTTACATTAAGTGTTATTTACATTAAGCAACAGTATCGGATCGGATGAAAAGTTTTTTTTAATTTCCGATATCCGATCCAGTGATTTGGGTATCCAGTATCGGATCGGTGCCAGCCCTAGTTTTTAATGGCACCAGTTAAATGTTTATTTTATTAATGAATGATATTGAAGTAGATGTTAAGCTGCTATATCTTACTCTCACAAGCCACTAACATTTAGATTTATTTATGGTGAATATGTTTCTGCATGTATTATGTTGTAATGTGAGTGCTTTTAATACACATTACGGATTAATCCTGTGGTCCCAAGTGGTCAGCAATTACTCATTCAAGTGGTATTCAAGTAGCATCTAAATCTATGGTATCAGTTTGTGATAAAATGTGTGGAATCCTGATGACTTACAGCAGCACAACATGATAACAAGAACGATTAATGTTAATATTTTTGTTCCCATTGTCCCATGTTAAACTGCTCAGGGCAGGACGGGCTCTTTTATATTTCTTATTTGTAAAGAAATGTGTTATTTAAAAATATGCCAAAATATTCTTCAAATATGCTATATGTTGCTAATTTCATTTCAAAACTTAAGCAGAATAGAATTAGGAGTAAAAAAAAAGGGATCTATAGAGTAAAAATGCAATCCATTGTTGTGAACTTTGTTATGGTATAAGTTAAAAGACATTCAATTTAAAAACGTAACTTCAATTTAATGTGAAAAGGTATCACCCCAGGACCATTTCCAAAGCAGCAGCCCTATATCCTGATCCTCCTAAATCCAAAATCTAATTTTAAAGTCCACAACAGAGGTGGACAGTTAAATCTTGCAAGGGGCCACATGAGAAACTGGTACTGTTGTGGAGGGCCAGACCAACAGGCTGATCTTAATTCTGCTCAGTATTTATTTTATCTCTGTATAAAGGCAGTACACTGTATGTTTTTGGTAAGCTGTTACTGGAAAAATAGATGTTTCAATCAGGCAAGGAAAATGAGAAGCAGGCAGAGTAAAAAACATCAACATCACAAATACGGTTTTGAACAAAATGCAGGTTTTAAACTTTAAACAAATTGTTATTGTTTTTTTTTGTTTGCCGTCTAATTACTTCATTTGCTGTTTTTTAGTCCATTGTTATTGTTGGATGTTGTTTCTAGATTATCACAAAGCTGGTATTGACTGTTCCAGTCCTGGATGTGTAAAAGTTTATTAAAAAAAAATCCTTGTTGCTTTTGCTGTTCAGATGTGAGCGCTCTGCATTGTACAAATTCTGGTGTTTCTTTGTGTGTTTAGTACCATAATGCCGATTTAAATTATAATTCTTAAACACAGTGATCTTGTCACCACAAACTAAACACACAGCTTTACATCTGACTTAAATAAATCTATATAAATAATTCTATAGGGCCAGCTATAGCCTAGTGGTTAAGGTACTGGACCAGTGATCAGAGGTATTGCTTGTATGATGTACACTTAATTACATCTACCACTGACCTCATGCAACCAATCAGAGACACCCAGCAGGTCAGATGTGGCCCGGGGGCCGTACAATACCCAGGTGTGGTCCACAATCAACTTTTGCATGTTTTTATAAGGCAGGATGAAACAGGTGTAACCAAAGAAAACCTGGGTAGAAGATTCTCTTCACAGGTTGTGACCAGAGACTAGAATTATACCCCAGTCTCCAGATCTCATCTTGCTATGCAGCACTTAGCCGACCGGCTGCATCAGTGTCTGCAGTAGTTTTTGACTCTAGAGAAGTTACACTGGTAGCTCCTTAAAATGCTCTGCCACTGCCACAGGTGAATGCAAATGAGCTTAATGTTGTATCGATTCCACTTTATTTTCAGTTCAGTGATTTACTGTGGGTACCAGAATAAATTTGTAAATTACCTCACGCTGACTTGCGGAGGGTTCATGACGGTGTGCATAAGGCAGTGGAGGAATGAGTTTATTTATTCATTATTTCAGTGGCTCTAGTACAGACGACAGCACACCTGTTCACTCGATCTCCTCCGAGGGGCTCTCATCTGTGATACGTTAGTGAAAGGGCTTTATTTAAGACTGCGTGGGTTTAGATTGTGAGCAGTTGTTCTTTGCAGTGGACAGCTGCTGATGAGTGTTAAATCATACTAACAGTGTTGGGAGGGAAGCATCGAAAGAGATCAGACTTTAAGATTTTTTTCACTCAAATTCTCATTCACTGTTGTTGTAGATTGTTTTTGGCAGATAAAAGACCTGAAAACGAGCGACTGTAGGCAGACTGTTTGTGAGTTGGAATGCTTTAGCTTAAGTAACTGGAATTTATTCACCTAGCTCATTACTTCCTTTAATCTATCCAGTCTCCAATTATCTGAAGACTTTGTTTTAATTACCTTGGATCTGGTAAAATTACAACCCCAAATCAGAAAAAGTTGGGACAGTATGGAAAATGCAAATAAATTAAAAATGCAGTGTTTCTTACATTTACTTTGACTTTTATTTGATTGCAGACAGTTTGAACCCAATATATGTCATGTTTTGTCTGCTCAGCTTCATTTCATTTATAAATATACCTCCATTCCTGCATTTCAGGCCTGCAACACATTCCAAAAAAGGTTGGAACAATTTCGGGCTAGTAATGATATGAAATGTTATGAAATAATAATGTGATTCCAAACAGGTGATGTCAACAGGTGATTGTAATCATGGTTTGGTACAAAAGCAGCATCCAGGAAAGGCTGAGTCTTTGATGAGCAAAGATGATCATCTGTAGTCCATATGTTTCTCTAAATACTTTTTTAACCTGCTTTCACCCTGTTCTTCAAGTGGTCAGGACCCCCACAGGACCAACTCAGAGTAGGTATTATTTAGGTGGTGGATCATTCTCAGCACTGCAGTGACACTGACATGGTGGTGGTGTGTAAGTGTGTGTTGTGCCGGTATATTTATATTGTATATTGGCATATTTCTCCCTCTACAGTGCATAATATCATTAAACCATTCAAAGAATCGGAAGGAATTTCAGAGTGTAAAGACCAAAAGCACAAGCTTAAACTGAACCCCAGTAATCTTGGATCCCTCAGATGGCACTGCATCAAGAACCGCCACTTAACAATAGCTGATATAACAACATGAGCAAGGGATTACTTTAGCAAACCTTTGTTAAGCACTACAGTATGGAGTTACATGCACAAATGCCACTTAAAACTTTACTGTGTAAAAAAGAAGCCTTATGTTAACCATGTCCAGAAGCAGCATCGACTTCTCTGGGCTCGGAGGCATCTAGGATGGAACACAGTGGAAACGTGTATTGTGGTCAGATGAATCAGCATTCCAGATAATTTTTTGGGAAAAAAGGACCATTCAGACTGTTATCAGCAACAAGACCAAAAGCCAGGGTCTGTCATGGTCATTTACACTTCTGTGATGGCAGCATTAATGCCATCACAGACTTGAGATCTTAGAGCAACATGTGCTGCCTTCAAGACGTCATCTTTTCCAGGGACGTCCATGCATTTCTCAACAAGACAATGCAAAACCACATGCTGCACACAAACACATGCTGCTCATACAAAGGCATGGCTGTGGAAGAAGAGGGTACGGGTACTAGACTGGCCTGCCTGCAGTCCTGACTTGTCCCCAATAGAGAATTGTGTGGAGCATTTTAAAACAAAAAATGTGACAACGACGACCCGTACTGTTGTACATCTTAAGACGTGTTTGCAGGAAGACAAATAAAAGCTGAAACATTAAATCACTTGGGATCCTCAGTGCCAAAACGTCTTTTAAGTGTGATGAAAAGGAATGGCAACATTACAAAGTTGTAAATGCTTTACTGTCCCAACTTTTTTGCAGGAATGGATGTTTATTAATAAATGAAATGAAGTTAAGCAGACAAAACATGAAATATCTCAGGTTCATCCTGTCTGCAATGAAATAAAATTGTAAAAAAAACACTGTGTTTTTTCATTATTTGCATTTTCCAAGCTGTTCCAAATTTTTCTGATTTTGGGTTGTATATAATTGCACTTTATTCTTTAAAAAAAATCTGAATCCATTTGTAAATTTACTGTCCAATGTTTGCACCTTTTATGCAAAAGGAAAAAAAATCACATTAAAATTGTGTCCGATTACTGCTATCAGCTCTCGATTGTCCAATAATTTGTAGCAGTCAGTGACAACAAACGATGTCTGTAGTGCAGAATTGCGAAGTATGGATACACAACACTTGCTCAAAGCAATTTCACCACCCTCAATTGCTGACACATGAATTGATGGACTCTATTAAAAAAGATAGAGAGCCCTTGGGTCTAAGTGTAACTAGTGCCATTAATCCATATAGTTCCTCTATCAAAGTGTTTTGGCAGATTTTTATTTTTTATTTATTTATTTTTTACATCACTCCAATTTTCAAACTTTATAAGGAAAAGACAAATGTATTAAGTGAGATTTTCTCTATTGTGCCAGGCGTGGAAGTGCGCTTAGAGGATTGGATGATTTTTTTTTTTTTTCATGCATTGTTATTTCTCAGTTTGTATAAACATAATTTGTTGGTCAATCAAAAATAGGAAAAGAATAGAATGCCTTTATTTGTCATATATACATATACAGTACAACGAAATTCTTTCTTTGCATATCCCAGCTTGTTTTGGAAGCTAGGGTCAGAGTACAGCACCCCTGGAGCAGAGAGGGTTAGGGGCCTTGCTCAAGTGTGGTGTGTTAGTGCGTGTTGTGCTGGTATGAGTGGATAAGACATAGCAGCACTGATGGAGTTTTTAAACACCTCGCTGTAACTGCTGGACTGAGAATAGTCCACCAACCAAAAATATATTCAGCCAACAGTGCCCTGTGACCACTGATGAAGGTCTAGAAGATGACCAATTCAAACAGCAGCAATAGATGAGTAATCTTCTCTGACTTTACATCTACAGGGTGGACCAACTAGGTAGGAGGGTCTAATAGAGTGGACAGTGAGTGGACACGGTATTTAAAAACTCCAGCAGCGCTGCTGTGTCTGATCCACTCATACCAGCACAACACACACTAACACACCACCACCATGTCAGTGTCACTGCAGTGCTGAGAATGATCCACCACCTAAATAATACCTACTCTGAGTTGGTCCTGACCATTGATGAACAGGGTGAAAGCAGGCTAAAAAAGTATGTAGAGAAACATATGGACTACAGTCAGTAATTGTAGAACTACAAAGTGCTTCTATATGGTAAGTGGAGCTGATAAAATGGACAGTGAGTGTAGAAACAAGGAGGTGGTTTTAATGTTATGGCTGATCGGTGTACTTCCTCACTTTGTTATTTTGTCACCTGTCAACTATAGTGAAATAAACGAGGGTTCTTCAAAATTTTCCACACTTTTTTTACTCTATTTATTAAGAATTTCAAAAACAAATTACATCTCTTCACCTTCCGATGTATTTTCCCAGCGTTTCCCAACTTTTTAATGCCATCAGCAAAAAATGTTTTTGGCTGAGCGTGTAGCCACTGATGCACTGCTGCTTTCACATCATCATCACATGAATATCTTCTTCCTCTTAAAGCTTCTTTGAGAGGTACAAAAAGATGGAAATCAGATGCCGCTAAATCCGGACCATAAGCTCTCTCTCTGCCTCTCAGACAAGACCAATTACTACTCCTCCCACCCTCACAGTTTTTACAAATAATATAAAAGTGTGGAAACTTTTTGAAAAACCCTTGAATTAAGCAGCAAGTAAACGGTCACTTCTTGAAGTTGATGTCTTGGAAGCAGGAAAATGGACAAGCGTAAGGATCTAAGCAACTTTAACAAGTGCTAAAATGTGCAAGATAATTGGATCAAAGCATCCTAAAAATAGCAGTTATTTTGGGGTGTTTCTGGCATGCAGTGGTAAGTACCTACCAAAAGTGATTTAAGGAAGGACAAGCACTGAACTGGCGACAGGGTCATGGGTGCTGGGAGCAAAAGCTAGCCCATCAAGTCAGATCCCACAGCAGAGCCGCTGTAGCACAAGTTGTTATAAAACTTAATGCTGGCTATGATAGAATGGTGTCAGAACACACAGTAGAATTCCTGCTGTGTATGGAGCTGCTTAGCTGCAGACCAGTCAGAGTGCCTATGCTTACCTATGTTTCCCCACTCAAAGCACCTGCATCACTTCCTCGGTGAAGAGCTGGAACTAGGATGCACTATGAGATGAAGGCAACTGATGAAGGCACAGTGATGTGAAAACTTTTGGTTCTTTGGGTGGTATTTATGTGGATGTTACTTTATCTTATACCACCTGCTTAACCCTTTAATAGTCTCACCAATAAATTCCTTTGCATTTCTTAGTTCCTTAGAACTATACTAACAACAAACAATTGATATTTTTCTACCAAACATTTGAGATGATCACAAAAATGAAGCCACTTTCATGGATAATTTTTTTAGCTGCTAGCTTCAAGTTGAAATATATGTTATAAACGCTGTTTTCTTAAAAATATCTACCAATATTTTTGAGCTTAACACATGTCAACTAAGGAGTAGATACAGCCCAAACAAGATTATTTAAATACAGCTCATTTTTACGCAACTATTTAGACTCAAAGTACGCTTAACCAAATGATTGAGCAGACTTTTAAAGGGTTAAACATTGTTGGAGACCAGCAATGGATTGGAGGCCACTCGAGGACATTTAGAGCCTTCAAGCTCTTCCACTTTCGTGATAGCTGTATAATGTGAACTATGCCTCATTCTCAATTTATGTATTTATTTAATTATTTATTTATTTTTTGTATTTGGCAGCATTTATTCATCCCTTATTTCCTACAATTTTCTCTGTCACTGCTGCTAAAAAAAACACTTTAGTAGAATTATGTTGCAACTACCATGTTTCACCATACAGGTGGTATTAGCCATGCAGGTCATGTGCAGTGCCTCTTTAAAACATAATTTTCACTGCAAGATTCAGGGTAAATTAATTGGTAATTGGTAAATAGCAATTGTATCCATTCAAAGTAAAATTCCACTGCATTAAATTTGGAAAAAGGCTAGGTGTCTGAATGCTTTGTGTGTATGCATGCTAGTTCTAACAGTGAAAGAGCACATGCCTTTTAATGTGGATGCCATAATTAGGTCCTCTAACATTTTATCATAATGTTTATACCATCTTAATGTGACAATGGAAAGAAAAAATTAGTCCTTTACAATCCTCAAATATTTAATATATCTTATAATACAATAAAATAATGACCCTGCCTTAATTAAATACCCACAAAAGCCATTTGTAGGTGTTTAAAAGTCATATATTTTCCTGGTCATCAGCCATTCACCATGTGAACAGCTTTTGTGGCTTGAATGTGTCACCTATTTTACTTTCAAAGCCTTGCTTATCATAGAAAGTCCAATTAGTTGCAATTAATTGCAGTTCTCTTCAATTGTTCCAAAAGGGAAATTAGGCAATTGTATTGTAAGCCTCTTAGGAGCTGAAAATGTGGCTCAGAATATGCATGCTGGCGTACATCTGTCCTTTTTTGTGGCTTTAGAGAAGAAAGCATGACATGGTCACGCTTTGATCCCACGCTTAGCTATCAGGTTTGTGTCTCCAAGACTTCTATCCTTGAAAGGGACACTCAGCCTGCATGCACACTGCATTAGCAATGCAGATCCCAAAACAGAGAGAATTGTTGGGGATTTTGCATCTCAAAGGTACCATTCTGAATTTTTTATTTATTTATTATTATAAACCACTTACAATTTACAAATGGGTAATATTCTTCCCCCAATTTCTTTTAAATTAAGTAAAACATAGTTTTACAATAAATTATTATAATTATTATTTTTTTAGATTAATAAAAGTGCTAGTCTTATAAAATGCTTCAGACAATATTGTTTGTTTTGGTTTATAAAACTGCTCAAAAATATTCTGGTACCTCTGTTTTGTTTCTGGGATCTGGTTTCTCATGTATTTTTTTTCATCTGGGATCTGGTTCCTCAGGTATTTTTTTTCTGGGATCTGGTTCCTCAGGGTTTTTTTTTTCTGGGATCTGGTACCTCTTTTTTCTAGGATCTGGCTCCTCAGGTGTTTTTTTTTCTGGGATCAGGTACCTCTGTTTTATTTTCTGGGATCTGGTACCTCTGTTTTTCTGGAATCTGGTTCCACAAGTATTTTTTTTCTGGGATATGGTTCCTCAGGTTTTTTTTTCTTCTAGGATCTGGTTTCTCAGGTATTTTCTTCTGGGATCTGGTTCCTCGGGTATTTTTCCCTGGGATCTGGTATCTCTGTTACCACAACTCTGTGTTCTTTTTGGATCTAGTACATCTGGTATAATGTATACATACATTATATATTATGATTATTTGTGATGCATAGGTTTTGGTCAGATTTTGTCAGGCTGATCTAACAGTCCTGAACATTGTGTCATAAACAGATTTTAAAGTATGTCATGTCGATCATTTTAATTAGAACTGAATAGAGTAATTAACTTTAATGTTGGATTTATATTAGCTAGTCACACACATGCAAAATAAATATAATTATAATTTAGAGGCATTTTATTAGAGTCAATAAAATTTAAATGCATACATGTAAAAGCATATCAGTCTCTCCCTTCTTGCCCTGCCTTGTACAAATGTATTCAGTTGTATCAGGCTAAGGCTCACCACAATAAACCGATGATTTCTACTCATCAACAAGAGGTTGTGATTTTCATTGATTTATTAACCATTCTGATCTCAAAATGTGACAGATCTCTCATTATGGCGTTTTCTCAAGCTTGCCAAATGTTCAACCATGTAGTATCTATTATTGTAGTTTCATTTTTCCTCAGGCCTTTCACAAATCCCTCACTCTTGAGGAAATGCACCTTTTAAAATCTGCAAACAGACGTTATATTGATCGTTCTAAATGTTAATGTTCGCCCAGCACGGACATCAAATGTGTCACTATTAAGCCAGCAATAAAGCATGCAATATTGTAATGATATTTACCAACAGCTGTTCTGCTGCATTTCCTGTGGGCACAAGACTGCACACTTTCCGTTGCCTAGTCCTGACATTCTATCGATTCTTCTGGGTGGGAGGAGAGAAGAATCAACCCCGAGTGTCAGGATAGATGGTCCCTAATGATATTTTCCTTATCTTAAAGGGCAGAAATATTAATGCCAACATTGCCCCCTTCAGTGCACTTGTGTTACTTCTGTGTGGACTTATACACTTTAAAATACTTTGCAAAACAAAAACTTTTGAGCAGCTGAATAAATTTTTCTGGCTTGGATAGTATAAGCTGGACTTTTTTAAACGCTGGTTTTGTGATCAGATGGGCATGGAAAAAATCTTCATAGGTTGGTGAGTTCCAATTTACTCATTCGCCAAGTCCACTTTAATTTTAGCTTGTGATGGAAGATGTACTTGCCTATTCCCCAAACGATTAAACACAAATAGTGAAAGACTGGCCAGTGCAGAAAAAAACAGAACTAGAATTACTAGAATACTATTGCAAGCCTTCTTGTCTATCAGTGCATCAGTGTGTGACCTTACCAAATGCTGTTTTTAACTGAGTAGGCAGAAATTTTCACAAACACACTTCAAAATCCCAGATGAATGGAGTCAAATTATAGAACAAGCAACACACACATCAGCACAGCTCCATCCTCACGGAAACTCTCTCGCACACCCACACTAACATAATGATAAACTAAAAAAAAAACTAACACCAAAATTCTTTACACATTAACAACTGCAGTTAAAATGCAAAGTACATTTTACAACCCCAAATAATAAAAGTTGGGACAGTACGGAAAATGCAAATACAATAAAAATTCAGTGTTCCTTACAATTACTTTGACTTTTATTTGATTGCAGACAGTTGAGTTACATGCACAAATGCCACTTAAAACTTTACTGTGCAAAAAAGAAGCCTTATGTTAACCATGTCCAGAAGCGGCGTTGACTTCTCTGGGCTCGGAGGCATCTAGGATGGACCATCACACAGTGGAAATGTGTATTGTGGTCAGATGAATCAGCATTCCAGGTCTTTTTTGGAAAAAATGGACGCCGTGTGATCCAGACCAAAGACAAAAAAGACCTCCAGACTGTTATCAGCAACAAGTCCAAAAGCCAGGGTCTGTCATGGTATAGGACTGTGTCAGTGCTCTTGGCATTGAGATCTTAGACCCTTCAAGACGTCATCTTTTCCAGGGTCGTCCATGCATTTTTCAAAATGCAAAGACAATGCAAAACCACATGCTGCACACATTACAAAGGCATGGCTGTGGAAGAATAGGGTACAGGTACTGGACTGGCCTGCCTGCAGTCCTGACCTGTCCCCAATAGAGAATTGTGTGGAGTGTGGAGAATTTTAAAACCAAAAATGCGACAACGACGACCCCGTACTGTCGTACATCTTAAGACATGTTTGCAGAAAGAATGGGACAAAATAAAAGCTGAAATCCTAAATCACTTGGTATCCTCAGTGCAAAAAAGGCTTTTAAGTGTGGTGAAAAGGGATGGCAACATCACACAGTTGTAAATGCTTTACTGTCCCAACTTTGTTTGGAATGTGTTGCAGGCCTGAAATGCAGGAATGGATGTTTATTAATAAATGAAATGAAGTTGAGCAGACAAAACATAATATATCTTAGTTTCATACAGTTTGCAATGAAATAAAAGTCAAAGTAAATGTAAGAAACTGATGTGGGGTTGTAGTAAAGATGATTGAATTAAATTGAAGCAAAATAGGTGAATAACTTACTGTAGCAAAGAGACCATTTACTAAGTGCATACCCAAATACTAGCTGTAATTATTTACTAATTAAAAAGAAAGTAGGGTTTAATTATAATTAAATGTTTTATTTTACCTGCTAAAATAATATGCTTTAATGTATTATTAAAAGCCCAAAAAGCACATTTTGTTAGTTTGAAAGTGGTGGTTTGTTAAGGAGATAGGTACGGTGGCCGAGAAGTGCAAAACAAATTTACATTTCAGAAAACAAAATTACAAAAAAACAAAAACAAATTTACAACGAAAGCAAAACAAATTTACAAGTGCTTGGGTACCCAGTGTTTGTAAATTTGTTTTGGCATATGTAAAAGTGTTTCAGCACTTGTAAATTTGTTTTCGGCATATGTAATTTTGTTTTCTAAAATGTAAATTTGTTTTGCACTTCTCGGCCGCACATTTCTGACGGAAAGGGTAGGTACAATAAACAGGAAGTGCGTGTTGCTTACCTGCTGTCAATCAAACTGTTTCTCAGCGGTAAAGTGAACGGAAAGTGAACCTGGGGGGTGGGGGGGCGGCACCTTACACAGTCACGAGAACAAAGGTTTTATTTATGGTGTTTAACATTTATTATTTTCATTCTTTATAATAATAAGTCAGAACCTTATTTTAGACAAAACAACGCACTCCGCCCACTGCGCTGCTCATACAGCGGTGTATTACACAGGTTATATTGCGCACACACCGCGTTACTAAGAATAAAAGTGAACACTACTTAATATAATTGATTAAACAGCAGTTTCCTTCTGTTTCATACACATCACACTGTCTCCCATTGATAAAAATACGGAACAAATACTGAACGCGGCGTTTAGTCTCCAAATAAAGAAGGATTGTGTATGTTACAGGACGGTGGGTAACCCTGGTTTGATTGTCTCTTATATAGTGAGTGAGATAAAACACAGCACAAAGCTTCATCAGTCCCGCACATGCTGCTTTAATATAAGCTCCGATACACTGAGTCCAGTGTTACAAAAGTGAAACAAGCTTCAAAGCCTCGGTATCAAATGTTCCGTCTCTAATGAACAATGTTTTGTCCATTTTGTGTTAATTATTTTCATTATTTCGCTTTTGTTGTTCTTGTGGGAATTCCTTAGATGTTTAGAAGAGCGGACGGTAGATAGAGATGCACACACCACGTCTAAACATCTGCACAAACTATCTAATAACTTTCCACAAGAAAAACAATAGCGGGTCAACTGGATAAAATGATTTCCACAAACTTATCGTCACCATCACAAACTCCGTTCACTTTACCGCTGAGAAACAGTTTGATTGACAGCAGGTAAGCAACACGCACTTCCGGTTTATTGTACCTACCCTTTCCGTCAGAAATGTGCGGCCAAGAAGTGCAAAACAAATTTACATTTTAGAAAACAAAATTACATATGCCGAAAACAAATTTACAAGTGCTGAAACACTTTTACATATGCCAAAACAAATTTACAAACACTGGGTACCCAAGCACTTGTAAATTTGTTTTTGCTTTCGTTGTAAATTTGTTTTTGTTTTTTTGTAATTTTGTTTTCTGAAATGTAAATTTGTTTTGCACTTCTCGGCCACCGTAGATAGGGGCTATTTGTAAAAAAAAACCAAAAGAAATGCATAGATTGCCTTCCATAATTACGTGGTTAAAAGCAGTGGCTTCGTGTATACTTGAGTAATTAAGCTGTTGGTATTTTACATTATACAAGTGAAAATTAACAAAGAGCACATCTGTGTGTCCCTTAGGTTTAGTCATTAAAAAGCCCATTATTTTTTTAAATTACTTTTCTCAATCTTTCAGCCTCTTTAATCCGGACGTATTTCCCAATAGGCAACGTCAGTGTATAGAACGACTCCTGTTGGAAAGTTGGAACATTTTCCAGATGTGATAGAACGAGACAGCTGCATGTTCACTGACGAGACCCATTTCTGAGACAAACGCGGCTTTGAAAGTATTGCAAATAGCTGTGTCAGTGCTGTGCAGATGACTCATCAGCATCATCGCTGTGTCTCACGAGTTCCAGCTGCATGCTTATCTCACTAAGCCTACAATATTGAGCTATCCTGGTCTGCTTCATGATTAACCCAGCCAAACCTGAATATATTACCCAGTGATTAGCCTGTCTGTCTCTAGACTTAATTGCTTGTCTGAAGTGCAGTGATTCAGAGACTTGCTTTGACAATACGTTAAAAATCAAGCACATTCCTATACGGCTGGACCAATGGACCAGTCAACCTTCTTCCATTGCTTTGATGTCTAGTTTCAATGCTTGCCTGCCCATTACAAGTTAGCATGGACACAATATCTGGCCTGTAACTACACAACCTTGTACACAGAAGGGTTTGCACTGCATGTGACTCACCAGTATTAAAATTATTTGCAGTAAGACAGATTTGCTCTTCTATTGGTCCTTACCAGATGTCAAAGTCTTTATGGTCTCAGTGGGTACTCACCACGGATGTCTGTGAGCACATCTAGCTGTTTCAGAGATCCCTTAGCCCAGTTGTCTAGCCATAAAAATTTGCCCATTGCTCAGTGAGGTATTAATCAGAGTATTGTGGTGGCCATAGTGAAACTTTATTCTGTCATCATTCACCTGTCACTTCCAAATGGAATAGAAAGTAACATTTCTCAAAGAGTAAAATATGCCTAGTTAAATCTATCTATCTATCTATCTATCTATCTATCTATCTATCTATCTATCTATCTATCTATCTATCTATCTATCTATCTATCTATCTATCTATCTATCTATCTATCTAAATGAAGGAATCAGTTTCTTTACCCTTTTACATCAGAAATGTAACGTATGCTTTTACGGAATCGTTTTAATTTATATAAATAGGCAACAAGAACACACATATATAATTCACAAAAATGTATTAATTATAATAATTAAATATTTACTGGCATGCACAATGAGAAATAATTAGAGAAGCTTTTTTTTATTTGCATTTTTCCCAGTTTTCCTCCCAATCTAGTCGTACCCAGTTACCCGATTGCATTACGCTTTTTCTCTACTGATGTTGACCTCCACTCTGACTGAGGAGAGCCGAGCCTGACACACGCCCCCCTCCGACACGTATGCAGTAGCCTTTTTTTACCTGCATGAGGCAAGTTAATATGCGATCAGCTTTGTGTACAGAAAGCCATACCCTGATCAACACATAATTCCTCGTCTCTGTGCAGGCGCCATCAATCAGCCAGAGGTCACAATCGCATCAGTTATGAGGTCCTGCCTGGCACCCCCCCAGAACAACAGCCAAACGTTGTTCTAGTAGGCGCCCAGCTAAGCACCAGGAAGCAACATATTTTATAAGGATCAGAGTTGGAGAATTGCAAATAAATGTAGCATTTTTGGGTCACTAGGTCTTGAAATTAAAAACTAATATGAGTGGTGTTGGATTTCTTATCAAGCATTGTAGGAGAGTTTTTATGGCATATTATGGTTCCATAAGTACTCATACCATTTTTATATTATATTTTAGCTATGTTGACCAAGGGCTTTTGACATAAGCTTAGTTTTGGTATTTTAAGACACAGTATTTGTCAATGCTGACCCCATATGGATTTAGTTAATGCACAATTATTATTATTTAGAGCTGTCTAAATTCCCTATTTATCAAGAAATAAAATGTCTCACAACATTCAAAATATATTCATATTATGTCATATTATGTAAGCAGATGTAACGAAATGTAACAAAATCTCTCAGCTTTTTTCTCAGAATCTGATTCACATTGTGTTTTCAGCATGGGGTGTGTTTCCCCTCTGAGAACGTAAAGCTTGCAGACACATCAGTTGCTGCTTGGATTGTTGTGTGAAACTCCGTTCACACGTTTTATCATACTGTGACAGCCTCAATCTGAAATCCAGCTATTCAAGTTTAGTGGTTACCATGTCAACAATAGATTTATGGCTTTATCCGTGGCCCGTAGGGTGCCTACCTCACACACAATAAAGATCACTTAGTGTGGATGAATACATAACTAAGCATGAAAGCTAAGTGATGTGTAAGTAGCTGATGAAAGCAGGCAACCATGCTAATCGGAAGTGTAAAGCTAAGGCTTTTATTGTGACTTTACTTTTAGTGCTGTAAGACAAAGAAATGACATTAAAACTGTGTAATTTATTTCTTAAAAATGAAAATGTAAAATCCAGCAGAACTCACTGAGCATTGAAAGTAATGTTTAATTATGTGATCTACAATAATTAGCTGATATATATGTATGTATATACATATATATATATATATATATATACAGGTCCTTCTCAAAAAATTAGCATATTGTGATAAAGTTCATTATTTTCCATAATGTAATGATAAAAATTAAACTTTCATATATTTTAGATTCATTGCACACCAACTGAAATATTTCAGGTCTTTTATTGTTTTAATACTGATGATTTTGGCATACAGCTCATGAAAACCCAAAATTCCTATCTCAAAAAATTAGCATATCATGAAAAGGTTCTCTAAACGAGCTATTAACCTAATCATCTGAATCAACGAATTAACTCTAAACACCTGCAAAAGATTCCTGAGGCTTTTAAAAACTCCCAGCCTGGTTCATTACTCAAAACTGCAATCATGGGTAAGACTGCCGACCTGACTGCTGTCCAGAAGGCCATCATTGACACCCTCAAGCAAGAGGGTAAGACACAGAAAGAAATTTCTGAACGAATAGGCTGTTCCCAGAGTGCTGTATCAAGGCACCTCAGTGGGAAGTCTGTGGGAAGGAAAAAGTGTGGCAGAAAACGCTGCACAACGAGAAGAGGTGACCGGACCCTGAGGAAGATTGTGGAGAAGGGCCGATTCCAGACCTTGGGGGACCTGCGGAAGCAGTGGACTGAGTCTGGAGTAGAAACATCCAGAGCCACCGTGCACAGGCGTGTGCAGGAAATGGGCTACAGGTGCCGCATTCCCCAGGTCAAGCCACTTTTGAACCAGAAACAGCAGCACTGGACTGTTGCTCAGTGGTCCAAAGTACTGTTTTCGGAAATCAAGGTGCCAGAGTCTGGAGGAAGACTGGGGAGAAGGAAATGCCAAAATGCCTGAAGTCCAGTGTCAAGTACCCACAGTCAGTGATGGTCTGGGGTGCCATGTCAGCTGCTGGTGTTGGTCCACTGTGTTTTATCAAGGGCAGGGTCAATGCAGCTAGCTATCAGGAGATTTTGGAGCACTTCATGCTTCCATCTGCTGAAAAGCTTTATGGAGATGAAGATTTCATTTTTCAGCACGACCTGGCACCTGCTCACAGTGCCAAAACCACTGGTGAATGGTTTACTGACCATGGTATTACTGTGCTCAATTGGCCTGCCAACTCTCCTGACCTGAACCCCATAGAGAATCTGTGGGATATTGTGAAGAGAAAGTTGAGAGACACAAGACCCAACACTCTGGATGAGCTTAAGGCCGCTATCGAAGCATCCTGGGCCTCCATAACACCTCAGCAGTGCCACAGGCTGATTGCCTCCATGCCACGCCGCATTGAAGCAGTCATTTCTGCAAAAGGATTCCCGACCAAGTATTGAGTGCATAACTGAACATAATTATTTGAAGGTTGACTTTTTTTGTATTAAAAACACTTTTCTTTTATTGGTCGGATGAAATATGCTAATTTTTTGAGATAGGAATTTTGGGTTTTCATGAGCTGTATGCCAAAATCATCAGTATTAAAACAATAAAAGACCTGAAATATTTCAGTTGGTGTGCAATGAATCTAAAATATATGAAAGTTTAATTTTTATCATTACATTATGGAAAATAATGAACTTTATCACAATATGCTAATTTTTTGAGAAGGACCTGTATATATATATATACTGATCAGTCATAACATTAAAACCACCTCCTTGTTTCTACAATCACAGTCCATTTTATCATCTTCACTTACCATATAGAAGCACTTTGTAGTTCTACAATTACTGACTGTAGTCCATCTGTTTCTCTGCATGCTTTGTTGTTCATGCTGTTCTTCTTTGGTCAGGACTCTCCCAGAACCACCACAGAGTAGGTATTATTTAGGTGGTGGATCATTCTCAGTACAATGACATGGTGGTGGTGTGTTAGTGTGTGTTGTGCTGGTATGAGTGGATCAGACACAGCAGCGCTGTTGGAGTTTTTAAACACCTCACTGTCACTGCTGGACTGAGAATAGTCCACCAACCAAAAATATCCAGCATCCTGTGATCACTGCTTAAGGTCTAAAAGATGATTAACTCAAACAGCAGCAATAGATGAGCGATCGTTTCTGACTTTACATCTACAAGGTGAGTGAACATGGTATGTAAAAACTCCAGCAGCGCTGCTGTGTTTAATCCACTCATACCAGCACAACATAAACTAACACACCACCACCATGTCATTGTCACTGCAGTGCTGAGAATGATCCTGCTCTGTGGTGGTCCTGTGGGGGTCCTGATCATTAAAGAACAGGGTGAAAGCAGGCTAAAAAAAAGTATGCAGAGAAACAGATGGACTACCTGCTTCTCTATGGTAAGTGGAGCTGATGAAATGGACAGTGAGTGTAGAAACAAGGAGGTAGTTTTAATGTTATGGCTGATCAGTATGTTTATATATTAGATTGAACTGTTACTGCAGCACATATATATATATATATATATATATATATATATATATATATATATATATACAGTGTATCACAAAAGTGAGTACACCCCTCACATTTCTGCAAATATTTTATTATATCTTTTCATGGGACAACACTATAGACATGAAACTTGGATATAACTTAGAGTAGCCAGTGTACAACTTGTATAGCAGTGTAGATTTACTGTCTTCTGAAAATAACTCAACACACAGCCATTAATGTCTAAATAGCTGGCAACATAAGTGAGTACACCCCACAGTGAACATGTCCAAATTGTGCCCAAAGTGTCAATATTTTGTGTGACCACCATTATTATCCAGCACTGCCTTAACCCTCCTGGGCATGGAATTCACCAGAGCTGCACAGGTTGCTACTGGAATCCTCTTCCACTCCTCCATGATGACATCACGGAGCTGGTGGATGTTAGACACCTTGAACTCCTCCACCTTCCACTTGAGGATGCGCCACAGGTGCTCAATTGGGTTTAGTCCATCACATTTACCTTCAGCTTCCTCAGCAAGGCAGTTGTCATCTTGGAGGTTGTGTTTGGGGTCATTATCCTGTTGGAAAACTGCCATGAGGCCCAGTTTTCGAAGGGAGGGGATCATGCTCTGTTTCAGAATGTCACAGTACATGTTGGAATTCATGTTTCCCTCAATGAACTGCAGCTCCCCAGTGCCAGCAACACTCATGCAGCCCAAGACCATGATGCTACCACCACCATGCTTGACTGTAGGCAAGATACAGTTGTCTTGGTACTTCTCACCAAAGCGCCGCCACACATGCTGGACACCATCTGAGCCAAACAAGTTCATCTTGGTCTCGTCAGACCACAGGGCATTCCAGTAATCCATGTTCTTGGACTGCTTGTCTTCAGCAAACTGTTTGCGGGCTTTCTTGTGCGTCAGCTTCCTTCTGGGATGACGACCATGCAGACCGAGTTGATGCAGTGTGCGGCGTATGGTCTGAGCACTGACAGGCTGACCTCCCACATCTTCAACCTCTGCAGCAATGCTGGCAGCACTCATGTGTCTATTTTTTTAAGCCAACCTCTGGATATGACGCCGAACACGTGGACTCGACTTCTTTGGTCGACCCTGGCGAAGCCTGTTCCGAGTGGAACCTGTCCTGGAAAACCGCTGTATGACCTTGGCCACCATGCTGTAGCTCAGTTTCAGGGTGTTAGCAATCTTCTTATAGCCCAGGCCATCTTTGTGGAGAGCAACAATTCTATTTCTCACATCCTCAGAGAGTTCTTTGCCATGAGGTGCCATGTTGAATATCCAGTGGCCAGTATGAGAGAATTGTACCCAAAACACCAAATTTAACAGCCCTGCTCCCCATTCACACCTGGGACCTTGACACATGACACCAGGGAGGGACAACGACACATTTGGGCACAATTTGGACATGTTCACTGTGGGGTGTACTCACTTATGTTGCCAGCTATTTAGACATTAATGGCTGTGTGTTGAGTTATTTTCCGAAGACAGTAAATCTACACTGCTATACAAGTTGTACACTGACTACTCTTAGTTATATCCAAGTTTCATGTCTATAGTGTTGTCCCATGAAAAGATATAATGAAATATTTGCAGAAATGTGAGGGGTGTACTCACTTTTGTGATACACTGTATATTGTCTGGCTAGATGTGCTGTAATTTTCTAATGAGTAATTAAATGAGTCCTTACTCACGAAGAAGCAGATAGTATTATTATTACTATTATTATTATTATTATTATTATTATTATAATTATAATTATAATTATAATTATAATTATTATTATTATTATTATTATTATTATTATTATTATTATTATTATTTACTTACACACGAAGTAGCAGATTATTTTTATTTGTTTATATATATATTAAAGTGAAACACAGGACATTTTGCCTGTAAACATGCCCACTTGCTTTCCTGAAATCACTGGAAAACCAAATCTTATAAGAAAGTGATTCATTTCTTATCTCGGAACATTTACTGGTTTATATATGCTAACTGCGCAGTCTGAATCTTTAGTACGCCATAATGTGCTTGTCCCTTAAAAGAGTACAAAATATTACATTCATTATTAACAGACTTTGTGGATCACTGCTACTTTCTCAGGTGTGAGTCAGTGGTGCCCCAGCTTTTATCCACTCTGAGTCTTGACAGTAGCTCCTTTTATAAAAGGATGGTATGAGATAAGAGAGAGCTTTGACCAGCTTGCCTCCCTGTGATAAATCTTTATCATTTTAGGTGATGGTCTGACCTAAGATAGCATGTGCCAGCGAGGGGCACTCATTAATACAGCTTTAAAACCTCCTGGCTCATTCTTCCTATTTTCTTGATGCCTGTGACCTTTCTAGAATTGCTGTTATCAAACAGGTCCCTTTTTGCCTGCCTGAAAATCAGAACTTGAAAGGTTGGAGATGTGGAATGGTGTTGTGGGCCATGAAATGTGACAGTGCTGTCACCATCAGAATGGAAAATCAGAAAAAAAGGAGGAAGTGATTTTTGAAAGTTAGGAACAAGCTTGGTAACTGATACGTACTGGCATTATGGGTGAATGTCACCTGTGAAATATGGCATGCTTTAAGTCTAGTCACGCAAAGCCAGGCGCCATTTCTCAATCTTGATGTCTTCTGAACTCCTGTATGTGTGGTATCTTCTAGGGTACTAAATGTCCATCAAAAAAATAATTTTACAAGTGGTAAACAGCATCATATCCTTATTTGTTGGAGGTTTTAATATGTGTTAAAAGTGTGTATAAAGTGATGTATTATATTTGAGCTGGCAAAACAAAAGAAATAACCCCATCAATATACACAGATCAGCCATAACATTATGACCACCTTCTTGTTTCTACACTCACTGTCCATTTTATCAGCTCCACTTACCATATAGAAGCACTTTGTAGTTCTGCAATTACTGACTGTAGTCCATCTGTTTCTCTGCATGCTTTTTTAGCCTGCTTTCACCCTGTTCTTCAATGGTCAGGACCACCACAGAGCAGGTAATATTTGGGTGGTGGGTCATTCTTAGCACTGCAGTGACACTGACATGGTGGTGGTGTGTTAGTGTGTGTTGTGCTGGTATGAGTGGATGAGACACAGCAAAGCTGATGGAGTTTTTAAACACCTCACTGTCACTGCTGGACTGAGAATAGTCCATCAACCAAAAATATATCCAGCCAACAGTGCCTCATGGGCAGTGTCCTGTGACCACTGATGAAGATCTAGAAGATGACCAACTCAAACAACAGCGATAGATGAGCGATCGTCTCTGACTTTACATCTACAAGGCGGACAAACTTGGTAGGAGTGTCTAATAGAGTGGACAGTGAGTGGACACGGTATTTAAAAACTCCAGCAGCACTGCTGTGTCTGATCCACTCATACCAGCACAACACACACTAACACACCACCACCATGTCAGTGTCACTGCAGTGCTGAGAATGATCCACCACCCAAATAATACCTGCTCTGTGGTGGTCCTGACCATTGAAGAACAGGGTGAAAGCAGGCTAAAAAAGGTATGTAGAGAAATAAATGGACTACAGTCAGTAATTGTACAGTAGAACTACAAAGTGCTTCTATATGGTAAGTGGAGCTGATCAAATGGACAGTGAGTGTAGAAACAAGAAGGTGGTTTTAATGTTATGGCTGATCGGTGTATAGACGTGTATATTATATAATTTATTATTAAATTATGTGATACATCACTTCCTCTTTTAACAATGTTTTATAATTGGGGTTATAATTGGGGACTGCAGACAAGCCAGACTAGCACCTGCACTCTTCTATTATGAAGCAACACTGTTTTAACATGTCAAATTTTGCATGGCATTGTCTTCCTAAAACAAGCAGGGATGTCTCTAAATAATAC